>NC_056685.1:116146295-116771295 GCF_018350215.1 Panthera leo | reverse complement strand
GCACTTCTATGATCCTTAATTTGGCAACATCCCCAAATTTCCTAATGTTTCTGGTACAGAGTTTGTTCTTTTCTGTGCTTGAAGAAGCAGCAGGGAGCAATCAAGCCAGAGGATTAATAAATAATTGGCTGCCCCAGAAGCACACACCTATTTCTCTGTACCTCAAACAGGCAAGTCCATTTGAGGGGGACGGTGATGGGGAAAGCTCAGCACGCTGCCCTATCCATTACGAGCCTTCCACAAGGCTTACTGTTGCCTCCACATATGCCTTCTATGGAGCCTTCAACAAGGCTTCCACAGGGGGAGCTACTCGATGTTGGCCATCATTTCATTAGTGTCATCAGCAATTCCAACATGGCACCTGGTGAGCAGGTATTTTCTAAACAGGTGTGTAGGGAATCTAAATTTCTTTGGGTCTCAATTTCTTTTTAAATGTTTATTTATTTTTGAGAAAGAGAGCACAAGCAGGGGAAGGGCAGAGACAGAGAGGGAGACACAGCATCTGAAGCAGGCTCCAGGCTCTGAGCTGTCAGAGCCCGACGTGGGGCTCAAATCCACAAACCGTGAGATCATGACCTGAGCTGAAGTCGGACGCTTAACTGAGCCACCTAGGCACCCTTCGATCTCAATTTCTTTACCCCTAAGGAGGGGATTGTAATATCTGACTTCAGAGGCTCTTCTTTAATGTGCTAATGAGTCCAAACAGAGAATAATTTTATTCATCTCTTTTTTATCTCAGGAGAAAGATGGACTTACTCACTTCTCCAGTATCTTCTGACTGCATGAGCCCTGCATGCCCTGCATCTCCCCACTTGGCTCGTCAGGTAGCCACACAAACAGAGTGTGCGTTCTGCAGCCTTAAACACACACATCTCCATTTAATCTCTTCTTTGAAAACATCACACAAAATTTTATTGGGCAGTTAAAGGAACACAAGCCTGCTAGATCAAAGCAGCCAACTGGTCACCCAGCCTTCCCAAAGTGAGGCTATAGTTCATTATAGCCACTCGGTTAACCACATCCACCTCCCTCATATATCAACATGCCCAGGAAACAGATTTAGAAATCCTGGGCACTGCAGGGGAAATGTTTTCAGGTAACCAACTGTATTTAAAAAGCAGACCACGTCTTGACAGATGAGTAGGACTGCAAAAAGAGGTACCTACAACCGGGGACAGTCCCCAGGTCTCTCTCCCCCCACCCCCACCCCCCCATAGAATCTCACAGAGAAGCACAGGCTCTACTGACAAACGTCTTTTCTTTAAACAGACGGGTTGTTCCTTCCCAGACAGTTTTGGACTAAAACCCAAACGTTCACTTTCTTTGCAATTGTTTTTGTTGCCCGTGTGTTTTGAGCACATCTTAATTCTGGCCTGAAGCACGTCGTCCCTCTTTAGTTCTCATACTCGGTAACACTCAGCTTCCTCTTCTGCAGGTTGCAGGCAGGAAACTGGAAAATGGGCCACAGGAAACCTGGCCTCCTACATCTGTCCCACTTTGTAATTGCAGCTCTGGTTTCATTTTGCTTTGTGTGTCAGCTCTGTTTTAACCCTCAAAACGACGGCCAAACTCTGCTTTCTGGAAGAACACAGCTATTCTGGTTGCCCAAGAAAACTCACTGAGACTGTTTTTCCCTCCTCAGAGTAATTAGCCCTATGAATTCAATAGGGAATAAATACTAAGCAAATTCTTTTTCAACAGTAGCCGTTTGGATCAAAAGTGCATGGAACTAGAAAAATGATTCATTAGATGTCGTAAAGCTACCAATAACCCCTGGGGAAAATCAAGTCTATTTTAGAGTACTGTACACAGAAGTTATTGTAGAGAAATAGGATTACCAGTGGTCCAAGGCTCCCTGACAAAGTTTGACTTGTGAGGCTCTGGTAAATAACGTATGAAAATAAGCTATACTCATACCTCATTATAGTCTCTTTCATTATGACACTGTCTCAAATTACATTACTTAACAATTACCACCATTAGGTTGAACTAAATGAAATTGTTGTTTTTATGGCTCAATAACCAGTCAAATATCCACAATCTCATATAGGCAACTTAAAGCATATAATCATATACATAGAACACACACACACACACACACACACACACACACACACACACACAGAGTCACATCTCCAGAACAGTATCTTCTTCCTGTGTTTGGGTCCATGGATCCCTTTGAGAATCTAAAAGTCTCCGGGGTGGGGGGGGGGGGGGGGAGGTAAACTCCTACAAAATACACATAATGTCAACGTGATTCATAAAACACTAAAGATAATTTATAAAGTTCCAAGAGCCCCATTCTAAAGGAAAGGTTAGGTATACCCTCCCTGACCAGCAATACTGAGAGTCCACGGAATAATCAAGAAAAGGGCTCGTACCAAAATAAAAACCTGTTCCTTCTCTAAATAGGAGCTTTTCTTTTTTAACACTTAACATTTTGATGAGCATTTATCATGTACCAGGCATTGTGCTCAGCACTTCATACACATCTCAATTTAATCCTCCACGAGGAAGTCATGACTTTAAAAGGTGAAATAAGATGCTCACGGCCACAGGATTGACATGGACAGAGACTCCTACCCAGAGGGATCTGGCTCCAATGTCCAGCTTCTCACCATTGTTCCTCCAGCAGGGGCTTCATTTCTTGCATGCACATCTCACTGCTGCTAAGCGAGAAGTCTCATTTTAACTCAGTGGGACATGTAACATTCCCATTGTGAATCAAATTAGGAAATTTCCTTGTTCATTTCTGGCTTTGCCTCCTCTGTGACTCCAGTTATTCTGATTGGTTCTGTTTTAAGAAAGAGACTTTGAACCCATGCTACCATCGTTTTTTAAACTCATTTCCCTTTTAAAAAGATCTGCATGTTGGGATGCCTGGGTGGCTCAGACCATCAAGCATCTGGCTCAGGTCATGATCTTGCAGCTCGTGAGTTTGAGCCCCGCATCAGGCTCTCTGCGGTCCTCGCGGAGCCCACTTTGGATCCTCTGTCTCCCTCTCTTTCTGCCCCCCTCCCACTAGCGCTCTCTCCCCCCAAAAAATTAACTTTTTTTTTCTTAACAAAAGACATGTATGTTGGTTTAGACCCACTCCAGGTTCATTCAACACTAAATAATCAAGGTTGGCTCTTGATAATAAAGACAAGATGTGGGAAGCTGCACCTTCTGTAAACTCAGCTCCTCCTCAGCAGGAGAAGTCTTCCTCTCGCTTGGGGTGTATACACAAGCCAGTGGAACAAGAGGATGCGAGTCAAGAATAGAAATTCTATGGACCGAGCCTGGCTCCAGAGATGGGGTCTAAAACCTGCCCGCATTCCTCCAAACAATAAAAGGAATCATGGGTGTCACTTCACCTGAGAATAGGGACAGACTGGGAGCCCCTCTGAAACCACATGATAGGACCTAGAGTGGCACCCAGCAGAAGCTCACATTTGTTCCTTTAAAAACAAACACCTCTGGGGAAGCCCTGTTTCAAGTTCTAAGAGAGCAATATTTGGGATTTCGTGGAGGATCATAACAAGGACATGAAAACAAAATGCTGCCTTGGGTTCAGTACAACTTACTTAAAATCTTGCCAACCATCCTTAAATGTGAGCTTCCATTGAGTGGAGCTTCCTAATTTCCAGTGGGCATTTTCTCTCCCATACTACCCTTGATTCTTACATTTCATAGGCCTTTGAAAGGAAAATCTTTTACCTAAACTTTGTCCTATTCCTATATTTGAAACTTGATCCTGTGTGTAAGCGGAAAAGTTGGAAATCAGAACATAAATTCTCATGACAGCCACGGCCTTAAAGAGTTGCATGATCTCTGGCAGGGACGTCAACTTCTCTGTGTTTCAACTTTTTTTTATCTGTAAAACAAGGATAAGGCCAGCCCTATCCCCTTCCATACATGAGTGCTATCAAATTGAAAGACTTTATATGTTTATTTTGAAAATAAAAATCCAAGTTATCCTTTTGGCCAATACACTGTACAAATTATCTTTAAAATAGGAATGGAACAATGCCTTCAGCTTCAAATAAAACCTTAACAGAGATATTTTTTAAATCTGTGGTTGTCTTAACATCAGGAAATGTTTGTTTGCTTACTTTTTGTTATGATAGTTTTACAAAAGTCAAAAATAAAGGAAATCTTACATACTGCTTTCACTAGGATGAAACCGTAATCTCTCAGATAAACTTGAAAGCTTTTCTGTGCTAAATAATAAGTTGGTAACCGCCAAAAGAATATATACCCAGCATAGTAAGAAAACTTCTGCATGATACAAAATGATGGTGAATTTTCCACATCCAGAAACTAAAACATTTCCTGCCAGAGCATCCTCCAAACCCTTCTATTGTGTTGAAACTGTAAAATCTTTCTAAATCAGGACTTCCTCCTATTATGCTTTAGAGGCGTCTTTCTGGGAAGGGTAGATCCAAGGCAAAAGGTAGGAACTCCCGCAGCACCACCCAGTGGAAACGTTAGAAAAAAAATACACACACACACACACACACACACACACACACACACACACAAGATAAAATACATTTAGTCAAAGAAAATGCAAGCCTTAGCTCTTCTAACTAAAAACCTGGACACCGCTTCTTTTTCCAACAATGGCAAGCAGCGATATGTTTTGCCTAATAACAGTGCTCTTCTTCCTGGAACTGTTCCTCAAATGCCACCCAGCCAAAGGATCACCAACATCATCTTCCCCATCTCTCTCACACGTGTCCACACACACTGAGCGGACACCGGGGTGGGGGAGGAAGGAGGCCCCGGTGGGGTCAGGTGTGGGCTGCTACACCATCTCTTCCTCTCTGGAGGAGTCCCAAGGGACCCTGGGGACGGGGAAATGTGCACAGCTGTGCTCAGCATCCCAGACCTGCTGCAGCTCTGGACATTTCCTGACAGAAAGGTAACCCTGTGTGCGCCTTCCTCTTCCCCTGGCCGGGCTGCACCCGGTCTGGGCCACCTCCAACATCTGCACGGCAATTCTCCCTCCCTAGCTCCACCCAGGGAAAGGTACAGAGCCTTTCCTCTTGGCCCATCTCTCCCGTGCCTCCAAATCTCTCCCCAGTATGACCACTGTTTCTGCTCCCTGTCCTGCCAAAGCCGCCATGGGTCCCACACCCTCTCCAGGAGTGGTTCAGTCTCTGCTTCATTTACTAGCATTAGAACACGTCTCTCTTCACCAGTGGCTGCTTCTCACGCATGCATGACACATCAGGCTACTAATCTTAGGAACCCTTGACCTTCTCCTTCCAGCTTTCCTTCACGGCCCTAGTAGCAGCCTGGAGAGGGAGAGAAGCCGTGGTCTTCCCAGAGCAACTTTTCTGGTCTTTTCTATAGAACTTAAAGTAATAAAGTATCATTTCTTCTATCATTTCTGGATAGCTAAGTCACTGGGTGGCTCAGTCAGTTAATCAGCGGACTTTGCCTCAGGTCATGATCTCACAGTTAGTGGGTTCAGCCCCATGTCAGCAGAGCCTGGAACCTGCTTCGGATTCTGTATCTCCTTCTCTCTCTGTTCCTCCTTCTCTCTGTCTCTGTCTCTGTCTCTGTCTCTGTCTCTCTCTCTCTCTTTCTCTCTCTGGGTTCGAGCCCCATGTCAGCAGAGCCTGGAACCTGTTTCGGATTCTGTATCTCCTTCTCTCTCTGTTCCTCCTTCTCTCTCTCTCTCTCTCTCTCTCTCTCTCTCTCTCTGGGTTCGAGCCCCATGTCAGCAGAGCCTGGAACCTGCTTCGGATTCTGTATCTCCTTCTCTCTCTGTTCCTCCTTCTCTCTCTCTTTCTCTCCCCCCAAAATAAACATTAAAAACAAAACAAAACAAAAAGACAACTGTCCCCAACATCTGCACTCCTGGCAAAGTTATCTTTCCCTCTTCCTGGAGTAAATCTACAGAAACCATTTTATAGGTCTTTTTTTTAAAACAGTATATCTAGAAAATGATACTAGTTAATGGATCTTGATATTCTTCAGAAGTATATGATCAGTGTTAAAACTTTATAATCTAGCATACTTGCACTGATAATTTACAAATGGCTAATATTATAAACATTCTTCCTTTCCATTTCTGAAATTTAACATAGGCCAAAATGTGATGGCTCCTGGAAATGCCGCGATTTAGCTGGATAATACGGGCATCAGCTTGTGTCTGGGTCCTGCTGTTTACAGTACTGGTGCAAATATAGTTATGAGTTACCGGTATTTGTGACATCTTTAGAGACTGCTGAGAAGCACAAGGCGCTGCCTTACACGGATGGTTAGCTAAGCAAGGAAATGGCCCCTCCGGCTTCTAGATTCTGTGGTCACTTCAGCTGCTCAGCTCTCGTTGGGTGCTCTTCTCAGCAAAACTCTTTCATGGTTTAGGAAATGCAAATTCTAGGCATCACCAGTTTTACATAATCTGTTGGGATAATATATTCACTTTGCAAGGGATCTATAAAAACCGGTGACTCTGCAGTCTTCAAAATGTCATCACCTGCTCATGTGGTGGACACCTGTGGGGGATTTTAGCTGCATCTCAAGCCGTGAAGGTAGACTATCCCTTTTATGCTTTTACGGGCTCCACATGCACGTTTCTCTCACATTTTTGTACACTTTGCTACATATGGTGATTATGGTACCAAACGCAGTTTCATCTAAACTTAAATAACTTCTAATCAAGTTCTTTTTAACACAAAGCAAAAATATGATGGCATTAAGATAAAGTGGCACACAAAACGCATCTCATTTTCCACTGAACGTCTATTTAAAATCGAGCCCGACTGGTCGAGAAGCTACAGTAAGTGGAGCACATTTAAAATATCTTCATGTGGAGTACAGTTATTTCTAAGAAAACTGTCGCAAAAATAGACAAAGAGTGATTTCAAAACTAATCTTTGCCCAATGCCATGTTATTTTAAACCTATTTATCAACCCCCCAAATGTACTGAATAAATGAACAAAAAAACCATTAGAACTGTCATCTAGTGAAGACCGATGATTTATTCATTTGTGTCTGGTTAATGCAGACATATTAACCTTCAAGAGCTCTGTAAAAACATCTGATGGAAGAGAATGGCTGTTGGTGGCATCAGAAACACACATCAGATACATACCCCAAAGTGTCTTGATGGCCCTTTCCTCCCATTCAGAAAGCTGCCATCCACTAACCTGGCTTGGCCCTTTCCTGGAATGTCACACACAACTTGATACTCTACTCTTCCAATAATTGTTCCACAAGAGTATACTAACTGTAAAAAATAAAATAAAATAACAGCCAGATCTTGCTGTAGATGATCTTCTCCCTCTTGCTAAAGAAAGTCACCCTTCCTACATTTTAATCAGCTGGAGCATATATGATCTCCTATGTCAAGGTCTTAAAGTTTCTACTTTTCCAAAGTCAAATTAGTAGGTCTTAATATTTAGGTTAAGAAAAAAAAAAAAGCAAAGGATGTGGCCAAGGCTGGAAGAGGATGCTGTGCTTGTGGTTCGGCTCTGATTTAAATCAGAGCAGGGCAATGCCCTTATTTAAGAGCAAACACTCTAAGCTCTGGAGAACCTCCATGTACGTGGGTCATTTGTTTGATTCAAGGCATCTTCTAATAGCCCATACCTTTGTAATGAAAGTAATTCACTTTAAGAAAATGTTATCACCACTCAAAATTGCTCAATTTATCCAAGTATCCTAAATGCCAAACTGAGAATTAGCACTAAAGCACCCAAAGAAGTGAATGAAGCTAAGTCAGGGAATGTCGAGGGCCGAGTGGTATTTTTGCCTTGACTCTCAAAGATGAATTTAGCCCTCTGCTACAGGCTCAGCATGGATGGGACAACCTAGGTCTGCTTGGGGCTTAATCAGTTCCCGACCTGCACTCAGAATGTCACCTGTAGAATTTGGAGATATTCGTTCTAAAATACTTTTAAAAAGAAAAAATGAAATAGAAGTAAAAAGTAATTCTCTACCACCCAACACCTTCTGGTCTAAGTGATCAGTATCTTGGATCAGGGCTTGGATTAGCAGAAATAACTTCCCTACTAACGCTCATGGATTCTAGATTCCAGAAGATTTAAAAATGCAAAACCTGCATCCATATATGGTGTTCCAAAGACTACTGAAGGGTTTGGTCTCTTCTTGTATGTTCTTAATGGGACCTGCTGAAATTATCAGGAATATTCACTTTCTCCTCTCCTATGCATTATATTTTTTAAAAATCCAAGTTTTCTCTGGGTTCTCACAGTGAAATAATGGTGCTTTTGGATGAGAACTTTAGCAAATGTTCCCTTATGCTCCCGTCCTCTGTACAGAATTAGGGCTCAGATCCTACAGGAGAACAGTGGCTCTGGATGTAGAAGGAGCACAAACTGAGATTATACAGTACCATGTTCTCTTAGATGCCTGCATCCCTCTTATTGCCAACATATGTGGAGGCATACCCACACAGACAGACAGACAGACACACACACACACACACACACACACACTCCTGTCAATGCTTATCTTTTTCACTTTCAAGTGAACTCCAATCACCAAGGCTTATATTTTAGCCTTTAAAGGAAAAATTTCCAAACTCCAATAAGGAGATAGTGGGGAGACTATATTTCCAGTTCACTGAGTATTAACCAGAGAAGCGCTCTTCTTAACTCTAAGTGTTCAGAAACTGGATGACCGTCTACCCCTTTTCTTGCTTAATCGAGCATTCTGACCTTTCCGGGCCTTGGTATCATCTTACTGAGGATGAAGAGAACTTGCAGGTGCAGATAGTGTAGGAGAATCCTGGCAATTAATTCCTACAGAGAATTCCTGAAGTTACCCAGGAGCACATCCTGGAATAAATTCTGGGGCTTATTCTGCTGTTGTTGTTTTGATCCTTCTCTTCTGACAGTTAACTGCAGAAAGAGAAATCTGCTTAATCATACGTTCCGGTTAATCAAGGTTTGACTATCAACAAACTGCTATTTGGCAAAACCAGCTGAAATTCACAGCAGAGCTAGCCTTCCTCCACTAAAAGCAATGTAGATATTAGTCATTCATCCCTTCAAATACACAGGCAGAGTCTTTTGTTATTTTAAAAATTAATCAGCAACATCATCCGTTAATTACAAAAAGTTACAAACAAAAGCTACACACGCGGGTTTTAGTATAAGTGAAGGACTTGGAACTGTAAATATTATGGAATTCAGCCTAAAGAACTATGAAAACTTGGTCAATTGAAGTCTTGATAAAGACTAATGATGACTGCTATACAATGATCAATTTTAACATGGAAAGAATTTTACATCAAGATCCTTCCAAGTTGTACTGACCTATGCCAACCATTCCAGGAATAACACCGATATCAGCAACAGGGCTGAGGTTTGTCCTCTCAGATATTAACAAACTTGTTTTCTGTACCGTTCATATAAGTCTGGATAAAAACTCTGGAAAATGACATATCCTCTATAGAGTTTCTTCCTGGCTGGCTTTATGATTTAACCAAGAAATATGCCTCTTATTAATCCCAAATAATTCACTGTCCGGGAGAGGGTTGGATTTATGCATAGCAATAAAGTGCTTTATCAAGTCCAGTGGCAAGTTTTTTCCCCTTCAGATTGTTTCTAATTCAATGAATGCCAGGTATTGGACAACGTGCTGGATGAATACAAGGATGAGAAAAACAGAACAGGCCCAGAAGGAGCTTCCAGACTTCACAGACGTGAAACACATCATGGCGCTTTCATGCGCGGGTACCCCTCACTCTCCGAATCTAACGGATTCAAGGGTTTGGCAGAGACTTCGGGTAACAAGGGAGGCTGTGCCATCAAATCTACTTGGCTCCTGAGTTCGGAATAATGAGTATCAATGAATAATCAGGGACACCAGACCCATCTCCAGAAATATAGATCACAAAGTGTTCACTACCTACGTTTGGATGGTAAGAATTTGGAGAGGGAGAATTCAGGTCAATGAGAAAACCTGTAAATAAAGGTGGCAGGGGTTCCAGAGGCCGGGGCTGATGACCAAATGACAGTGGGAGCTGAGCCTTGAAGGATGGCTACAAACTGGCAACAGAGTGAGAACAATCTATGCAAGTGGGGGCAGGGAAGGGAATTCCCAGGAGAGAGAACAGCATTTGGAAAGGCCCAGTGGCCAAAGAGCTCACGACTGGTCTGAGGAATGGATGAAAAGCTAGCGTGGCTGGCCCAAATCACAGCTTACATTAAGGATTTGGGTCTTTACCCTGGCAGAAACCACTGGGAGATTTTAAGCAAAGGCGTGAGGCAGTCAGACCTGTGTATAAAGGATCACTCCAGCTTGTGGGTAGACAAGGGACTAGAGAAGGCAAGAAGGAACAGGGGACCCCCTCAGACACAGCAGTGGAGGATGGACAGCATTTTCAAAGACTATAGGAAGGAAGGAGCAGGGACTAAACCTTGTGATCAAAATCCTATCTGGGCCTACTCAGCATATGACCCACACACAGTCACTGGTGTCTCCAAGAATGACCAACCGTAAGCCATTTAGATATTGTGATGCTGGTCACAAACCTTAAAAAAAGAAGGAAATGAAGCACAGCAGCTAATACCAACCTTTCCTTGAGTGTTCCTCACTCAGCAAGGGGTCAGAATGGGATTGAAGGGGAAATTTATGGGGAACCCCTTTTCCAACCACAGAATACTTCACTTAAATCGCTGTGTTATGTCTGAAAGTTGGCTGTTTGCAGAGGACAGCAAAAATTTTCACATTTTCACAACTTTTAGAAGAATTCAAGTTCCTTACTCCAAAAAAATAGTACAACACAACTTTTGGCTTGAAAGGGATTACCCCAGTCTCTCTACCTGGATCACTTCACCATCCAGCTGGAAAACTGAGTTCCAGGAAGATGGAGGGATAGTGTCTCAACCCAACTTTTTTTTTATTATTATTTTTAATGTTTATTTATTTTTGAGAGACAGAGAGAGATGGCATGAATGGGAGAGGGCAGAGAGAGAGAGAGAGAGAGAGACCCAGAATCTGAAGCAGACTCCAGGCTCTGAGCTGTCAGCACAGAGCCTGACACAGGGCTCGAACTCATGAGCTGTGAGATCATGATCTGAGCTGAAGTCGGACGCTCAGCCAACTGAGCCACCCAGGCACCCCTCAACCCAACTGGTTTTAAAGGAATCTACTTTTTTCCTGCAGCACACAGATTACTTTAGGTTAGCTTAAGTGGTATTAAATAATGTAGAAGGGACTTTTCCTCCTATCCTATTGCTGAGGAAATCTACACATTTTAGTGATTTATGTTTAACCAAGCAGATTAAATAAAAATACTGCAGTATTTTATGAAGGTGTTCTGGGGTTTAATAACCTACATGGTGGAATCATGAAATTGTCAGAACAAAAAGAAATAGCTAGGGCATGTTTTGGGGTGGTAGAAATATTCTATATTTGAAGGTAAGGGGTATAGATCTCCTGGATATATACAAAAACACTGAAGATCTGTCCATTTCCATGTATGAAATTATACCCCAATTAAAAAAAAAAAAAAAAAGGACACCTACGATCTCAGATTCCTTGTTCTACTGCTTGGAGTAAAGGACTCCTGACCCCAGTCTAAGAGAAGGCATTAGGTAAGTGTGTTTTATATCTACCCCATCATTCCCATATTTATATGTGGAAAATTAGGAATTATTATTAGATATGGTATCTTTAAAGATACTTACGATACCATGTGCTTTAGAGCCTTTTTTAGAGCAGATATGTAAGTAAATTAATTTTAGTCCAATTCAAATTAGAATGTTAGTATAACCATCATCTTAATTTCTTTAAAAATATACAAATAAGTCTTACGAATTATAAAATAACCCCATTTAATTCTTAGAATTGAATAACTACCTTCCAGGAAATGCAAATTGAAACATATCATCGATGAGTTACTAATTTCTAGTGGCAATTCACACCAAATTACAATTTATTGAAATGACCAATTCAAGGTTTATTTTTAAACTGCTGACACATATGTTAAGTTTCAGGTAATGGATGAAAGGCCATTTTTATTTTGGTTATAGGCAGGAGTCATAAGGAGTCAAATTTCTGCCCAGACTAGTTACTTAAACTGAATGATCTACCATTGTTGAAGGTTAGGATTCGTTAACAGATGGTTTTATACACACACACACACACACACACACACACACACACGCTGATAACTCAATTTCCTGGGGCTGCACTTTTGGTGGTAAAGACAGTTGTCATAGTCTCACTGCTGCAGTTTCAACCAAAAAGTTGGATGATCTTAATTCAAACTGGCCATGAGCAATAGTAATCTTGAGATACGAATCCATTTAAAACACCAATTTCAAAGTTTGGAAACTCTCTGGATATAAAATGAAACACTAATAACTAAGAATTGTCTCAGTGTGCAAGAGACCTCTTCCTCCCTCTTTAAAGCTCAAGGTATATTTTCGGTTTAACCTAGCTTCTCTTTTTTCATCATCTAACATTCTATTTTGATGTGTAGGGCCCTGGACTTCCTGTTACTACATCTTGATATTCTACTGCAAATTATGACTCATTCTTAAATCATAGAGAAACTCATCAAAATCCCAAATTTCACAGCACATATGAATTCAGTCTTTTAAGAGGTCAGCATTCTTAGGACATTACTTGGAGCCACAGAGACAAAAACACTGAACAAGTCCATGTAGAAATTATGTCAATCCACTGTTGAGTCAACACATTTATTAGATCAATAAATATATGCTCTATGTGTAGTAATTTTAGTCTTGGTACTAGTTATGAAAATCTGTTACATGATATGTTAAGTAAAAATAAGTTATAAAACAGCAAGTATAGTGTGACTCCAATGAAAAGTTTTATGTATGTGTGCATGTACGTGGGTGTGTGTCCATACACACACACACATTGTAGAAGACTGAAAAAAATATACACCAAAATGTCAACGGTGGGATTATGGGAGATGTTTATATTTTTCTTCGTGGTTTTCTGACTCTTCCTAACGTAATTCACATTAACTATTTTAATTTTTTTTTAACGTTTTATTTATTTTTGAGACAGAGAGAGACAGAGCATGAAGGGGGGAGGGGCAGAGAGAGAGGAAGACACAGAATCGGAAGCAGGCTCCAGGCTCTGAGCCATCAGCCCAGAGCCCGACGCGGGGCTCGAACTCACGGACCGCGAGATCGTGACCTGAGCTGAAGTCGGACGTTTAACCAACTGAGCCACCCAGGCGCCCCTCACATTAACTATTTTTTAAAACAGAAGTAAAACCTCCTGACTTTTAGAAAATATTGTTATGCTAGTGTGATCTCAAATATACTTATAAATCAATCTACAAAGGGGGAATTATGGATAACCAGGACATAAAAAGCTCTTGCCGGAAACATACAGAAAAATCTGACAGGAGTGGGGTCCTTCATTCAAATGACCCGTGTTGCTCCCGTGTGTGTGTGTGTGTGTGTGTGTGTGTGTGTGTGTGTGTGTGTATGTGTAGGTGCAGGCCCTCATGAAGGGGCAGAAGCCAGCTGCCTGCAGCCAGGGCACAGCCAGAATAGAGAACCCATTTCTTTTAAAGTTTAATGAGGAACCCCAGGTCTGGAGAACATGGAGATGGCTGAATCATTCCCTAGGACTGGAAAGGAGCAAAGCAGTATTAATTCATAGGCAGTAATTCACCATCACCAAAAAAAAAAAGAAAAAAGAAAAAGGACTCTACTCCGGGAAGTCACATCCTTGGACAATTTTCTGTTAGTGTTTTGGGTTTGTCAGTAGGTAATGTTCTATAACCATATTGGTTTTTTGAATTGGATAGGTATATAAAAATAATTGGGTAGCACAGAACACACAAAACCCAGTATCTGACAGCTAAGAAAGGAATATTTTAATTTATATGCACTGACTGGAAGGACTTTAAAACCGATTTCAGGAAAAGATTCAAGTTCCAAAAAGTTATTACAAATATAAATTTCAATATATGATCTCAGACTTACATTTACTGTATATTACAGTTTTGAATTATTAATTTTTTTAAATAAGAAAAAGAGATCTTTAATAAATGTTTTAGGAAACTCCAAAATTCAAACAGGGCTGAAAAATCACTACTTTCCCTATCTGGGCTATTGCCGTTCTGGTCCAAAAAGCATTAGTATCAAGTGAGCGAGGTTCAGAGATGGTCTAATTCAGCTCACAAAGGTAAACCATCACAATTCATCACTTAAATGTCCTTCTATTATGTATTACTGACCAAAAAAGAAAGGGAGAGAAAATTCACGCACACTGTGTTACATATGTGGCAGAAAAGTACAACTTATAACTTGTAAATGTCCTGTCCATTGAATGGCTGCCTATAAAAGACTTATCATCGTTAATGTAAATAAAGCTTCTCAATCTGGCCACTACTGACATTTGGAGCTGGAAAATTACTTTGGGGGGCTGTTCTGTACTTTGCCAGATGTGTACCAGCATTCCTAATTCTTTACCCCACTAGATGCCAACAGCACCCCCTCTGGTTAAGACAACCAAAATGTCTCCAGATATTGCCAAATGTCACCTGGGGGAGAAAATTACTCCAGAAAGTCTGTTTATCCAGACTGGTTTGTAGTTTGCTCAAAGGGGCCTTTCTTGAGCCTTTGGAAAGCTTTTTTTCCCTTATCTATTTATTGTAAGTTCTGTTATCCTACTCACAGCTTTCAATGCAACAATTTATTGAGCATCTACTCTGTGCCAGGCACCATGTTAGGGACATCTGTACTTGTGTCCACTGACTCACACCCTAGTTGAGCTGTTTTCAGGACATGCTTTGCGACCATAAGAGAAACACCAACACCTCAAAAACCCTCAAGAGTATGTCCCCAGCAACAGGTTCTTGTCAATAAAGCAACCCCACAGTTCCAATCAGGTTCCTTAAAATTCTTTACCCTTTTTAGCAACTCTACACATTTCCAACATTTAAAGGTTTAAAAAGGAAAAAAAAAAAAAAAAAGGCCAGAAGGCCTTTGCTATTTTGCTATATTTGGCACAGAAAGACCATCAGGGGGTTTTGCAGGCAGGATCATTACTGGAAACTCTAAAAACACTTATGGACAGTCTTCTTAACTGTCTGACCCACATGCCCTCCTAACACAATTTGTAATTTTATAATCCCCATAAAGTGAAACCCATAACTGACCTATCCCAAATAAATGTGTGTCACAGACAGAGAAAAAGGGAGAGAGATCAGAGGGTATTTTGTTTGGCAATAAAGCAATAAGGCTCAGAAATCGATTTGAGTTCATTAATATATGCCTGGAACATGCTTAGTTTCTCATCTCCTCTGGCTCCCCACCTTCCACACCCCCTCCAACAAAGACATAAGCACAGAAGAGAGAGGATGGATGTGTTTAAGCTGCTTGGGCAATAGAAATTTTACACACACACACACACACACACACACACCCTACACACAACTGGGAAAGAAAAACCTGTAAGTCTGAAATCCAAAATGGCCAAAGTGACTTCAAAGTTTCAAGATAGTGCCCTGAAAAGGTTGTTGGCCAGCTGCACCTCTAAGTAAATAAAGCCGTAACTTGTCTCCCTCTGCAGCACAGGGCTCCCTGGGCTGACAGTGGCTGCACAAAACCCCTCCTGTGCCGAGCAGCGGAAACTCCTAATGAGATTAGTTGGTGTGTGTGCAGACATTACTTAGCAATGACTAAAGGGGCTCTCTCTTCCTGCAGCAGCTAGTGGAAAATTCAGGGAACTTTTTCCCCCTGCAGCAGCAGAATCCCTTTAACCCTCTCCCCAGCCAACTTCCAAAAACAACTCAGCCTCCCCCAGCCCCCGTCGGGCTGGGGTGCTGGGGGTAGTTAAAGACCGGCCAGGGGCTTCCAAAAGCGGGAGGGTAGGAGGGGGCCGGCGGGGAAGGGGCGGGGGACCCCTCGAACACTACAAAGGAAACTGTAAAAGGCACAAATACATAAACCTGAGAAGGAGCAAACCAGTTTCTTTGTGAGCTCCTCTAGTGAGTCATTTTCAAGATGCTGTCTGCTGCCAGTTTCAAAGCGGAAGCGCATGGCAATTAGTCTTGCCGTTTCCAGACAAGCCAGAAACTCTCCCGACACTCGTTTTTTTTTTTTTCTAAAAAGCCCCTTTTGCAGTTTCTGAAATAACATTTCTTACTCCCACCCCCACCCGCCACCTAAATGCAGCTTGTCCTCACGAAGGTTCGGTTCAGAAAATATAACAAAACCGAGACCTCTTATTTTTCTTTAACTCTCCAAAATTTTAATTCCTCCTCCCGAAAGTTAAGTAGCATTACAGGCCAACATTCAGTTGCAAGCTGAAGAGCCCCTTCCTAAAGAGCTGGGGGCTCCAAGACCGTCTCCTGCCCCGATCCTCTGCCCAAACCGTGTCCAGTAAAGACTCCACTGGCTTTTAAAGGTCCACCTGGGCGTGCGCCTGGGGCGGTGACCCGGGCGGGGGTCACCTGCCGAACGAGAATGGAAGCGACCCCCAGCCCCACGTCTTCGTTCCCCACGCCCTCCGCTTCCCCCTCCACCCCTGTCCTCTCCCCGAATCGGAGCGTCGGTGCCCACTGCCACCCCAGGAGAATGCCAGCCCCGGTTGGAAGGTCGGCGGTGGCCCAGCCTCCAGGCACGCAGCCCGTCCCGCCGCCGTTCCTCCCAGGGACCCCAAGTCTCCACGTCCCCTCCTCCCCCCCACCCCCCGCGCGCCCCCTCCTCCGAGCTGCAGCGCAGCCCCAGGGCAGGGTGCCGCCGGCGCGGGGTCGGACGCGGCGCGGAGCTCCCGCCGGGCGGGCGGCGCGGGCGCAGGAGCATCCCCCTCGGCGCCCCCTTCCCAGGCCCGCAGCCCACCCCGCGGCGCCCACCAGCCCCACCCCCACCAAGCCAAAGAAAAGAAAGAAAAAGCACCCCCGACGAAACTTTGCAACTGTCCGAGCAACAGGCAGAAACCCCTGCTACCTACCCAGATGTGGGGGAGCTTTCAAGATCCTTCTTCGGGGGAATTTCTAGGAGGAACCGGGCGAAAGCCCCCGACTTTCCATGCTGACAGGCGTCTGCAGACGGTCTGTTGCTCTTGTAATGAGATCCTGATTTTTCCCCCTTTTTTTTTCTTTCTCTCGCTCCTCTTTTTTTTTTTTTTTTTTTCCTCTGGTGTGTGTGTGAGAGCAGGAAGTTGGAGCAGTCAGGCCGAGCCGGCTCACTTCCTTTACTGCATTATTCCCCAGGCGGTGTGCAGTCTGTGTAAACAGGCTTTTCCGCCCCGCGCCGCGCGCCCCGGCCGCGGCTGTGCGCCGGGGCTGGCCGCCGAGGCCCGCGCATACTCCGCCGCCTGCGCCCCGCGCGCTCGCCCCGCACCGCGCCGCGCCCCCGCCCGCCGCGCGCCCCGCTTCCTGCTCGGCCACCCCAGGGGAGGAGCCTCCGGACCCTCTGTGACTCCGGGCGGCCGCAGCCCCTCCCCAAGGCCGGGGACTGCTTGGCCAGAAACCCAGAGAAGCGGCCCCCCGGCGCGCGGGTGGGGACCCCCGGCTGCGGTGGACCCGGGGATCCCTCCTTTCCCCTGAGCGGGGAGGAGGGGGGGTGGGTCTCTGCGCTGAGCACTGCAGTGGGGTCGTGTCTTGCCCAGTTGGCCTGGGCTGGAAGGCCCAAAGCGAGGAGGCCGCTAGACTTGGCTGTTTTCTGTTAGCTGGGATGGCTGAGTTGTGGGGCAGTGGGGCACGGGGAGTGGGGTGCAGAGTTGGGTGGCTTTGGGCAAAGGGCTGCTTTTATCGTCGGTGGGGACGTGATTGCTTAGGAGGAGATGTTTTGATGTCCAGAAAAGGAGGCACGGTTTCTGTCTAGGGATGGACACAGTTTCTGTCTAGAGTTTAAAAAAAAAAAAAAAAAAGCCAGAGCTCAGAGTAGGGGGCCCACTTTGGGGAAAAGAATAAGGAGCCATAAATTGGAAGCCAGGATTTGTCAGGAAGAGACCTTTCTGGCCGTTTACTATGGCCTACCGCAGGCCCAACCTTCCCTGCCCTGCAAAGGAGCTCCGGAGGGAAAGGAGCAGCCACCAAGGGGGCCCGAGTGACTGAGGCTTCAGAAGGAGGCTCTGTGGTCGCCAGACAGGACTATATGCCACAGGATCTCTCAAGGACGGCCCACCCAGAGGACTCAGGCCAGGCTGTCACTGGAGAATTTGTCCATTGCCCTGAGACTGCTCTTAGGAGGAGGGGGTCTGTGAAAGGGTCCCTCACCCCCAGCACTGTGCTCCACCCCAACTGCTCACCTTCCAGAAGCCCTCCATTTCTGTGCCTCCACCCCTTAGCAGGACAGCCGGATGGTTCTCAAACTTGAGTGTGTACCAGCATCCCATGGGGGGCTGGGGCTGATAGACTACGGGTCACCTGGGTCTCACCTGCCAGAATTCCTGACTCAGCCCAAGCTTCCTGTGAGAATCACCTGGGGAGTAGTTTGAAAAACTACTGGTCTCTATACACAACCAAAACCAATCAAGTCAGATTCCCTAGGGACAGGGCGTGAGTCCTTTCAAAAGGAACACATGCTAAGAGTTCCTCCACTTGGTTTCTTATTTTTGCAGTCTTTTCTAACGACTATTTGTTTGTGAATCTCTCACTTCTGTCTACTAACTGTGGGCTTCTAAAGGGCAGGCATTGTATTTTACTCAAGTGGGTACCAGCTCTCAACCCCTAAGTGCCTGTCAGAGCACCTGAGTCCATTCCAAAGCATTTGCTTCCTGGCTGGTATGGATAGTTCAGAGAGGTGAGACATGGCCCACCAGGTCTCTGAGAAGGGTGGGAAAACATGAGGTGAGGGCAAGCTAAGAGGGCGCAAAAGCAGGAGAAGGAATGGGGAGGAGAGCTGTTTATCAGCCCCTGATTTTCTACAGCTAATTTTCCACCTTAGGGATTATTATAATCCCTAGTTGGCTTCTCTTGTCACTCAGGAGAGTTCACTCCATGTCCCCGTGTGATCCAGCAATCTGTAGACTGGGAGAATGTAAACTTATTTTATTATACTTCTCAGGGAGGAAAAAAATCACTCACACACAATTGAGAACACCACCATCGCTTTATTTTAAAAAGTGTAAGCCAAAGCCAAACATAAGTATATTCAAAGCCGGTAGCTTTCATGATTTTTATTGTATTTTTTTTTTCACAGTAAATCTTTGGAGAATCCTAGTATGTATGAGAGAAAAGGTGTACATGCTTTCATCAGGCAGTTTGATTGTTCCGAAGAAATGCTTCCCTGTTTCAAGTACACATGAAACATGGACGGCCCTAGGGTTTCTCAGGCCAAATGAAGACCTCTGAAGTTTTTCTGGTGTTTTAGATTGTCCACACCACTACTCCCAGCTCTCCATATGAATGAGTAATTCAGAGCTGACTCTGCTCTTCCTCAAAGCACAGGGAATAACTTTTACTTTTATGTGTTTCCAGGTTCTGTCCTTGGCGTTCTAAGGGAAAACTGCTGTTACTTGGATGCTATCACAAATGCCATAGACTGGGTGACTTAAGTGATGGACATTTATTTCTCATCGTTCTGGTGGGTGGGAAGTCCAAGATCAAGGTGCCAGCAGATGTGGTCCTTGGTGAGAACGCTCTGCCGAGCATGGACCCCATATAGCCTTTTCTCAGTAGACACGTGGGGAGAGAGAGAGGAGGGAAACTCTCTGGTGTCTCTTTTCATGAGGACACTAATGAGGGAGCTCCACCCTCATGACTTCATCTCAAGCGAATTACTTCCCAAAGCCCCCACCTCCTAATACCACCACATTGGGGGTTAGGGCTTCGATGTTAATTTTGGGGAGATACAAACTTTAAGTCCAAAACAACTGCTATTTGTTTTCCATGCTTCCTGCCCACTATCAAAAAGTAGCCAAGAAGTGTGGCATTTAGTGTTGTATGATCCACACTCTTCTTTCTATGCTTTTCTTGCAAAACAAACAGGAGTTAAGACTAGATGGGTTATGAGTAAGATTTCTGTAATTTCTTTGGGACCCCTTTTGAGCAGGTAACGAGGCCCAGAATCATTAATTTCTGCTGGCCAAGAAAGTGTTAGTCTCTCTCAGCTTTGATGAGAAGAGCTGAGATCTCAACAGAGATGGGAGTTAGTCAGCATAATGTGATGGAGGGTGCTGAGGCTGGATGGAGGAGGGTCAGCCCAACGAAACCCTATGGATAAAAAGTGGAGGAGGGCTGGGTTTCCAGAAGAAAATAAAAACCCTCATTCCAAAAGAAGGGATGTATTAGTCAGCTTTTGCTGGACAGTGTTTGTTACAGTGTAACAAAAAAAC
This sequence comes from Panthera leo, assembly GCF_018350215.1. Taxonomy (NCBI): domain Eukaryota; kingdom Metazoa; phylum Chordata; class Mammalia; order Carnivora; family Felidae; genus Panthera; species Panthera leo. Next base: position 116,751,047 of record NC_056685.1, on the reverse strand, counting down.
TCCAACCCTCAGTGAGCTGGGTCTGGTTAGCTGGGTTCTGGTCTGCTTCACCTATCTTTTCCTTTTGGGACCTAGGCTGAAGGAATATGTTTGACTTGAGACATATGGTTCCCTAGGAAGCCAGGAGGTCAAGAGAGATGAGTAGAGACACATGAGGTCTCTTAAAACCTCTGCTTAGGACTCTCACACCCTCACTTTCACTCACAATCCATTGGGGAAAGCAAGTCATATGGCCAAGTCTAAAGTCAATGGGACTAGGGGAAGGACAAGGAGGGAAGGGAGAATTCTAAACAAGTAATACAATCTACCACAAGAAAAAAATGGATGCTGGATATACAAAAATAGCAAATCTGTCAGGTCCTTCATAATTTAACATTTCACAATGTATAACAGAATGGGATGCTATGAAAAGTAAAAAAAAAAAAAAATACAGATGGATGAGGAAGCATAATTAGATAGGGCAAGAGATGAAAATGAGTTTTAGAATATATCAACTAAAATATTCTAGAATGTAGCAGAACAAATCATATATAAAACTTATGAATTGATGGTATTAAACATGAATTAATAAATTTTGGAAGAGACTCAAAAGTGGGTTGCCATCACTACTTTGAAGACTGCGTCTATAATGGAGGGATATTTAGGGGCTGGGAATGGAGAACCAAAGCCTGATGGAAAGGCAGCCTATTTGGGTGGAAAGTATACATTTGGAATCAGGAGTTTTGGGATCCAGTCCCATACCTGACTTGTCCTAGCTATGGGACTTGACTAAGTCACTCACCGTCTTTGAGCCTGCATGAGCATCAGTTTTTACTGATTTTTACAGTGAATGCCAATTTTACATTAAAACAACATGTGTTATAGACTAGGATTCAAAGACATTCATGAACTTCATTTGAAAGAGTACTTAAAAGAATTTTATAGACTTGTAGGCAGACCCCTGTGGGAGTCTGCTTTCCTCCTTTTGTGTTGTTAGAGGTCTTTCAATGGGGACATTTGAGAAGCATTGATTCAGACCATCTTTTTTGCCCTCGGATGGCCACCCATTGGCAAGAGTTTGGCAAATTACAGCCAACAGGGCCTGCTGCCTGTTTCTGTATGACTTTCAAGTGAAGAAGAATTGACTTCTTTTAAGAGTTTTTAATTGTGGCAAAAAAAACAACATAAAATGTGCCATTTTTTTTTCTCTTCTGAAATGGTACATGCCACTTCCACTAATATTTCATTGGTCAAAGAAAGTCATCTGGCCAAGCTTAACATCAATGATGTGGGAACTGTAATGCTCCTACAGGGAAAGCCTGGTAAGGAGCAGCTAGTAGGAAACAATGATGAATGTTTTCACATTAATATAATCTATCCAAGAATTAGTCAATGCTACAAGTTTTTATTCAGTCACTCTTGCATTCTCACACTTATTTAATTCTTCCTACACTCCTTCAAAACTCCAAAACTTCCTATCCCATCCTACTCCCTGTTGATGACCTTGCAATCCCATTTCACTGGAAAAAAAAATCAAAACAATCAGAAGAGAAATCCCACGTGATCTCCCTACCTGTCTACCTGCTTTTGTAGCCATATATGCTACCTTCCCTTGGATTCACTTTCCATGTTCCTACTTAGGGTTGACCCTTCATTTGTCTACTCCATCAGATTGCCTCCATCTACTCAAACTCATTGCCCCAGCTACTCTTTAATCACTTCCACATTGTCAGTTTCTACTCTGTACTGGACTATTCCCAACAGCATGCCAGCATGTTGTAATTTTTCCAATCTTAAAAAAAAATACACAACACCTTGACCACATTCCCTCTCATGATACGCCTCTATTTTTAGTTCTCATCTTTGAAAGGGTGGTTTATGCATGCGGTCACTATGTTTCCCCTTCTAATTCTCTCCTGAACCCACTACTCTATCAATGCCTCAGTGACCTCAGTGTCGTTAAGCCAATAGTCAGTTTTCAGTCCTCATCTTCCTTGACCCATCAGCAACCTGGAAATTTCTCCGCGTGCCATTTATAAATGTACACATACCTGGTTTTCATTCTCTCTGACCACTGCTACTCAGTGTTTTTTGTGTTCTCCTTGCCATTTCCCTGATTCCTCCATGGCGGAGAACTTCAGGAAGCAATAATGGATTTTCTTTTCTCTGTCTCATACTCTCTCCCTTGGTAAGTTCATCCAGTCTTATGATCTTAAGCACATTCTACTCATTGTTCTCTCTCAAATTTATAACTTATGCTTGGACCCCTCCCATTAATTCCATACTTGTAAATCCCATGCCTATTTTACATCATCAAGTGGATTTCTGATAAGCATTTTTAATGTAATATGTCCTAAAATCATCTCAAACCTCCCCCAAACCGCTCCTCTTATAGACTTTCTCATCTTAGTAAGTGGCACTTCTATTCGTCCGTGTGTCCCAGCCAAAAACCTGGCACCTATTCATAATTCTCCTCTTTCTTTCCTTTAGAATACCTGTCTGACCCACCCACAAATTCTGCTAGCTCTACCCTCAACATATATTGTAAAAAATCGATCACTTCTTTCAAGTACACAGTGCAATTCAGTGTGTTCCCGTTGTTATGCAACCAATTTCTAAAACTTTTTCATCTTGCAAAACTGAAGCCGTAGATCGATTGAACACAGCTTCCCACTCTCCCTTACCCCACCCCCTGGCAACCATCGTTCTACTTTTCTATTTCTATGAATTTGACTACTTTAGATATCTCATGTAAATGGAGTCATACAGTGTTTATTTCTTCATGACTGGCTGATTTCACATGGCACAATGTCCTCAATAATCAGCCATTTGTATCACGTGACAGGACTTCTTTCCTTTTCAAGGCTGAATAATATTCCATTGCATGTCGATACCACTTTTTTTTGTAAAAAACCGTGCATCTGTTGATTGATATTTGGTTGCTTCCACCACTTGGCTGTCATGAATAATAAGAATTCACCTTTTTAAACTGTTGAAAACAAATCAAAGGAAGAATAATATGTTATAGCGTGTAAAATTATATGAAATTCACATTTCAGTGTCTATAAACAGAGTTTTATTGGAACATAGCCATGCTCATTCACTTACATGTTGTTTAATGCTGCTTTTGCACTGCAATGGCATAGTTGAATAGTTGTGACAGAGACTGTGTGGTCTATCAAGCTGAAAATATTTACTTTCTGACTCCTTACCAGAAGAGTTTGCCAACCCCTGGCATAGGGCATCTGAGACAAATGAGATTCTGCTGTTTTGGTTTTTGGTTTGGTTTTAACTGCATTTTCTTCCATGTTCCAGAGAAAGCCCTTCCTTGGCACACTGGGTAAAAATCTTAGTGCCTTTAACACACTTCACATCCAGGAAGTTCATCTTCAGAGGAAACCAAATTGCTGTGCTTCATTTAATTCCTCTTATTTGGTCTTCTGACAAGGTGGAAAATACAGTCCCAGCATCTGAGACAGCCTTTCAGGCCCTTCTCTCGTCTCTGACCAGATCTACGCCTTTGTTCCTGATGATTCCCAGCCCTGGTTATACATCAGAACCAACGTACCAGGGCCTCAGCCCTGAGAGTCTGAGGTTGAGCCTAGGAATCTGTGTTTCTCCGCCCAGACAACCTCTTTCCTCATGAAACCTTTATAAATGTCTTCTTCATCCTTTGGAGTCAGCTCAGACCCCATTTCCTCTGAGAAGTCTTCCAAGATCCACCAGATGAAGTACAAGGCCATTTCTCCTGAACCCCCAGAGCATAGTGTTTGAACTTTATGACTTAGCATTATTTATAGAACTTGTTACTCTGTGCCCCCCCCCCATTCCATCTCTGTATCACCAATGCCTGCCCCAAAATGCTAATTTGTTGCTGTGGAATCAATCAATTCATCAATAACACTTTTTTGGTTGGATTGTTCAGTGTATTGTTAATACAAGGAATGATATACCACAAAAGATTGTGAGTGATGTTGGACAGTACTGACTGAGATGTGAACAGTCACCGGGAGGAAGACAACTGACGACTCTCACAGGGCATTAAAACTGATTCCCAGCCTCAGATCTTTTAATTTCAAAACTCATTGAAATTCATTAACACTGCAACCTCCATATCCACCCCAAGTTTACGTTGCATCAGTAGAGGGGAAGGGAGAATAAAATACAGTGTTAGGGTGTCACAACTCCACAAACTGTGAGTCACTGCTGTAATTTCCAGGATGAGGGAAGCGGAGACACTGTGCTGAGCTGCTGGTCAAAATCACTTCCTTCATTGTAGAGATGTGGCGTCCAGAAAGATGCAAATGGTCTTGGGCCTTTTCTCTTTCAGTGATGCCCAGAGTTCCGGTATAAACAACTGCTTTGGATTTTAAATGTGTAGATCGAGAAAAAAGGTATTTCAATCTCTTGTTTTGATCCCACGGGTTGCATACGACTTTGTAGGAAACTGCAATCCTTCTTTTTCAGGCAGCATCAGACAGAGGAAGCCCAGGAGATACCTGGTGGGTAGGTAGGACGTCATGCTGTGCATTAATGGCAAAGATGGGTAAGCGGCTATTTAGGGGGTTTCAAAACTAACTCCTTAATGGTAGAAAAAGCTAAGGGACTGGAGGTTGATTATCACCTTTTAAAAATCCCTGAAATTCAAAAGAGAATAGTAATTTGAGAGCAGGAAAGGAAGGCCAGGGGCCACAACTAGGCTTGCCAGAGATAATAGTAGAGTAGGAGTCTTCAGAGCAAGTAAAACTCCAGGGCCAACCACAATGATTCAATCCCTTCTCAAGGGTCTATTTGCATGGGTTGATAGGCTTTGTCTGAGGAGGCTGGAGCCAAGTGAGAGATCTGACACAAAATCAGAATAAATGAAGTTGTTTCACCTGAAATTTCAGGATATTCTGAAACCAAGTACTTCTTCCCCTTGTGGCCCAGCACACAGATGGGGAGAGGGTGTTTCCCCCACATTGGCCCTGAACCTCGTACTCCTTGCAATCAAGTGGAAGCCCCCAAACAAGGAAGTCAGATAACTCATGCCCCTAAGACATAGGGGGACACCTTTATTCCCTCATGTTTCTGTCTGGGAGAATCTCTAGTAGGAAAGAGAGAGAGAAGGTCTCTGACTAGCAAGTGTAGGAGAAGAAACTTCAATGTTTGGCCCAGCTCCTTCCTTCTTCCTCTTTGGATCCAGCTTGTCTGGAGAAGATACAGTCTCTGTTCTCCACGCCGGGGGATGCTTACAGTTTTCCAGCTTGGCCCAGGTAGGTAAGTTTAATCTGGGAATGAAACTACATCTAGCCAACTGTGCTCATCGATGGAAGGTTCATCCTTCACTTTAGCTTTTGTAGTAAGACTATCATTTGGATCTCCATCCATCTGGCTCCTGTGCCTCTATCAGTTGGTTCTGAGATGGGACAGGAAAGAGAGGTGTTATTTATTGGGCTGGGGGTCTACCCAGCCAGCTCATGCTAGACACCACTCTTGGAATTCCAAGCAATAACTCGAGAATACTGTGTTTGCAGGGGAGAGGGGCACAGTATTGAGTTCCCACAGGAACAGACAGAGGTTAGACAATGTCACAAATGAGGCATCCCTGGTCACAGGGCCTCATGTGTACCCACAAGTTGATGAGGCTATGAAGTAACCCAGAGATGGAAGAGAAGAAAAACACTATTCTGCAGGCTGCTGTCAGGAACCAGGCACCGTGGTTTGTAGGTAAGGGAAGCTGGGTGATGTTGTGCTATTGAATTAGCTTTAAACTAACTTCTGTAGGGCTCTGTGAGCGCTCTAAGGACAGACGCTAGGGTGAAATGAAGGGGAGTAGCATCTTCTCCCTGGAAAATGTCAGTAAAAACTCTTACAAAGGGGTGAGACTTGATAATATTACATTCAGCCTCCTTCATCTCCATAGCAATGTATATTTGTTGAATAAATACCATGGATACTCAAGGAGGAAAAATTATTATTAGAAAATGTATATAATGCCTCAGTCCAAAAAGTGCCATTGAGAAGATGAACTCAGTCGGCCCTAATAGCATGAATCCTGTTTTATATTTGATACAACCTGAGGAGTAGAGATATTAAGTGATTAATGAGTTCAAGGTCACATAGTGAACGACAGACTGCAATTAAAATCCAGGTTTTCTGACCAAAATATAAATCCTTTCCACTAATCTTTGCTGTGTGACAACAGAGGACCACGGGACCTAAAGAAAAAAAGGCCAAGAAGGAGAGGTGGGGAAACCACTGGCAGGTCAGGTCCTACCACTAACAAGTCTTCCTGCATTTCTTAGTTTCAGCCTCTGCGCCTGGAAAACGGTGAGCCAAGGGCATTGGACCAGAAAGTGTCTGAGACTCTGACATGCTGTGAAGGTCCTGGATGGTTCTCCGCGTTAGCTCACCTATCTCAGTAATTCAAAGCAATTCTGACTTAGGAAGCCGGTGCCCAGAATCTGCTCAGTGGAAGGTGGGGCATTCAGTCTGTTACCTAGAGCAGCAGATTGAAAACTTTAACCAACCTACAGCAGGAAATTAAGTTTACGTCTAAACCCAATGCACATCTACATGGACTTGAAACAGGTTTCAGAAAACAGTTTTTCTTCTTAACTTCTTTTTTTAACATTTACCCTATGATACCTTATGACATTTTCTATCCTATTTATTTGTTTAGAAGATGTTGGTTAAAGCCCACCGATCTGATTTTATGACCCATGAATGGTATGAGACACACAGATTGGGAAGCTGAAAACTGAGAGGTGGGACAGAGCATGGGAAGACAGGATCACAGAAGCCAGAGAGAGCAACTAAGAGAATTGGCTATCATGCCAAGGGAGAGTACGTGGCTGTGTGCGTATGAGCCGGCGTCCTGCTAAACATCCCTTCATGCTCTCACATTGTCAACTATCACACCAAGCGCTTTCCCACCTCTGCCGAGAAGGTATCTTCCCCAAATGCAATATTTAAAGGGTACTTTTGAGCGTCCTAGCTTGGTTTATCCCTGGCTTGACTTATCAGCTGGTCAGTCAACAAGTTTCTTGAGGAGCACTTCACCTGTGTACACAGCAGGCTGCTATACTTACCATGGGGGGAATGTGATATTTTAAGGGGGTGGCGCATGACATGGTCAGGGGGTTGCCAGGTAAAGGCTGATTTAGGTAGTGGTCTATGGATGGCATCACCTTGGATGGTGTGAGCCTCCACCAAACCACGCTGCTTCCTGTTTATCTGTTTAGGACAGATTTCTTGGTTTAGAAAGTGAGCCTAAACTTCTGCACGTGGTCCTTTAGTCTTGGTCTTCACCACACAAGTCCTCATAGTTAGCTCTGATATTATCACCAAATGATCTTATTTATGCAGTTACAGAGATAGCCTGACAGACTCCATACAAGGCATTCATTGCACATCTTTAAATTTCCATCCTGTTCTCCAAATACCCTGCTTAAAGTGCACTAATATTTTTGTGGGTCCCTAATTTATATGCTGCTAGCACAGTAATAGTATAATATATTGTGTTTTCTATGTAAAAAGCCACAGCTGGTTCAAGGCAAACAATGAAAATACACCACAAGTTTTATAACTGTCTTTTAGCATTTGTTCAGCTTGCAATATACTGAGAACCTCAAAAAATGGTCATGGTCTATGCCTTTCTCAACTGTGAGAGGCCCACCCCCAAAATTTGGTGACACAATTTTCTTGGAACATTTGCAAGTGAATTCACTTATAAGAGAGAACATTCCTTTCTCAGAGTGGCTGATATGCTTACCTCTCCTGCCCAGAGGATCCTCCTAGGTAATGAGAAAGCCAAGTTAACATTTGAGAATTTGTTGCTTGGTGATCGATAATTAAAGTACCATGAAACGAATATCTTATCATAGAGGGTACTCTCTGGAAACCAGAAAATGCTCATTCCCCAAATACATTGTCCCCAACTCTACATTCTGTTAGACAGTAAAGCCAAAGATGGCCTTTCTCTTTGTGCTCCATTCTTATTTCTAAGTTTATGTATTTATTTATTTATTTATTTAAGAGAGAGAGAGAGAGAGAGAGAGAGAGAGAGCACGTGTCAGTGCATGCATAGACACATAAGTGGGAAAGGGGCAGAGAGAGAGGGAGAGAGAGAGAACCCCAAGCAAGCTCTGCACTCACAGTGCTAACCATGAGATCATGACCTGAGCTGAAACCAACAGTTGGATGCTCAACCAACTGAGCCACCCCAGTGCCCCATCTTTGTGCTCCATGTGCTTTCTTCAGACATTAAACTTCAGTCAAATAGCTGTTCCAGGAGACCATGAAGATATCTGTTTTCTTCCCATCACATGTAGATTTAATTTGTTTAGTTTAATTTTCCAAGAGAAAACTTACTGCCAAGCCTCAGGTTCAACCTCCCTGTAGGTACCACACACTCCCAATATGACACGGTACAAAAAAAAATAGACACCATACCTGACCTTGAGGATTTGCCATGCTAAAATGGTAGGTTAAACCAAGAAATCTGTCCTAAACAGATAAACTGGAAGCAGCGTGGTTTGGTGGAGGGACCCATGGATTCAACAGCCTAGGCTTTCTTCCCAGCCCTGTCTTGTGATTTTGGGGAAGACAGCCTCCCATCTTGAAAATGGTGGGCCTGAAGTGGGGGTGGTTCAGGAAACCTCTCATGACTGGAACCCATTCATTCATTCATCAGATATATATTAGAGCTTCCCATGTACCAGGGTGTGCCACAACTAAATGGCAAGATGAGTAAGATATGATTCCTGCCTTCAAGGGACTTCCAATCTACAGCCTCTAGCTCTAAAATTTCACACTTCAAAATACAATGATAATCAGAGAAATTTATTTGCACAGGGGCAGGTTGACCAGCTTAGTAAGGCCATGTGCTACATGGGAAGGGCTCCCATGGGATCAAATTTGGTCAAATTTGAGAAAGTGCCTTTATCCCTTGCAGTCTCCATTTTCTCTTCTACAGAATGGGCATAATAAGATCTACTTTGGAGCATTGGGAGGATTAGAGCTAAGATATAGAAGGTGACCCACACATGGTAAGCATTCCACACACCCCCTCTCCCAATTTCACTCTTGAACTTCAATGTCCATTCTCCATCCAAGCAGTCAGAATGATATTTTGATTGATCTTAAAAATATAAATTGTGTCATATCACTTAGAACACTCCCATGTGCCCACCCGGATGTGTAGGCTCCTGGCTCCACATATGGCAGCCTACAAAGATCCTGCATGATCTGGGAAAACAAGATCACCACTTTCCCCTCATCACTCCCACCAGGAGACCACAAGCCTCCCCTCTGCTTTCTCAAAAAGATGAGTGTGCCTCAGGGCCTTTGCTCTTTTCATTTCCTGAAGAATTACTGGTTCTTCACCAATCAGATTTCAGCTCAAAGGTCAAAGAGGCCTTTTGTGGCCACACACCCCTCAGCCCAGTCACTTCTATCACATATTCCTGTTTAGTTTTTGTAACATCGGCCCCAAATTCTCTTATTTGCTTCCTTGTGTATTGTCTGCCCTACCTCCCTCAAGAATATAAATTCCCCAGAGGTAGATTCCTTGTTTTATTCACTATATCCCCAAAACAGAGGCAATGCCTGGCACATAACAGGTGCTCAATAAGTATTTTTTGAATTTATGTTGCTGTTTTAATGATTATCATTACCATTGATGGCTGCAATTTATTTGAGTAAAGATTTCTCAGATAATGTCTGAACCTTGAGTCAGAAGAAGAAACTAATTTTATGCCTGAAACACAAAGCTGAGGAGGACTAGTGGGAAAGTCAGGAACTGGAAGGAAGGAGAATGTGGGCCTAAAGGGGGCCTTTCAATGTAATAGAAAGAGTTCTGGATTTTAAGCTGAAAGGTCTAAATACTAGGCCTAATTTAATCACAAGTAACCTCAACCCTCAACTCCTCACGCCTTAGTTTCCTCATATGTATAATAAAGGAAAGGTTGAACTAACTGGCCTTAAAATTTCCCCAGCTCTGTGCCTTGAGGAGAGGGCCACTTCTGTGGAAGCCCAGAAAAGCATTTGCATGAGATGCTACAGGAAAGCGGCCAAGAAGGCGGTGATGTGTGGGAGGCCCCTGCTGCACGCCCACTCAGACATACTCAGCCCTTCCCAGGGCTTGCTTCCCGGACAGGGCCTGGCACAGGGCAGCTGCTCACAAGGTATTGACTGAGCGAACGAGTGGAACCACAGAGAGGGGGAACTGACAGTTCAGTGACTCAGAAGGAAGGACCACTGAGTCACCGAGCCACTTCCTGTCTTGCTCAGTGCCTCCACGCCAAGCCCTAACAGGGTGGGAAAGCGGCAAAGGGTTTCAGCTCTAGTGGGTCCACGTGCAACAGTGCCACGTGGAGAAAGCCCTCAGGGTTAAGGGTGTGGGGCGCAGGGGAGGAAATAAAATAGTCACCTAAACTTTGTTTGAGTTCTGGGCAGCAGACCCTAACATACAACTAAAGTCATACAGCCTGATTCCTTTTTCAGAGCAATAAAGTCAGTTTCTAGAACGTCAGCTATAAAAGGGGCTGTATCAGCTATCTAGTCTTGTGTAACAAAGCACCACTTAGTTGATGAAAGCAATAGCCGTTTTATTTGCTCACGGTTCTGTGGGTCAGTGATTTTGGCTGGGCTCAGCGGAGCGGTTCCGCCGGGCTCTTGCAGGGGTTTGCTCACCTGACCGTGTTCATCTGGTGACTTAACTGGGGACGGATGGTCCAACATAGCTTCACTCAGTGTCTTCTGGTTGGTGTTGGCTTCTGGCTGAGCCTTTCTCTCCATGTGGTCTCATCCTCAAGGAGGCTAGCCTGGGCTTGTTCACGTGGCTGCAGCATCTTATCAAGAGGTTGGTAGCAGAAGCTGTAAGGCCTCTTACTGCTTAGACTCAAACATAATGTCACTTGTTCTCCATTTTATGAACGAGAGAAAGTCACAGGGCTAGCCCGGATTCAAGGGAAGGGGAAAAAGATGCTATCTCCTGTTAGGGGAATGATTACGTTGCAAAGGAGAAAAACATATAGGGATGCAAGAAACCGTGGCCATCTCTGTCAACAACCTACTACAGAGGCCTCAAGGCTCATGCAGGGCTCTCATCATACACACATAGGTTAAGTGACTTGGTCAAGTCCGGAGAGTTAGCGGCACATGCGGAATGGGAACCCGCACTTCAGTCCCAAGTTCCACACGTTGAAAGACCTCTTCCATCCACAGCCTTATCTTCTTTACCCAAACCTTCTGACAGAGCCAGTCTTTGGAAGCACCGCACTTCTCAGTCTTCCTGCTTTGGATTTGCTGACCAATCCAGTGACAGATTTAGGAACAGAGTCCTGTTTCTAAGGCTACAGCTGTATTGGTTTCGTGGGCCTCCTTAATAGAAAAGGAGATCCCAGTCCATCTTCTGGTCCTTTGGGAGCCTATCAGCCTCCCAAGCCACAGGTAGATTTGGCAGCAAAATCCCATTTCACTGGGCTCTGTTATACTCATTTAATAAAATAGCACTTTGTAGTTATAGTTTTTAAAGCAATATGCCCCTAGAATATATTGGAAAGGTAGTAAAGCAATCTTTTAGACACAACATGACTACCAAGAATTAGTTCACCAGAACAGCTTCTGAAGGTGAAGGCTGAGGGAATAATCATCATCATCTAATATTTATTGAGTTTTAACTACATCCAGGCACTGGCTCAGTATTTACATGTACCAGCTCATTAATTCTCATAACTACCACATGACATAGGTATTATTGCTATCCCTGTTCATAAAACTGCTCTTAAATGTCACCTTTGTGTCCAGTTGCCAAATCCAAGGTCTTATTTACAGCTTTTAGCCTTTTCAACTCTGCATAATTTGAAAATACTTATTCATTCATTCATCCACACAGTCATTCTACTGGGTGACAAGACCTGGTCTAAGTGTAGGTGGTAATTGCAGTAAACAAGTCAAAAACACTTCTTGTACTCAGGGACCTTCCCGTCTAGTGAGGTGGATAGACATTGAATAAGCAGCAGCCTGCAGGATGCGTGTTGTAAAGAGGGAGCTGGGGAAGCCCTCTCAAAGGTGAATCTTACTTCCCTTGGTTTCTAGGAGTTGAGACTCCAGATTCTACTTCCTTATTTCTCTGACCACTCCTTTGCTGGTTCCTTTTTCTCCATTCGTCCTTTAAACCTTGGCATTCTCCAGAGATTTGTCCTCATAACTCTTTCTTCTCTAACCATTGATGAACTCACCAGTCCTGCTTCAGCCATCACCCCTGCTCCACCCAGGGTTTGGATCTCACCTTCTTCCCTTCTGGTCCATATGCTTTCCCCTGGAGCTCATCTGCACTCTGTGGCTTCAACACCTGCTGAGGATTCCCAAACTTGATCTCCAGTCCCCTCATATTTCCATCTCACTACAGGATGTTGTAATCCATACATCCAGAATCATGCCTTGGCCATTTATACCCCCTTGCTGATATTTTTAGTTCTGCCTTCAGCTACCCTTGCCTTTTCAGCCAGCTATAAACACCGTTCACCTTCAGGGCACAGGGAACAGCCAGCTCCTCCAGGAAGTCTGCCCCACCCTCTTCAGATGGAACCAGTCATTTCTTCCTCTGACCTCTTTTCTTTCCCTACCCCGCCCCCCTCCCCTACCTATCACCACCTTACAGAACGATTAGCTTTGTCTGGGTCGGCCTCTGCCACACCGAGTGCCCCCTGAAGACATGGACCATGTCTTGTTCATCAATACATGTCCCTATGTTTCACCACCCAGTAAACATCCAAATACCATTTGTTGAGCTATTGAACTCAGTTTGGATCTAGAAAACTTTTACAATTCCCCAGTCGAAAGCCATGCCTTTTAACGAGACCACAAGGTGTCTTAGCATTTCTGTTAGGGTTAGCTCAGTGTGCCTGTGTCAGTCACAAGACCGTGGGCAAACTATCTATTTGCAGGCAACCCCCCCCCCATTTTGTCTTTTATCCATGAACACCCTCCAGTACCAAACATGTAATGAAAATGTTTGTGGCCCAGAGTCATTTCATTACCTTTGTCCATCCTTGGTCAAAGGTTCATTCATTACTTAACAAGTACTAATTGAGTGTTTTCTTTGTGCCAGGTATTCAAGGCACAAAGAAATTTAAATTCTAGTGAAGGCACATAGACAATAAACAAGCAAATAAATAAACAAGATAATATCAGATTGGTAAGTGCTGCAAAAGGAATAAATGGGGTGATAAGATACAGTGTAAGAGGGTGGGGGCCATTTTAGCAGGCATGATAGAAGGAATCAGGCACAAAGTTCCAGGAGGCGAACAGGAAGGGTAACAATCCCAACGCAGGAAAGAAAAAAAAAAAAAGGGGGGGCATCTCTGAGAAGTTGAAAGGAATGTAGATGTGCATTGGGTGGAATGAACATGAGGAACAAGATGACATTGGAGAGGCAAGCAGAAGCCAGGTCAGGTGGAGTCCTGCAGGCATGGAGGGACTTCTGATTTTATTAAAAGCAAAATAAGGAGTTATTAAAGGATTTTATACACAGGAGAGACACAATCTGATTTATTTTGTAAAAATAGCTCTCTGAAAAGAAAGTACAGAGGGTGGAGTGAGAACAGAAAGACCAGTTCCAGGATTGTTTTAATGGTCCAGGCAAGTTCACTGGGGGCTTCGAGCAGGTGCTGGCTTCGGAAAGGGAGATGACGGCTCCCATGAGCACCTGCCAAATTCTGTCTGCTCTCACTACCATTCTGAACCATCAGCCCAGCCAGGGGAGTGTCGCCACTGCATGCCCAGGGCCCAGGAGAAACCCATGTGTGGTGGGCAAGAAATACCCAGAGCTGGCTGGCCGCCCACATCCTCTCATCTCTCGCTGTCTCCTCGGCCCCTTTCCTTCTGGCTCAGCCCCACAAGAAGGAAAACTCTGCCTCTGTGCCAGCCCTTCAGAGGTCTGGAGAGACTGGCAGGGCACAGGAATGCCTGAAAGCTGAGGCGACTGCAGGATCCAGCAGGTGTGGGCAGCAGTCACAGTGGTCTCAGGTCCTACCAGCTGCCTTACTATAGATCCCCATTCCATTTACCTGGGGCTGCTGTCCCTATCTTGATTTACCCTCAGACTCTCCAAACGCTTCATTGTTGCCCTGACTGCTCAAACACAGTTCATGTTTTCCCCTGCAAAACAGAGAAGTGTTTTAAATTCATTAAACTGAGTTGAAGCGAACTAGCCAACTGTTAGGAGGAGCTCCAGTGTGCCCAGGGGCACTGGCCCCAGCCCACGTCTTCACCTGCTACCTCTCACCCCTGAGCGTGCACACTCCTGCAGTGTACCAGCCTCCTTCTCCCCTCCTGGGACCTGGTGCTCTCCCCTGCTTACCTAACTTCTCCTTCAGGTCTCGGCTCTAATATCACTTCCTTCTTTCTAGAGGCTGTCCCTGAGGGCTGCCTGCCGGTCTGCGTTAGATGCCCTGATTAAATGCATTCAAAGCACTAGGCACTTTTTCTTCATAGGATTCACAGTAATTATAATGCATACTTACCCAGCAGAGTGGAAACATATGCACCACGGCTCAGGCGTTTTTTTTCAATGCTTAGCTTAAATTTTTATTTATTTATTTAATATATTTATTTGAAAGAGAGAGAGCAAGAGAGAGAGAGAGAGAGAGAGCAGAGGAGGAGCCGAGAGAGGAAGGGAGAAAGAGAGAACCTTTAGCAGACTCCATACTCAGCATGGAGCCTGATGCGGGCCTGGATCTTATGACCCTGAGAGTGAGACCTGAGCCGAAATCAAGAGTCAGGTGCCTAACCGACTGAGCCACCCAGACGCCCCATAAGTATTTTATTTCTATAAATGGTCTCATTTGCTCCCACTAATGCTGATGGTGGTAGTGGGGGTAGGGGGAAATCTTCAACTTGCCAGTGAAAAGTAACAGCCTCTCCCAGTTAAAAATAATCTGTTTTCCCCAGTCAATTAATTCAAGGTTGCAAGTTGCTGGCCTTGGGCACTATCAAGACGCCTTGGGCTACCATTGCCTCCATGTCTGCAATCTGGGGGTCAGCTCCACCCTCCAGCCTTTGACCACAAGGCCACCTCTTAGTTTGCTGTGGCCGGCTCACAAGCTAGCATTCTCAGACGTCTTGGGAGTATGTCTTGAGGAACTTCTACATCCCCTACGTGCCACACACAGGACAGGAGGAAGTGGGGCGCAATCTCAGGCCCCCTTTCCACGGAAACACATCCGCCACTGTGTCGACTCCACTGTGGCTTCCCCATGGTTTGTGGGGTGCCCAGAGAGAGAATTTTCTCTCATATCCAAGCGGAAGGCAGAGCCCAGTCTCCTGTGGTCTGACTCCCCTTCTGCTACCTGGACTATTCTGTATCCCTGCCGTGTGCTCAGGATGGAGAGACACAAGTCTTTCTCTTCCTCCGTTCTCCTGCCAGTGGAGTTGGGTCTTCCCTTTTCTTCCAGTCTTGTGGGACCCTGTGATCTGTGATGTGGTCTCTGAACAGATTATGTATGGCGGACGGACGCCGAATGAAGCCCACGATGCAGGTTTGCCTCTTCATATGTAAAGGCAAGTTTTGGGAATTAACCACCACCTTCCCCCTGCCCGCCACGCCCCTTACACTTTTCCTTTCTCCCACAGAGTTTGCCTTTTAGGATTACTTTCTTGCAGATTTAAAAAATCAAGTTTGACTCCCTAAAGCTGAGGAGTGACCTCTTTCTCCTACCTTGCTTCCAACCTCACAAAATCCATCCATTCCTGGGCGGGGGCCACACGGTTTTCAGGAAACCAAAAGCACCCCGGCTTAATGTTTTGTTTTGTTTTGTTTTAACTTCTTATTATAGTAATTTGTGTGAGTCTTTGCTGAAGGTGTATCGCTATAATCTCTTTTGCTCAGCGCTGTTTTCTTTGTGACGAACACACATACATGTGATTAACATACACTTTGTCGCATGACTTAAGCCAAGGATTAAACTTTGTAATAATGACAAAATGTCAAAATTGTCAGGGACCATAGAGATCATTTAGTCCAATCCTTTTATTTCAGGAGAAGAAACCTAGGCCAGAGTGATTAAACATACTATTCAAAGTCACATCAATAATGGCAGGTGTGGATTTGAACCTCTAATTCTTCTGCCCCCCAATTTATTACTGTTTCCCATTTCAGACAACCGCCTTTGCATGGGATTTCATTTGCCTATTTTGCCTAAACCCAAACTATGTAGTTTCATCGAGAACCAGTTGCCTTCATAGATTTGTTTATGGAGACAGAAATTGTCTCCTTCTCATTTTTTTTCATCTAGCCTATATAGATATGTCATTTTCAGAATGGAAATAGTTTACTTTTTCATGATTACCAAAATCATACCTTCTCACTGTAATAAAAAAAAACTAAAGAAATCTTTACTTCGTGTTTCTAGCATTTAACATAGTGTTGGTAAGTGCTGAATTGATGTTGAATGAATATTAATGAAATAAAAAGTCATGCATAGTTGTGCTACCCAGAAATAATTATTCAGTGTATGTGCTCGCTATTTGTACACGTATAATAAAAACAGAATTAGATATTTATTTTTCTGTTACCAGGTTCCTTCAAAAGAACACATTGAAACATACTCAAATAACTTGTAGCCCATTCAAGGAGGTCACCTGGGGAGGTGATATTCTTATTTCAATAATGTTATTGTGCTAATACACTTATGGAGTTATCTTCCAAGGTTGTTGCTAATTATTTTATTCTCAGTATGAACAAATATTAATCCTTCGATGGATTTTATTTAGAACAGGAATGGCACTTGAATAATGGTGGAAAAGGTGGGTGTTACTGTTTTGGATAAAAAGCAAGACATGAATATCAAAGAATGAGATTGACATTTGCTGGATGCATGCTTAGAAATTGCTTTGGAGATTGGCCCCCATAAGGAGTTCCAAAATGTTTCTTGCAGGGGCATCATAGGAAAAGATGCATATCTCCCAAGGAAACAACTTAGAAGGTAATGGTTTGCATCTGAATGTAAATATTCCAGTGAATGGGTTTTAAAGACAATTATATTGGTTTATGGTAATATTTTGTACAATTTCAAACTCAGAAAACTGAAAAGTGTAATTGTAGCAAATTTTAAATTTAGCTTAATGAGATTTTTTTTTTTTAATGTTTATTTATTTTTGAGAGACAGAGACAAAGCGTGAGTGGGAGAGGGGCAGAGAGAGAGGGAGACACAGAATCCCAAGCAGGCTGCAGGCTCTGTGCTGACAGCTCAGAGACCCAATGTGGGACTCAAACCCACGAACTGTGAGATCATGACCTGAGCTAAAGTTGGATGTTTAACCAACTGAGCCACACAGCAGCCCTGATTTATTTTTTTAATTTAATTTTTTTTTTTTATTTTAGAGAGAGAGAGAGAGAATGCATGAGTGGAGGAGAGGGGCAAAGCGGCAGAGAGAGAGAGAGAGAGAGAGAGGGAGGGAGGGAGAGAGAGAGAGAGAGAGAGAGAGAGAGAAAATCTCAAGTAGGCTCCACACACAACTCGGAGCCTGACACAGGGCTCAATCTCACAACCCTGGGATCATGACCTGAGCTGAAGTCAAGAGTCTGGTGCTCAACTGACTTAAGCACCCAGGGGTCCCTGTTTTGTTTTTAAGCAGACATTTTTAGGTCTTCCATGATCTTGGCTGAAGGGTGATCAAGGAGTTTCTTACCAATTGCAACAAGCTTTCTCTTGTAGCTGCTTTGAATTTGTTCCTTACTGCTTTGCTTTTCTTCTCAATGTCCACCTTTAATTTTATGATACTTCGTAACAATGCACAAGAGAAGTGAGCCTCTCATATACTTCTGCACTTCCTAAGTTATAACATGTTATTAGGGCAAAAATGTACCCCATTTTCACTTCAGGGGGCACAAGTGTCTACAGGAGCCAGGCAGGTCATATACAAGTATGAACAGAGTGTCCGTAGGATAACAGTGCCAACCTGATGACAAAGGTGAATAACTGGCGGCCTCGGTGTTGGAAGGCAATAGGAAATGGTGGGGGACTAGGAAAGTCAAAGAACACTTCCGCATGCAAAGGAGACCAACTTTTACCACAGGGGAGTGAACTCAAGGTTATTAGACCTCCTGATCTTTCGTTTTGACAAGGTGGAAGTCTAGGTTTTAATCTTATTTCTCTTGATTTTTAAATGTCGACAAATAGTTCAAACACGTCAGAGGGGCAGAGGAGCATAATGGTCAACAACTTGCATTATGCAGCCAGACTGCTTGGGTTCAACTTCCACCTCTGCAATTTTTTAATTAACTGTGCCACTTTAGGCAAGTTACTTAACCTCTCTGTGCCTTAGTTTCCTCATCTGTAAAATGAGGACAGTCATATAGTACCGATCTTGTAGGTTTGAGGTGCAGATAAAGTGAGTTTATATATGTAAAATGTATATATGCCTGGCCTATAGTTAGTGCTACAGAAATGTTAGCTTTTTATTATTTAAAATGAGAAGCCATTGTGTGGGCTAAATAAAACACATCTGCAGGCTGAATTCAGCCCATAGATTTCCAATTTGGGCACTGTGGTCTAGAAACAGGAAAGAAAGCTTTTGGTAATCTAAGGCAGTTTGTATAAAATTATAGTCACTATCTCAGCATACTCCAAAGTACACTAAGAGTTTAAAATAGGCTAGAAAAGTCAATCTGACCCTTGGTAACTCTCCAATTTTCTGATAAACACAGTGGTCACTCAGCTGATCTACAGGAGGCGGGGGGGGTTCCATT
Source organism: Panthera leo (assembly GCF_018350215.1). Taxonomy (NCBI): domain Eukaryota; kingdom Metazoa; phylum Chordata; class Mammalia; order Carnivora; family Felidae; genus Panthera; species Panthera leo. The sequence continues at coordinate 116,732,329 of NC_056685.1, read as the reverse complement.
TCACCTGTGCAGGGCTCTATAGGTATGGCAGGCTGAGTGGTTAACATATTGAAATAAATGAACAAATGAAATAAAAATCCATAAACAGATGCTCTCCTAGCTGACCCCATCCATGACTTGGCCAATCCAACTACCCCAGCTTCTGCCCCAGTGACTCCTTTCGGCCCTGCTTCTGTTCCACGGCATCTGTTCTGGTTGGTTAGTGTTCTCTCCATACCGGTCGTTAAATATTTTGTTTGTCACCTCTGCACTTAGGTGCAGCAATGCCAAATAAATTGCAGATTCAACCATTAAAAGGTTTGTCTTCCTACAACCTGTTATTTAACTCTCTTTGAGCCTTAGCTTCCTTATCTGTAAAATGGGGATAACACTAGTAACTATCTCTTATTATGATAAATGAGAGAATCCATGTAAAGTGTTTTGCACAGTGCCTGAAATATGTCAACCCTCTCCATAAATACTAGCTATCATTGGTATTAATTTGCATACCGTATCACCAGGTGAAGGTCATGTCTTGAATCTCTTAGAGCCTCAGGAAGGCTTAATCTAGTTCAGATGGGCTTGCTATTCAAGGCCTATAGATTTATAATTATATATAACTATATACAAAATTATATTTTATTTATTATTGTAGATTATTACAGAAGCATATAAACACATTAAAATAATTTGGACAATAAGAAAATGGGGGGAAATCTAACAACTCACCAGTCTAGAACATTAGCTTCTAAATAGCATATTTAAATAGGATTATGTAAGAAGAAATTTTCAAGTGAATCAAATACAATATGACACCTCTCTGTCATTTGGCCAGACTAATAGCCCCCTGAGGGCAGGGTCATGTCCATCTTGGTTACTGCTACATCCCTGGCACCCGCAGAGTGCATGGCCATGATTGGCACTTAATTATTTATTGAATGAATGGGTGGCTCAGTCGATTGAGCATCTGACTCTTGATTTCTGCTCAGGTCATGGTCTTACGGTTTGTAGGATCCAGCCCTGCCTCGGGCAGTGTGCTGACAGTGCAGAGCCTGCTTGGGATTCTCTCTCTCCCTCTTTCTCTCTGTCAAAATAAATAAATAAACATAAAAAAATAATTATTTATCAAATTAATGCACAAATGTTGAATGAATGAATGAATGAATGAAAACGGGGGAGAAAGCAGGCACAGAACATTAGAGCACAGGGGAGCCCCAGGCTGGGTATTTGTTAACCAGGAGTTGACTGGCAGGTATCATGGATCAGAATTCAGTTTCTGGGAAGGTAGAGTGGGGAAGAAAGTGGGGAGTCCAGATCTAGGAGTATACACGGGGAAAGAACAAAACAGGATCTCAATGTTCAATGAGAAGCCCCAGCAATGAGGTGGAAGCTTGGAGCTGTGTGGTCCTGCTCAGCTGGTTGTTTTAGAGACCCCTAGCCCCACCCCTGCTCAGGCATCTGCTGGTCTTGGAGTGTGATAGGTCCTATTCCATAGGCAGCTGCACCCCTACCGGGCCAGGTGGGAAACAAAGCACCCATAGATAGCTGGTAGTCCCTCCCCAGGTTCATCATCCTTAACGTAATTCCCCTGTTTGTTTTAGCTCCGTCTCATACCCAGCCTTTCCTCACTCCTGCCGCTACCCTTCAGTGGGAATTAACGCTCCTTCAGTGGAGCCTATGGAGGACTTTAGGCTCAGGTCAGCTTGAGACTAAAAGATCCTTGTAATATGTCTCTCTGTGAGCTGATCCTAACTTACAGAAACCGGCCCTGCGTTGTTGACTTCTAGAGATGGGGAACTGTGTTTAGTATGTCACCTTGTTCGGTGATATAACAGCTGGCATGCAGGGGCACGGCTGTGGTGGTTACTAAACCATTGAAATAAACTCAGCAACTGGAGGGTTAATACTGGGCACAGAGAGAAGGCCCTCCAATAGAATGTCCAGCAAGTTCTCCAAGGGCTAATGCCTTGTTATGAAATGTATTGAAAATCACTGCTGACTGTTCTTAAAATGTAACCCAATCCTTGGCATATTATTATATAAATGAATGAATGAATGAACGAACGAATGAATGAAGGCAACAGTTGTTCCATAAATTTGTGTTGCATGAATGAGTTTTCTCTGTCAACTGTTTTTTGAAAAGGCATGTATCTCTCACATGCAGCAGAATGTCCTGAATACATCTTAATCGGCGTTTGAAACTAGTCTCAGAAGTCAAGGTCACCCTCTTACTTGTAACTGGGCTTTTATATAACACACTTCAATCACCCAACTGGGGCGACTGTCAGAAAAGCTTTCTATGGTAAGTAACACATCCAGAGCACAAGTCGTATTTTGCTTTACATACTTAAGTGAAGAATTGGTCCCTGGCTGAACATAATGGAAGTCATTTGTTCTGGAAAAAGCAATTCAGAAAAAGATATCACCTAAAAAGCTAGAGTAGTCTACTCAAAACTCTCTCCTCTGATGGGCTGTGAAAGATACTTGGGCTTAAGCGCTATTTTTCGAGGGGTAAGGAGTGTTTTAATTTCCCATAATGGCATCGTCTAGGAAGTCAGTTTATTCACGGTAACCATTTGCCCCTGCAATGTGTGATTGGCCCCATCTGAGAAGTAACGGATGCTCCTTTTAGTGCCTGGCAGTTAAAGCAGTTTGGAAGTGATTTCCACAATTCCTAGCCAAAGTTGAAGGGGTTTCAATCAGTGGGAAAAGTGGAAAGAAACTCCTTGCATTTCAGAGGTTGTCCTTGAGAAGACTCTCTCAAGCCTCCAATCAGGGATCTGGTAACATTTTTTCTATCATTCATCGTCACCCATCTCTGCAACGAGAGGAGCCCAATTTTGGTTTCCTATATAAGGACCAGCAATAAGGGGAGGGGAGTCTCTCAAAGCCACTCTCTCTCTCTCTCTCTCTCTCTCTCTCTCTTTTATTTTAGCCCCTTTCTTTCAGATTTAACCATGGGATTACTTCTCCCTGTTAGAACTGTAGTTTTCGTAACTCAGCCCTGATGCCAGAGTGCCATGTGGCCTCAGAATGGACAGCACACATCCTTGTAGCAACTTCCTCGGAACCCTGGAGGGTGGAGGAGAGAAGAGGGGTGGGGAGGGAAAATGCGAGCCCTCCCTGGAGTGGGGGTACAACTCTTCTCACATCCCTTATGAGTGAGCTTCTCCAGGCACATCTCTGGCCAAAACGGGGGAGCCGAACCCAAACCCTTGCCTTGTGGGAAGTGGAGATTTGGTCCCTTTCAGCTTTTGTTCAAAGTCTCCTATAAAAGGGAGCCGCCCTGTCCCACCCGGGACTTCAGGGAAGCTGTGCCCTCCCCAGAAATGACAAATGGAAAAGACAGAACGGACTCCAGCCAGGCCAGGATACAGTCTCTGGAAAGAGGTTGTTTTTGTCTCCAGTGCCATAGAAAACACATCCTCTTAACTTATTAAGTAGGGAAACAGCACGATCACACACGCTGGAGGTTACCAAGGTGAACAGAGTCCAAGATTAAAATCTGCCAGCCCAGTGGTGCATGGAAGCATGGAAGGCCCAAAGAGGAAATCTAGTTCACTGTTGGTAAATTTTTTTGGATGCTGTTTATGTTTGAACTTTTCTCTGTTTTCCTGTAGAAACTTCCGTACCCTCTTCCTGTGTCCCTACAAAAGGCCTGGACAATGCAGTCCCAGCACCGCTGTAGGACATGGGCAGGGCCCCACCTTCCTCCTTCCTGCAGGGATATCCTTTCCTATAGAAGAGGTAAGAATGTAAGGTTCATGTGAAAATGTTATTATATTCCTTATCTCAGTCATTTCGTGATTTGCTGTTTGGCGACAATAAGTCAGCCTGGCCACATTCACAATAGAGGTGGCCCCAGTTCCTAGTTTTGGCTCGTGCTGTTTTCTCAGCTGAAGAGGGCAAACGGCTGTTAAAAATGCTGCTTGTTTTCCAGGATCTTATCAAGAGTTCACGTCTAAGGCCAGAAAGAGAAGGGAGGGCTCCATTTTTTTTTCTCTCTCCTCATTGTTTCCAACTGATTTGGCAGGAAATGGGAGTCCTCTACCTGTCCCTCCTGGGAGTAAAATTGATTTGATTTCATTTTTCAGATGTATCCGTTACCACCAGGAGTTGGGGACATTTCTGCTCTCCCCAAAGCAAATGTGCCCTGCATTTACACAAATGACATCTTTCAAAATTGGAAACGAGTCAAATTTAAATGGGGAGCTTTGGGATTGGTGATTGCCATAAATTGCCTCAGAGAATCTCAGCTTTGTTTTATCTTCTAATTCACCCCTTTGTAAAGTGCCTTTTGGGGCTGTGGACTTTGGCTGACTTCAGCAAGTTTGTGTGTGTGTGTGTGTGTGTGTGTGTGTGTGTTGTATAGCATCATTGGCATAGACACTCAGAGAATCGAAATCCTTCACACAGGGTTTCACATAAATTAGGGCAGTTCACATTAACAGCTGCCTAGGAGCATATGTTACAGATGGGCAATGCAGAACTCAGGAGAAGGTGAGTCAGTTTCTCAAGAATCATAGTGTATCTGTGGTTGACCCAGTATTTTCCATTTAACCGAGTTCAGCCAATTCAGTCAATTGGGACAAGAATCAAGGTCCACCTAGGTGCTTCATCTCATATAAAATCAACCTCAGACGATTACATTTTGAAGGGCTGGGTTGTTTTAGTATCTCTAGATAAAGTTTAAATATAGGAATTATATAAACCACAGTTTTCCATAAACAGAAGGATCTTTCCTTTCAATGTCAACACTTCACCTTAAAGCTAAGACACAGAACCTGGACAGTTACTAGATGGAATCATAAAACAATCCATCCTTAACTACCCTCAAGACTACAAGAACTGGAAAAAGCGACTTTATTCTGCTCTAGTGGGATCTTGGTTTTCCCGGGCTACATCATCCTCAATCCAGGACCCTGCCTCTGATCCAAGAATCTCTATCCCCACCCAGTCTCGTTATGGAATTTCAGCTCCTCACGTGCACTGCTCATGCTGGCGGTCGTTTGTGGCTCTTCTGCTGTGTGAGGATGTTTGCAGTCAGGGAGAAACCCTCCAGACTCTCTCCTAGCACATGTGGGTCCTAGGTGGCCCATGGAGTGGCTGCTGCTCCCACACCTGCCTGCTCCCCCACCTCCTTGGCTGTGTTTGATCAGAGCCATACTTACCCTCTGTGTTCATCCTGGGGTACCCAACTGCTGCTTCACATACAGATGTCTGATAGATCTGCCAAGAGCCACCCCAGATAGTTTTTCCACCCAAGCGAGACAACCAACTTTAGACCAGCCTCTAAGGGATTACATTTGTGGGAGAAAAATATTTGACATCCTTGTATTGTATTAACCAATGCTTTCCCTCAATCCCAACATTTCCTTTCTCTCCTTGGTGCTTCCCCCATGCCCCTAACTCTCTTTGAAGCAGTTGGGCAATTCTGTGCTGACTGCCTCAGAGAAAGGATGTTACAATGGAAAACAGCCGGGAAAAGACTCTTCCTGACTTTTGAGTTTCAAAAGCTTAGGCCATTAGGGAAATGGAAAAGACCCACAGAAAGGACAAAACATTTGGCAGCAATGTCATGAGTGAGAACAATCCCTCACTAGCCCCACTCCCTGAGCTTCAAGAGTTGGAGAGAGCCAGAGGGGAGAGAAAAGAATTGGTGAAGTCTGGGACAAGAGGGCCAGATCTGAAGGGGCCATTTGCTCATGAACAGAAACATCATCCACAGTATACCCATAATCTACTCAGAACTCTCTGCATCACTCATGCCCACGGGCTATACCAGTTGACATCCGGTGAGGATTTCTCACTGACTGTTTAGCAGGAATAACAGCCGTCTGTGCTCCCAGCTTGGCTATGATGTCACAGTTGGACTTACCCCATGTGATCAACCCAGCAAACAATATCTTAGGGCACCAGTAGGCCCCCAACAAGAATGGTGGGGCCCTTGGGCACCTGGCAAGTTATTGCAGTAGGAGGAAAAGTCCCTGTGTCTACAATTAAAAGCTGAATGAAATCAGCTCAAGATTTTCTCAGACCAAAAATCATGGTTAAGTCTCACCTCTATCCAAGCTCTCCTAATTATATGATTCCTCTAATCTTCTTAAGGGAACTACATTGCTCTTGTATGCTGAAGATCTTTGAACTGTTTCCCACAGAGGTGGTCCAGTGATCTATTTGAGTGATTCTACCTTGTGTTGCAATTCTAGCCTCTGACAAACACTTGACCTTGATTTTGACTGTAGGTAATTGCCTGGCTTTCCAGGTTCTCATGCTTGTCTTCATAGAACCCTGCTCTCCTCAGCTCCCAGGACAAGAGGGTTTGTGCAGCTTTAATGTCTCCAACTTCACTAGAGTGTCAGTCTCAACACACCAGCCACCCTCCTTCTCATGGGCTCATCGGTCACATCAATCACACACCTAGGCATTCTCTAACTCTGAAGATAATCAACCTCTGTCCCATCTTCTCTAAGATTGAGTGAGTTACAGATAAAATGGAGTCTTCAGAGCCACGCCATAAGTACCAGAAGGTGGAGGTTGTGCCTGGGATGAGTCAATGTATGAGATCAATGGAACTAGGTTGAGCGTGTGGCTGGTCTGGATCACTTCTCATCAACATGGGGTCCCTTCTTCACTCTCTTTTCTCCCATGTGACTGGTACCTTTAGACCATCCTGAGGACAGTCCCATTCTCTTCTTCACTCAGGGAAGGGTAGTAGGGTTGCTCCAGACCCTAAGGAAAGGCTTCTCTTTTAGTCTAGAGGTAAGTTCCTGAGGGTCACAAAGTGGGCCCGAGAGCCAAGTGCCAGCAGTTGAAGTTTTAAACTAGAGAAGGAAGGGTATAGGGACACCGGGTGAGTCCTCAATGCTAAAGTTCTCTGATGATGTCTACACTGAAAGATGACAATGGAAAACGTAGAATAGAAGTGTCACTTCTGATTTATGGCACATACTTAGCACATTGTTTATTTTCATCTTTGCTTTTTCCTTTGCCCACCCTGCTTCACAGAGGTGTTGTGAGGCCTCATGTTAATAAAGTGTTGTACAGGTCTCAGATACAAGTTATAAAGAAATACAGGAATGAGCACCATCACTGTCCCTAATTAGCCTGAAGCCCAGGGAGTATTAACTAGATTTAAAGGTTAAAGGTATAGGAATATTAGTGGGTGTTTCAAAAGCTATCACATCGGGGGAGGGGGGATGTACCATAAAAGGTGATTTTTTTCATGGTGAATTTATAAAAGCATTCAGAGGGAAAAAAATGGAGAGGAGCAAACATCAGGGATTATTAGGAGTGACCATGAAAGCAGACTAGTTAGTAAAAACAAAGCAGGTCCTCAACCAAGGTGACAGCATGACTGATTTTTATGTTAAGATTTTCACATCAGGTCTATTAAAGGAACTGTTGGTTCCATGAGTGTTTATTGGATTGAATACTAGCTGAATTAATGGGGCATTGGGTGGGGGGGGGTGTGAAAATTTTTTATTAAAATACAGAGGTTTTGTGGTAAATTATGGTAGCTATGGGTTTGCAGTTGGGAGTGGGGGATGCTTAAGAATATTCCTTCTACCAATTGCCCTAGCAATCATATCCATCCTAGGAGGTTCACTGCCTCACTTCTGATCTTTGGTGACCTTGGGGCAAGTTATTTAAGCCTTTTGTGTCTTGGTTTCCTCATTTGTAACAAGGAAATAGTGAATAAATACCCTTATAGTGTCACTCTGAAGAAACATCAGTTAACATATGGAAAGCACTGGCACATGGAAAGTTACACTAAAGGGCTTACTATCCTTGTGATGATTTTCATCATTATAACTTCACTCTTGTCCTTGGAAACATCTTGAACAGGGAATCAGTTGGAAACCGAATGTGCCTCATATAAGCTCCAGAGAAGGTCTAAGGACCTAGGGAAGAGAAAATTGAGAAGACGAGACACCAAGTGGAAGGAGAGTGGATCTGCCATGATGATTTTCTTGAACAGGTTTTCACACATTCTAAACGCTTTTACAGGCTGTTCTACCTCATCCAAAGCCATTCTCAAAATAATATTTGGCCTCATAGAACCAGACTGTTCCAAGCATATTCAAGGCTTGTCTTTAGCCCAGTATTTTGAAGCAATGTTAGATACCACAGTATCATTCGGTCCTTCTCTCTCCATTGTCATGGTATTTTCTGAGAAGGATATTTTAGATAATGGAAAGGAGATGGTTAGTGGTGATGATTTGTCAATTATTTTAGCTCTCCTCCTGCAGGGCGTGTGATGGGATGGGATTATAGTTCTGGGCCCTTTGGGGCATTGGATAGGGTCAGGTGGCTACTTCTGGCCAGTGAGTTGAGAAAGGCAGTGAAATGGGTCACTTCCAGGCTGAAGCATTCAGCAGCAATGTAAGACTTACCAATCATCTCCTTCCCTCTGGCTTGGAAGTCAGCAATGCTGGAGATGGTGACTGTCCATCTGCCTGCATCCCTCAATGGCTCTGATAAATGACAGAACCAACTCATTGCCACCCCACTTCCAACCAGTCCCCAGGGGACAGGGAGCATGAATGAGAAATCAAATTCTGTTGTCAAAAGCCGCCATTTATGGGGTTATATGTTATGGCAGCATAACCCAATCTCTTGTGACTGATGCGGGTATCTTTAGTGTAAAAATCTACTTGCACACTAAACAGTGAACTACAATAGTGATAGTCTATTCTGACTATGGTCCCCAGGTAAACCTTTGAAAAACGCATCTTGTGTTATGAGATTCATCCTTTGGCCTGGTTTAAAATCCCAGCTCCTTGGCTCTGCTCCTCTAATCTGACATTCTTTTCCACGGCTTTAGTTAATGAAACCTTCTTCTCAAATCAGACCACACTTCTCACCATGGACCCTCAACAAGCCGTATTTATTCCTACCTCCCAGAGTACTCACACTATTTACTTCACAAGAACAGCTACTGGTCTCTGCCTTCTTAAATCCTATTCTTTGATTGTAATTGTCACTATCTTTCCAGATAGCAAGGGAGAAATTACTGTGAAACTCTGGAACATGATTATTGCGTTATTATTAGCAAACATAGATCAACACATAAAATACAAGAGGGCCATGGGAGGACCAATGACAATGAGATGGACCAAGGATTATGATGTGCAACTGAGGTCCTTGCATGTCAGTACGGATATTATCTAGTCACCAAAGCATCATACCCAGGACTCTATCTTGCAGCTGTACTATCACAAGTGTACAAAGTTGCACTTCTTTTTTTAAATTTATTTTTAATTTTTTAAAGTTTATTTATTTTTGAGAGGGAGAGAGAGTGTACACAGGGAAGAGGCAGAGAGAGGGGGAGAAAGAGAGAATCCCAAGTAGGCTCTGCACCACCAGCATGGATCCCAGGGTGGGGCTCAAACTCATGAACCATGAGATGATGGCCTGAGCTCAAGTCAGATGCTTAACCGACTGAGCCACCCAGATGTCCCCAACATTGCACTTCTGAGATATTTGCTGCACGGTATTTATCCTGGTGAGAAGCTGGGAAAGCCTCAGTGGCCACCAATATGACACAGACTAATTATCGCAGATCTGTAAAGGGATATGCTGGGCAAGTGTTAAAAGGAGTGAAGTAAAAGACTATGTATTGACATAGACGGATAAGCATGATATACGGTTATGTAGAAAAAGCACCTTGGAGAATAGTACGCGTGGTATGATTTGGTTTATGTTGTTAAATATATTTTATATTCATAAAACCTCTGGAAGGATATTCACTAAACCAATAGCAGGGGCTGTGTCTGTGAGGTAAGGCTGCTGGTGTGGAGTGAGGAACTCCACTTTTTACTGTATTCCTGGAATTCTTATAAGAAGCATATATTACTTTCATGATAAACATTGTAATACTATTGTTCATTGAGCACTTACTATATGTCAGGTTGCCACTAAGTTCATGTGATAATCCTCAGGATAAAACATCATGAAGAAGTACTTTTATTATCCTTACCCCATAGACAAGAAAACTGAAGGACAGGGAAGTCAAGCAATTTGCCCAGAGTTGGTAAGTGTGAAAATTGGAATCTGAATGCGGGTGGCTTAGCTACGCGAAGTGTACTCTTCATCACTGCCCTATAATCAGAATAAATAATAACAATTTTTTAAGGCCCATTCTCCTTTCAGGACACAGTTCAATTCTCATTTCTGTGATGCCACCTCCGATCACATTAGGCAATTCATTCATTCAACACACATTTAGTAAACATATGTCAAGGGGCCTGTTTGGGAACCTGCAAAGAATACAAGTCAAATAGGTCACAATCCTTGCCATCCAAGAGCTTATGAGGAAGATAAAGAGAGCTTTAAAACTGGAATGGGGGTGCTATAAGACAGCGACAAGGTCCTATGAGTTCAGAGAAGAGGGAACCAGAGTCAAGCCTGAAGGCAAGAAGGGCTTGAAGGAAAGCCACTCGTCTGTTTGGCTGAAGTGAAGGCAGTAATAGACAAGGCTGCCCAGATGGGAGAGAGACAACCTGCTGCGGGGTGTGGCTTCCGTTTGGTAGGAAATGAGATCCTGTGAGAAAAATTTTATTAGGCCAGTGATAGGCTCACCAGAGCAACCTAATGATACCAGTAAACGTTTATTAAGTGCTGGACAGGATGCTAAGTACTTTTGCATATACTACCTCATTTCATCTTCAAAACAAGCTTAGAGGAAGATATGGATACTTTCCCAATTTTACAAGGAGCTGAACCAACTGGCTATTTAGGCAGCGCAGCTGGGAAATAAGCCCAAGCAGTCTGGGTATGAGGTCTGTATCTCTAACCATTTTATCACACTACTTTTTTGGAGAAATATCTGTGGTGCTACCACACAGGGTGGCTCGGGGAGGAGAGAAACTTAAAGGGCAGGAACGTTGATTAGGAGGCTGTCGCAAAACTCCAGTCCACCCTCCCCAAATCTGACAGCATTTGTTTCCAAAGTACCACTTGGCCCTTCATCCTATTGTGAGCTTTACACAGGCGTGTTAATATTCTCAAGCGCGTAGGAAACATCAAGAAGCGTATTGTTGCTATCATGCGTGTAACGTATAAACAGACCTGCACACGCGTATCATGTACAAGGGTTTGAATGAATAGTTTCTTTTTTTTTTTTTTTTTTTTTTCAACGTTTTTTATTTATTTTTGGGACAGAGAGAGACAGAGCATGAACGGGGGAGGGGCAGAGAGAGCGAGGGAGACACAGAATCGGAAACAGGCTCCAGGCTCCGAGCCATCAGCCCAGAGCCCGACGCGGGGCTCGAACTCACGGACCGCGAGATCGTGACCTGGCTGAAGTCAGACGCTTAACCGACTGCGCCACCCAGGCGCCCCTGAATGAATAGTTTCTAATATTTTGTCATTTTCTGATTCCATAGGGAGATCTTGATAGTAGAGTAACAAACTACAGTGCATGGCACTTGATGGTTTTACACTTTCCCACAGAGAGCCGTTCTAGTTCTGACCTTTATTTATTTTTTATTTATTTATTTTTTTAGTTCTGATCTTTAGAACAAACCTCTGAGGCAGGTAGAACAAGTACTACTTTTTAGAGAGGAGTAAGCAGATTAGGTGAGTTTAAGTGCCCAAAGTCACAGAGCTCCTAAGCACCAGCATTTGGGCTCAAATCTAAGCATTCAATTTCAAGTCTGGTGGGTTTTTTTGTGATGTTTTTTTTTACAGTTAAAGAAAATCCCATGATTCCCTATGACAGTGCTCTCTTAAAAGTGCAACCTAACCTTCACATTAAACTCTGTTTCCAGGGGCGCCTGGGTGGTTCAGTCGGTTAAGCAGCCGACATCGGCTCAGGTCATGATCTCGCGGTCCGTGAGTTCGAGCCCCGCGTCGGGCTCTGTGCTGACAGCTCAGAGCCTGGAGCCTGTTTCAGATTCTGTGTCTCCCTCTCTCTGACCCTCCCCCATTCATGCTCTGTCTCTCTCTGTCTCAAAAAATAAATAAACGTTTAAAAAAAACAAAACAAAACAAAACTGTTTCCAAAACTTAACAGAAGTCCATGGGGGAGGGGAAGGAAAAAAAAAGAGGTTATAGAGGGAGAGAGCCAAAGCATAAGAGACTCTTAAAAACTGAGAACAAACTGAGGGTTGATGGCGGGGGGGGAGGGGGGGTGATGGGTATTGAGGAGGGCACCTTTTGGGATGAGCACTGGGTGTTGTATGGAAACCAATTTGACAATAAATTTCATGTTAAAAAAATAAACTGTTTCCAAGAATCTCAAAGTCTCAGAAATTGCCATCATCTTTTCACATTGAAAGGGGTGCTTTCTGGGTGGGTACAATGTATTGGGGCACAATGTATGGGTGCATCGAGCCGGAGCGATCAGGAGCGGGAGTGCAGACCCTGGTGGGGAGCTCCCACTGCCCACAGTATTATTTTAGGCTGCAGCTTCCTGCACCTTCATTGCAAGGTCGCATTAAGTTTGCTGCCCTTGCGTTCATCCATAAACACTTTGATGTGGATGGACTTGGGTATGAAGTCACACTCTCTGACTCACTTCTACTTCAAAGCAACCAATTATGAATGAACTCACCAAGTATGTCAAAAAACTGGAAATAATTGACAATTCCCTGCTAACTTTTGCAAGAAACCCTTCTGGATGTGATTACATGAAATACTGTTTGTGGAAGTGTCCAGCACAGGGCCAGGCCCACACGAGTCTTTCAGTAACCAATCATTTCTGAGCACAGTGGCCAGATACTGTGGCCAGAGAAGGTCTCAATGACAAGATGTCTTTCGTTTAAGGGCCAGCCTTCCAAGTTGCTACAGGAATTTGGGCAGCAGCACCCATGGGCATAGCCTGTGAGGGACTGAACGAAGGTAATGTGGCTGGAATGTGGTTAAGAGGGAGAGGGCTAAGATGGAATTCTAGAAAGGAGGTGGCAGCCAGATCATGGAAGGTTATTACAGGTTGGGGAAAAGAGAGTGGGTTATATTCAAGTGTGTATAGGGTGGTTAAGGCAGAATGGCTTGAACTATCATACTGGTATGAGCTAACTCTAGCTGTTGGGTGGAAAATGGAGTATTAGGGGGACATGCCTTGGCTCAGGCTGCTAGCACAAAATACCATAGACTGGGTATCTTAACAGACGTTTATTCTTTCAATAAGCCTCTTCCAGAGGCTGGGAAGTCCAAGATAAAGGTGACAGCAGATTCAGTTCTTGGTGGCCCACTTCCTAGCTAACAGACCTGGCTTGTCATGCCCTCACATGACAACACAGAGAGTGAGCTCCGGACTGTCTTCCTCTTCTTATAAGGACACTAATTCTATCTCAAGGGCTCCACCCCCATGATCTCATCTAACCCTAATCACCTCCCAAAAGTCCCATCTCCAAACACCATCACGCCTTCAAGGTCAGGGCTTCAAGGTGTGCCTTTTGGGGAGACAAACATTCAGCCCATAACAGGCAGGTGGAAATGAGAGGCACCTGCTACAGAGGTCTGGGTGAGAGGTGGGGAGCCTAGACCAGGATGGGTGAAACTAGGTGGCAATATTAGATCCAACTTGTCCTTTGGAGCTGGAGCTGATGGGGCAGCCCTGGATAAATGTTTCCACACGGGGCTACTTTTCCTTTCCTCCCTTCCTCCCTTGAAACCTCCCCATTTCATTTCATTTGTTGAGCTTTGGCATAAGGTATTTCTTAGGTAATTTACATCTTTTTTTTTTTTAGTGCACAGATGATAATTGTATCCAAAGACAAGTCAATTCAAGTCGATCTAACAAAACTTTGTTGAGTGTGAAAAACATACAACCTCTTCACATCCGATGCTCTTTCTACTCATTTCAATTCAACAGTGGGTTGTGATCAGTGGTGATGAGCTGTATCTATGATCGGTTCTGGAAGTTCAGATGAAAAAGACACAGATGTAGCCCTCAATAGTCTCACAGTTCAATAACGGAAAAATATGGGCAAGGAAATAAAATACAATACAGGAGACAAGTGAAACACAGAAACATGTAAGATACAGGACACTGAAACTGTGCAGGGGGAGAGAGCAACCATCTGAAGGAGGACTAGGAGAAAGCTTTCTGGAGCAGGTGACTTCTGGCCTGAGTATCAAGGAAGGACAGTCCCCTGGTGGACAAGGAGGGTGTCCTGGGTCTGGGAACAGCACAGGCAGATGTATGCAGGAGCGAAACAGTAGGGTTTATTTGGGGGAACCGCAGGCTGCTCAGTATTGCTGAAGCAAACATAACAACAGAAGGACACAGGCTGTCAACACAAGTCGGACCCAGATCACCGAGGGCCTCATTTATTATGAGCCCCGTACTATTTTCTGTTAGTGATGCAGAGTCAGAGAAACATTTCACACCGGGAGAGACCATCAGATTTCATTCAACTCTATGCATTCGCCAAGTGTATCTTTAAAACACACACAGACACATCATTTGAGAATATTTGCAAAGGTGTGTGAATGAGACTTTAAAAACATGTGGCTTCAAGGAAATTATATAATTTGGAAAGGGCAGAGAATGAGGAGAGGAAAAATTCCAGCGGCTCAAGGAGAGATTCTCGGCCCCTTTCCAGCCCCTGGGAAAAGTCCGACGCGGGAAAAGCAGCCCGTCTGTTATGTCTGCAGGCGTCTGAGGCGAGCCCTGCTTCTCCACAGAACGGGGCGATTCATGCAGAATGTAAAGATGAGAGGTGCCCATTTTCCAGGGGCTGAAGTGCCAATTCCAGTTGCAGTAAGAAAGTGACAGGAGCCGGGAGGCCCAGTTGTGCCAAGGTACACATTTTCAGTGGGCACACCATTAAGGCATCTAGTAAAAAATCCTAATTGTGCTCAGAGGACTTCATAGGCCTTGGCAACCTGGGCACGGGTATGGAATGTGTAGCTTCCAGGCCTGGCTGAGTGGTGCCGTGCAGCATCTCAGAGGGTCTCGAGGGGTGGCATAAAAGTCTGCACCAGTGCACAAAATCAAAATTAACTCGAATTCCTTTGGTATCTTTTTTTAAGATGCCACATAAAACTTGGGGAAGGTGGTGCTGCAGACTGCAGACTCAGAGGACGACATCACTCTGCCGTTCCCACTGTGCGGAACCAACTGGGAATGTCAACGTTTCGATGCGGAAAAATCCCCCTGAGGCTTCCAAATGTTGTTGGCTTTTTGGCTTGCTTATAGAAACCATAGGGGTGCAGCCTGGTCTTTGTAGTGGGTAGAGAAGTAAAACTGGGCTCAGGCAATGGCTAGGAAATGAAATGGGAATTGTTATGTTATTTGGAATGAAAATACTTGAACATTCTCGATCGTCGGCTGCTACAAAAATCTTATAATTCTGATTGCCCAGTAGGATAGCAGCTAGCTCCATTGCTATTTGAACTTAAAGTTGGGTTACCCACATTTCAAGTGCTCAAGAGCCATATGTAGCTAATGACTACCAAACTGTGCAGATTGAGAACACTTCCATTGTGGCAGAAAGTTCTATCGGACAATGCTGTCAGATACCAGCTTCAGGGTGCTTTTTCCTCAGGCCACAGACTCTAAGTGCTGCTTCATATATGGTAGTTGTGATAATAATGATAATTACATTAATAATAATAATGACAGTTCACATTGTTGAGCTCTCATTCTATGGGGCGCTGTGCTAGAGTCTTTCCATGTCTGCCAGGTTAATCCATTAAGAGGATTTTTTTTCCTCATTGCTTTTTCCCCCTCCCTATCCCAAAATTTGGGAGAAAAGTGGCCATTGGTCCCTTGCATAAGAAGAGATTGGTGTTGCAGAGCCAAAAGCCAAAATCAGCTAAAGACAACGTATCTGCTTCTTTTGCAAGAAAGCTAAGTAAGTGTGTGGAGGAGATTGTGCTAGGTCTCCTGGGAGGGGAGAAGAGAGAAGGGAGGAAAAGGGGAGAATGGGGCAAGTCCCCCAGAATGAAAAGAGGATAAAGGTCAGAAAGTCTTTTTGGTGGTGAAAACAAAGCCCCACTCCCTGGAGCTAAGCTACCTATAAGATTCCCAGAGGGGAATGGCCGTCTGTGTCTCTATAGAAGCTGGTCCCAGGCCCTAAGTTCCCAGCCCTTACCAAAGCCTCTGTGTCACAAGCATGACACACAGACCCTGGAATCACTGAGCTTTAAGGGACCTCCAGCTGGACCACAACTAGTCCATTTGGTGCCTTTGTGCTTACTAGAAAAAGATACTCTCTAGGGGCGCCTGGGTGGCTCAGTAGATTAAGTGTTCAACTTCCGCTCAGGTCATGATCTCACAGTTACTGAGTTGGAGCCCCACGTCAGGCTCTGTGCTGACAGCTCAGAGCCTGGAGCCTCCTTCGAATTCTGTCTCCCTCTCTCTCTGCCCCTCCTCCACTCGTGCTCTGTTTCTGTCTCTCTCAAAAACAAATATTGGAAAAGTTAAAAAAAGAAGAGAAAAAGGCACTCTCTCCTTCATATAAAATAAGTTATCGTGAGGTTAGTATGGTACTGATATGGGCTGAATTGTTCCCTCCTACCCTCTGCCTGTTGAAGCCCTAACCTCTAGTACCTTAGAATGTCTGCATCTGGAGACAGAGCCTTCAAAGAGGTGATTAAGTTAAAATGAGGCCGTAAGTGGGACCTCATCCAGTCTGACTGATGTCCTTATGAGAAGAGGAAATTCAGACTCACAAAAAGACAACAGGAATCCACGTGCACAGAAAGACCTTGAGACAGGGCAGCAAGGCGGAGGCCATGTGCAAGGCAAGGAGTGAGACCCCAGAGGAAACCGACACCGCCAGACCTTGATCTTGGACTTCCAGCCTCCAGAACAGTGAGAGAATACATTTCTGATGTTTGAGCCACCCACCCTGTTATGTACCTTGTGATGGCGGCCCCAGAAGACCAAGACAAGTACGATGCGATCTGAACAGCTCTCCCTGGTTAGGCTGCAGCCCAGACTCATGCTCACACACCAAGACTCTTCTGTGCACGTCCACGGTGTACATCTGGACATGGGCTGCTGGTCGGTGAAGAGAGCCTGTCAGGTTTAGGGGGAGGGACGCCTAGGACACGCAGCCCTCGGAGGGCCTCCAAGGACTGTGGGTGGGGAAAAGGAGCAACTTCTAGAATGAGGTGGGGCAGGGCATGGCCCCGCATGCCAGCAAGCACATGTGCACCTGAGCTACCGTGCGCGTCCATCACCACGTGGGCCTTACTGCTTCAGGACTTGGCAGGGAGGCTGGAATCTTCCTGTCCACCCACCCACTCCCCTAAACCTTAGTCCCTGCTGTGAGTGGCACTCTTAGATGAGACGCTGTGGTGTGGTGCACCGCCTGACCTGCAGATGGGATCGGACCATGATGAAATCTCAGCAACAGCAGGGAGAGGCTGGAGGCCAAAGACTGCAGTCCCATGTTCTCACGAGACCCTAGAACAGAGAATTGCCACAGTATTTCCTACCAACCCAACGGGAGGGGAGCTTGGAGGCAAAGTTGATTTCCTTCAACAAAAATAGATTACCTGGCCATTCTTCAACACTTAACTTTGTGAAATAAGGTTCATGCTTTATGTATGATTCAGAAACAGGGTTCCAGCAAGAAATTGGTGGCATGCTCAAATGGAGTAACTACAGAGGGATGAATGGGATGATTTGCAAAGATGAGGCACGGTTAGGAGAAACCAGGAAGAGACGATGAGGCAACTTGGAGCTAGCCATAAGCTGGAGTGGTTACTCCTAACACCTGATGGGTGTGCAGAGGAAGCAGTTTCTGGAAGGGCTGAAGCTCATGGAGGGAGTCACATGGCAGGAGCTGTGGCCATTGGTGGAGCTGAGCAGCCATTGTCCACCAGAAGCCCAGCAAGCAAAGAGATATGTCGGGGGAATAAGTCCCCCAACCCTATTTTCCCACCCTCCGATCTCTACCATAAGAGTCCTCACAGCAGAGCCCAGCCAGAAGCCCAGAACAGGGTGAGAAGGATGGAGAGAGAAACTAGGAGAACAAATAAGATAAGGCAACACAGCTTCTAAACATGCATCATTTAATCTAGCCCTCCAGTGACCCCCTGGTTAGACCCAATTATTATCCCTACTTATAGATATAAAAGTTTAGGCTTAGGGAAGAGGTTCAGAGGTCTTGTCTCACTAGATCTAGAACATAAGCTCCATAGAGGCAGTGTCCATATTTGTCTTATATCCAGTTATATTCCCAGTGCCTAGAAAAGTGCCTGGACTATAGTAGGTGCTGGCTGCATGTTTGATGAATGGCCAAATGAGTGAACTTCTTCAAGAGCACACAAGTACCATGTGGTGGTGTAGGATTTGAACCCACACTATCTGATGGCAAGGCTCACAGACCTAAGGATCACATCAGTGTTCCTAAACCAAGGTCTGTAGATCCTTATAAGTCTAAGAGTTTGCCAAGATAATTCTAAAATTTTGTGATTTTGTATATTCATTTCAATGACAGCTTTAAGAAGTATATATTAGCATATCCTGGATCACCTGGATGATCACCTATCCTATAAACAGACACTGTTGTGAGATTTCAGTGCCCAGGTCTGTGTTCGCATTCACTGTCATATTGGCACAAAGTGGCACCATTGTAATGATCTTGGGCTAATGAGAAAGGAACATGGGTGAACTTAATTCCTAAGTGATTCAGAAGTAATGGCTGTGAAAGCTGAATGACATTATGGAATACCGTACAAACAAGAAAAAGAGGGGCAGGGTGCACACTAAAGAATTGGCACCAGGGGCCAGAGCTACTGTATCTTCATGGTCAATGATTTAGGTTAATGCAAACATCATCTCTCACACTAATGTTGTTACTCTGAATTGTACTGCTTATGCAGCAGTTTGGTTTTTAAAAATTCAGCTTGTTTTATAGTTGCATAGGAGTTTAAATATAATTTTACACTTATTTATTTGGGGCAAAATAGAATTTAAATTAGCTCTTAGGTGTTTTGTTTTTCCCTTAAAATATACCCAGGCATTAGACAAGTACAGGAAATGCTCGTGCTGTAGGCTACAAACCATGGCATGAATTGCTTTCAGCAGGAACCTAACAGAGGCACCCCAGACTAATTAGGGATGTCCGGGAAAAGGGAAAAATCTTGATGTTCACCCCAGAGTTGGAAATACTTAGTATTTATTGAGAACCTCTTAGTCACTACACTGAGTTTTTTACATGTGCTGCAGACTGAATTGTGTCTCCCCAAAATCATATGTTGAAGACCTAATACGATGGCATTTGGAGATCGGGACTCTGAGAGGTAATTAGGTTTGGATGAGGTCAGGAGTGTGGCCCCTCATGATGAAATTAATGCCCTTATAGGAAAAAAGACCAGAGAGCTTGCTCCTTTGGCCCCCTCCCTCTTAACCTCTCTTTGTATGTGCGGATACGGCAAGAAGGAAGTTGTCTGCAATCCAGGAAGAGAATCCTCACTGGCACCTTGATCTTGGACTTACCAACCTCCAGAACTGTGAGGAATTTAAGGCACCCAGTCTATGGCATTTTGTTACAACAACCTGAGCTAGTACAAGTATCATCTCAAATCCTCCTAACAATTTTGCAATGTAAATATTATGTCCCCATTTCACAGATGAGGAAGCTGAGGGTCAGGGGGATGTGTAACTTGCCCAAAGAACACGACTAGAAAGAGAACAAGGATTCGTTTATAAAGGTTTGTGAATAAAGGTTTATGGATTTTTTTGAAAAGCTCTCTGTCTTCTAAGCCCACATTAATAGGTGACAAGTGTTAATCCTACCATCTATGATGAATGTCATACTCTTCATACTGACAGAAGTACTTCCTAGTCCCACATGGATACTATCTAAAAATATACTCAACTTTGTACTGATAGATATGTGGACCATTTGTTACTAATGTGGGTACCAACTAGGGTGAACCTGACAGTTCGGCTTTAATTATTTTAAAATTTTGAGTGTATTTGAGCCTAACTTCTCTTCCTATTGAAAAGCATTCACGCATGAACAGAAAGTGTCGTCTAGTCACACGGAGAAAACTTGGAAGAAGAAGGGCTATAGGAGCTCTTGCCATTGCTATTCTAACCCCTAGTGATTCTCCAAATGCCCGTGGCTCATCCAGCTGACAGACAGCATAATGGGTCAACTTCACAGACAGAAGCAATTAATGAAACAATCCCTTGCAGGTATATAGTGCTTCAGAGTCTGCAAAGAAAATTCACACATGTCAACTCATATAAATGGAGTCTCAACATTTTAAATAGTTTGTGGAGGGTTTGAGCCCAGATCTTCAGAGTGATTCAAAATCTGGTGCTCATTGTTGCTATTGGTTTCCCCACTTCGGTGGAGCATGGACCGCTCAGAAGCCATCATGTGCTTGCAAAGGAATCTATACCAGCATATGCTTGAACTACTAGGAATAGAAATTCCATGAGGGCAGGGCTTCTCCAGGTGGCTAAAAGCCAGGGCTCTGACTGCTACATTCAAATCCCAGCTCTTCCGTTAGCTAGCTGCGTGACTTGGTGCAAGCACCTATCTGTGCTCATTTCCTCATTTAAAATAATGTATAATATATGGTATGCAATAATTTATGATAAATTAATAGTATCTACATTATAGTGTTTTAGGAGTAAATTAATGAATACATACAAACTTTTAACGTAATGCTTAAAGCAATGAGAACATAGAAAGTACTCGGTATATGCTAACTATAACTATTATTATTCACCACTGAGTTAGTCGGCACCCAGGTTAGTGCCTGATAAACAGTGTACCCTTTAAACACTTATTGGATGAATTAAATGCATATTTCAACCGAGGATTCCCAAAATAGCATGGAGAGGGAATTCTTAAGACAGTTTGTTTTAAAAAGTAAAAAGAAAATACCTCCCTGTGACAGTGACATCTATCCTTGAATCGACAACATTTCTAGGTGACTTCAAATATCCAGAAGAAAATTAGTTTCAAATCACTTGGCTTTTAGAAAATAATTTCACATCGGTGGTTAGCACAACTGGATGACATCCAAGAGACACTTATGAAATATTTGTTGTTGATGATAAATACATTATTTGGGGTCTGTTTGGGGCAGGAACAAAGGAGAAAAGAGGATCAGGTTCTAGAAGATAATTTCTGCAGAGGCTTGGCAAAAGGAACACAGAGGGCTGATCTCAACATAACTGATACTGCATGACGTTTCTTGTTGAGCATCAGTCCTCATATTAGCAAAGTTAAGCTCTATCCTGAGAACGGAATTTCAAGAGACTTTCTTTGTCCTTTCCCAGATCCAGGACCACTGGATTTTCCCAGATCCAGGACCACTGGATTTTTCTGCAGTAACTTGAGAACCAGGAGATTGGAAGTAGAGGTGTGTTTTCACCCAGGCGAGCGGCACAGGCTGGGCACACAGTGTGTCTGCACAGCACTGTATGATAATTTACCCAGAAAGCCCTCAAGCTGCACCTTTCATGATTCAGAAGAGACCATAACTCTGGCCAGCCAGTGATCATGGGTGCAAGCTGCCAACCAGCAGGCTGATGGTATGTGAGCAACTCTTCTAATATCAAGAAATATTGCAGCTCGGGGAGTTTTTGTTTTCTGGAATGCTATTTCCCTCTTTGTGATCAACTTTGCTCCGCTGTTCTTATTAGATCTTTTTGACTTTTATAAATTTACTTAGAAAATTACATTCTCAGAGCAATTGGAGCTCCTTCTTCCAGGATGGATTTGACCCTCCTGCCTTCCCCCACTGGGAATTTTCCCTGAGACAGGTTTGCAAAAAAAGCACTTGGGGTCTTTTCAACACACGGTGACTGTTCACAAGGCACAATTGTTTGTCTTCAACTTGGAATTCATCTCCACTGAGCCAGGAACAAAATCAAGGCGACAGAGGCTTTAAAATTCAGACAGGAAGTTCTGCCCTTTTGACCTGGGAAACCAAGAGGAAAGTGAGGAGGAAGACGATAAAGAAAAACACCAGGAGGAGGTCTGATAGCTGCACCTCTTATAGACCTTCTATGTTTTCCCCACAAAATTGTTTAAGGTAGACGTGGTCTTTTAAATGATTATTGATGAGCATCAAGTGAGCCACGAGACGCCCCCACCCGCTCCCATCCAGGCAGGCTCTTGGTTTTAAAACCCCTTTGCACAGATATAACTAAGGCAAGTAGTTCCAAGAACTGGGGAAAAAACAACTCAGAAAAGAGCTGGGTCCTGTAGCCCTTCCAACACAGAAGTAATTCCACACTTCAGGCTCCCATTTCCCACCTTTTCCCTCTCCCTCCGCACATTCGCAACTTCTCCCTTCCGGTGTGACCACTCTTGCCATGTATCTATTCCTTGCTGGCTTGAGCCTGCCCCCTCCTGCAATTCTTGTCCTTCCTCCTTCCTCTGCTCTATCCCAGCCATCTCCTCCAAATCAACTGAGCTTTATTTAAACCATTTTTTAAAAATGTTTATTCATTTCTGAGAGAGACACACAGAGCGCGAGCAGGGGAGAGGCAGAGGGAGAGGGAGACATAGAGTCAGAAGCAGGTTCCAGGCTCTGAGCTGTCAGCACAGAGCCTGATGTGGGGCTCAAACTCACAAACCATGAGATCGTGAACCTGAGCTGAAGTCGGACACTTAACTGACTGGGCCACCCAGGCGCCCCTATTTAAACCATTTTTGTTCCACTTCTTTCATTTCTACCATTTGTCCTCAGTGGGATTTTGAGAAACAACATGTCCTCCCTGTGTGTAGCATCAGAGGCTACTTTACAAGTTGTGGTTTGGTAGGCTCACCAGTCACACATCTAGGGAAATATGCCATTGACGCCTGGGATAAACTAGGCTAAAATGAAATCCATTGCCTCCCCACCTACTTCTTTTCGACCCACCTCTATGGCTGGTCTGGCCCTCTTTCTCCTCACCTGCCTGGGTGCCCCCAAACCAGATGTCTCTCCCGCTTCCTCTAAGGCCTATTGATATCACTGCAATACCTTTTAAATGTTATTCTTCCTTTCTGTTCTCATTGCTCTGCTTCAAGACCTGATCATCCCTCACCCAAACTGTTTTCATACCTCCTAATCCTGCTCCAGTACCTTTAGCTCCTTCCTGTCCCCACCAGACTCAACTCTGCAAAACACAGATCTTATGACACCACTTCCCTTGTTCAAAAATCTTCAGGGGTGCCCTGTTCCTAAGGGCAAGTCCGTATTCTACAGCCAGACATTCAAGGCTCCTCAGCATCTGACTCAAACCTACTTTTCTAGTCCCATCTCCCAGCACATGCCAGGTCCTTGGTCACCATGCATTGAATAAAAAATGTTTTATCTTAAGAAGTTTTGTCCCATGATTGTATCAGCTGGGGTTCACAACCAGGGCTCCAAACTGAAAATACATAGGCTCCTGACTGCCCTTAGTGTTAATCTGGGTCATTGCCAGGTCCCTAACACTAACTAGCTGTGTGACCTTCAGCCAGCTCTCACTTCTTCAGACCTAGGTTCCTTCAATAATACCATGAGGCCCAGATGACTTCCAAATTTACTACTTCCAATATTAAAGATGATGGATAAGATGTGCAGACCCTCTAGGCCAGATTTCATGGGCTGTGGTACCCTGCTGCATTGTTCAGGTACTAACTCTGGTCTCTCAGTTCTTTCTGTCTGAAACCATTATCCCATTCAGGGATGAGATCAGACCCTGGAAGAACTGACTCATACCACAGCCTCAGACAAGTCAGATTTGTACCATAAAGCTCCTTCATGAATATGCAGTTGTAAGAAAACTTCCATATGCCCTTCAGAACACCTTCTCCCTAGATTAATGGTACATGCATATTAATTATCACCTAGATGTTTTTCCCTTGGTAAGTAAAATTAGTTACCCAGAGATTGGTTGGGCATACGGATTCAGAATAAGAAAGGCTCGTAGTCTAGAGTCTAGTGTTTGCAGGTTGTGATAGGGCCTGATGAATTCCTTTTGTTTCAAGTGTCTGCTAGGAGCATTTGATTGCAAGCAACAGAAGCTGACCTTGGTTGCAAAGAGCAAGAAAGAGGATAATTGGGATGATCCTGAGTAGCTAAGGGGGGTCTTCCCTGACCATGCAGTCTGAAGCAGCCTCCCCAGCTGGTCTCCATCACATCATCCTACTTCTTTCTTTCATTACTTGTCCAGTGTGCAATTATCTTGTTTACTTGTTTGTCCTTGGCCTTCCTCATGAGACTGCTTGATCCATGAGGGCAGGGACATTGTTATTGTTCGTAGGTCTAGCTCCAGAACCTAGGACAGTGCCCAGCATACATGGTATGCGTGGAAAGATTGTGGGATGAATAAATGAGTAGAAAGTGCTAAAAAATAAAGCCCTAGGAATGGCTGGAGATGGGACGCCCAGTAGCAGGAAACTCTGAACTTTTTTTGTAGGTATTACCATGAATGACTTAATTCCAACTGCATCTGTCTCTCTGTGTTTCTGCTCCAGGTTCACTGCCTAGAATAGAGAATTCAGTTGGCCAAACTAGGACCACATGCCCACCCTAAAGGCCATGATGTTGGAGTCCTGGGATTGTCTGCAGAGCAGAGCCTCACATGGAAGACAGAAGAGCAGATCCTGAAAGAAATGGTTACCAGGCAGACATCCATTGCATTAGACCACAGTGATCCTTTTTCTTAGAGACCTGTCAGTTGACATGGCAATTCTGCTCCCTAAAGATACCTCCATAACAGCTTATCTGCCAAGTGATAACTTTCCTTGTCTCCATGGGCTCCACTTAGGTAGGTCTTACCCACTCAAAAGACTCATGTGCCCAGAGGAGACAGACACACTCACTCTGTTAAAGTGATCTAGGTACTCTCTGTGTAGCATATCCCAGAACATCTTTTTGTACATTTGTTTCTTATTGTTTAGTTCATGAATAAAACATGCATCTAGTTTACATTTAAAAATGTATGCTTTCACTTAACCCAAAGTCCTTGTTTTATGTAAACCCACATTTGGATTACTTTGTTGTGGCTAATACTGTTGGTTGTCTACCCAACAGCCACTTAGGGCTGCAATTCACCCAGTCCTGGGGATGAATCATGATGGAAGCCCCCTACGTCTTTGCCCATAATTGGACATGTAAACCTAAATCTGGGCCATAAGAAATAATGCAAATTCTACGGAGGACTTCTGGAAAGATATTCCTCCCTGAGAGGGTCACATGGAGAAAAAGCGTTTCTTGTACCTTATAGCTTTTCCTCATTCTTCCTTCTTCATTTTTTTTTCTTAAATAACAAACACTTTCTTCTTGATGAGGATGCTTTTAGATAGAGATATGACATTTGGAGCTGTGGCAGCCATCTTGCAAATATGAAGTGATGAATGTAAGAACAACATACGGAAAATGGTTCAGTAGAAGAAAGGAAAGGCCTGAGTCCTTGATTTCATTGTTGAAGCATTGAAATCAACCCTGGATTACTTAAGTAAATAATATGGGTGAAACCACTCTCTGTTGGGCCCACTGTACCTTGCCGTTGAAAGCATTCCTACCTGATAGACCTGTGGCAAACAGCTAATTTCTTGATCTTAATGCTAACTCCTTGGCTTTCTCACACTAGAGATGCTTCTGTTGCATAGTAGTGGGGGTTTTACTGAGCATTAGCACAAGAGTAAGTCTGAGAAAGAGCCTAAAAGTTCATTGTGTTTTGATACAAATGCTCCTCACGATTTATATCCACTTCCTATAAAGCGATCATTATGAATATCTACCTGAAAGAATACTATGACTATTCATATATATATCTCATATATAAAATATGTTATCTAATTTTTTTTGTCACTTTCACATTACAATTTAGTAGACTCCGATCTGCTATGATTTCAGAACCTCTAGACAGAAGGGACTTAAAAGTGGCAATTAAATGGGAAGTGGGAGATGGGGTCTGGAAAGTGCATTTGCACTGTGACTATCCATATCATGAAACGGATGGAGCTAAGGCAGCCTCACAACACCCCCATCTGCACCTTGTTGCGAGTATACCTTCCGTCTGTAAAGCCAACTGCTTAAGGATTTTGACTTCCCTCCTAGAAGTCGAGGTATCAGTTTTGAAGGTTTTATAGCATAGACCTTCAAGAGTGGAAACCTGATGGGGGCACCTGGGTGGCTCAGTTGATGGGGCATCTGACTTCAGCTCAGGTCATGATCTCGAGGTTCACGAGTTCAAGCCCCATATTGGGCTCTGTGCTGGCAGCTCAGAGCCTGGAGCTTGTTTCAGATCCTTTGTCTCCCTCTCTCTTTGCCCCTCCCCTGCTTGCACTCTGTCTCTCTCTCTCTCTCAAAAATAAATAAACGTTTTAAAAATTTTCTTAGGTCTTAAAAAATAGATTGGAAACTTGATGGAATAATATGACTTTACGTCTGCATTGCCACTGGGTTATCACTAGCATTTCCCATAAAAAGAGATTCAGGCACACAGGGTTTAAATGGCTCTCAAAACACACAGCTAGCCAGCAAAACCAGTTCTACAACTTTGGTGTCCTGATCATTATTCTTCCCATTCCATCAAGTGGTTCTCAATTTAGGGATGCAGTCTTTATAATCTAAAACAGTGTGGCTAAAAAGAAATGTTCCTGGCCCATTAAAAGGAGCCTTTAGAAGAACATACCTTTTCCTACCAGAGAAGAGGAACAGAAAACCAGAGGGCTTGGGGAAAAGGCGGGGCCGTCCAATCCCTCAATGGATCTGGAAGGCTACTGATTAAATACCCACCTCTATGTTATCTCCATGTTTTCCTCCAGAATATTAACTGCCTTCTGTCCCGTGTTTGTCTAAATGATACAGACCAGTCTTAACTAGAACAGGTACACCAGGAGGAACTTTAGATCTTTGAGCAGAAAGGAGAAAGAGCGTGTATGCCGTGCATGTCTCTTTGGACAAGTGGTTCGGAGGAGACTGTTTCTAATTCCTCCATCCAAGTGTGATCTGAGAGGAGGGTTCTGTGTCCCGGAGAAAGGGAAGATAGTCTTCAGGAGCTGGTTTACAGACCCAGTGAGCACAGGGCTTCAAGTCAAAGTCAACCCTGGGTTTTCCAAACCCAAAGTGAAACTGAGCTCCAGAAGAGACATAGGAAGTTAGGACAGGGCCAGAATGGGAGCAAAAGGAAAACTCATGTTGACAGACTGACTGACTGACTGAAAAGTTTTATACAGAAATGTGAGGAGAAGGAGATTCTGAGTTCTCAGCTCAGGAGCAGGGCCATGATGTAATCAGCCTAAGTGAGACATAGTGGCCTGGCGAACATGCCAAGAATGTGGGCTGAAGGGACCTGGGTTATTCCAGGTTGTCATGGTTTTTAGCCAAAAGTAATAGAGCCAGGCAGGGGAAGCAGGCGGCCTTATGCCTCAAGGATGTTCACACACACTCTGAGGTGCAGGACAAAGGAGTCTTGTTCATTCCCTTACTATGTTGAACCATGAGTAGAGCTAGCAGTAGAGTGTGGCCTTTAAAAGCATAAAATTTGGAATCAGACGGACTGGAGTTCGAATCCTGGCTCCTCCATTTACTTGCTACGTGGATTTGGCAAAGTGACTTAACCTCTCTGTGCCTCAAAATCTTGATCTGTAGGCTAATCGGAGTACCTCATTGATAAGTGGTATGAGAATGAAATAAAATGTGTTTTTTTAAGTTTTTTTTAAAGTTTATTTATTTTGAGAGAGAGAGAGAGTGTGTGTGTGTGTGAGCAGTGGAGGGGCAGAGAGAGAGGGAGAGAGAGAATCCCAAGCAGGCTCTGGGCTGACAGTGCAGGGCTTGAACTTGCAAAGCGTGAGATCGTGACCTGAGCCGAAATCAAGAGTCTGACATTTAACTGACTGAGCTTACAGGAGCCCCAGTAAGATGTATTTTGAAAGGTGCTTAGGCTAGTACCTAAAGCAAGAACTCAATTTAACCTACTTTTTTTCAAAATAAAGTATATATTGAGGTAAACAGCAAAAGAATGAAAGCAGGAGAGTGGTAAGCACTGATTTTATATACATAATAAAATGCACCCGGGTCGCCTGGGTGGCTCAGTCAGTTAAGAGTCTGACTTCAGCTCAGGTCATGATCTCCCAGCTCATGGGTTCAAGCCCCACGTCAGGCTCTGTGCAGACAGCTCAGAGCCTGGAGCCTGCTTTAAGATGCTGTGTCTCCCTCTCTCTCTGCCCCTCCCTTGCTCACTCTCTGTCTTTCTCTCTCTTCAAGAATAAATAAAACATTAACAAAAATAAAAATAAAATAAATAAAATGCGCCCAATAAACGAATGGGAAAGAAGCAAAGACCAAGAACAGGTTCTGGACGGTCAGTGACCGAGAAGAAAGCAGATGTACTTGTCTTAGGTATGTCCACTGAGGAAACCTTTAGTTTATATCAGACTCAGAAATTTTGAACCTCCTAACTACCACCTGGGAGGAAAAAAAAACCAAAAAACAAAAAACCTATGACACAGATTTTCAAGTAAGGGCTCTGGTGTGCAGATAATTTCTTTCTTTATAAAAACAACATTGTAACATTTTGAAGACTGCTGCAGAAAGGGCTGCCCCACTTCCTGCATGACCCAGGGCCAGTTATTAAACTGCCTTGTACCTTCCTTTCCTCATCGACAGTAAAGTAGGGGACAATAAGAGTACCAACTGCACAGGGTTATAGTGAGGACCTTATAGTTAACACGCGTAAGGTTCTTGGGAAAAAAGCAGGCGCAGAGTCTTAGCCTGTTTATACCACGCCACAAAAGCCATCCCCGGAGTGGGCAAACATTACCGACGCACCCACTGTCCTATTATCTAAAAGCAGCCACGTTTAATATTTTGTGTGTCGTTTTTCTCCTGCCATTTTTCCATGCACACAGTCGTGTAAGTGTTCTTTTGTTTCTCACAAAAGGCATCTTTCTGTAACAGTTTCTTGTGATCTGCTTTTCCACCTAGCAACATATGGTGAAGGTCTTTCTGTGCGTCAGCCTCCACTGACTTCAGGAACCACCATCGTGGTCGCCTCTGGGGAGGTAGCGTGGTTCTCTGCTTCTCCCTCCCCGCGCCTCCTGGCTCTCCCAGCTCAGCCTCTGCTCACTCGCCTGCCACACTCACTGTCTTGCGGGTTCTCCAGGCCCGCTGGCCCTTTCACGTAGCACAGCTCTCCCAAAGGAGGGCTGGGTCAGGGAAGTTTCGACTCCCTTTTGCTGCCCACTTCTCAATTCCTACAATGGTACCAACCAAGGCCGTGTGCGATTAGCAGACTTTTCAGAAGGGTTAAAAACAAGAAATAAAACATTGAGAGGAAAAACAAAACTTAAAGTTTCCTGTTAACTCTGTTTCTGGGGTCCGAGGCGGGTGGGGCAGAAATATACCCTTCATGGGAAATTCATTCTCTGGCACACCCCATCTCCACTCTTGCCCCCCGGTTTCCGGGCTGGAAAGCAAGCTTCCTCCTTGTTCCCCTCTGCCATGTCCACAGCATCACCCAGGCACACTGGCAAGCCTGATCCAAAATTCAACCATCCGAGGTGGTTTGGCCAAAAAGGTGCTGAAAATTTTCTTTTGAATGAGGTGTTACCATTTGAAAGCCAGGAGATTTTACATGTGAACCTAGATCTCTGGCTTCTCTTAAATGATGAAGAAGCCTGGCAACACTGAGCCTACGTGCCTGTGCGGCAACAATTTTGCAGGGGCATACTCTTGCCTCCACAGTGATGGAACATGTGTCTGCCAGGTGGCCTTGGGCTCCGTTAGTTTCTATCATATGACACTGGGTGCCATCACTTGTTTATTTACTTGCCTGTCTCCTGTAGGAATTTAAGTTCAAGCAGGGGGAAAATATATGCTATCAGCTGCCCACATTCACTGAGAACCTGCCTTAGAATCTTCCTCTCCACCCAGATGGCTGCCATTGTCTGGGTGGTTTCAATATCCAGGAGGCTTATCCACATCCCACTTCAGGTCAAGGCCAGTGGGGTGAAAGCAACCTGCACTGGGAAGGTGTCGAAGAAGGAGGGCCCTTGGGGAGAGGGTTACCCGAGGGAATCTGAATGTCAGGATGGAAAGGCGGGATCACTGTTGGGAATGGTCACAGCCATTTGTGGAAATGGAGGAAAACACACGCAAGATATCTGAGGAGAGAGCCAAAGGTGAAGCTGGCAAAATTGATGCCTGGGAGGGTCAGTGGAGACAGGAAGGAAGGCATGGCTCAGGTCGTGCAGGACTCATTCCTGGGACTGGGCTAGGAAAGTTTTCCCCCGTTTATGTGACATCAGCCAGGCCACAGGAGCAGAGCGCATTCACACAGTTGTGTGGGGTGACCCTCACTGCACTGTCCTTGGGCAGCCAACCCGTATCCCTGCCTGAGCCTTGTCATCACCTCGAAGTGTTCTCTGTCAGAAATCTGAAATTCTAACCTGCAGGTTTCAGGCCACAAATGTCTAGCCTTTCATCTCCCTTGCTGAGGACTCAGACCGGGTCCACGAACCCTCTTTGCTCTACTTCCTTCTTGCCAAGTCTGGAGGCTACCAGTTATCACGTTGAACGTGGGTGCTCTGCTCCTTCACAGCTTTTTCTTCCAACACCTGCCCTCCAAACCACTAACCTCACTGCCCCGACAATCCTTCTCCACCCTACATTGGGTCACTGAGCACTGCTGGGCCAGTCAAGGCCTCGCCCAACACCCAACTTCACTAAGCCTCCTACTGCACAAGATGAAGACCTTGAAATGTTCCCCTTACCCTGCCTTCAACTTGTCCACACATCCACCCATCTTACTGGTGTCCCTCCTAACTCGGCCCTTGCTCCTATTCTTGGGACTCCATCCTCTCTTATCCCCTCCGTGACTTGTTCTTTCAACACGGCTCTCTGACTCCTATACCTTCAACTTTTCCCTCACTCCTGAGTCTTGCTCAGACCCTAAACATATCCACACTTCTCCCATCTTTGAAGAGAATGCCCGGGAACTTTGGTGGAAATGACTACAAAATGATAACATTCAGGGTTCTACGGAAGGAAGGAGAGAAATCAGCGAGATAAAGAAAACAGGCTGCAGGAAGGTGCAGTTCTTCGAGCTCAGGGTTTTGGCAAGAAAAAGCCAATGGGAACGAAATGTGAGGGACAAAGGGTCTGAGCCAACAGGATGCCCTTTTCACATCATATACTAAATTCGTCATAATACCCTTCTTGTGTATAGGACCGCATAGCTCACATACAGTGTTTTGTCCAGTTCTCACCTCAGCCCAGTGAGATAGGCATGGGGGAGACCGAGTGGTGAGGAGTGGCTAGGGGCCTCCAGGAGATGCTGGCACTGAGCTGGGGTCTGGCCGGATATGCGCCACCAGAAAGAAGGGGAAGGAAATCTCTAGTGGCTGTGAAAGTGGGGTGAACCCAGGGAGGTGCTGGATCTGCGGGGCTGGCGAGATCATTCACACGGATGCAGCCCGAACAGGTTTCCTGAGACGTGGGAGTGACTGTGTAAATAAATGAATTCACCTTTAAGGAGAACCATGGGAGACTACTGAAGGAAGAAAATGATGCCATTATTAAAGGTTTGTGTGACAACCAAGTGGAAAACCAGCTCTAAGTCTATGAGATTAAAGAGGGAGGGGACACCGGGTGGCTCAGTTGGTTAAGCGTCCAACTTCGGCTGAGGTCATGATCTAACATGAGTTCGAGACCCACATCAGACTCTGTGCTGACAGCGCACAGATCCTCTGTCTCCCTCTCTCTCTGCCTCTCTCAAAAATAAATAAACGTTAACAAAAAGGGGGGGAGGAGAGGACCCAGGGAACCAGCCCTCTGGGAGAAATGTTGAAACAAAATAACAGTGTGTATCAGTACAAAAGCACAGACTATAAAAAGAATACCACTGCTATCTAACCAAAACAGACACCCCCTTGTGTAAGTTCTGGAGGTGAGGCCAGGAGGCTTACCCCTACTTACAGGCCTGCCCAAGCCATTTACCCACTGGGGGAATCATCAGGCCTCTCAGTCCCCCTGAACCAAACGTGACAGCACATCACCAGGTGCTTTGGGAATGACAGGGTCTTGTGCCAAGGGAAGCCAGCCAATATGCTGAAAGAGGTGAAAACTGATAAAGAGTCAAACGAGCCACTGCACTCTGAGAGACAGGGCCACGTGGGTCAGAGTAGCTACCAAGGCTTCTTTATTTAAAGAAGGCTCTAGAGTTCTTGCAAGAGGAAATCTTCATCTTATGCAAAGGGAAAGGATGGGCTCTGGGGAACTGTCAATGGTCCACCCATCTGGAGGGGTGGTGTTAGATGATAAAAAGAGCAGAGGATTTGGAACCTGGCTGATGTGGGTTCAAATAAGCCCCTTGGTGGCTATGTGCTACTCATGCCCGGCTCAACCACTCTATATCTATGCAATGGGGTGATAATCTCGACCTCAGAGGATGAAATTAGTACAGAAAAGCTCCTCTACATTGTGATGAGTACTCAGTCCAGCAGTTCCTGGGATGCTGGGTCGTGGATAATGAGGTTTTGTTGGGAGCAAATATCCTTGAACCAATTTGCTTTCTGTCTGGAAAGGGAAGTCAAACATCTGGAACCGTGGTTCTCAACTTGGGGTGGATTTTGCACCCCCCCCCCCCTCACTAGCGGACATCTGGCAATGTCTGGAGACATTTTTGACTGTCATAATTGAGCAGGGGATTGCTACTGGCATCTAGTGGGTGGAGTCCACGGATGCTGCTAAGCATCCTACAGTGCACAGGACAGCTTCCCAGAATAAAGAATTCTCTGGCTCCAAATATCAATAGTGCCAACATCGAGAAACCCTGGTCTGGCCCAAAGCCGGGTCTTTCCTTGTTCTTTCCACAGTATCCAGTAGTCAATAAGCCAAGTGAACCCAACTGCATTTGTGGAGTTGTTCATGCCCTGAAGCAGCCAGTGGAGCGAAGTATTTATTGGTGACTCAAATGTGCTAGTTTAGGGCTATTAACAATCTTTGTCTGAAGCTGGAGTAATTCATTTAGAATGTGTTTATTAGTCACAGAGGACATCAAGTTTGGTGGCTATATTAACATTTTGGAGGAGGGAAATCATGCCCTAAGTCACCGTGGCAAACAAGAGGAGTAGTTTTCTAAAAGCAGAATGGAATCCTTATTGGGGAAAAATTAGTGAGGCTTACAGGTCATGGAAATGACCTGAAGGCCACTGAGGACTACCATTTAAACATGGCCTGTGGTCAGGACTGTGCGATACTGAGATTGAGACCATCCTTCAGCGTTCCTCAGACTGAGCAAGGCTATTTTAAACCACTCAGTGTAGGGTTTTGCATTTTAAAAGAGATATGGAGAAATCCATAGGAAAGATAGGAAAGCCACAACAATACCTGGAAAATAAGAGTGGTCTGAAAACAGGCAAAGGAGTCTGGGTTTGTTAACATGGAAAAGAGAGACCTGAGTATGTGTGGTTTTGAACACGAAAGATTATCACAAGGGGGGAAAATGGCCAGCTGTTTTCCATCTCCATGGAGGAGCAAATTATAGGAAATGGGTTAAGATTGCAGCACAATGGTGGCTGTGAATATGAAAGCATTTCCTAATTGGACCCTGGAACAGACTTCAGAGGAAGACAGTTCAATTCTCATTACTCAAGTTTGCTAAAAATAGGTTAAGTATTGACCTGACCCCAGACGGGGGGACTTTGTGTGATGACTTCTTGAGCCCCCTGGTTCCATCATTCTTTTTTGCCTGTGTCTTCACAAGGCCCAGCTAATTCGCTGATGGGTGAAAATTTCAGTTCTTTCATTATGTGGCCTATATAGGCTGGTTTCCTAAACTACACATTTGATGGCTTTTGATTGATTATATGGTTAAATTCACTGGTGGTTTGGGAGTAATTTTGACATAACTTGTAATGTCATAACATTTGTTTTACTCATCGAGCTTGGACATGAATGCATAAATTATATTATGCTTGTGGGTCATCAAGTCAGCCTTGCATTGATCATGATGTTTAGAGCTCAGTTCTGAGTCGCTGGCTTCTTTAACACTGATACCAATGCACACTTTGGCATAACCTGACCCAGCCATTCAGACCAGAGTAAACAAGGTGAGGAAATGGTTCCAAGCTTACAATTTGCTCCAAGGGTGTGCTTTTTGTATTCAGAATGTATCACTGTATTAATGTTGAAGCCAACATCTGAGTTTGAATGGGGAGGTGGTGGGGGGTTGGAAAAGAAGATGTGATCCTGCTGTTTCTAGCATTGTACAGAAATGAATCCATTCCATTTTCAAGTGAATTTACTGAATTGCTGATAGAGAAGGATTCAACCCATTAAAGCCTCATGCAGTGTACCGTGGGAGCGTCCCGTTAGTTTGTTTCTTTGGGCTCTATTATGCGGATACTTAACTCTTTTTATGCTTACACCTAAGTGGGAGCAGGAATATAGATTGAGTTGGTTATTCACTGAGTTTTTAGCTTCTCTGCTAAAAAACGTAACTCTGCAAATGTTTACATTAGAGGCACCAGTAACCAGTAGTTCCCTTGTGGTCTTAAAAGGTACAGAAAACTAACAACATCATTGATGTGGATACAAAATGGTGCATTCAGTTGATCTGGTTTTTTCCCTGTGGCAACATTGCTGGCCGTCCCCAGCGGCCAATCCTCCCTACGTCCTTTGAGAATATAGCCTCTGAGTTTTGGTCAGACACATGACTATTTCACTAAAGACTACATTTTCCAACATCTCTTGCACCTAAATGAGATAAAGAATAATTTTCAACTCATGGAATGTGGGCAGAAGAGATTTGGGCAGATATGATGTATGCTGGTCCATGATCTGAAATGGAAAGGATAACATCACCTCCCACATCTTCTTTCTACCTTTCTGTAGGCTGGGTTGCAGATATGATGGCAGAACCTGGAGCAGCCATATTCAACTACAAGATAGAAGTCCTCTGTTGAGGATAAAGGAGAATCATAGTGGAAGAAACTTGAATTTTAATTACCATGGAGCCACCACAGCAGCCTTAGACCATTTATACTTTGATTGTTATAGGACAGAAAAACAAACTTCTATTTGTTTAAGCTACTATTATTTTGACTTTTGTAATAGTAGCCAAATTGGTATCCTAACCCTAAGATAAATTTTATTTGAGTTCTTTTTGCTGTGGACAAGGCTACAATTATCCTCCTGTCCAGTGGCCACAGCTGTCTCTACTGTTGACAACTGGGGCTTGGAGAGGCAGATTTACTGAGAAATGAATGGAGTTTAAGCTTCATTTGGTTGAGCCCCTTTCTAAGTCTCCAAGGGTTCCCCTATAAGATTGCAGGAGCCCAATATAAGAGGCACAGAGTTGATCCCAGACGAAATGTCACCCCCTTGCCCTAATATGGTGCTGGGATTTCAGGTAGGGTTAGCTGGCTGCTTGAACCATATTCACATCCACCCAGCACCCAAATCCCATGTGGCCCCAGTGGGCCTCATGGAGCATTCCAATCCTATCTTTGATCATTAGAAGAAAGGTCTGAACTAGATGCTGCTCTGCTTTCTGCTCAGAAGCTGTTGTGACTAGGTTTCATGGCTGCCCCAGGACTTGGAGGAGCATGGGCATGTCAAGGACCTGGCCAAGTTGGACCAGCTGCTGGTGGCAGCTTCTATCAAAGACACTGCTAAAACAAGAGACTGTGAGAGTACATGCAGGAGGAGCATTGTCAACAAAAGATTCTGAAATGCAAAGGAACTTTTCCAAACCATGGACATTAAGGAAAAAAAATAACCATGCAAAAGGAAAGACAGGATTATCTTCCTATTCTCTATTCATAACAACCATTTTACAACACTGTTTTCTTATGGAGAGGTTAAAAGAGTATGCAATCAAAACTGTTGGGGAAAAATATTACCAAGGTATTCCAGGTGGTCAATTAATAAATGAAATATTGTTATTTTAATGGATTTTGTGGTGTTTGTGGTATGTGTCAACATTTAACATTTTTTCAATACTCATTTCATACCTAAATTTGTACTTGCAATTCTGTACTCTTCCTTAAAGAGGGTCTCCAAAAGCTGTAGGGCCCATAACACCTGAATTTTCCTTCCAGGAGTTTATATCACTTTGGTAAGAAGAGAACTTCTTGATTGGTGTTTTAGAAGAAGATGGGCTAACCATGTCACATGACACCTTCTGGGTAATGTCATTTATCAGCCCCCAGAAGCAGGAACTTGGGAATCCTTGGAAGACTAGTTGATGCTCAGGTTGGGGTGTGTTATATGAGGGTTAGTGATTAACCTCCAAGAGGTGATAAGAGTGAGCTGTGTATTTCTTTTTGATCCTTTGCAGTTTCCTAAACATCATGAATGTGTGCCCCTACTTCCTGTGTAACTGTAACTCAAAAATCAAGAATATCTTCTTTTATTTTTGGCCTTTCTATCCTCAAAACCCCAGTTGGGCACATTCTTTTGCTTTGAGCATGGTGACCATGAACTCCTTTCAGACAGTGTCTGGGAAAAGTCACGATCTCATTGTCCACATGCCCTTCTATTGTTCTCCTACTCCATAAAGAATTGTTGAATGGACTAGAATAGTCCTATTTCTAAACCAAGTATAGTGAATAGGCTGAAGATCTGGTGATGGTGTTTGCTTATTTTACCACGTTCCCTTTCCTTGGAAAAGAAGCTGGAGGGGGTATAGGAGGAAGTGAGGATGGGCCAGAGGCAGAGAGAAGGATGAAGATTATTTGTTGTAAATGATGGAATCAGTCATGAAAGCGTGTCATTACCCATTACTGTGACCCAGTACATAGCACAGAACCTTTCACTTGAGTTCCTCATGTCCAGGCTTGCCACCCCACCCCAAGCATAATCTCTACACAAGAGCCAGAGTTATTTTTTATAATCAGATCATATCACCCTTTTGCTTAAAACCCTCGAATGCCTGCCCATTGCAATTAAAATAAAAGCCAAACTCTACTGTGGCCTATAGGACTTTCCACAATGTGATGACTTCTTCTGTTTCTATTACTAACTACTGTCTGCCATGATGACCTCACCCCCAGCAACCCCACCCCCATGACTTTCCATGGTTTAGCCTCATTTCCTTCTTTCTTCCTTCCCTCCTTTCCTTTCTTCTCTCCCTCTTCTCTCTCCTTTCTCTTTATTTCTATAGGACAGCTTTATTTAGATATAATTCACTTATCATTGCAATTGAATGGTTTTTAGTATACTCACAGAGTTGAACAACAGTATCACAATCAATTTTGAAACATTATTCATCACTGTGAAAAGAAACTGTACCCATTAGCAGTCACTCTCTATTTGCCCCACAGCCCTAGGCAACCACTAATCTACATTCTATCTTATAGATTTGCTTACTCTGGGAATTTCATATAAAGGGAATTATATAGCAGCTGGCCTTTTAGGTCTACCTTCTCTCACTTAGTATGATGTTTTCAAGGTTCGTTCATGCTGTAGCATCTGTTGGTACTTTATTCCTTTTTATAGCTGAATAATATTATATTATATGGATATATTATACTATTATATGGATATACATTCTGTTTATCCTTTCATCAATTCATAGGTATTTTGACTGTTTCTACTTTTTGGCTATTATGAGTAATGTTGCTATGAACATTTGTGTATACTTTTTCATGTGGACATAGGTCTTTAATTTTCTTGGATGAACACCTAGGATTAGAATTTCTGGACTGTATGATAACTCTAGGTTTAGCATTTTCAGAAACTGCCAGACTCCTTTCCAAAGTGGTTGCATTTTATATTCCCACCAGCAACAAATATATGAGGGTTGTGATTTCTCTACATCCTCACCAACACTTATATCTATTGTTGTTTGCTGTTGTTGTTTTTGTTACTATTATTATTATTCTAGTAATCATAGTTGGTGTGAAACCATCAAGGTTTCAATATTTGAGTTTCCATGATGGCTAACAAGGTTATACATCTTTTGGCCATTTGTATAACTTTTTTTGGAGAAAAGTTTATTTAGATCTATTTTGTAATTGGGTTGTTTGTTGTTGTTCAGTTGTGAGAGTTTTTTATATATTGTAGATACTAGATTCATATCAGGTATATAATTTGCAATTATTTTCTGTCATTCTGTGGATTGCCTTTTCATCCAATCATCAGTGATTAGATAGAAATACCATATGATCCAGCAATCTACTTCTAGGTATATATCCAAAAGAAATAAAATCACTATGTTGAGGATATATTTGCATTCCCATGTCCATCACAGTATTATCCACAATAGCCAAGATATGGAAACAACTTAAGCATCCATCAACAGATGAATGGATAACAAAAATGTGGTGTATATACACAATGGAGTACTACGTGGCAATGAGAAAGAATGAAATCTGGGCTTTTGTAGCAACGTGGATGGAACTGGAGAGTGTTATGCTAAGTGAAATAAGTCATACAGAGAAAGACAGATACCATATGTTTTCACTCCTATGTGGATCCTGAGAAACTTAACAGAAGACCATGGGGGAGGGGAAGGAAAAAAAAAAGGTTAGAGAGGGAGGGAGCCAAAACATAAGAGACTCTTAAAAACTGAGAACAAACTGAGGGTTGATGGGGGGTGGGACAGAGGGGAGGGTGGATGAGGGGTATTGAGGAGGGCACCTTTTGGGATGAGCACTGGGTGTTGTATGGAAACCCATTCGACAATAAGTTTCATATTTTAAAAAATGTGGTGTATATATACACATATATACATACATATAGCTTTGATCATGAAGTTGATCAGCCTATTATTCAGCCTGAAAAAGAAAGAAATACTTTCATTTATAACAACATGAATGACATTGAAGGACATTATGCTAATTAAGCCAGACACCAAAAGACAAATACTGCACCATGCCACTTATATGTGAGTATTAAAAAAAGAAAGAAAGAAAAAAGAGAAAAAGAAAAGAAAAAGTTGAACTCATAGTAATAAAGAGTAGAAAGGGGACTTGGGGGTTGAGGGGAGCAGAAATGTTGATCAAAGGGCACACATTTTCAGTTATATGAAGAATGAATAAGTTCTGGAGGCCCAGTATACAGAATGGTGACTACAGTTAATACTAATGTATTAAATGCTTGAAAACTGCTGAGAGAGGAGATCAAATGCTCTTACCACAGGCACACAAATGGTAAAAATGTGAGGTGATATATATGTTAATTAGCCTGATTATGATAATCATTTCATAATGCATATGTATATTAAAACATCAAGATGTACACTCTAAATATATACAATTTTTATTTGTCATCATACCTCAGTAAAGCTAGGAAAAAAAGAAAATCATTATTATTTAGAAATGGTCATAGTTACTGATTCAGAAAGAAGCATCAGTTGGATTCTAAAATTAGTCAGTAAAAGTTTAATAAGGAAGTTTCTGCCACAAATTACCTATTAATTACAAAGAGAAAAATAGTTATTTTACAATAGAGAAACCTGGCAGACACCAACTTCATGATCAAAGCTAATATTGCGAAGAATGGAACAAACAGACATGATATGATGCCGTGAGAAGAAACAGTAGCACTTCTGAGGCATTCTTGCCAAAAATACATTACCTGAGTTAATTGTGAGGAAATCTCAGACTAACCCAAACTGATGAACATTCTACAAAGTGACTGGTCACTACCCTTAAAAAATGTCAAGGCCATGACACAGAATCTGAGGATTACACTTACAGATTAAAGGACACTAAAGAAACATGATAACTAAGTATGACTTGTAACCCTGGATTGGATCCTGGACCAGAAAAATAAACTATTTTTTCTACAAAGGAAATTATTGGGACAATTGATGAAATGTGAGTAAGAACTGTACATTAGAAAATAATATGGTATCAGTTTCAACTTCTAAATATGAAAACTGTACTGTAAGATAATGTCTTCATTCTTTGGAAATACACACTGAAATATTTAGGAGTAAAGGAGCATTATGTCTGAACTTACTCTCCGGCAGTTCAGAAAAAATAGTACACGCACACACAAACACACACACACGAACACACACACACGCGAACACACACAATGTTAGAATGACAAAAAACAATTAGGTAATTGTTAACAGTTGGGAAATCTGGGGGAAGAGCATACAGGATCTTTGTATTCTTCCTGCAACTTTTCTGTAAGTTTGAAATCCTATCAAAACAAAAATTTCCAAAACTAAAAAAGAAAATGAGTATCTCATGTCTCCCAAACCCCGTACAGGAATCTCTACTTTGGTGTCTTCCACAGTGGGTGGAAGATGTATGACTTGGTAAAAATGGATTGAAGATTGATTAATTGGCAATCAGAGTGTTTTACTCATTATCTTATGAGTCTTATGGAGTTCTTTAAAAAACAGCTACAATATAATTTTTAATATATAAATTAGATCCTGGGATAAACAAAGATTGTCCAGGGATAACAAGGAAGCAAAAATTTGTCAATAGCTGACTATAGCCTGGAACTGAAAAGTCCCCAGACCACCCCTTGTTCTAGTAGAGTTTATTACACCTGTGTAAAATGGAGTCACAGCCCAGAGGCTGTGTCTCCAAAGGCACCTCGAGAACATGAATCAGCACGAGACTGTTACGCTGTTCATAATTCTGTTAGAGACTCTGGATGAGGTTAACACCAAAGTGAATAGGTGCTATTTTGCATAAAAAAACATTTAAAAAATATTTATTTGCAATATAAACAAAGCCCCATTGCTGGTTCTGGATGTGTGTGTGTGTGTGTGTGTGTGTATTTTATTTTATATATTTTTTATTTTATATATATATATATATATATATATATATATATATATACACACACACACACACACATGTATATGTCATATATGTACAGATATGTACATATATGTATATATGTGTGTATATGTACATACGTGTGTGTATACATAGGGTCATGAATTTTCCTTCATGAGATCATAAAGTCAAAGTGCCCACTCTCTTGGCATGCCCTCATTTGTACAAATTTGTGTATTGGGTTTTTCTTTTTAAATGTAAGAAAGAGAAAAAAAGAGATAATGTACAGTATGGAAGCTTTCAGTCAATCTCTCAACTGCAGCCAGCTTGTAATCTGCTGCCTTAAAGAATCCCTGAAGACAGCCCCTGCGAGGTAAGGTGCAGTGGGACAGCATTGATTACTTTCCTATTACTTTTACTTAAAATATTTAAATTATAGGAGAAATTTTGAAAGATTGTTATATAAAACACATTTTCCACATACTTTCAGTTGCCTCCACTTAACTTTTTTTTTTAAAAAAATCAATACTCTCTGATATCAGTTTTGAATTGAGGCTTATATATATGTAAACCTGGAAATTGTATTTCTATTTCCTTTTCACATGGAACTTGTAATTATAGAATTATTTTTTCTCATGGCTGGACCCGGAAGACATTAAGTAGGTGTTAGAGAAAGACAAATATCCTATGATCTCACTTATTCGTGAATCTAAAAAACACAAACACCAAACTCAACAAAAGAAGTCAGACTCATGATGACCAGAGGCAGGGGTGGGAGGAGGAGGAATCGGAGGAAAGTGGCCAGAAGGTACAAACTTCCAGTTACAAGATAAAGAAGGACTAGGGATGTAATGTACAACAGGATGAGTATATAGAATGTTCTATGACATATAGAAAAGTGGTTAAGAGTCTAGATTCCACCAGTTTTCATCATGAGGGGAAATTTTTCTTTCTTTTCATTTTATTGTATCTATATGAGATCATGAATGGTCACTAAACCTACCATGCTAATCATTTCACGATACACATAAAGCAAACCATCATGCTATGTACCTTAAATGTATACAGTGATGCAGGTCAATTATTTCTCAATAAAACTGGAAAAAATACTTTTTTCCAATGTGTCCAAACAAAATCAAAGAGCTGTTCTATTGCCCATGGCTGGCCTTTCCATACACAATGGAATGAGAGTTTTAACTGGTTCCCTTTGTCTCAAAGTTGTAATGCTACAGTTATAGCCTCTATTTCAAATCAAGTTCTAAAACTGTCCAAGGCTCTCACTGCCCTGACCCACTCGGTGGTCTGGATCTCTCAGAAACTCCTGTCGTTGAATCAGACTTTATTCTTCGGTTTAGACCCAAACTCTTCTTCATGAGGCCACAGCTCAAAGAGCCCCCGAGAGCGCTAGGAGGCAGCCATTCCCTTTCCCTGAAATGCTGGTGACAGTCACTCTTTTTCATCAGGAAGTTGTGAATTCCTGTTGATTTTGTAGCACCTGGGAGTTGAGGGGAAGTGGGTGAGTGAGGGGGAGAGCACGTCTGGCCCGTGTTATTCTATCTGCTGAGCTCCTCACCACCAAGGCACAAAAGAGCACGTTCAGAGGGCTTTTACTTGGGGGTCAGGGGGAAGATAGTGATGACAGAAACTAGGAACACAACCCAACTGTGGAAATTTTGTTTTTAAGATTCTTGAGAGACAGTTTGACTTTTCGTTCTTGCTCTCACAGAATAACTCCTTGGAGGAGGTTTTTAAAATCACAGGGTCATGAAATCACTGTAGTGGGCTACAACTGTCAATTTTTTTATGTCATAGATTATATTAGAATAGACGATATCAAAGTGTAGTTAACCACAGACTTGAGCCAGATTGTTGAATTTGAATCCCTACTGTGTGACCACTAATTAGCTATGTGGCCTGGGGCAAATTACTTAACTTGCCCAGCCTCAGTTTCTTCATCTGAATATTAATGATGCGTACTTCATATAGTTATTATAAGGATTAACTGTGTTAATATGCATAAAGCACTCGCTCACTTACCTATGCATCAGTTGAGGATTGGCAAACTGAGTGGGGCTTAGCTGGGCAGCTTCACTTCAAGCTGCAGGTTCCCCTAAGCTTGGCTCCTCACCATAGGGCCCCAGGGCTGCTCCACAGAAGCTTTCAAATCCCAGGGGGCAACCAATAGATGCCAGGGCTCTTAGGAAATTAGCTCGGCCTTTGTGAGATTTCGAATGCCCCAGAAGACAACTTTGTCATCCAAGTAATGTACTTGGGGACTACTTTGTCCCCAAGTGTACTTTGGGACTACTTATATTTTTAAGCCATATTTGATTTATTAGAGTAACAAGCTTAGAATCCCTCTTCTTCCTTCAAGCTCCCAAGTGACTTCTACAAATCTTATTATGCGATTTCCAAGGGAAATCTTAACAACTTGTTTTATGGGAGGGTTTGATTAAGGGTTTGTTCCACTTAGACTTAGTTCACTAAACAACTTTTTAAAGGTTTTTAACTGCATTTATAAATTTAATATATTTTATTTGCTTTTCACTGACAGCTAACACAGCCCTTACCATGTCCAGAAACTATCGTAAACAATTTACATCATTAACTCTAATTCTCATAGAAATTCCAGCAGATAACTCATATTATTATCATTCCTGTTATAAATACAGGAAAACTGAG
Organism: Panthera leo; assembly: GCF_018350215.1. Classification (NCBI taxonomy): domain Eukaryota; kingdom Metazoa; phylum Chordata; class Mammalia; order Carnivora; family Felidae; genus Panthera; species Panthera leo. The sequence goes on along the minus strand of NC_056685.1, from coordinate 116,689,055 downwards.
GTACGGAGGGCAATTCTCACAAGGTCATCTAGCTACTAATAACTGAACTGTTTTGTGAACCATAAAGTCTGGCTCCAGAATCCAGATTTTGGCTCTTACCCTCTATGTTAATTCACTAACTATGAATTAGGTGACTAAAAAAAAATCCTGACTATTTCAGTCATTCTTGTAAAACCAAAAAAATTAAGCTTATAAATAAAGTGTAACTGGTTCAAAATTCTTTGATTACAAAATTAGTTTTGTTAAGTCTCTTACAGAAGTCTTTGAATATAGCATCTTGTCTTCTGATACACCAAATTCATTTAAACATTACGAGTCTTAAAATATCAAATACACAGATATTCCCAAATTTAACATAAAACAACTTAATACTGATTTACTTCACCTCTGCAATTAAATTCTAAATGTTCCCTGCATGGAAGACATTTTCACTGCTAAGGAAACAATCAAGCTCTCCCAGGCTGTCAGGAGTGTGTCAAGAAGGACTGTGCCCCACGGGGTGGATGCTGCTGAATGTCTCAAATGGAGGTCATTGTGACCTTGAAAAGAGTAGGTTTTGCTGGTTTGATGGGATGAAAGCATAAATAAAAAGGTTCAGGACAGACAAGTTGCAGAGAATGAAGATGAGAAGGCAAACCTTTTTTTTTTTTTTTTTTTTTTTTGGCTGGTAAATGGAGCTGAAACTGGGGCAACTGCTAGGGAGATGTAGGATCAAAGAAGATTTTTTTAAGAATATGGAATATATTGTACATAAACTGATAGAAATAATGCAGGGGTGGGAAAGTACAAATTCAGGAGAAAGGAGGCAAATGATGTCCAGGAGGCAGAGGGGAGGAGCCTAGAGCTGGACCATGGTGACTGGGGAGGAAGAAAAGCAAAAGGACACGGATGCTGGTAGATGGGGTGGAATCTGTAGAAGTTTTTTCTGATTGCTTCTGTTTTCTAAACAGGAAATGAGGTCATCCATGTAGAGTGATGGGGCAGGGATGGTGGAGGTTTGAGGAGAAGGAAGACGTGAAATGGTCCTTCAGGGAAGGAGGACAATGCAGTGGGGTTGCCTGTGAGCATCAGGAGCCACTGGCATATGGAGAGGATTAATGTCTTGGGACTGGATGAGGACACTAGGGAATGAGGACACAAGGTCAAGGACCAAGCTTGGTGGGCAGAACTTAACTATGAAGAGGGCTGAGACCAGCTGATGTGTGAGAGACATTATGGACCCAGAGAACCACTGGGATCAGTCTCTACTCCTCCAAATGCAGTTAATAATCAACCACATTCTTACTAAGAGGATCAAGTTCAAGGACTGACCACCTGGATATAAAATGCTTTAGGTGCTACATAGTCCCCCACCAAAATGTATGTCTGGTACCTGCTCCCTTCCAAGACTATTACCTATGTTTCTAAAGTCAAAGCCACAAGGGCCTTCAAAATAAAGCTGAACACAGCTGTAGGTACTCACGCTGGGAGCATTTCAGAAGCCATGAATACATCAGGTTTCACAGGACACTTAACAAGTGGAGGCTTCCAGTGGTTACGTTTTTGGTAGACTAATTATCATTAGGGGCTATATACTGAACTTCTATTACTTCCAGAGGGAAGCTAGTTAAAAATAGGCAAATTGCATTTGCTCATAAGTAGTGTATTAAAATTTCTGGGGGTGCCTGGGTGGCTCTGTCGGTTGAGCGTCCAACTTCGGCCCAGGTCATGATCTCACGGTTCGTGATTTGGAGCCCCACCTCAGGCTCTGTGCTGACAGCTCAGAGCCTGCCTCAGATCCTCTCTCCAGCCCCACTCACCGCCTCGCTGCCCCTCCCCACTCATGCTCTCTTTCTCAACAATAAAAATAGGCATTTTTTAAAAAATTTCTGGTCTTCTTTCTAATGCCAAATGCTTCTCAGAACAGTTGCTCCCAGTGGACCTTTTCCTCAGGTCAGTCATCCTGCCCCATCCCTATCCTATCCACACAGATAGTGACTCAGTTCACTCCACTTTCCTTTCTCTCTCAGAGGCTTCAGCACTGCTGGCATTTTTAACTAGATGATTTCTTGTTGTGGGGGCTGTCCCATGCATTGTAGGGTGTTTACAGCATCCCTGCCCCACCCCTGCCACTAAATGCCAGTGGCACATTATCTTCCAACCCTACCCAAGTTGTGACAACCAGAAATGTCTCTAGACATTTGTACAGGTCCCCTGTGGAGCAAATTGCTCCCTGGCTGAAAACTATTGGTCTATTAGGATTGGGGAGAATGGGACCCACAAGTAACTCAAATCAGAGCTTCATATGGACTATCCCATGATAACCCAGACAGCATAAATTAAGTCTCTGGGAGAACGGGACGGGATCTGACAACCTCAGAGATGAGAAATTAGATACTTTCCCTTCTGTACGGAATGTACAATTAGCTGCCTAATCTTGCTTTAAAAAGAAAAAAAAAAAGAAAAGAACATGTCAGATTTCCAATCTTTTCACCAGGTTGATGAGAAGATTCCTAGGATTAGGAATCAACTACAAGAAAGATGCAATGCACCGAGTTTTAGAATTGGTAAAATGCAGGAAGAGAAAGTAAGAGAGCAGGAAGGGAGAAGAGAGGACAGGAGGGAGGGGGCAGGAGAGAGGAAAGACACAGAACCCAAATGCATGGTCGAGTTCAACTTCACACCAAGCTCAACTTTGTACCTCTGAACTTTGTAGGGGTTCAATTAAATGCCAAGTCTTAATCTAGGATAGCAAAATAATGTGTGTGTTAAAATTGAAATCATCCAGCTCCCCATTACCTACAGGATGAAGTTCAAACACCCTAGCTTGGCAATCAAGACCCTAAACAATGTGGCCCCAAAAGTTTTAAGCTGTTCCCACTACTTATAGGAATGTTTCACTTGATTCCATCTGGTCCACTTGCTTTTCTACAAAGGTACCTTGCTAATTCCCCCTCCTGGGCTTTGTGTATGCACTTGCCCCATCTGGCTCTCAAATGTTTAAACTTCAAGTTCCATCACCCCCACCCCATCTCTTTTGTTTGCTGCTCACTCTAGCATACCTAGGAGCTGGGCCAGGATAGAGAATAAAAGCTTACAGCCCTACAGCATGTACCAGAGACCAGACACTGTTCTAAGCAATCTTCGCTTTGGATGCCGAAGAGGAATTCCTACTTCCAGGACTACCCACTGTACTACCCTCATGAAACAGAAGCAGAACTCTGGGGCCAGCTAGGGTCTGCCAGTGTGATAGTGGCATTTGGTTCCCTTCATCTTGGAGAGCAGAAGTGCAAAGAGAGAGCCCAGCCAGGAGAGCGATAGGGGTAAAGAGCAACCTCGCAGATTCAGCTGAGGGCCACTGTGAGGGCAGGGGTGGGGTAAGGGTAGCTGAACTCAGTCGCAGGGTGTGGGGGAAGGGCTTGTCAGCCCACAGTGACCTTCAGGGCTGGAGAGAGAGAGGAAGAGGAAGCACATTTTAGCTGCTCCTCGCTCACGGCTTCCTGAAGGCGGGGCTCCCGTTCCCTGGTGCACGTCAAGCTTTCCTCTGGGCTCACAAGGAGCCACGCACTCACATACCCACATGTGGCCGAGGTCCAAGGCATGCAGCACTGAAACTGCTAGGGACTCCGTCCCCCAAATCCTTCTGGATGCTGAAAAGGAGGCTTTGATTCATATGTTGAGACTCTGGCTTCGTAGTAACCTCATTTCCCCAGCTTGGAACCAAATTCTCTGAAGAGCTGGCCAAAAACCTTGGCCCGTGTGAACCTCTCTAGAGTTTCTGGCTTCAATAGCAGATTCATTTTGAATCTAAAATTGTTTGTTGAATACAGAACCGGCTCTCTTTAGCTTCCTTTCCTCTCTCTTCATTTCCTGTTTCCTCTTCTCCCTGTCTCCTTAGCGTCTGCTCAGTTATCAAAGAACTGCAGTGCTATTTTCAGGAATGTTCTCAGGCCAAGCCCGTGGAATGAGCCCCAGGCTTGAGTGTTCTGGGGCACCCGCAGCCAGGTCGCAGTTCTCTTTCCAAACCGAACACCATAATCCTTAACCAACCTCCCTGGCGAAATTAATATTCTTTATGGACCCAGTTTCTGATTATATCCATCATCACCCCCCCCCCCTTCTCCAGTTCTAATCACAGTGGTATTAGAATAGAGTGCCTGAAAAAGATTTTGGAATCAGACAGTCCTGTGCTTAACTCTCAACGTTATCATTTGGGCTTGTTACTGAGTTTTCCCATCTGTAAAATGGGGACAATGGCAGCTATTCTGGAGGCTTGCTAGGAGAATCAAATAAGAGGATATATGTGTAAAGAGAACACTTTATTCATCGGAATTCCTCTTAGGAAGGTAGAGCTGTGTTTGTGGAGAAAATACTTTGCTAAGCGCTAGAAGTAGAAACTGAGATCCTTAGGGCCGGAGGTGGGTGGGACCCTCCCAGCAAGACAAAGGGAGGATTTTGTTTGCAGCTCCAGAAAGGAAGTGGGGGGCCAGGAGAGGGCGGAAGCCCTGGGCTCCTGAAGTGATCCCTCCCCGTGTTTACACCCTCCCTCCACCAAAATCTTGAGTCAGGTTTACCAAATTCATGGAGTACGTGAAATAACGAAGGAAAACAGAGAAGGGGCTGAGTCTTGTCTCCAGGGAGCTGTGGGGCAAAACTATGGTAGCATTTCAGGAACAGGGAGGTGGGGGCAGAGAACACCTAAGGACAGAAAACTCAGGGACCCTCCTGGAAAGAGTATTGGAACTTCAAAGGCCATGAATCTCAGAACCAGATTTCTCAGGGGTAGGAGGCACCAACAGACAACCAGGCTAACCAGTCAAGACACTGTACCTTAATATTATTATTCCCTATGTGGTGCTTTCCTGGGTCTTTCCTTCTTGATCTACAGTCTCACTTAGACTTTACTCCCTCCAAGAAGCCTTTTCTGATTTCTCCAATGTGGGTTAGAACCTTCAACTCTGAGCTTCTCCCATGAGTTCTTATCATAGGAGTGTTCACCCTGAGTTATAATTGCCTATTTGAATATCTGATCTCCTATGAGACTATACTCCATTTGGTCAGAGCTAAATCTCTGATACCACTGTGTTCCCAGATGTGTCACCGTCTCGGACACATCATAGGTTCTTGTTATGTGTTCAGTGCACTAGGATAAAGTAGAAAAAGCAGTCTTTGGTATCCTATAAAAACCAGATTCAGCTTCTGATTTTAATATTTAAAAGCTGTGCAACTCTGGGCATGTTACCTAACCTCTCTGAGGCTCAGTCATCTCCTCTGTAATTAGGATGGAAGGTGCTGGGTCAGTGTAAGGATGGAATCAGCAGATGTTTATTCCTCAACTTACTCTCTTATATTTGGCCCATCCCTTCCATCCACACATCCCTACCAAGTCAAAGCCCCCAGCACCTTACAAACTCCTACTTTTTCCTCTTTACTTCACACTGTGTCTCTTGGATTTATGAAGCTCTTCTTCTGTACCAGACAATATTCCAAACTAAGCGTCTTCAAACTACAGCCCATGGGCCATATATATATAGCTTGGCACCTGTTCTCATACTATTCATGAGCTAAGAAAAGTTTTTACATTTTTAAATGGTTGGGGGAAATATAAAGAAGAATATTTCTGGGGCTCCTGGGTGGCTCAGTCGGTTAAGCGTCCAACTTTGGCTCAGGTCATGGTCTCACACAGTTCGTGGGTTTGAGCCCTGCATTAGACTCTGTGCTGGCAGCTCAGAGCCTGAAGCCTGTTTCAGATTCTGCGTCTCCCCCTCTCTTTGCCTCTGTTTCCCTCCCTTTCTCTAAAAATAAATAAACATTAAAAATTTAAGAAAAGAAAAATATTTCATGACACATGAAAATGATTTGAAATTCGCATTTCAGTGTCCATAAAAAACTGTCTATTGGCCCAGAGGCACACTCATTCCTTCCCTATTGTCTATGGCTGCTTTTGCACTGCAGTGGCAGAGTTGAGTAGCTGTGACAGAGACTGTATGACCACAAAGCTGAAAATATTTCCCACCTGACACCTTATAGAAAAAGCTTGCAAATCCACATTCTAAGCAGTTTCCATGTCGATGGTTATGAAGTTCTCCTTAGTGCGGTATGAAGTCAGTATCATTATTGCCCTCATTTTACAGTTGAGGAGCCTGAGTGGAGAAGTTAAGCAATATAGCCAGGGTTTCACAGCTTGTAAATCAAGTTGGGATCAAACTCTTGCTGCTCTGAAGTGGCAAGAGGACTGGAGACAATTGCAGATAGCCTCTGCACCACGCTGGGGAGTCTGGCTGTGAAGGTTCTTGATCAGGGAGTCATGTGATGACACAAAATCTTAAAGTGATCACTGCGGCCACTGAATCAGAGGAGAGAGCATGACAGAAGTAACAAAGAGTAGGCACGGATGAATTTGAACACTGGAGCTCAGCTTCCCGGGTTTGATTGCAGACGGCCACTTATCTGTGTGACCTTGGACAAGTTATTCAACCTCTCCCTGCCTAATTTCCTTAGCTCTCCAATGGGGAGAATAATAGAATCTAGACTTTCTCTTATGGGGTTGTTGTAAAGACTGGAATGGAAACTTTTGTCTTATTAGTCTGTCTTGAGGCACAGAGCCGCCTCTAGACATTTGCCGTGGTCATGCCTGTTATTCAACCTGACACGAAGCCACTGCTCCCTCTGTCCCAGGCACCATTCCAAGCAATCAAGATACAAAGAGGAAGAAAGACAAAATCACCAGACCTGCTTCCTGCACGTAAGTAGCACACGGTCCACTGACTGGCGCAGGAGAGAAAGTCAGCACCTGGAAGCAGTGTCACAGGCGCTATGATGGGCCATCACAGGAAGCAGAGACAGGAAGACCTCATTCTGGCTCTCCCTTCTACGGCTCAGGCTCTCACTCCTTCCAGAACACACCAGGCATCCTGCTGGGTTTGTCCCATGTGCTCGTGCAGGCCTAAATGGGGAAAAATACAAGCACAGGCAGTTGTCCAACGCCCTGGCATGGAGCTATGTCTGTAAGACTATAAAGCACAAATCAGCCCAGGGTACAAGACCCCTGGGAGAACCTGGGCCACAGAATTATTTGGCCACTTCCACCTGCCAAATCACAAAACAACAAATTCACAGGAAGGGCTGTTGATGCTGAAAAAGCCTAGCAGGTTCCAACCTGGAAACTTGTATTTGTCCTTACTAATGTGCCTTTGAGGTACAGCAAAATCCAGAGCAATTAGGAATTTCACCGTATAATAGGCCAGCATCACCTGCTTGCTTTTCTTTTTTAGTATTCTTTATTAGTTTCTGATTTGTTATTTAGAAGTGTATATTTGTGTGTGCACATGAAGCTATGCATAGAAGATTGGAAAAATACACCAGTGGCTTCCAACTAGGAGGGGGGTGGAGCCATTGGCATGTGAAAGAAGAAAGAGGTGGTTTACTAGTATCACCTAACTTTTTTCCCCCAAATACTCATATGCTTGCCTTCTCCCTCAGGTATAATATCTTAAGCATAGGCATATTTTAAAAGCTCCCCAAATAATCCCCATGTATGCCTTTTTCTTCCACTCCCATCCCCTGCCTGATGTATAACCATTAACCTACACCAAATGTTAACAGTAGTTATATCTGAGTATTGGCATTATACTTTTCCTAAAAATTCATCTTTTTTCTTTACTGGTGTTATTAAAATTCTACCACGAACATGTAGGCTAGCACAGTAATTATATGTGTTGGTTCTGGAGTCAAACTGTTGAAAGTTCAAACCTAATCATGGCAGGTCACTGTGCCTCTGTGATCTCATCTGTAAGAGGAGAAAAATAACAGTAGCTATCAAACTGGGTTCTTGTGAGAAGTAAATGCCTTTGCACACAAAAAGTTCTTAAAGCAGTGCCTGGCATGTAGGCTATTCAATAGGAGTTACCAGCACTATTAACACATAAGAAAAAATTAGCAATCCATTTTTAAACTGTAGAACATTTTGAAAATAAAAAACATAAAGAAGGGAAAAAAAGAGTCCCTGATGCTTGCATGTTTTTGAATATTATGGATGCTGGATGGCAAGCTCATGCTGTGTTTTTTCCATCTGTGAAATGGGAAGACAGTACTCTACTGGGGGCGGGGGGGGGGGGGGGGCGGGTAGTGGGATACAGAGAGCTGTGAAAGGGCTCCCTAAATTTATGGTGGAATTAAAAAGTGAGGGATGGTTGTTATTACTCGGAGTAGGATTAATGCAGCATAAAAGAAAAGCTACACCGGCCGCGGGGCCAGAAGGCTAATGGTGGCGGGAAGGAGATGGCTGGGCTTCCCCTTCCATCTCATTGGTTCCAGCCCAGAAACCCCACCCTGGCTGGAGAGAGAAGATCTGGGCCTCATTGAAAGGCACCCCAACCATTCTCTTTTTTGTCAGACATTAATGGGCACTCTGCTTTGCGTATGCATTTCTTTCTTCTCTTTCAATTCATGTTTGCCTTTGGCATCTCTGTATCATTACTGATTAGCAAGTTGCAGGCAACTTTATAGCTAATATTCAGTGATGCCAGGCACTGTTCTAAGAGTCACCATAGTAACTCATTTATCCTCCAGGCAACTTGAGACACCTTTTTATTACCTCCTCTTTCCAGAGGAGGAAACTGAGGCATGGAGAAGTTAAGTAACTTGCACAGTCTGTAGGTGACAGATCTAAGATTCAGACTCTCGTGGTCTGGCTGCAGACTGTTGATGCTTTTAGTCACTAGACTAGAATTCGTTTCAGACTTGATGACAATCAAGACAATTAGGGGAGAAGAGGCTCCAGGAAGTCTACTGCACAGCAGTGCTCTCTGATCTGGGGTGACTACCCTGTGCGGAGCATTTGCTGAGACTGCGATGTCTCAGAGCCCCTATCTGCCGGCTGACCTCAGCCCTGAGATCCCTTCTGGGTCCACGAGCGCTGGCAGAGCCAGGAGAGAGGTCCAGGCGATCTGACTCCACAGCCTCTCCTGCTCATCATGAACCTAAACGGTCTTGAAAGGAGCAGAAATTGGTAAAGGGTTTTCGGAAACAAATGTTGACACAAGTTGTTGGTGTTCGTGGAGACTCCGCATTCAGAATCCCTTTCCATCTCATGCCTCTGGCAACTGGTGAGTATGACTGTAAACGCTTCGGTGTCCAGAAGCAAGTTGCCAAAGACCCTCTTTTTGAAGGAAGAACACCCGGCCCTCACTGCCGGGGATGCAGCCGAGATCATTCGATGCCCGGTGATGTCTGCTGCTCTGACAGTTCCTGGGATCCATTCCTCCAGGAGTTTGGACAGCATCTGCTCTGAAGGTGGCCTTTCCTCTCCCAGAACATGATGTCACTCTCCAATCCTAAGCCTCAAATGGTTTGCAGATTTTCTGGGGTGACTATTTCCTGTGTTCTGAGATCCCAGGTGGTGAGAGCATTCTGCCTGAGAATTGTGGACAGTGTTTACATGGAAAGCTGCTTATATCAATTAGGACGGGGCTGGTGGCAAGGAATAGAACACACGGCCCAAGGGGCACCTGGGTGGCTTGGTCGGTTAAGCGTCCGACTTCGGCTCAGGTCATGATCTCATGGTCCGTGAGTTCGAGCCCCACGTCGGGCTCTGTGCTGACAGCTCAGAGCCTGGAGCCTGTTTCAGATTCTGTGTCTCCCTCTCTCTGACCCTCCCCCATTTATGCTCTGTCTCTCTCTGTCTCAAAAATAAATAAACGTTAAAAAAAGTTTTTTTAAAAAAAAGAACACACGGCCCAAGCTCGCATACACAATGAAAGGGAGTTTGTTAACTCATGTAACTGAATGGTCTCTGGGTAGATTTCAAGCCAGGATGGACTCAACCACTTCACAAAAGACCCAGCATTTTTATGTCTTTTCTCAGCTTTCTAAGATGTCAGGTTCATTCCAGGGCTGGTTCCTCTCAAAAGAGCAAGAGGACTCCTGGAAGCCTCAGGGAGCATGCTTCTTTGTTCATTTTGAGTAGAAGGAGTAGCTGTCCCAAATTATTAAATGTAAGTCCTGGGCCCCTGATGGGGTCATCTAAGGTCAAATGCCCACCCCTAAACCAACCGCTGTGGCCATAAGCAGACCACAGTTTTTTGTTTGTTTTTTATGTTATTTTATTTATTTATTTTAATTCAAATCCAATTTTTTTTTAATTGGTGTGTGTGTGTGTGTGTGTGTGTGTTAACTGACGGTCTCTTACAGTCTTACTTCCATGAGTGGCTGCAACCATGGGAAAAGGGGAGGGGAACCAGTCCCGAGGGGGGGGATCATGTTCACAACATTCCCCTTACACACAGAACTAAACAGAGGAGCACGGTCACTACCATGGTTAGAAGCTGGCGGTATGGGGGGCACCTGGATGTCTCAGTCAGTTAAGCATCTGACTTCAGCTCAGGTCATGGTCTCGAGGTTCATGGGTTCAAGCCCTGAATCGGGCTCTCTGCTGTCAGCTCAGAGCCTACTTCCCCGCTTCAGATGCTCTGTCTTCCCCCCCCCCCCCCCCCCCCGCCTCTTTCTCTCTCTCTCTCTCTCTCTCTCTCTGCCCCACCTCTGCTCATGCAGCACTCTCTCTCTCTCAAAAATAAACATTTAAAAAAAATTTTAAAAAGGAATGAGGAGGAACAAATGGGGAACAGAACTGTTGCTGAAAAAATACAGACCCTCCATAAACTGCAGTGCCTAGGGACACTGGATCTGCTTCGACCTAAGAGGAATCAGATCAAAAGTAGTTTAGGAAGGCTGGAACCATCAGGGATGGAAGGAGGAGGAAGACAAAGGCTGTTCCTCCAGGGAGAAATTATACTGCCTCCCCCCAGCTTTTCTGCCAGGGTGCATTGGTGCCTGAATTTCTCCTAACAGTTTTCTTGTAATTCATGCTTAATCTCCATCAGCTTCTTCTAGATGACATCCTAGGAGCTGGCATGTGTCGTTCTGCTCCCAAGGAGTGCAGACTCAGAAGTCCTGAGGATAAACACAAGGTCCCCTTCTTGCTCTCCTCCATCTCCTAGTTTGCATCACAGAGGCTGTAACAGCAGACAAAGCACATAGGGGTTGCTGCCAGCCTGGCCCTCCTCCCAGAGGACTTTTCTGTCCCCCTGTAGGTCTCAGAGCACTACCTTCTTGTGCTTCTTCACTTCCTCCGGCATAGATGGCTTGTGCACCTGCGTATCATTAAAACACCTTGATGCCATCAGAGATAGCCACACCAGAGGCCATGTCTCTGGAAGTGAAAAGGAGATGGCGAGGAGAGCCAGAGAAGGTGAGAGTCACTGTACTGCTGCCAGGACGCAGACCACAGCTGCTTTCAGTCAATCAGTGGACCCCTGGATCTGGAAAGTGAACACCATGCTCCCCCCAGTACACTGTTCTTTTGATTTCTCATGGCCTTTTCCGGAGCCATGAAAAATACCAAATATGGTTCAATAAAGCAACAAAGTAAATGGCAACTACATTCTTCTAGTTATTCGAGTCAAAAACCTTGGAATAATTCTTGACTCCTTCATTTCTCTCAGCCGGCCCCATGTGCAGTCTATCATTAAACCCTATCAGCTCCACTACAAAATGCATCAGGAATCTGACCCCTTCTCACTTTATCCATGGTGTTACCCTGGTCTAAGCTGTCTTCATCTTCCATCAAAATATCGTCCCCTGCTTTCTCCCATGTCATCTCATCTACTGAGAAGCCAGAGGAATCCTTTTATTTATTTTTTAAATGTTTATTTATCTTAAGAGAGAGCATGAATGAGTGGGGGAGGGGCAGAGAGAGAGAAGGAGAGAATCCCAAACAGGCTATGCGCTGACAGCGCGGAGCCCAACATGGGCTCAATCTCATGAATTGTGAGGTCATGACCTGAACCAAAACCAAGAGTCAGACGGTCAACCAAATGAGCCACCCAGGTGCTCCCAGAGTAATCCTTTCAAATAGTAGATCATATCACATCACTCCTCAGCTCGAAAGCCCCCAGTGGCTCACATAACACTCCAAAGAAGAGTCAAAAGATCTAACAGTGGCTTTGGAGACCCTATATGTTCTAGCTTTTTACCTCTTCAATTCCATCTCCTACTACTTTCTCCTTGCTGATTCTGCTTCGGCCAGACTTGTTTCTCACTGTAACCCCAAAATATCAAGGGTACCCCCACCTTACAGCCATCCTATGTGCTATTCCTTCCACCTGCAACACATTTCTTCACAGTATCTTCTTGGCTCATTCCCTTTCTTCAAAAGTTGATGTTATCAGAAAGATGTTACATGACCCTGTGTGAAGACATACCTAGTCTATCTTGAAGCCACTGACCTGGATTTTCATCGCACTTACCACTAACTAAAATATGTAAGCATTTGTTTACATGTCATTTTTTTCCCATACTAGAATAAAAGCTCTATGATACCAAGGTCATTTACCACTATATCTCCAATATCTAAAACAGTGAAAGCATTCAATAAATAGTTACAGAGAATGAATAAAAGATTTTTAATGTTTATTTACTTATTTTGAGAGAGAGAGAGAGCTTGTGTGAGTGGAGGAGGGGCAGAGAGAGAGACAGAGAGAGAGAGAGAGAAAGAATCCTAAGCAGGCTGCATACTGTCAGCATGGAGCCTGATGCCAGGCTCGGTCTCATGAAGAATGAGATCATGACCTGAGCCAAAGTAAGGGGTCAGATGCTTTGCCAACTGAGCCACCCAGGTGCCCCAGATTTTGAACAAATAATACACCAAAGAAGAAATAGCTAACAACAGATGAAAAAACGTTCAGCCTTTTCAAGAAGCAAAGAAATTGGTTGATTTTTTGTTGGCCATGGCAATATTTTTGCCTATTAAATTGGCTAGAACAATCAAATAATAAATCCATTACTGTTGATAACAATGAAATTGGTATTTTCATGTATTCTTGGCAGTCTCACTGATTCATTAAGTAGATATTTATTGGGTATCTACTATATACAACTATTGTGCAATTTTCCTGTATATACCCTAATCCATAATAAGGTCCAAAGTCTGTGTATTTTTCAGGATAGAATAGTTCAGCTATGGCAACAAATTAACTCTGGAGTCCTAGAAGTTTAATATAACAAACATTGACTTCTTGCTCTCTCAGCCTACCTTCCTCAGGTTGGTAGAGAGGTAAGGTTTACGTGTCCCTTCCCCTCATGTTTCATTGGCCAGAACTAGTCACATCACATGGCCCTACCCAAAGGCAAGGAGGCTGAGAAGTGAAGTTTTCTGCCTGCCCAAAAGGAGTGAAGAAACAGATATTGGCAAATGTTAATAATGTCTATCATAATCCTTGATCAAGAAATCTTAACACCCTACTGGAATAACCTAAAGTACATTAAAATACATTACATACATTAAAAGTACATTAAGGGAAATGTTCATCGATATCTTGTTTATTATTCTGAAATATTGAAAGAATCTTAAATGTTGACTAATGAGAAAATAATGGAATTATAGTTTATCCAGGTAAAATAGATTATTACACAACCATAAAAATTGTAGTTAATAAAGAATATATATACAATAACTATTATAAAATAGAAAGTAAAACTTGGGAAACAAATGAAATAGATACTATAATTATATCATAAAATCTACCTAATAAACATATTCTTTAAAAATACATAAAATGGGGCATCTGGGTGGCTCAGTTGGTTGTGCATCCAACTCTTCATTTAGGCTCAAGTCATGGTTCCAGGGTCATGGGATTAAGCTCTGCAGTGAGCATGGAGCCTGCTTAAGATTCTCTCTCTCCCCCTACTCTGCCCCTCTCCCCTGCTTGCCAGCTCTGTCTCTCGCTCTCAAAACAAAAATACATAAAATGTATTCATTCAATAAATATTCATTCAACAAAACCTCCCATGTGGTAAGCCCTGCATGCAGATTCAGGGATAAAACACACTGTGTGTGGCCTGGAGGTGCCACAGCCATATAAGAATATTCAAAATGGGCTAAAAGAAACCCCTGTCTAAAATCATAACAGGGGCGCCTGGGTGGCTCAGTCGGGTAAGCGGCCAACTTTGGCCCAGGTCACGATCTCGCGGTCCGTGAGTTCGAGCCCCGCGTCGGGCTCTGTGCTGACAGCTCAGAGCCTGGAGCCTGTTTCAGATTCTGTGTCTCCCTCTCTCTCTGACCCTCCCCCGTTCATGCTTTGTCTCTCTCTGTCTCAAAAATAAATAAACGCTAAAAAAAAAAAAAAAATTAAAAAAAAAAGATAAAATCATAACAGCTATTCTAATAATTTCATGGGTTCACACAGGGTAGACTTTTATCCCATTTTCACTTGGATCATCAAGGAAATTAGAGACAATGAATCATCATTCACTCAACGGATAGTGACCAAGCATATACTAAGTGGGTGGCCAAGATGACCAAGATGCCAGATCATGCTTCTGACCTCAGAGGACTTACACTCTAGCTGGAATCCTACATGTCAGAGCAGCCTGGTCCTTGCTAGCCTCAGCTTCTGTTCTGAAGAACTTCTTTATGTAAGGTTCCACATCAGACCTGTGAAAATTCCTGGTGCCTAAAATAGTGCCTGGCACATAGTTGGTGTCCTATAAATTCTGGTGCTTTCCAAAACCTACTGTACATATAGGTTTCCCATCCCAGCTGATAACATCAATATCCCTCATTGCTCAGTTCAAAAGTATGGTGTCATTCTTGACTCCTCTCTTTCTCTTGTACTCCACATCAAATCTGTCAGAAAACCCTACAGTTCCCACCTTCAAAAAATATTCCCGAATTACACCACTTCTCCCTCCACACTATACCATCCCAATCCAAGTCACCATCATCTTCCACTGTTACTTCATGCTGTTGTCTGAATGTCTGTCCCCCCAAAATTCATGTTGAAACTTAATCTCCAGTGTGATGGTATTAGGAGGTGGGGGCCTTTGGGAGTGATTACATCGTGAGGACTCTACCCCCATGAGTGGGATTAGTGACCTTATAAGAGAGGTCCCTTCTACCATGTGATGTGACAGCCAAAGGAAAGCCATCTGGGTTCTCACCAGATGCCAAGACTGCTAGCACCATGATCTTGGACTTCCCAGCTTCTAAGATTGTAAGAAATAAACATCTGCTATTTATAAGCTACCCAGTTGATAGTATTTTTGTTACAACAGCCTGGACAGACTAAGACGCTGCAGTAACCTCCTGACTGGCCTCCTGGCTTCTGCTCTTGCCCTCTATAGTCTGCTCTCTACACAGTAGCCAGTGAGAACTGTTTAATCCTATCTGATCATGATATTTCTCTGTTTAACTCTACTCGGACCACTCTGCTCTGCAGTCAAATCCACAGCCCTTACAATGGCCTTTCTGGTCTTTCTTCAGAAGCTCTTGACCCTGGTGGACTCAAAGCCTCCATTAGTAGCAAACATTGTGTAACACCTCCTTTACAGTCCAGAAATCAAATTTAAGGATAATATCACCACACTCCACATACAATTTTTAAAAAAGAAAATCACATAATGCCCTATCTAAATTACAGAGCAGAATTAAGAGAAAGCAATTCATAATAAAATATGGATTATGTATTTTAACATGGAAATATTTAGACACAACTACACTAGAACAAATACAGCCCCATGAATCTCAGAAGCCCTATCGAATGGTGCCACCCCACTGAAAACCACTGACCTTCATCATCTGGTCTGCCTTCCTCTCTCTAACCTCACACCAGCCATCATGTCCTTCACTCACTCTGCTCCAGCCGTGCCCAGTTTCCCCATTATTTCCAGACCAAAAGGCCCTGTTCCTGCCTGGGGTCTTCACAGTTGCATTCTTCTGCCAAGGAGATGCATAGCTCACTCCCCTACAACCTCAGCTTTTTCTCATACGTCACTTTCTCTGCAGGGCCATCCCTGACCACTCTCGTTAAAATAGCAGTCCTCTTCCCCACGTGGTACTCCCTGTCACCCCTCGCTGCTTGGTTTTCTCCATGCTACTTATCTGAAATACTAGATATTTTTAAAACATGGTATTGTCTGCATCTGCTCCATGAGGTCATAGATTTCTACTCTACTGTGTCCTCATTATGTAAGTGGGTGGCTGGAACACAGTGGGTGTTCAGTAAATATCTGTTGAATGAATGAGAACAATGAATGAGGGGTATATACTGAATGGTTGAATGGATTGCTACAGACATCTAGCAATCATGACATTATTCCTGAATCACTTGCCTCTACCCCCCTGTATCTCGCTCCTCCCCAAAACTTTTCTTCTCCCACATACTTATTGCTTTCTACTGGAGATATTCTCTACCCTCAATTTAATGCTTGATCTGGCTTCTTTTTCTTGACCTTGGTGTCACATCTGGCTTACAGATTTGTCTAACTCCTAGGTTCGATCATATTGTGACAGCTTCCTAGCAATGTCCATCTTGTCTCCTCCTCTCCAGCTTCCCAAACACTCCATCACTTTGTCCACAAAGGCACTTCCCCCAATATGCTTGTCAAACTCCTACCCATCCTTCAAGGATAGGTTCAAATTCCTTCTTTTTCTTCCTTAAGGAACACCTGATCCTCCATCCAGAAGTCAGTGTCATGTCCCAGAGACCCATACTTATTTGTAACCGTCCTGGACTCCAATAGATCCTTTGCTGTATAAAACCTTTGTGTTCTCTTTATCCCTCCTGCCAGAGTTTAAATTAAGTACAGAGAGTAAGTTTTCTTCATCTCTTGCTTTTCCCCTGGTACATAGTAGATGGTCAATGAACATTAAATGAGATCATTTATGTCAAGCCCTTAGTATAGCTTCTGGACACAGTAAATGCTCTATTACTGCTGGCTGCTAATACTAGGTTTTTTTTTTTAAATATGAAATTTATTGTCAAATTGGTTTCCATACAACACCCAGTGCTCATCGCAACAGGTGCCCTCCTTAATAGCCATCACCCACCCTCCCATTCCTCCCACCCCCCATCAACCCTCAGTCTGTTCTCAGTTTTTAAGAGTCTCTTGGCGCTTTGTAGCAACGTGGATGGAACTGGAGAGTGTTATGTTAAGTGCTAATACTAGTTAATACACAATGGAGGCAGAGTTCAGCCCCACCCAGAGGACAGCTACAACCAATGAGGTCTGCCAGGTGGATTTTGAGAGTCTGTGTTATATCTGAGTCTTTGTTTCTCATTCCCTGTGCCTCTTCCCATCTCAGCAGGTGCCCCATTTTCTCTAGACCACCCGAGGTCTCTTGCAGCAATGGACAGACCCTAGGTCAGGCTCGCAGCTCCCCTCTCATGTGTCTGCAGATGTCTTCCTCTCGGCCTGTCACAGGAGCTTGTTAGACTGCTTGTAAATATAGCCCATAGATGGGGGAGGTGGTACTTAATCCTCCTGGACCAACCCTCAATCAACATGGTTGGGAGTTGTTGTAAAAATGCCCCAGCCTCCTTGATTTTTACTGGGAGAATTCTAAAGCATGCCCCACATGGTTTCTCAAGAGATCTCTACTAAGATTGAGTCCCTGTTGCCCCAACAATAACCTATTTGTTGGGTTTTCTCTCCTCTCTGACTTACATCTCCCACTTCCTTAATTGTGCTTTTTGGGGTCACATCCCAAAACTATAGGCACTCAAGTTCTGCTCTAAGAGAAAACATCATCAGTCAACATTCCTAAAGAAATGAGTGTCCAGCCCTTTACTCTGACAAAGCCCCAATGCTCCCCATCCTGACCCTACCTCCCTATGGCCATCCAGTACAAGCTCACTGGCACCAGAAAATCCTTGGGTTATCCGCAAAGACAAAAATTGGGGTGGGGGGGTTGGGGGGAGGAGGAGGTACAGGTAGAATTTATTCTAAGTTTATCCTTATAGAAAATGTGCCCAGGAAAGGGTTGCCATGACTCACCATTTAAGAACAAAGTCCTTACTCTCACTCTCAGATGTGATCAAGCACTTAGGCCTCTATAAGGACACATTCCTTCTTTATAGAGACAAACATGCTATGAAAACACAAGGAACTTGCTGGTTTATGACTCAGTTCTTCTGGTGCTATATGTTTATCAATGAGGCTCTCATGTATTCCCCAAAGCCTGATCCCTATTCTCACTGAGCACAGGACTAGATTATATCCCTCAGCCTCCTTTGTGCTCGATGTGGAATGACTGGGTTCTGGCCAATGGAATGTGACAGAACTAATGTGTACCACCTCTAGGCCTGACCATTAAAACGCTCCCATAGATGATCCTCTATGTTTTCACTGATTCTGTCTGAAAGCAAAGGACTCCATGATCCCAGCATATGGCAAAAGTCAAGGTGGCAGCAGCTTGAGGCCCTTAGTCACCATGTAGAAGGTGCCTACATTGGCTTGGCTATGAGAAGAAATAACTATTGTCTTAAGCTGAAATTCCAAGGTTTGTTATAGCAGCTACTGTTATGCCAAGCAATATAAAAAATGGCAGCTAGAAGTGGAGTGCTGCCATCACCAAAACCTAAAACAATACAGAACCAGCTCAGCAGTTGAGTGGTAATTACTGAGGAAAGTGATATAAGAAACCAGAAAGAAAGAAACCCGTTTCGTAAAGTGGCAAAAATCTGATACAACTGTTGCCTTCAATGGCAGACATTATGCCTACTTAAGCCTGTAGTCCAGGGGAAGTGGCTGGAAATAGAGTAATAGGATGTGTTGATTTTTCCCAAGTCAGGTACTAGGGTGAGATGAGACACGTAGGGCACCGAGTTAAGGAGGTAGGCATTTGTACAACTCTGTTCTTAGTGAGAATTATGAGAAAGAGAGGGGTTTAGGAAAGATTGGCTGGTTTGTAAACAGAAGTAAAAGAGGCTACAGAGTCCAGAAATAGTCGGTCTCAAGGGTTATAAAAGCCTACTCATTTTGGATCCCAAATGCTAACTATATTTGAGCAACAAAATCCCCTTCTGACTCAAGCCTACTAACAACGATCTGAGTAAGGATGTGACATTCCCATCCATGCCTATTGTTTTAGATAGTCTCAAGACAGTTACTCTCAGCTCAACAGACAGAAGCATGAGAGAGGAAGCAAATACATAAATGAAGCTTGAGAAGCATGTATAGGAAAAAACTTTGGGTATGAACTTTTGCTCATGGGATTTCTGGGAAGCAAAGATTAGCACATTCTGAATTTTTAGGGAGTGATATTGCCAAAGAAAAATAAACCTAGATTTAAAAAGCTTTTGATAGTTAGAACCTTGAACCAACCTTTGAGTCTCCAAATTTGCACAAGTAGGAAGTGGGCTTCAGAAGCTGTGTAGCCCTCAGAAAGGACAGGCTCCTCCACACCCATCTCATGGGTTCATAGGTGGCCACGGAGGATAACTGCTAAGGAAGAACCTTCCAGAAAGCAGAGAGGACTACAGAAAACAAAGGACATGGAATTCCTCCCAGAGTGGAAAATCAGGCTATAGTAAGAAAAGAGGAGCCAAGGTACTTACTCCTACTCCTAGGACCAGGTCACAGCACAATGCCTTCCCACTGGGCCTTCACCATTGTCAGTTATCCACATTGCTGTGTGTCTCTGTCTTCCCTTTCCAACTGGGCACAGCTATTACTTTATCTTGTCCTTGCCCACCACTTTATATTGGGTATGAATGGGACACGGAAGTTTGTCCCTTCAGTTCAGAGATCAACGGGCAATGAAGAAAACATCCCATCCTGATGGAGAAGGCCACACAGTACCCAGAAATGCTGTATTTTTAGATAACTGCATGAACTGCAAGGGGCAATGGGTTGTCTCTTTTGGGAAAAGAATGAGTGTGTTGTCTGTGTGGGAAGAAGGGTTAGTTGAGTGAGGCTATTTGGTAACCAAAGAGTGGACTGTGACAGAATCTGTATGTTCACCAAAACCACTTTCTCTTTTACCTGGAAATACAGCTAGACTGTATTTAACAACACTTGCAGGTTAGATGAGGCCATGTGTCTGAGTTCTGGAAAGTGGCATGGGCAGATGTGCAATGCCTTCAGGCCTCACACATTTAAAACCTCCAACAGAGAATCCCCTGTTTTTGTTTTCCATTTGGTGGTTAGAAGAGAAAGACTGTGGGGCTCTAAGGTATAGAAAAGCGACAAAATGAAAGAAGTTTGGGTCCCTAAACTTTCTACCAAACACCTGTAAATGGGTTACAGGCAATGAGAAATAATCACTTATTTGATTAAATCAATAACATCCCATGGCTTATTTGTTACAGCAACTATCATTGTCCTCATACAACCTACCTTATAAGTTTGTTATCAGGATTGAATGAGTTAATGTGAAAAATGGGGCCTGGTGCCTAATACATGAAAGAGGGTGCTATGTAAGTGTTGCCTACTCTTATTTGCTTGAGAACAGTAAAAAATCCATCATGAACTCTTGCTTGGCAGAAAGCAGCAGCAGCAATGGAAAACAACATAAACTCAGGATAATATTCCTAGCTTTAATTGAAAATCTTGGAGTCTATAAGAGCCAGACCCTAATCCTGGGGCACACTCGGGAATTTATAATACCTCGTCTAATCCGCCCCCTGAGCCAACCCTAAATTCCATTCTTTAGTGCCATGTAAGTTTGAAAGCCAAAAAACTGTTTACTTTAGAATCGCTCAAACAAACTCAGGACAATGTGTGTTATGCAAATATTCAGGTAACTTTAAGAGCTTTGCTTCACATAACTAAAAGAAAGGTAGAGATGGTCAGTACAATAGCTGGTCACTGGAGCAGAAAATGGAGATGCATTTCTACCCAGCCAAGAACACAGCTGCAGAACTAGCTGAGTCTGGTCTAGCAATCTAAGATTAAAAAAAGAAAGAAAGGAAATAAAAAAGTGAGGCATGCCATAATTTCTTTGATCACCTTCTAAAGGGAAAGTCAATTACTGACACCTTTCACTTCCATCCTGAAACAAGTTTTTAAAAGCAAATCGTGCTATTTTATATCAGACTTTATAGCTTTGTAACATTCTGAGAAGTTTCCTTTCGTTCAGTTTGACAAATACTTATTAAGGGTCTAGAATGTGTTTGACTGTTTTTAGCATACTTGGTTCTACAAAACACCATGATAATTACAGAATGTGTTCTTTTTGTATCCAAAATGCTTATGAGTATCATAAGGAATGCCATAGCATGTGAACTATCAACAAAAGGAAGACACTACTGACTTGGAAAATAAGAATAATGTTAAAGTCCTATGCTGTTATCAATCAATGGCTAGGTTGGAGGTGAAAAATTTACTCTTGTTTTCAAGGTAGAAAAAGGAGGGTCAGCTCATACAGCTAAAATTATTTAAACAATCAGACCCAAGGTGTTGGCTTAAAAACTCCAAGCCTATGAAAGAACAAGATAGTTGTTAGCACCCAAGGCCTTCGGTAGGTCTTTGAGCAATTAGGTTTCAGAAATATAAATGATGCAGTCTTTTGCAACATAATGAATGAAAAGAATTATTAGCTTTGTTATATAAAGAACTCCTAATCAATAAGAAAATGCAAATATTCGGATGCCTGATGGCTCTTCATTTTGTCTCAGGTCCTGATCTCATGATTTGGTTTGTGAGTTTGAGCCCCACATTGGGCTCTGAAAGCACAGAGCCTGCTTGGGATTCTCACTCTCCCCCTATCTCTATCCCTCCCCTGAGCATGCTCTCTCTGTGTCTCTCAAAATAAATAAATAAACTTAAAAAAAATGGGGGTGCCTGGGTGGCTCAGTCAGTTAAGCTTGTGACTTCGGCTCAGGTCATGATCTTGCAGTCTGTGAGTTCAAGCCCTACATTGGGCTCTGCACTGTGACAGCTCAGAGCCTACAGCCTGCTTCGAATTCTGTGTCTCCCTCTCTCTCTGCCTTTCCCCTGCTTGAGCTTGCTCTCTCTCTCTCTCTCTCTCTCTCTCTCAAAAATAAACATTTAAAAAATTATTTAAAAAAAAGAAAATGAAAATATTCTAAAAATATATAAAAGATACAGATGGCAAATTCACAAAGTAATTAGTATAATTAGCCAGTAAACATTTGAAAAACCTGACTTTACTGGTCGTCACGTTAATATAAATTAAAATATCAAATATAATTTTTCTCCAAAGAAAAGGAAAAATTTAGAAGAGTAAAATAGTAATGTGAGAGAGCTCAGAAATGGGCAGTTTCATACATGCTGGGAGAAATAGAAATTGACGTAATATTTCTGGAGGTCAAAATGACTTTATAAGGCAAATAAACTTAAACTGTGTAAGACTTTTTTTTTAGATATATTTTTTTAATTCCAGTGTAGTTAACATACAGTGTTACGTTAATTTCAGGTGCACAATATAGTGACTCAGCAACTCCATACATTACTCAGTGCTCATCATAATGTACTCTTAATCCCCTTTACCTGTTTCAGCGATCTGCCCCATCTCCCCTCTGTTCTCTATGGTTCAGAGTCTGGGTTGTTTTTTTTTTGTTTTTTGTTTTTTGTTTTATGTTATTTGTTGGTTTTTGTTTTGTTTTGTTTTGTTTTTTTTGAGAGAGACAAAGCACAAATGGGGTAGGAGCAGAGAGAGAGGGAGAGAGAATTCCAAGCAGGTTCCACACTGTCAATGCAGAGCCCGACATGGGTCTTGAACCCGCAAACTGTGAGATCATGACCTGAGCCGAGATCAAGAGTGGGAGGCTTAACCGACTGAGCCAGCCAGGTGCCCCCAGAGTCTGTTTTTTTTTTAAATTTATGTTTCTAATATACCATTTCTTCATATAAGATTTTTTCCTAGGAAATAATCATAGGTATGAGAAAACTTCAGTTACGAAGAAGGTCATTGCAGAGTTATCATTGCAAACAACTGGAAATAAATTCAACATCCAACAAGATAAGATCAGTGAAATAAATGATGCTATGCCATTTTCTAGAGTACCATGTAACCATTCAAAATAGTGTTGTACAAGGATACATATTCACATATATTGTTAAGAGAGAGAGAAAGCAGAGTACAAAGAAATACACACAGAAGCATCTGACCTGTATATGTGCTTGTGGCTATGTGTGTGTGCGTGCATGTGCGCACATGGGTGAACATGCACATGTGTTTCTAGCTGTATCTATAGCTGTATCTATATCTGTGTATCTATGATCTTTTTTAATTAAATTTTTTAAAATGCTTACTTATTTTTGAGAGAGAAAGAGAGAGAGAGAGAGAGCACAAGCAGGGGAGAGCAGAGAGAGAGGGAGGCACAGAATCTGAAGCAGGCTCCAGTCTCTGACCTATCAGCACAGAGCCTGATGCAGAGCTCAAACCCAGGAACTGCGAGATCATGACCGGGAGCCAAAGTCAGACACTGAACCGACTGAGCCGCCCAGGTGCCCCTCTATGATCATTTTTATATCCATATTCAGAAGGATGTTTTCCCCAGAGTTAACTGGTCATCTCTGGGTGTTAGCATTTGCTTTACTGGCATTACTATACTTAATCTCACAACAACCATGAGTTAGGTTCTATTGTCTCCTGTTTTGCTGTGATGGAAACCAAGGCTTAGTGAGGTTTAGATGCTTCCCCAAGTTTCTTACTTACACAGCAAGTAAGGAACAGAGCTGACTCAAATTGTTTGACTTTAAAACCTGCACTGTGCTTTTATTAAGGACAATGCAGTGAGTTATCTGTGATGCTAAATTTACCCAACATAAATAGTAGTACTTTCTAAAAGATTAGGTCCTTCCTGCTTTTTTGAGAGGAACATAACCATTCTTTAATGAAAAGATGAGATTGTAAACAGTAACTTTTATTCTTCAATGTCCTTCGTTAGGACATTAAAAAGTTAATAACCTGATATCAGTTCTCCCATTTTATTTGCACTGGTCCTAAAATGTAAACGTTAAGGAGCCGTGGATGATTGCAGGAGCAGCATCGGCAAATTTCATGAAACTACATGTAAAAATATGGTTATATGTGACAACATGCTTTCTTCTGGAGAAAGGCTCCATAGCTTCCTGATTCTCAAATCAGATTCTCAGATCAATCAGATTCCTGACTGAAGAGATTAAGAGCCTCTCTTTGATTGTTTCTCCCTTTATTATCTAACACACACCTTCACTAGGCCATGGGATCCCATTCCCTCCCCTTTTTCTGAGACCATCCTTCATGAAGTATCTTTTCCCTCCCCTCCTCTTTATACCTTCAATCTCTTTCTCTATTCTGGTGCCTTCTTATTATCCTACAAATATGCCCTAGTTTTCTTAAATTAAAAAAAAAAAATTCTTCCCTCTCCCTTAAACTGTCATCTGTCTCTTCACTCATACAATGAGAACATACTAGGTATCTACTCTGTCAACCCCTAGAAACAGAGAAACAAGACAAAGTCTCTGTCCTTATAGAACTTCATTTTTGGAAGACAAGCAAGGAATACCTTATCAGTTAAGAATGCTTCCAGCTATAGGGACACCTGGGTGGCTCAGTCAGTTAAGCATCCAACTTTGGCTTGGGTCATGATTTCATGGTTCATGAGTTCGAGCCCCAAATCAGGCTGTCTGCTCTCAGCACAGAGACCACTTCGGATCCCCTGTCCTACTCCCCCCACCCCACCCTCTCCCTCTGTCTGTCTCTCTCTATCTCTCTCTCTGTCTCATGTGTGCATGCACACACACACTCTCTCAAACACAAACAAAAAATATTAACATTAAAAAAAAAAGAATGCTTTCAGCTACAAGAACTAGAACCTCATTAGCAATGGCTTAAACTCTTCTCAATAACACTAAGTCCAAAGGTAGGTGATGGCTGGCATCAGTTGCCATCAAAGCAACTGTACTTTTTTTTTAAATGTATTTCTGCTCTGGTGTCTTTAGCATGTTGACTTTTTGCCATTATGCTTGCCACTCATTGTCACAAGGTGGCCACAGCAGCTCCAGGATTCCACTTTCAGGGTGCAAAGAAGAAGGTAACAATAGAACAACAGAGGCTACCTCTTTTATGAGGAGAGAAAAAGCCTCCTTCCAAACATACCAGAAGACTGACTTCCTTCCATTTCATTTGTCAGGACGGAACAAGGAAAACAGGCATCTGGGATTCCTGCATCTGCTTGCAAACAGGTAAGAAGGAGGCTGGGAATATCTGTGGGTTAGCCCAGTAACAATGTTCAAAACACATAATCAAACAAATAAATACAATAAACTCGAAAAGTAGCAAGGGTGTCACTTCCTACTCCTTAAGTATGGGTTGTGCATACTGACTTCCTTCCAAAGAGTACAGGATCAAATGGAGGAGGGAGGGGGGAGAGTAATTTTCTAGTGGAGAACCTAATAAACACTACCTCAGCCAGGTGATCAAGGTCAACACCAACATAAACCAAACCAGATCATAAATCATAAACCCTTGATACAATGTGATGAAAATACTCTTTTACGTCTATAGTCTTTCTCCCTTGAACCTGTAATAATCATGGAGTCCCCCAAACTCCAGGATAATCATGAGAAAAACACCAGACAAATCTCAGTTGAGAAACATTCTACATAAGAGTTGACCTGTACTCAAAACTGTCAAGGTCATCAAAAAAAACATTATCACAGCCAACAGGAGAACTCAATGCATGTACTGTGGTACCCTGGATGAGGATGGGACCCTGGATAGGATCCTGGGCTAAAACTAAAGAAATCTGAACAAAGTCTGGTTCAGTTTCATATAAGGCATCAATATAGGCTCATTAATCATGACAAATGCTCCACACTAATGTAAGATGTTAATAATAAGGGATATTGGGAGTGCAGGCAGGAGTATATGGGAGTTTCCTATATGATCTTTGGGGGTGTTACTGTAAATCTAAAATTATTCTAAAAGAATAATTATTCTTAATGAAATCTAAAATTATTCTAAAAATATAGCTTATTTAAAAGAATAATAGGTGCTATAAAGTAAATGAAATAGGGTAATGAGAGAGAAGGGTGGGAAGGGCTACTTTAGAGGGGATAGTCAAAGAAAATCTCTAAGGAGGTGACACTTATGCTGCCACCCAAATGCTTAAATAAGCTGGCCATGTAAGAGCTGGGTGAACAGCATTTCAGGCAGAAGGAATGGCAAACAAAGGCCTGAAGGAGTTTAAGGGAGAAAGAAGGTTCATGGGGCTGAAGCAAAGCAAGTGAAAGGAAAAAGGCAGGTGATGAGATTGGGAGATGGACAATGCTGACGGAGCCTGGTCTGCAGACAGTAGCCAGCAAGGAGTGTGTGATGTCCACAGGTCGACCTCTGGATTTGACAGCATGTGGATATCAAGTAATATAACTGTGTTAGTCTCCTATTGCTGCCGTAACAAACTGCCACAGATTTAGTGGCCTAAAATAACACAAATTTATTATCTTACAGTTCTGTAAGTCAGAAGTGTGACACGAATCTCATGGGCTAAAATCAAGGTGTCACAGGGCCACGTTCCTTCCACGGGCTCTGTTTGCCTTGCCTCTTCCAGCTTCTAGAGGCTGCTGGCATTTAGGGGCTTATGCCCTCTTCCTCCATCTTCAACCCCAGCAGTCACAGCCCTCCACCCTCTGCTCCCAGCATCTCCTCTCCTGAGAGTCTGCCTCGCCTCTTTCACTTCAAAGAACTCTTGTGATTACATTGAGCCAAACCAGACAATCCAGGAGAATCTCCCCAACTCAAGATCCTTCCTCACTCAATCATTCCTGCAGCGTCCTGTTTGCCATTGCCATGTAAAGTCACATTCATGGGTTGCAAAAATTAGGATATAACATATCTGTGGACCATTATTCAGCCTATAATAACAACAATGACAACAGGACTACAGACATCAGATTGTGGACTCTTGTCAAGTTGAGGCATTACAAAAAAAATCGCCATATACCAATTACAGTGGAAAATCATCCTCAGGTTTTAAACCGAGGAAAGGCATGATAATGGCCACCATTTTCTGTAGAGACTCCTTTGGGAGAATGCCGGGCCCCCTGAGAGATTCTGTCCTGCAGATTTCTGCCTCCCATTGTCCCCCAGTCTGGCACACTTGAGCACAGCATAACCGCACAACCATGAGCAGTCACCTTGGATATAACCTCGTTTATGGTCTAAAAGTTTACTTTTAAAAACCCCTTACTATAGGAATCTCAAGCAAATACAAAAGTAGAAAATATACTAAATCTCCATGTGCCCATCACCCAGCTCCAACAATTACTAATACCTATCATCTATATTCCCACCAACCTCCCTCCCCCACTGGGTTATTTGAAGCAAATCAGACATCATTATTTCAATCATAAGTAAACACTTTACCCTTGATATTGGGCAGAGAAAGGTTGTTTAGGGAAGAGGCAGTGGGAATGCAAAAGTGTGCAGGGCAGAGTGGAAGTACGGAGACCCGCTAGATGGCTTGGAGTAAGACAGGAGAAGTGGGAAAAAAAGAGATGTGGATACATTGGGGCTATACCGTGGAGGCAGAGCTAACAGTGATAGCCAGTGGACTGTACGTAGGCCATAAAGAAACCCGTCAAGATGGCACCTACAGAATGGCAAACAATGCTATGGCTTCACCAAATTCTAGTTCCTCTTCTTCCTGGGCACCCAGCAAGACTACATTTCCCAGGCTCTCTTGCAGTTAAGTGGGGCCATGTGACCAAGACTGGGCTGATGAGATTTTGTCAGAAATAGCATCTGTTACTCCGGGGCCTCAGATCTCCCACACAACCCTCATGCCCCCGCTCCTCCTTTCTCTGCTGATCAGGGGCAGAGAGACCTAGGACTCTGAGGCTGAGGTGCTAAAAGAGTGCTTCCGAAACTATATGTAGTGAGGAGCTTTTCTTTTTAGTTCTAATCTATCATGGCCTGCTACTTTTATAAAATACAGTAAAAATAATCACTGAGAAAATTACATTTAAAAAAAGACAAAATATAAGCCCAATTCTATTTTTTATTATTAGATTCAATAGACCTAAAATTATTCTGTCAAACTGCTATAATTTCTGAACACTCCCAGTTCCATAATTATCTTGGCACAAAATGGTGACAAAGAGTTCATGAACCCGCACTGGCCTATGGACCACATTCTGAGTAGCACCTTGCTAGAAGACGGCAGAGCCAGGTAGAAGAAGCCTGGGTCCTGACTGGCCGCGTGGAGCGCAAGCATCCCCTCCCCCAACACTCCTTCCCCAGCCAACATACACTGGACTCTGACACGAGTAAGAAATAAACCTTTGTTGTCTCAGGCCACTGAGAGTTTGGAGTTGTTTGTTAAGACAGCTAGCACATCCCAACTAATACATAGGGTTTTGGTCTGAGCAGCTGGCCAGATGCTAATAATTGAGATGGGAAGACTGAAAAAAGTCTTTCTCTCTCTCTCTCTCTCCCTCTCCTTCCCTCCCTCCCTCCCTCTTCTTCCTTTTAAGCCAAACTGCCTGGAAGTATAATTTAACCTTACTAAATACTTTCTTAACTTCCTATAATTTGTTTTCCACCCTTATGGTACTCCTGAAATCGCTATGCTCAGGGTGATATACACTGAGCCCCAACCATGTACCAGTTCAAAAGTCACCTCCTCTGTAAACACTTTGCTGATTCCCTCAAGAAAGGTTAGTTGTCATTTCTGTGTGAATTCTATCCACCTACACACCGCTGAGCCTTATGAGTCCTTGAGGATGTATTCCCTCTCTTTATACCACCCCAACCCCTAACACCTAACTGGGGCTTGTCCGGGATCCTTCCTAATAAGTGTTGCTAACAGACTCAGCCACTATGCACTTCCTTATGAAGCCCAGGTTTAACGCGTAGTAACCTCCAGGTAAAGTTCTCAATTTTAGCCAGAATCCTTCAAGCACTTCAGTGCTTTTCCTATGGAGAGCTATCAGGGGAAAGGTAGCAAAGAATATTTTGTCAGTTCCTTCTTTCGCTTGTTACACTATTGTTGTATTTAAAAAGATACCATCCTGGGGCACCTAGGTGGCTCAGTCAGTTAAGCATCTGACTTCAGCTCAGGTCATGATCTCGTGGTTCGTGGGTTCGAGTGTCAGGCGGGCTCTCTGCTGTCAGCGCGGAGCCCTCTTGTGATCCTCTGTCCCCGTCTCTCTCTGCCCCTCTCCGCTTGCGCTCTCTCTCTCTCATTTCTCTCTCTCAAAATAAATAAATAAACTTAAAAAAAAGGTATCATCCTTCAAAGGAGTGTAAAACAAGATCATGTTAATTGACCTCAAGCACAGTCAGCAACCAGACTGAAATTCTTTTTTTAAAGAAGGCGAATCTTCAAGGCTGCTGTTTGTTCACTCAGCAAATCTTCATTAAGCATCTACTCTATGCTGGCACGGAGTTAGATGCTGAGGATACAGCAAGAAGCAAAATAGGTAACATCCCTGCTTCTGTTAGCTTCCTAGGGCTCTGTAACAAAGCACTGCACACATGGTGTGGCTTACAACAAACATTTTTTTCTCTCACAGTTCTAGAGCCTTTAAGTCTGAAATCACAGTGTTGGTAGGGCCACACGTGCTCAGAAACCATAGGGGAGAATCCTTCCTTGCCTTTTCCTAACTTCTGGTGCTATGCTGGCACTCAGCTTGCAGCTGGACCTCTGATCTCTGCCTCCATCCTCGCATGGCATTCTCCCTGTGTGCCTCTGTTTCTGTGTCTCTTCTTTTTATATAAAAAGACACCCGTCATGTTGGGGCAGTGACCCACCCTACTCCAGTATGGCCTCTTTTTAACTAATCATACCAATAACAACCCTATTTCCAAATAAGGTTATATTCTGAGGCACCAGAAGTTTACAACTTCAACATATCTTTTTGAGGGGACACAATTCAACCTACAACACTGTTTTTGTGTTTTGGGTTTTTCTTTTTTAGTTTGTTTATTTTGAGAGAGACAGAGAGAGAGATCATGCACGCAAGCAGAGGAAGGGCAGGGAAAGAGGGAGAAAAAGAGTATCTGCACTAATAGTGGGGAGCCTGCGTGGGGCTTGAACTCTCGAACCGTGAGATCATAACCTGAGCCGAAACCAAGAGTTGGTTGCTTAATGGACTGAGCCACGTGGGCGCCCCTAAAACACTGCGTTTATAGAGTTTATAGCTTAGGAAGGAGCCATAACTCGACATGAAAATGCCATTTGTGGTAAATGCTCTAATGGTAACAAGAACCGGGAAGACATTATAACAAGAAAACCTAAGCTAAGGTAGTAGTCAGGAGGAGATAGTCAGGAAAGAAGGAGGGAGTCAGGAAAAGTTTCTCTGGGGAGGAGAAACTTGAAGTGAGGCCTGAAGAATTTTCAAGCTGGGAGCATTCCTGGGCATGGAATGACAAATAGGGAGCCCCAGGCTGAGGAGAAATTTGACAAGGGACACATAAAAGACCCTCCAAAAAGGACAGCTAGAGAAAACTTGAGACGAAATAAAATCTCTCTCGTTTCATTCACTTCAGTAATCTGAATGGCCCCAACAGGTTGTGTGCATAGGAAATTCAGTTACTCCACTGAGTCTATGAAAGAAGGAAGATCTGTCCTATCATCAGGTTCCCCGACTATTTTAGTGATTGTTTTGCTTAGTCTTTTCAAGACCGTGTTGAGTGAGCCAAATTTCACTTACCGTCTTCTCCCTTTGGGAGCTGGCTGAGGCCGCCGGGCGTTTTGTCTGACCAGGCAAATGTGATAGAGTCACTTCCAGTTTGAAATGTTTGAGAGAAACATATCACATTTACAAGATTTCTGGATTAGCGAACATCGATTTGAGTGTACGATTTCAGTCAGTTGCTGCTGGAATCATTGTGAGTTTTCAGCCAAACACTGTTTAGTGAGCAAACCTCTGAAAGTATGCTTTTATACTTTCCACTCACCCCCCAGAAAGTCTCCAAAACCCAGCTATCCTAAAGGGAGTTAAGACTTCCTGAAGCAGTAGACAAAGAATTGAGTGTTAGCTTCTTGGCCAGGTTTGGATTACCTCCGAAGGCAACTGGGCCATCGTACGTGGCATATATTTTTAGAGTTAGATGGGGAGAAGGGGAGGGCCTGTTGTCCCGGGAAAGGCTGTGCTGTGGCTGGGTGTGGTAGGAAGTCACCCTCCCTCTTTGGGGACAAAGTGTCCCACCCTAAGCCGGATTGTGACATATCACAGCTCAGCCTCCCAATTTCACCCACTGGCCTCTTTCCCATATCATCCAAGGTCAGAGAGACCCAAACCAACAGAGGTGACTCCACAGCCCACAGGAAGCTGAAGCTGTGAGAATAAGGATGTGCCACCCCGTGCACGTCCCCAAGGAACTGTCTGTGCACCGGGCCAGGGCTGCTTCCGGGCCAGCGGCCAGGTCTACCGCTGAGGGCCAGGTGGTGTTGGAGTTGACCCATTACCCCTCCTCCATCACATTTTCCAGGAAGGGGTGGGTAGGGACTGGTGGTAGGTGGGGACATTGTCGGCAATGAATGTTGGTGTTTTTTGAGTGGGAGCCAAAGCATTGTGTGTTTCTGGGGGTCTGGCAGACTGCCTCCATTGAGGGAGACACACATGACAAGATCGCCACCTCGGCCTCTAGCAGATTTGTTTGAACTTTGCAGGGTAAGACGGACACTGGGGTGAGTTCCATCATGAGGGTCAAGCCTTTCTCCCCCTTCAATCTTCAAGCAAATGAAGGAAAGGGGCTGAATGATGGGCTTGATGAAGTGGGAGGGTGCTGTTTACTACCAGCCCTGTCAATTATTTCCAGGGGTTAGATATTGACACAGAGTTCTTCTCCTTCTATTGCCCTGTACATGAGTCTAGATCTTAGCTGAAGCAAGTGGGCATTAACAGTGGTCCAGGGCCCCCTGAGTGTCTCAGTTGGTTAAGCGTCCAACTTCGGCTCAGGTCGTGATCTCGCAGTTCATGGGTTCAAGCCCCACGTCGGGCTCTCTGCTGACAGCTCAGAGGCTGGAGCCTGCTTCGGATTCTGTGTCTCCCTCTCTCTCTGCCCCTCCCCTGCACTCGCTTGCTCTCTCTCTCTCTCTCTCTCTCTCTCAAAATAAGTAAACATCAAAAAAAATATTTTTTAAATAATGGTCATCCAGCCCACAGCCAGGGTAGCATAATCAAGCTGTGTTGAGTTCCTAATTGTTTGTCAAACCACTTTCCCACTGTGATTAGTCTTCTTTCTCACATAGACTTCAGTGGCCTAAGAATAACTCAGGAGAACAAAAGCAGGAGAAGAATGTCAAAGTCCAGAATGGCCAGCTTCTAGCAACTCTCCAGGATCTTTTCTTTTTTATTTTTTTTTTAAGTTTATTTATTTATTTTGAGAGAGAGAGAGAGAGAGAGAGAGAGAGAGACCATGCATGCACATGCACCCAGTGGAGGAGGGGCAGAGAGAAGGAGAGGCTAAATCCCAAGTGGGTTCCACGCTGTCAGTGCAGAGCCCGATGCAGGACGCAAACTCAGGGACAGTGAGATAATGACCTGAGCCAAGACTAAGAGTCAGACGCTTAACCCACTAAGCCACCCAGGCGCCCCTCTAGGAAATTTTCTACCAGAAGTGGGTCTTGCCAGCACAGAATGTTCTTCAGGAGCTAGGTTGCTGTGGGATTTGGTTGGCCCCTTCTACACTCTGCCTGATCACAGCTTGTTTGCATTTGGAAGCTTCAATGCTGCAGGCTGTTGCCCACCTGATGTACATCACAGGGGCTACTACTGCCACCAGGCCTGGCATTTGTTACAAATTTGAGGCTTGTGGTCTTTGAAGCCAGACAATCATTTGGGAGACTGAATATTCATGGAGTGGAGGTGGGGTTTGGTGAGGGAGGCTGATGACGTAGTACAAGCCCCAGAGGAGACCGTGCCTGCTCTGAACTCCCGGTCTGAGCATAGCCTACAACCCTATCAGTCAGAATTTCAGAGAGTCCTTCAGAGGTTGCCAGATGTAACAAGTAAAAATACAGGACATCCCAGTAAATTTGAATTACAAACAGGCAATGAAGACGTTTTCAATATAAGTATGGCCCAAATATCACATGGGATATACTTACGCTTAAAAAAGTATTTGTTCTTTATCTGAAATTCAAATTGAACAGGGCACCCTTATTTTCTCTGAAAACCCTAACCCAGGTGCAGGATGCCTCCAGAAGCCTCTACTAAAGGCAGAAGTGAAAGGAAACTCTGTGAATGCTGGCTTTTTAAAAATTTGATAATTAGCCTTTAGAGGCTAAAATTAACCAGTTTAGAGGCTGTTGTCAGACTCCAGCAGTGTTTGCTTATGGGATGAACAACTTCATGCAGAGAACCTGAATGGCCAGTTATCACCAACGCAGCCAAAGGGACTGTCACAGAAAAAGAAATGTTGGGGTGCCTGGGTGGCTCAGTCGGTTAAGCGTCCGACTTCAGCTCAGGTCACGATCTCATGGTCTGTGAGTCCGTGAGTTCGAGCCCCGTGTCGGGCTCTGGGCTGATGGCTCAGAGCCTGGAGCCTGCTTCCGATTCTGTGTCTCCCTCTCTCTCTGCCCCTCCCCTGTTCATGCTCTATCTCTCTCTGTCTCAAAAATAAATAAACGTTAAAAAAAAAAAAAAAATTTTTTTTTTAATTAAAAAAAAGAAAAAAGAAAGAAAAAGAAATGTTGTTTCCCTTGTAGAAAAGTTAAACCTTCAGGTATTTTAGCTTTATCTCAATGGCTGGCTGAGGCCTTGGCAAGGAAGTGCCTCAGCCCACGCCCTGGGGCACCTGGGCTTGTCTTCTCTTTTTTCTTTGCCCTCTTGGCCTCTGGCTGTGAGGAAGGCAAGCCCTTGGGTGTCTCTCCTCATTCCTCCATGTACAGTATTTCCCTAACCCTGGTTACCCGAGAATCTGAACCATTACTTGGCAGGAAAAGTAATTTAAGTTTTGTACCGAGGTGAAATTCACATAACATTAACCACTTTAAAGTGTATGACTCCACAACATTTAGTACCTTCACAATATTGTGCAACCGCCCACCTCCATCCTGTCCCAAAACATTTTCATCGCCCCGAAAGAAAACCCCGTCCCCATTAAGGAATCTCCAGCGACTCACTTCTGGTTTCTTCGAAAAACAGAGTGCTTCCCGCTGCGAGGCTGGAATAAGGGAATGAGAGAAAAGGAGGCAGCACAGCACGGCTGTTAGGAGCCTAATCACACACCTTTAACTGGTTTGTAAAATGGAAGATCTCACGGTTAAAGGGCCCCAGAAAGACAGGTGTGAGAGCAAGTGAGGCTGTGGTTGACAGGAGAGGGTGTGGTGCAGGGCAGGGCTTCCCAGGGAGAGTTTGGAGAAGTTGCCAGCCTGTGAAACAATGGGAAGGGAGCCTTCCGGCAAGAAAGGGTGGGAAAGGTATAAATCTGCTCACGGACCACATTCTTGGGGGATAGAGTAAGGGAAGGGGCACCACAAAGGTGTAGAAATGGGCCTGACTTTCCGGGTTCCGCGGGAGTAAATGACTCACTTTGGGGAGGTGCCGGGCCTTCCCTTGGACTGTCAGTACTTCGACGTTTCCTGATTTTCAGAAGTTGGTTCCTTCTTGAAGGAACCCTTGACTGTCTCCTCTCCAGAGGGACCAGCCCTCCCTATTATATATAAAATCTGGTGCAATGGCATTTTTGGAGACAGCTGCTACTTCCTGCAGTGACTTGAGGCAGCTTTATTATCCAGATGCTTCCAGTTTCCTTTATTCTTTTGCTGCCAACAGGGGTCCCCAGCTTACTGCAAAGTCAGAAGCTTCCTCGCTTTGAACAGAGCTGCAAGGGGAGCTCTTTGTTCAAGATTTAGCTCAGGTATTGAGCAAATGCCCCTTTTGTTAAGGGAGGCAAGAAAAAGAACCAACCGATCTCCCAAAAGGGAGATCTGAGACAGTTCAAGCCACCAGGGTGCACAGAGTTGAACGTCCATCCACTCAGCAAACACCTGTCGAGTTCATGTTTGCATAAGGCACTGGAGGAGAGGAACGAACGCAAGGGAACGGTGTTGCGTTCTTAGGTGTTCGGTGTTGCATTCTGTGTACGAGGCACCGTTCTGAGTGCCTCACTGATATTCACTCACTGAAGTACAACAATCCTGTGATTATTGACATGAAAATGAGCTCCTCTCAGGGTGGGGGTTGTCCTCAGTGTGGTTCACCCTATGTCCAGGCCTTAGCCACCACCCCAGCCACCAAAAGGAATTCAAACCCCCTCCTCTCCCATCTGAGGTAATTACAGGACCCAAAGAAGTTGCAATAATGACAGCAGAGAAGTGGAGGGACAGAATACTCCCACCCTTGTGTGCATAGTTTGCCCTACAAATATCTTTACCCCGTCCCCTTGCCCCTGTGTCCGTGGAGTTGAAACAGTTGCCCACTCTGTACAGCCTATGGACACTTTGCTCAGGTATCAGAGAAGTAACAATATTCAACTAGATGCCCTAGATAACTGAACCAGGAGAATCTCTGGCCCACTCTGCAAGGTAACCAATCATTCATCCTGGGTTTGGGGAATGAGAGATGTAATTATACCTTGAAATTAAGAACTAAAGGAGGATTTAGTAGTAAATTGAGAATAGAGAGCTCAATTGAATTGGGCCACTTATTTCTAATAATTTATTAAACGTATAACAAGTTGAGGGGCGCCTGGGTGGCTCGCTCGGCTAGCATCCAACTTCGACTCAGGTCATGATCTCACAGTTTAGTTCCTGAGCTCAAACCCCACGTTGAGCTCTGTGCTGACAGCAAAGAGTCTGGAGCCTACTTTGGATTCTGTGTCTCCCTCTCTCTCTGTCCCTCCCTCACTCGTGCTCTCTCTCTCTCTCTCTCTCAAAAATAAATAAACATTCACAAAATTTTTAATGTATATAACAAGTTGATTTTACACCCTTATACAATTTCTTTCATACTAACATCCATAAATTAGGAAAAACTCTTTATTGTGCCCAGTAGTGCAGATCAGGAAATATAGTCCCTATGTTTTGCCTTCCACACTGTATTTAAGCAGAATTGTGACTTCTCTAAACTACATTCCAACTGAAATTAAGTCTCACTTTCAAATGTACTCTTGAATGCTGCATACTCTTACCTTGTTTTCCTACCTCGGATCAGGGTGTAGATGCTGTGTGTGTGTGTGTGTGTGTGTGGGTGTGGGTGTGTGTATGAGAGAGAGACAGACAGAGAGAGAGAGAGATTGAAGTCTTTCAAGGAAGGGTTAAAGAATCTGTGCAAATCAGCTTCTTTCTCATGGTGGACACTTAGAATCACAGTGCTTAGAAGAAGTGGGATAATGAGGGAGTTGCTGGTTGTGGAATTGCTTCCCTGGGAAGCTTCAGGAAGGGTGAAGAGACTAATTGGCTGGTCTGGCAAACAATTCAAGATGAGTCCAAAAGGAGGAGCCAGCTGCTGTTAGGAAGTGAATGGAAATTCATCTTCCCACTGGCCCTTCAGTGGTGGGTACGCAGATGTGAAAAGCAGAGCGCTTAGGGAGAGAGCAAAGACCCTTCTCTAAATCACCTGCCAAGAGGAAAGCAAAGAGGATTTGTCATTGCCTCCGGGGAACAGCCTTTGCTGTCATTTCAAGATCACCTAAGGAGTTTGCCTACATTGCAAGCCTGTTAGCATGAGCTTAATGGCTTCAAGGGAGTCTCCAGGCAGCATAACTAGGGAAGGGTTATGAGTGAGGCTTTAGTGGCAGCAAAATAGATGGATGTAATTAGTTTAAAATACTGGACATGGGGGACGCCTGGGTGGCTCAGTCAGCTAAGCATCCAACTCTTGATTTCAGCTCAGGTCATGATCTCACGGTCAGTGAGTTCGAGCCCCACGTTGGGCTCTGTGTTGACAGTGTGGAGCCTGCTTGGGATCTCTCTCCCTCTCTCCCTGCCCCTCCCCCGCCTGTGCTCTCCCAAAATAAATAAATAAAAACTTTTTTAAAAATTAAAAAAAAATACTGGACATGGGCACCCTCTAATGTGGGATGACCTAGGGTAGTTACACAGGTCGTGCACTACAGAACACTAGGGGGCACCGTTGACATGGAACCGGCATTCCCTAAAACACCCCACCCCACCCCAATCCTCCCTGCTGCAGCTCACAGCCTACACAATTCCCTGTGGCAGTCCTGCTCTTGACTGCTTGGAAGCTGAGTCTCTTATCCAATTTCATTCTACCTGCTCAAAGTGGCTCTTCTAGTTTCCAACCAGGAAGCATTTTCAGGGGCAATGCTCTCCGTATCCTCATTTCCTCAAGGGACTGGTAGTGTATGTTTTTCCAACATATTCACCTCCAGCAAAGAAATCTCACAGATTCAGATTAACTTGATAGCGGATAGAAAATAAGGAAGAAGGCAATATAAGTTAACCAAAAAACATCTGAGTACTTATAATGACATGTAAAATCTTTATGCTTGAGTACATAAAGGGAATTAATTAGGACAGGGCTATAATTTTTTTTTTAAGTTTAAATAGTTTAAATGATATTGAGAATTTACTATGTTGCTTAACAAGAAGTCTTGTGGTAGGGCAGAAGCGAAGTTAGTTAATTTAACGCTTCAACAATGTCTAGAAAGACAGGTTTTTTACAACCATCCCATACCATTCTCACTTGGAAGGTCAGCTTTGTCCCTCTGGCTACCTTACCTCATAGTAACAAGATGGCATTCATGGTTCCAGACATTCTGCACAAACCCCACATCGTCTTTCGGACAGAGTCATTTCCTGTGTGTGTGCAGGTGTGTGTGTGCGTGTGTGTAGGTACACGTGTGTCTTTTATCAGAGCGGAAAAGCTTAGTCAGAAGCACTCCATATTAGAATACAAGTCAAGCTGCTAAAACAGAAAGTCTCAAAAATATGATGGTTTGAATAAGAGAGAAGCGTGTTTATCTCTCATGTACCAATCCCAATACGCGTAAGTCTGTCTTATTACTCTTGAAGTCACGCTGTGTCTTCAAGTTGAATCACCAATATCACCTCCCAGTCTGCGGGAAGTGGAAAGGAGAAAAAGTGAAGCACAGCAATCCCCTTTTAAACACACGATCTGGAAATGAGACTCAACACTTCTTCTCATATCCCCTTGGCCAAAACAGCCACATGGCCATACCCTGCAGCAAGGGAGGCTGAGCAGTATGGTTTTGTGGATGGGCATATGCCTAGCTCACACTGAAGGGGTGTTACTACTAAAAAGGAAAAATGAATAAGGGCAGGTAATCAATATTCTCTGCCCCATTCCCCTCATGGATTGCTGCTCATGTCTTATTGACCAGAATTACTTCACATGATCGGATCTAAAGCACTCACTGCATGAGAAGTGGAAACGCCGCGATTGGCTTCGACCAGGGTTTCTCAACCTCAGCACCGCTGACATTTTGGATTTGATGATTCATTATTGTAGAAAGCTATCCTAGGGTCTGCGAAATGTTTAGCAGAATCTCTGAGCTTTACCCACTAGATGTCAGAAGCATAACCGTCCCCCTATTATGACAACCAAGAGTGTCTCCAGACACTGCCAAATGACATTTACTTGAAAATCCCTGGCTTAGAGCAGGAATAGGATGCCTCTTCCTTGAGTCATATTTGAGCAAGATGGACACAAAATCAGAGCTATTCCAACTGGAGTGATGGAAGAAATAGCAACCGACAGTGCCTGTGATTGCCAGTAACACAACAAATGTCAAACAACATGTTACCAAATGGATGTCCTGTCAGATCATTTTAATTAAATAATTTATTTATACTACATATATATGTTTTAAGAGCATACATGGTGGCAAAGTGTTCCAGGTACATTCTTGGCTCTGGAAATACAGTAATAACAAAGCAAAGTATAAAATCCCTGCCTTTGTGGATCTTGAATTTTAGCACATAGCTACCTAATAGTTACAAGTCAGCTCTGGGGGCAGTATAGGGTAGTATGGCATTGGAATTAAACACTCCTGCACCCAAATTCTGATTTTGCCACTTATCAGATACGTGACCCTGGTCAAGTTACTTTCAGCCCCTTGAGTTTCACTTTAGAAGAAACTTATACTATCACCTCTTAACATTATTTGGAGGATTAGTTGAGATATACTTTGTAGCCCAGCACCTAACACAAGTCTTAGATGTGTGATAACAGAAGAGCACTGGACTGGGAGTCAGAAGTGTTTCATTCAACAAACATTTATTGAGCAGCTACTATGTGCCAAGCTCAGTTCTAGATACGGGGCATTCTGAGAGTCAGGTAGCTAAGACATACACTCTGTGCTTAAAGGGACCTCCAGGTTTAATACCTACTGGGATGATACGGTGGGGGTGGGGGTGGTAAGAGGATGAATATAACCTGTGTATAGGTCCCAGTTTAATCAGACCATTTTCTTTCTAGCACCTGGACCAATGCTTGGCACATAGGAGGTGCTCAATAAAATATTTATTAAATGAAGAAATGAATGAATGTCTCTATACAGTGAGAACAAAAATTCTGACTCACAGAAATGTTTTGTAGACTTACAAAGTCCAACGTAAATATCAGTGAAGTCAGGAACCTTGATAATCATTTGTCATTATCAAAGTAAATGACTTACATGCAAATTGAAAATGTGAAAGCTTTTTCAAGTACTTGGAAGCCATTTGACTTCTTAAATAGATTGAAATCATATTTATATTATTTTCCTAGTAAACCCTTTCCCCCAGTAACTGGAAAAGTAAACTTTAAACCAACTCGTATCCAAATCATGGCAAACATGGGCGAAATCCAAATGAATGGGATTTCACTACATAATTTATCTGGATTTAAAAGTTTTAAAAAATGATCATGTTAAATTCATTGACTTCATCTATAAAAATACATTCAAATGTGCTTAGAACTTGTTTTGGCTGGAGATGTGGAAACAGAGAGTAATAACAAATGACACTCTACAAATTCTAAAAATTATTGGTGACAAAATTGAGTCTGTTCTTCCAATTTGCTTATAATTATTTTACTCTGATTTTTATTATTTTTTCTTTAGAGAATCAAGCTGTTTCCACTTAGATTACCTCTAAGTCTTCAAATCTGGGTATATTTAATATAAATCAGGGGGCAATTCCAAAGTTTGAGTGAACACAGAGGTCCAAATTAATGTCATGCTGTGGGGAAGGGCTGCAGGAACTGTTATCACATGCTTCATTTCTCTAAAACACTGTATTTAAATCTAGACAATTAAAAAGGTAAGGTGTTTGTTGGCTGGGGGCAGAGGTGGAAAAAGAAAAGATAAGTTTTACAGAGAACTAAAGTTGGCAGGAAGTTGCAAGATGAGATTCGGCTTGAAATATAAATTTATTTACCAAGAAGGAAACTATGAAAAGATCAAAGTACCCACGTCCCCTTGCACATTCCCCCAATTGATTCTGGGTATGACTTGCAAGATCAGGGTAGCCACTACCTATGCACTATATTAAAACTAGAGACACTTGAAATATTCCCCTTGCTACTTTGCTTGAAATATGGGTCACTGCCCCAAGGTGCACGGAGGTACTCAGCTTACAGCTTTGGCCAATGAGCTATGCTTTTGCATGCATGGATAACTGCATTTCTTTTTATACCCTATAATCCATTTATATATATATTTTTCCACTAAAAGGATGTATTGAAATAAGAAGCAGAAGTCATAATCACTAAAGGCATTTTTTACATATGCAAGACAAAGAATAGGCTAGAACAAGAATGAAAGACATAAAAATAAGGGAGTCTAATGGAGAACCTTCCTCATTAAGTTAACTCTAATATTGTCTGATTTGACCTCAGAGATTGAGGCATTTATTGTGAATCAAATTTTATTAGGGACAAAAGAATTCTTTGCCGTCAGAGCTTACTGTACCTAACAGACACCTTTGGGAGATGTGCCCAACCCACAGCCCAGCCCATGTGGCCTCAGCTTCTTCTTGGGTG
Organism: Panthera leo; assembly: GCF_018350215.1. Taxonomy (NCBI): domain Eukaryota; kingdom Metazoa; phylum Chordata; class Mammalia; order Carnivora; family Felidae; genus Panthera; species Panthera leo. Next base: position 116,648,387 of record NC_056685.1, on the reverse strand, counting down.
TCTTCTCCATGGCTCTAGTTCTGCCGGTCTTCAGTGATGCCCTTCTTTCTTCCATGCCCTTCAGGCCTCAGGATGGTACTGGTTTCCTGCTGTTGTTAATCTCTTGGTGCTTCTCCATCACTTTGTGGTGTCCTTGACCTCCATAAAACCATTACTTACAGTCTGTTCATGTGCCATTTGTGTCTCTCAGGGACCCAGACAACCACACTCCTTGTATAAGTAGTTCCTATTGCTAAAAAAAGTACCACAAGGTTGGTGGTTTGAAAAAATGTATTATCTCACAGTTCTGGAGGTCAGAAGTCCAAAATGGGCTTGACTTGGCTAAAATCAAGATGTTGGCATGGCTTCATTCTTCTGGAGGCTCTGGGTGAGAATTTTCCTTGGTTCATGGCTCCTTCCTCCGTCTTCAAAGCCACAGTGTACCATCTTCAAATCTCTCTTTCTCTGACCTCTGCTTCTGTCATCCTCTTGGCTTCTCTGACTCTCCCTCTCCTGCCTCCCTCTTTCCCTTATAAGGCCCCCTGAGCGTAGACTGGGTCCACCCAAATAATCCAGGATAATCTCTCTATCTCAAGATCCTTCATTTACCAAATCCCTTTTGTAGTGTAATTTACTCACAGTTCCAGGGATTGGGACATGGATGTCTTTGGGGGGTGGGTGGGTATCACTCTGTCTACCACACCTTCTTTCAAGGCAAAGGATTCTTCTGTTTCCTTCCTGGACTCTCTGTTCTCCCATGCTCTATTTTACCCGCCTCCCTTGTGGCATTCCATTAAATTTTGTGTGTCCACTGCTAGGAATTTACCCAAGGGATACAGGAGTACTGATGCATAGGGGCACTTGTACCCCAATGTTTATAGCAGCACTCTCAACAATAGCCAAATTATGGAAAGAGCCTAAATGTCCATCAACTGATGAATGGATAAAAAAATTGTGGTTTATATACACAATGGAATACTACTTGGCAATGAGAAAGAATGAAATATGGCCCTTTGTAGCAACATGGATGGAACTGGAGAGTGTTATGCTAAGTGAAATAAGCCATACGGAGAAAGACAGATACCATATGGTTTCACTCTTATGTGGATCCTGAGAAACTTAACAGAAACCCATGGGGGAGGGGAAGGAAAAAAAAAAAAAAAGAGGTTAGAGTGGGAGAGAGCCAAAGCATAAGAGGCTCTTAAAAACTGAGAACAAACTGAGGGTTGATGGAGGGTGGGAGGGAGGGGTGGGTGGGTGATGGGTATTGAGGAGGGCACCTTTTGGGATGAGCACTGGGTGTTGTATGGAAACCAATTTGACAATAAACTTCATATATTGAAAAAAAAATTTTTGTGTGTCCATTATCCCTTTCTGTCTCAACCTTGACAGGTCAGATAGCATGAGAAATTACCTAGTACCAAGAGTTCCATGGTTATAATGGATTTTTGTGTTGCCCCTCCCACATTGTGTTTACATTTTAACCAGATCTCTACTGCCCCAAAGAAGGGGATAATCATGGGGTTTCCAGGTATTCAATGAAAAGATTATACAGTTTGTGTTTTACAGCCCATTTGGCTGTCCTTCAAAGCCCAATATAAGGGGTGGTCTTGCCTGGAGATTATGAACTTTTGGAGGAATAAGATCTTATTATACAGTCAGTGGTTAAGCTTAGGCTTTGGATTATTGTACAATTAGCTCGGGTTCTGGATTCAAATCATTACCTGAGTTAAAATCCTTTTGCTGTCATTTATTACCTTGGTGATCTTGGGCATGTTACTTAACTTCTCCATTTTAGTGAAAGAACATGCTAAGATGCTGTAATAAAGACACCCAAACTATAGTGATTCAAACAAGACAAGTTTACTTCTTGTTCACATAATAATGCAAAGATAGATTTAGGGTCAGCATGTACATGGCTTTGTCCCATAAGCTCATCTACAGACCAGGTTCCTTCTATGTCGTTGCTCTTCTCTTCATCCTATGGTCCTTGTTTCCATGGTCAAAGCTGGCTCACTACTGTCCAAGCATGGGGACAAGGAAAAGAGGACAGAGAGAGCAAGAAGCTTCCTTTCAAGGATGGAACACTGAAATTGCAGCCCTCTTTTCTATTCACATCCAACTGGCCCAAATTAAGTAATGTGGCCACATCAAACTGCAAGGGAGGCTGAGAAATGTGGCCATTCTTGGGCACCCCTGGGTCTAGCCAAAATCCATCAGCTTCAATTACTTAAAGAAAAATAGAGAAGACAGAAATTAGGGAACAATTAGGAGTCTCTGCCCGTTGTCTACAGCTTAGTTTTCTCATCTAGAAAATGAGAGCACAGTTTTGATGATTAAATGTAATACGCAGAGAGAATTAGAACTGTGTGCAGCGCATGGTAAGTGTTCAATAAATGCTAGTTTACATTACAATACTACATGTCTCCTCTTCCCTTCCCTGCCTGGGTCCTAATGTCTGTACAAGGGAAAGGCAGACAGTGAATGATCCAAGGACTGTTGGAGGCTCATTCCATTGGGTGTTGTCCTGCTGGGTGTGGATGGACTGGCTAGTTAAAGGTGCAAGTAGGTGCACCATTTGGTATTCACAAGACAGCCTGGCCCTAAGGTACTGAATAATGTGTGCTGTGATGAATTAATCTCTTTATGAACATGGAGCAGGTTCAGCCTAAAGAGGAGAGTAAGGAAGGAGAGAAGCTGAAGCAACAATGATGAGAAGGACAGGAACACAGTGGAGGGGGCCAGCACCTTTGTGTGAATTTGAAAAAGACTCCTCTTCTTCAAGACATCTTACTGCCATCTGCCTCAATGCTGTCGTAATATGCAAATGTACGCTATGATATGAATGATGCCCCCTAGAGTTGTTCAGCTACAACCTGTACAAGTCCTAGAAAAGCCATATAAAGATTCAAGGATGGGTGAATAACAGGAAGTAAGAAAGAAAAGCTACATTGGTAAGAAGTATGAGAACAGAGTTTATAAATAAAAGTGGTATTATGGACTGAATTGGGTCTCCCCAAACTCATATGCTGAAGTCCTAATACCCAATGTGATTGTACTTGGAGATAAGGTCTTTAGGGAAGTAATTAAGGCTAAGTGAAATCATAAGGGTAGGGCCCTAATCTAATATGGACTGGTGACCTTACTAGAAGAGGAAGAAATACGAAAGCGCTCTCTCTGCATGTGCCTAGGGAAGAATCACGTTAGGATATAGTGAGAAGGTAGCCATCTACAAGCCAAGAGAGGGGCCTCACCCAAACCAACCCTGAAGATATCTTGATCTTGAACTTCTAGCCTCCAAAACTGTGAGAAAATGTCTGCTGTTTAAGCCATCCAGTCTTTTGCACGGTAGCCCTAGCAGGCTAATACACGGGTGGGGCGGGGGGCAAGGGGAAGGAAAGGTTTATCACAGTAGAGAGAGGGCAGATATTAGAGGAAAAGGAAGGACAGAAGAGGAAAGGGGTTCAGTTCTTCATACCGCATCTGGGACTTCATGAAGGAGGGAGTTTCGCCAACTCCAATGAAGTCCTCTGGTGGTTTGGTTAGTCCCTATAAGTGAGGCACTACTGCCACCTGGTGGCAACACACTTAATCCAGTCCTCATTCTCTCAAACTTCTTTTGAGCACCTGCTCTGTGCAAAGAAGGTTGCCAAGCAGAGGGAATAATATTAGTAAATGTTGATTAACACCTGCTATGTGCTGATCTCTGTCCTATGTGCTTTACACACACACACACACACACACACACACAATTTAAGATTCACCACAACCCACCACAATAATATAGCAATATTATTATTGCTGTTTTACAGAGGAGGAAACTGAGATACTAAGAAATTCAGTAAGTTGCCTAAGAGCCTACAGCTAATAAGTGAGAGAGTCAGATCTTAAACCAGGAAGTCTGGCTCCAGAACTCTTCACAGGCATCTTTCCTGCTCTTATAGTTTCTTCCTAATAAGAAGTAAATAACCAGCTAAGGGAGTTGTGTAAAATACTAACAATTTGAAATGATAGCATACCATTTTATTTTTTTATGTTTTTGAGTCATGACCAAGAATCCTCAGGGTGCCTGGGTGGCTCAGTCAGTTAAGCCTCCGACTTCGGCTCAGGTCATGATCTCGCAGTTTGTGAGTTCGAGCCCCACGTCGGGCTCTGTGCTGACAGCTCGGAGCCTGGAGCCTGCTTCAGATTCTGTGTCTCCCTCTCTCTGGCCCTCCCCCTCTCACGCTCTGTCTCACTCTCTCTCTCAAAAATAAATAAACATTAAAAAAAAAAGAATCCTCCTCTTTAGCTAAAAGACTGACTGACTCATTGTGCATCCACTGGGTTAGGGCACTGGCCCAGAATGTGAAAGTCCATATTCCACAGAAGCTATTTCAGCAGAAGGGAGAGGGACGGGTGAAGAAATAGGTAGAAGAGGCAAACCAAGAGAGAGGAGAGAGAAAGAAACTATAGAGCTATGCTATCCAATACAGCAACCACTGGTCCTTGTTTAAATTTTCATTTTAAAAATTAAATTAAATTAAAAATTTTAATGCTTCAATTGCACTAGCCATCAATTCATCTCAAGTGCCCAGTAGCCACTGTGGCTGATGCTGTCATAATGCACTGCATACAGAACATTTCCATCATCACAGAATGGTCCATCTGTACTGCTATAGATCCTTTATCCCGGAGAATGGAGTCTTCTCCATGGCTGATCTGGGCATAAGTTATCCAGAATCCACCTTGCAGCTGGCAGTCTGCAGGTCAGTGACAAAGTAGGAGGGCAAAAGTACAATAATCCCAGAGCAAAACGGATGGTACCTCCCTTGCCCTCTAGCCTGTCCTGGGGCAGGCTGAGAGTGAAGATGTTGAGGCTAAGTAGGACTTAGCTCCTTTTTTAGGTGAGCTGATGGGAAGCAAAGAGGCGCCTTGTTCCTCCCTTCCGCTGGGTCCTGGAGCTGGCTGTAGGGTGCTGTTGCACATAACTCTCAGGGTCTCTTACTGGATGTCCTCTTAGCTGGTGGTTAGGGAAGGCAAGGACAACTTCACCACCCAGTTTCCATTTTACTCAGGGCCTTTGCTCTTAGCTGATGCTCCATTACATTGTCCAGGAGCTGCCTATCACCACACGCTGAGTTGTATGGGCCTCTCAACTCCCAATCCTATCCCTAGGAAGACCTGAATGTTGTTTAATAAAGCTCCTTTTTTGTGATAATCACGGTTATTGGCTCATACGTGAGCCTCTGTCTAACATTAATTTTTCTACTGTGACAAACTGGCAGAGATGGGTAATTTAGACAGGCAATAACCAGCTAGCAATATGAAATTTAATTTAGTTGGCTGCTCAAGAGAAGTCTACTAAAACACACACAGAATGGTACATAAATACACAGAATGGGGTAGCACTCGAGTTTCAATGTAACTATTGTGCACCCCATTCTGTACCACTGCCTTGTTCATTCTTTGATTCCTGTCCCTTTTCTTCAATCCCACTCTTCAGTCCCTCGATTATATTTTGTACCAGCTAAGTTCATTAGCCTCCATAAAGGTGTCCCCGCTCTAGGCTCAGTTCCCTCCAAAACACTCCTCAGCTAAATTCATTCAACAAATATTTACTCAGCATCTACTGCCCCCAAAGAATTATGGTCTAGTTCACATCGGAACAGTCAAATAGCTATAGATACATGGTAGAATACATCTACTGGTTAGTATTCTCTGGTCGCAAATGAGTGAAAATTCCATCTGGAGTAAGCTGAAAAAGGGAAGTCTAGCTCATCGAGTCCAAAGGGTGTATCTTGAATTTAAGTGGGGTTTGACCCAGAGGTTCAAACAATGTCTCCAGCAGGCTTTTTCACTCTCCTTCCTTTCTCCCTGTCTTCAGTTTGGCTTCATTCTCGGGCACAGTGTGAAGACAGAAGGCTGCCGGCAGCTCTGGACTTGCAATGGAATCATGTGTTTCTCTCCACCAGCTCCCGTCGTGTCCCAGGATTCACTTGGATTAGACCAACCTGGTTCACATGGTTGCCTCTGAATTGTGGCATTAAGGAAAGCCTCAGATCACACGGACCACCCCTAAAATGGGGGAGAGGTGCATCACAGAACTGGTAACAGAGAAGGTAGACTAGAAGCCGAGTAGATTAAAAAATAGCCCATGTCTCAATAAAATGATCAAAGCATATTAAGAACACAAAGAAATAGGTGCATAAATCTTTGACTTCCAAGTCATGGAAGGCTTCATAGTAGAGGGTAAACATGAATTGACTCTTAGGAAAAAAAAAAGCGCAGAAATTGCTGGTCAGGCAAGAGAAGGGGTGAGAATGGGAGGGAGGGGATGCCAGTGACAAGAATGGCCTATGAGGTCACAAAAGAGAATGACCTAGGCATCCATATTTTGTTCCAGGCAAAAAGCTTGACTAAAAGCCAGGCTCTGCAGCTCTAGTGCCTGGTTGGAACCCAGTCTCAATTCTGAAACTTACTAGCTGTGTAATCTTGGCTGGTTACTTAACCTTAGGTTATTTTGTAACTTGTGTAATGTGGAACTTAACCAGGACAGTGCTCGTGCCTCAGTTTCCCCTTCTGTAAAATGGGAAAAGCAATCATACCTACTTCTCAGGGTCGTTGTCAGGATTAATAGAAATATGTAAAACAGTAAAGGTCATCTATGATAAGCCCACAGCTAACATCCTACTCAATGGTGAAAAGCTGGAAGCTTTTCATTTAAGATCAGGAATGAGACAAGGATGACCATTCTAACCACTTTTATTCAACATAGTATCAGAATTAAAATCTTTGAAACCTCTGTACTATCCAAGGCAAGCTACAAATTCAATACAATCCCCATCAAAATTCCAATTGTATTTTTCATAGAAACAGAACAAACTATTCTAAAATTTGCACGGAACCACACAAGACTCCACGTTAGCCAAAGCAATCTTCAGAGAGACGAACAAAACTGGGGGCATCATGCTCCCTGATTTCAAACTACATTACAAAGTATAGTAATCAAAATAGTATGGCACTGGCACAAAAACAGACACATAGATCAATGGAACAGAATGAAGACCTAGAAGTGAGCCCAAGTATATATGGTCAATTAATTTGTGGCAAAAGGAGCCAAGAATGTACTATGAGGAATGGACAATCTCTTCAATAAATGGTATTGGGAAAACTGAACAGCCACATGCAAAAGAAGGAAACTGGACCATCATCTTATACCATATACAAAAATAAACTCAAAATGGATTAGACTTAAATGTAGAACCTGAAACCATGAACTCCTAGAAGAAAGCATAGGCGATTAGCTCCTTGACTTCAGTCCTGGTGATGATTTTTTTAAATTGGACACCAAAAGCAAAGACAACAAAAGCAAAAATAAACAAGTAGGACTATACCAAACAAAAAAGCTCCTGCACAGCAAAGGAAACCATCACCAAGATGAAAAGGCAACCTGCCAGATGGGAGAAAATATTTGCAAATCATGTATCTGATAAGAGGTTAATATCCAAAATATATAAAGATGTATTCAACTCAATAGCAAAAAAAAAAAAAAAAAAAATCTGACTAAAAAAATGGGCAAAAGATCTGAAAATACGTTTTTCCAAGGAAGACATCTTGATGGCCAGCAGACACATGAAAAGACGCTTAACATCACTAATCATCAGAGAAATGCAAATCAAAATCAAAGCCAAATGCAAATCAAAACCACAATGAGATATTACCTTACACCTGTTAGAATGGCTATTATCAAAAAGACAAGACATAACAAGTGTTGGTGAGGATGTGAAGAAGAGGGAAGCCTTGTGCACCGCTGGTGGGAATATAAATATGATGCAGCCATTATGGAACACAGTCTGGAGGACCCTCAAAAAACTAAGACAGAACTACCATATAGTCATTCTCTTTTCCTCCCTGGCTCCTTGAAGCTCAGCCACCATCAAGAAGGACACAGTACCTATCTAGGCCAGGAAGTTCATGACCAACCAACTACTTCAGAGGAAACAAGTGCTCATTGATGTTCTTCACCCTGGAAAGGCAACAGTACTTAAGACAGAAATTCAGGGAAAACTAGCCAGAACGGACAAGACCACACCAGATGCCGTCTTTGTATTTGGATTCAGAACCCATTTTGGTGGTGGCAAAACAACTGGCTTTGGCATGATTTATGGTTCCTTGGATGATGCACAGAAAAATGAACCCAAACGTAGACTTGCAAGACATGGCCTGTGTGAGAAGAAAAAGACCTCCAGAAAACAGGGAAAGGACCATAAGAACAGAATGAAGAAGTCAGGGGACTGCAGAAGCCAATGTTGGTATGGGCAACAAGTGAGCCGGAGATTGGAAAACAGAAGGAATAAAGGTTCTGCAGTGACTTTATCTGTGGTGATGGTGCAGATTTTTCATGAGAGGATTAATAAGCCAAGAACTTAAAAATATATATGAGGCGCCTGGGTGGCTCAGTCGGTTAAGCACCCGACTTTGGCTCAGGTCATGATCTCATGGTTCAGATAGTAAGTTTGAGCCCCACATCAGGCTCTGTGCTGACAGCTCAGAGCCTGGAGCCTGCTTTGAATTCTGTGCCTCCTTCTCTCTCTGCCCCTCCCCTTCTCTCTCTCTCTCTCTCAAAAATAAATAAAAATTTAAAAAAAAAGAAAGAACTTAAAAAAAATAGAACTACCATATGATCCAGCAATTCCACTCTGGGTATTTATCTGAAGAAAATGAAAACACTACCTTGAAAAGATATATGTACCCCCATGTGCATTACAGCATTATTTATAATAGGCAGGATATGAAAACAACCTAAATGTCCATCAGTGGAAGAATGAAAAAGAAAATATGGTGTGTATGTCTGTGTGTGTGTGTATATGTATACATACAGTTATACACACATATATACACATATACCTACACTTACAAACACACACACACACACACATGGTTCAGCCATAAAAACAATCCTGCCATTTGCAACAACAGGAATGGACCTTGAGGGCATTATGATAAGTGAAATAAGTCAGGAAGAGAAAGATAAGTATATACCTACATACCATATGATCTCACTTATATATAGAATTAAAAACAAAACCAACCTGAGAGTTACAGAGAACAGATTGGTGGTTGCCAGAGGTTGGAGGCAGGGGGAGTGGACAAAATACATGAAGAGGGTCAAAAGGTACAAACTTCCAGTCATAAATAAGTAAGTCACGGAAATATAATGTGCAGCGTGGTGACTGCAGTTAATAATACTCTTGCATATTTTAAAGTTGCTAAAAGAGTACATCTTAAAAGTTCTCATCACAAGAAAATAAAATCTGTAGGTATGGTGACAGATGTTAACTAGACTTACTGTGGTGATCATTTTGCAATATACACAAATATCAAATCTTTATGCTGTATACCTCAAATTGTTGTAAAAAAGAAGTTTAAAAATTATGTTAATATGTCTAAAGCACTTAGAATAGGGCCTGACGTAGAGAAAATGCTAACATAAATTACTAAATAAAACAAAATGTGTTTATTGATGAATGCCGTGCCATATCTAGTTTAAAATGATGGCCTACAATTCAGTGCAACTACAGATTTGGTTAAGAAAACATCATAACAAAAGAACAACAAAACTTTACCTTTCTCATGATCATTTATACAGATAACATTAAATGTCATATATAGTCCTACTCCTTCTCACACATAGATCGCCCTCTATCCAGTCATACTGTTGGCAAGATGTTATCCAGTAGTTCCACTTTTTATAGGAAATGTAGTTTCTCTTTCCGGCTTTTGTTTCCTAAGGTCTAATATTGCAGACTTATTTTAGCAAAATATTGCTCAATTTAGCCCACCCAGACTCGTGAGACAACCTGACCGAAACAACCAGGAAGGGAGAAATGGAACAGGATGTACATACAACCCACTACCTTGTGATCATTTTGTAAATGTCAGATTCTGAAATCGGGTCAATGGTCTTGTTATTCTCAGTCTCTGGATGACATTTTCTTAGTTAATTAATTAACGTGTACATGTTAGGGACTTTGGCCAGATATTCTCATTGTATTTCCTTCTTTGGAAACCCTCCAACCTCCACCCTTAAGAAACAATGACTTTTGAAATGGTCTAAGCAAAAGGAAATCTATCTCATTTGCAATGTTTCATGCAGTGGGGTGAAGAAAGGAAGTTAGAAAAAGGCCTGCGGTGAGATCAGGCTGCAGTGCTGTGCTCAAAAAGGATGTGCTCTGGGGTCACACTCCCTGGTTGGAACCCACGGTCTGCTTTTTCCAAGCTAGTGACTTGAGCAAATTACTTATTTATCAGACCCTCGGTTTCTTCCTTTGTAAAATGGGGATGATAATAATGCCTACCTCGTGGTAGTAGCCAGCTCCAACAAGGCTCCCAATGTCCTCTACCTCCTGGTATTCATGTCTTTGTGTAGTTCCCTCCTATGGTATCAGGGTTGGTCTTGTGTGACCAATCAAATATGGCAGAGGTGATGGTACGTCACTTTTCAAGGCTCAGTGATGCTAGTTTAACCTGGAAAGGTAAGTTTCCAGTGGCTGTGATTTCTTCCGGTTCTAGGGGACAGAAAACCTCAATGAATCCCTGCCCTGATCACTAGGCCAGGGTGGAATGCACAGCCCCAGTGCACATAGGCATCACAGGTAAAATGTGATGGATTCGTCCTTTGGAAATACATCTGGGGGTTCAAGAAGTGTGAGCTATTTTTCTGAATTTGCATTTGGTATCTGACTATGCTCTTAACCATTAACGTCTTAGGAATTACTGTCCCTTTCAATTACCCATCCAAACTTTACACATTCACTCAGGAGAGGTTTCCAAAGCAGGATAGACAATGCATGCAGCAATCATTTGGGTACAGGCAGGAAATACTAAACCTCTAATTTTATTTATGAAAGGGGTCTGCTTCACAGATACGACTTGTGAGATGTAATCATAAACAACTGTATTTTGTTCTTCTACTGTCCCTTTAACTTTTCTCAGTGGGCTGGCATTATTTCTGTTGCCCCTGGCCAAACCCCTATGCAGGCTCATGACTTTTCTGAAGGCTCAGGTAATTGGAAGTGCTATGCTTAGGTTTCACAGATTGCAGCCTCAATGCAGAAGTTACCATGTAAGTATAAGTAAGCAAACGAAAATGGCAGAACTAATGCTTCTATTCCAAGATAAGGTAGGTTACCTCGATTTAACAAACAAAATGAAACAATGATGATCAAATCAAATCTGACAGGAAGGTAGCTCTATACGATGCAAAGCAAAATTATGAAGATGGTTATTTAAAATTAAGGATTTATATTCACTATCATTGACCATGACCCTTCCTCTCAATGTATTTTGTGCCATGAGATATTCATTAGTTACATTAGCACATGTAAAGAATTTATAAACAAGCAAAAAACCCCACATTTTTTGAGGGTGTGCCCCCCAAATTTTTATTGATATTGGTTAGCAATTTAAAAAAATGAGACCTCTGCTTTATGTTTCCATGCACGCCTCACTGCTTCCAGAAAGATGCCCACAGACCTCTCCACTGAACTCCTACAGCATTTGTGGACTGGTCCACCTGAATACCCTTTAGTTATTCAGTCACCCACTCTGTTCTCTGGCGGTTTCATTTTATGGTCTTCATTTGCCCAATAAGGTAATGAATTTCCCAAGGACAAGCCAATATCCATGCTGCTTGCTACCCATGAAAGGTGTCTGGTAATATCTCAGAGTTGTATTTAAGCCTGCCTTGAGTACAGTTCCTTTTGGCCTAGAGTTGGGGAATTATAGGGCTTTCCTGCTCCAAGTGAACAATGGGTGAAGAGTGGGCAGAAGGAGGAAAAGGAAACATTTTTTTAAAATTCCAAAGAATCTGGAAGATTTGCTCTGTGTGATTCCTTAAAGAGCAGAAATAAAAGCCAAAGCTATCACAAAATAGCACTTAATTTCTAATTTTATGTTATTCTAGTTCAATGATTCCTCTCGGAAATAAAGAGGAAGCATTTGAGGACTGTGAAATTCCGGGAATCCAAGCTCTCTTTGACAAGCAATAATCTCAGCTTCCACTGTTCTTTCCTCCCCCCCACCCCCCCACCCCTCCTTCCTTTGTCCCATCCTCCCTCCCCTCCTTCTTGGATTCCTTTCCCATCTACTGAGGACCCACCTACCACATTGTACTGAGCTGGGTGCTCTGAGAGAGTAAGGTATCCCTAGGGAAAGCTTGCCACCTTAACTGCTTTGGGAACAGAGAGAGGTTGAAAGAAACAAATGTGAACTGACTGGAAGGGCAAGAATATGTACAGTTGACTCTCCTTACTTGCTGTGGTTGTGTTCTATATAAAGTTGCAGTGAGCACTGAATTAGTGAAACCTGAACCACTGCTCCCAGGGGAAACACAGTGGGGTTCTGTGAACTTTTGGTGGCATTTCTCAATCAATACATAACTTGTTTTAATTTTTTTTTAATGTTTATTTTTGAGAGAGAGAGGGAGGGGGGGAGAGTGCAAGTAGGGGAGGGGCAGAGAGAGAGGGAGACACAGAATCTGAAGCAGGCTCCAGGCTCTGAGCTGTCAGCACAGAGCCCAATATGGGGCTCAAACCCATGAACCATGGGATCATGACCTGAGCTGAAGTTGGATGCCTAACTGACTGAGCTACCCAGGAGCGCCTTAATACATAACCTTGTTTTATGTGTGCTTCTGTCCAAAGATACCTTATCTAATACAGGGTTGATTCATTAACATCAAACTCATAGCCCCCAGCAATGTGAGTCATGCCTGAACGAAGCTTCTCTAACACATGTATGTTCTCCATGGGGCACATCATAGCGTTCCTGTGCTTAGGAAAACAAGACAGCACTTCAGCATTTGCTTGGAGGACATTTAGAACAGTGAAATGACCCCCCCCCCAAAAAAAAGCACAAAAATGTGAAAAACATGACACTAAACACCACAAAAAGGACACTTGTTTACAGTGTAAGCTGTAGGCAGAAACAAGAAGGCTCAGCTTTGCCTTGTTCAGCTTCAGCTGAGAATGTGAGCCTCAGGCAACTCAATTTTTTCACTGTTCTGCATGTGTCCACAAAGGACCATGAAAGGGCTTCAAGTATTGATTTGGGGTAACAACTAAATTTTAGTGAGTGGATGAACACACAAATATGAAATCTGCAAATAATGAGGGTTAACTCTGTGTGTTGTGTGTGTGTGTGTGTGTGTGTGTGTGTAAAGTTCCTATTCAGAAAACTTCAGGACCAACAAGGGAAGGACAATACATTGGGAAGATATTTCTGGAGAAGGGGACCAGCAAACAGGGGAGAGAGGAGTGAGCAGGGAATCAGTCCAGCACCTTGGCCTGGGGGAGAACAGTGGGGTGCACCCCTGGGAAAGAGTAGAGTCTGGCTGGAGAAGGGTCTGTGTTGGATGCCCGGAGGAGGCAGCACTTGGAAGGGAAGTGGAAAGCAGGGTGGGAGGTGAGGGGACGTGCATGGCTCAGCTGGAGAAGTACTAAGGCACACACCTGCCGGAGAACGTGAGAAGTCAACTATATGAGCCTCTTACTTGGGTTTGCTCAATTCCAAATACACAGCACAAGAGCCCTTTTATAAGAAATGACAAAATACTAGTTAGTTCTTCAAACACAAATTTGTAAAGGAGAAGAATGTTTAGAAGGAAAGACTTTTAGGTAGGTCTTTGCTGCAAACGTATTTCATAAGCAAATAGCAATCACCCCTGCTCTGCAGGCAAACAAGAGAAACTGGGCTCAACGCCAACCAACCTGAGACAGAAATACTGTTTTTGAAATCAGTAATGACACTTGTCAAACCCCACACATGCTTTAAGCCATCAGAACAAAAGGTGTAAGTACCTACTTTGATGAAATACCACTGGCTACTTAGCAGGAAAAATGTAAGTAGAGCCGGAATCTCTGAGTCAGAAAAAACCCCAGTGCGGTTGAATCTTGCAATCAGGTGCACCTAGAAAAGAAACAGTAGGGACTGAGAAGAAAATAAAGTATGATTTAGATCAGCATTTCGGAAGAATTTTTTTAAGTTTATTTATTTATTTTTGAGAGGGGGAGAGAGTGAGCAAGAACACACACTGGGGAGAGAAGAGAGAGAGGGAGAGACAATCCCAAGCAGGCTCTGTGCTATCAGTGCAGAGCCCCGTGCAGGGCTTGAACTCATGTGAGGCTTGAACTCATGCGGGGCTTGAACCCAAGAACCATGAGATCATGACCAGAGCTGAAACCAAGAGCCAGCTTAACTGACAGAGCCACCCAGGCGTCCCTGTGAAGAAAATTTGTTTCTTGTAACTTGAAAACAGCCTCCCTTCCTGCTTGATGCACCTTTCCCTACTCCAGCTGGGAGCTTGTTGGGTTTGAGTCCATAATGAGAGAGCCTGGGTTGCTGCAATGAATGAGTTTTGGCTTGGTGCAGAGGTCCCAAAGGAATGGGACCTGGCATGGGTCAAAGCAGCACGTCCAAACCTGGCTGCAATATGTCCACCAAAAGACATGTTCTGGAATGTGCTATAGCAGCACCATTCACAGTAATGCAGAACTGAAAATTATCCTAATGTCCATCCACAGTAGGACAGATAAATATATCGTGGTCTACCCACACATGTAACACTACACAGCAATGAGGACACATAACCCAGAACTATACATAACAATATGGAAGAATCTTACAAATATAAGAGCTAAAGAATCCAGGCATGAGAGTACCTACTGTACATTTCTGTTTAAGTAAAGGAAATATAAATAACAAAACAGGTAGAAGTAATATGTTGTTAGCAATCAAGCAGTGATTACCTCCGGGGAGCGAGGCTTATAGAGAATAGGAGAGAATTTGAGGGGGCCATCTAGTGGGGTGGTGGTGATGCTCTGTATCTAATCTGGGTACTGATTGCACTGGTGTGTGTTCAGTTTATAAAGCTCAGTGAGCTATGCACTTATGATATGTGCACTTTTATGAGTAGATACTATGGTCCAATGAAAATGTTTGTAAAGCGTTTACCATTTACAAGAGGACAGTAAGTGCATTTTCTGTTGCAAGCAAACATATTGCCTGGTGACATCAGAGGACAAGAAAGAGTTCAAGAAGCAGCTTTTTCTTTGCTTCAAAGCCATCAAAGAGTAAAGCACTGAATAAAAGTATCCCTGGAACCTCATATGAAAGCCTCATTCATTTGTACGTTTATTCATCCATCCAACAAACACGCTCAGAGATGGAAAATATACCATCTGGAAATTCAGGACACTCCATCGAGTGGGGAAAAAGGACAAATAAACTGATACTTATGCTGTATTGGGGATGACATTAGAGTATTAGAGGAGTACCAATTTGAGGATCCAGGGCCAGGACTCCAAGAGAAGGAGTCCTGATATGTTTGATAACTCTTGAACTGAATTTCCTCCAATCCCAAAAGTATCCTTTGAGTCTCTAAGGCAGTGGTTTAATTTAATATTCATACTGATCCCTGGGAGTATCTTATTAAGAAGCAGATTCTGAGCCAGCAAGCCAGGGCCAGGGCCTGAGATCTGTATTTCTGGTGAGGCTTTTAAGAGACACTGATACTGCTGGTCTTGGAACCCTACTTGGTGTGGGGGAAACAGAGAAGGTCATGTGACCAGCAGGCCCACCCAGCACAGCTTGACAATCTATCCTGTTCTGGCCAGTGCCTCCCGTGGGCACAAACAGAGAAGCAAATGGCAAATCTGTGTGAGAGGCTCTCCAGACCCAGCCTGCTTTCAACCAGGGATAGGGGCCGGGGAGGGGGAGAGAGGAGGTAGAAGGAGTCAGGGCAGGTGGAGAGGGTCGCTTATGCTATTTTACTAACTGGGAAGAACTTTGTCTTGTGCTCCCTTCATTTCTGGCCTCCCCAGCTGCCCTCACCTTTTCTTGTTACGACCAGACTACAGATGTGAATATCAAGTATAACATTCTTGAACACACAAAAACAGATTTCATAGAAAAATGCAGAAATGGGTCAGGGCTGCCTCAACCATTTTGTGAACTAAACATGAAAAAAAAAAAGTAGCTAAAATAATTTCTTCCACTTTCTCACCCATTGGAAGGAGAACAGGAAGGGCATCACGTACACTTCTGTTCTGTCAGGAAAAGAGATTCTGCTAGACTCCTGTCCAGACGAGAGGGACGGGAGAGAGCTCCTGGGAGAGAACTCTTTCTAGGAGCCCTGGGGACTGGGTGGAAGTTAAGTCTTAAGGAAGAGCTCCAGAGAGCTGAGATCTTTCTTGCACAAGCTGCTCTGAGCTTGGCTGAAGTTTGGCGTGTGAAGGTGACCCTGAAGAGCTAGACATGATGGAAATAGGAAGTCATGTGTTAATATACCTATTGCGATTTCCCAAGTTTCCTAAATGTAAATATATTTCAAAAACAGGTGATCATCACTAATGTTGGGAACTCTCTTTAGAGGTCTCTTTTGGCTCTATCTGCTGATTTCCCATGTCTTGGTTGCTTCTCATTTTCCAGGTCTTCCTAAAAACTCTGGCTAACAAAATAAGGAAAAACACATATTAACATGACCAAAATGGACAAAATAAAAGCCAATAAAAATAATAGCAGCAAACATGTAACAAATGATCACTATGCCAAGTACAATGCTTAGCACTTCACATGCATTATTTCATTTCATCCTTCCAACAACCCCATGAGGCACAGGTATCTCAATTTTCCTGAAAAGATTGAGGATTCTAGGGATTAAGTAATTTTTCCAGGTGAGCAGTAGAGCTAAAATACTCCCTGTTCAAATGGCTCTGTAAATATATTTACTACTTCTTTTAATAAAATTTTACATTTCATCCTTAATAAAGTCTCCTTTTGTATATCATTCTTAGTGTTATCATTCTTTTATAGAAGCAATGGAAAAGTTCATGTTTTTATTTTTTTAATGTTTATTTATTTTTGAGAGAGAGAGAGAGAGCGTGAGTGGGGTATGGGCAGAAAGAGAAGGAGACACAGAATCCAAAGCAGGCTCCAGGCTCTGAGCTGTCGGCACAGAGCCCAACGCAGGGCCGAAACCCATGAACCATGAGATCGTGACCTGAGCTAAAGTTGGATGCATAACTGACTGAGCCACCCACGTGGCCCAAGCTTCATGTTTTTAAACCTTCCCAATCCACCACTGGATATGAAGAAAACTTCTATTGTTTGTGAATTGCTAATTTTGTACACTGTATTTGGGGTCAGTGGTATCTTAGAAGGTAATTGCTACTGAATATCTATCTTTTGACTAATCTATTAATCAATTTGAGGAATTCATTTGTGGTTGCCTGTGACTACCACTTTTTGCACACATTGGTATAAACCCTGTGGGCTCCTGGTAATCGATAATAGAAGATGATGATATTGACATTCTTTTATTAAAACAAACTATCCTTTCTCCATGAGGAAGATCATTTGATCTTCAAATGTATGCAAATGTCAAAAAATGCAAATCTCAAAAAAATGTGTGCAAATGTCAACTATGTCACGGATTCTTAGGTCCTATGAAATTCAGACTTTTGCACATGTAAAATATTGGATTTCATAGTTTTGGATGTTTTTATTTTATTTTGTTTTCCTTTGGCTTGCTTAAGCCAACACCAACCACACTTCCTAAATCTTCAATTTCTTCTTCTCTAGAAACCCGTTCACATCTATATCTAAGCATGTTAAAGAATCTCTTTCCCTAAAAAAAATAAAAAACACTCTCAATGCCACATTCTTCTCTATTCCTCTTTTGTCTTCCTTTCTCAACTTGGCCAAACGTCTTGACACGTTCTATCTCCCTGTTCTCTTTTATTGCTCAACCTACTGCTCTCCGGCATCCACCTTCCACGAAATTACAAACCTCAATAAAACCACCATCCTGCCTACTTCTACCCCGTTGCTGAATCCAAAGGAGGCTTTTTATTTTTTATTTTAATGGCCCTCCAGGCTGCATTTGACACTGCTGTTTGGCTCTTCCTAGTTTGTTTCATGAGTTCTTACTCTCCTTGACCCTTTTTAAAAATTTCAGCTTTATTGAGATATAATTGACAAATAAAACTGTAATATATTTAAAGTATACATTGTGGTGATTTGATATATGCATACATTGTGAAAGGATTCCCTCCTTCCTTTAGCCTTTTTTGTTAGAACCTGCTGTTCTCCCAGCTTTCAACCTGTTTTCACTGCTGTTCCCTTTACACACTCTACTTGGACTGAGCTCATTCACTGCCAGAGCTTCACCTGCCACATTCCCGGATGTTCTGATATCTGCCATAAACTTCCCCAGATCTATGGATTTAAATATCCAAGTGATTCACAGACATCTCCACTTTGACTCCTATACATTCTAAAACTCTGAGTGTCCAAAATTAAACTTAGATCATCCCGCCTAAATCTGTCCTCTTAATATGGTTGCTCACCTTAATGATTGCTCACACACTGAAGCCAAAAATCTGAGAAACACTTTAGGCTGCTTCTTAGTCTGTGAATCCACTTATCTCTTAAGTATTCCTTCTTTTCTCTCTTTACTTATTCTCTTTTGTTAGGCCCCCTGCATCCTCTTCCTGGACTATTCTAATAGTTTCCTAACTCACCTGCCTCTGTTTTTGATAACTCATAGCCATTCTCTGAATAACCACCAGCATTCTCTCCATGACATGAATCTGACCATGTCCCTCACTTGTTTAAAATTCTTCAATGCCCCGCTTCCCCCCCCCCCCCACCACCCCCACCCCGCTCCATGAATTCAGGATTAAAGAACCAGCTATTTAAAGTCCTCTGAATCCTGTCCTCTCCCAGTTTTTTCCAGCTTCAACTCTGAGGTCCCATCCCAAAGGAAATCATCCTTCAATCTTTCCTCACCTTCTGGAAGAGCCCCAGAGCCGAGCTAGATGTCCCAGCTCCAAATTCCAATCTTGTGGCCAGCACATACTCAACATCACAGAATTCTCTCATTACAGTATATTGAAATGACCTTCCTAAATTTCTAAAACGGGAATATTGGCTTATTCTGTTTTTGCTCTCCAGGGCTTGGAAATGTACCTAAGAAGCACTAAAGAAAATCCTGTTGAACTGATGCAATATTTAGCTCACGTGTATTGGGTTGCCAACACGGCAAGCCAGCAACCAAACAACTCTTAAAAAGTAACGCTTACAGGTAATTTGACATTGGTTATTTCTTCCGTACTAACTTTTAAAATGTTTGAAGGTGCACTTTTATCACAGTTGTTGTAAAGGTAATAAAAGAAAACGAAAAAACTTTTAAAATGTTGAAGGTGCACTTTTATCACAGTTGTTGTGAAGGTAATAAAGGAGAACGAAAAAAACCTATTCGTGCCTCCCCGTCGGGGAATCGAACCCCGGTCTCCCGCGTGACAGGCGGGGATACTCACCACTATACTAACGAGGAACTGCACAAAGGCAGCCTTTCTGCTAGACCTCTTATTGCTTCTCACCCTGCCCTATCTTTACTGCCCGCTACTACCAATAGGTCTGACATTCTTCAATTGCCATTGCAATTTCTACCGAAGTTGGACGAAACTAAAATGGAAGCATTCAATTGATCTCCCCGCTACACTTGGGATCATTTCCGTCGGCCCACCCCTCCACAGGCTGCTCCCACTCCCCTCCTCTTCCTCCTCCTCCCCTTTCAGGAATGTCCCCAGTCCTTTCAGCACCCCTCCACACACACTCCCAGGGAGCATAGCGCACGCCTCCTCGCTCTGCATCACGGAACTTGTAGTTCCAGCCACGGGGGCAACCTACTCTTCTCTCACTTTGAGAAACTTCCCTTCCCGGCGGGCGCCACGAGTCCTTCAGCTCTTCTTTACCTCCCTCCCTCCTCTCGCTCTCAGTCGAGTAGTCTGGCAGCTGGGTTTTGGGGTGCAGATCGGCGTGCGGAGGGACTCCCCAGAGCCATGCCCGAGGTAGTGGATACGTGCTCCTTGGCCTCTCCGGCTTCGGTCTGCCGGACCAAGCACCTGCACCTACGCTGCAGCGTCGACTTTACCCGCCGGGTGTTGACCGGCACCGCCGCGCTCACGGTGCAGTCTCAGGAGGACAATCTGCGCAGCCTGGTACGGTGGGACGAGCGCCCAGTGTCCGCCTCTCTCCGGCCGCCCGCGTCGCGTCCCTTTCCCCGCTGCCGCCCCTTCCCAGCCCCGCACCTCGGTCCGTCTGCAGCCCTCAACTCACATTCCACACCTCCCCTTCAGCCCTCACTCATTTCTCAGCCTCCCCTTCCTCAGCCCCCACTCACCCTATATCTCCTCCTCCCATACCCACTTATGTCTCTGCATCCCTCCGTCAGCCCCTGAATATACCTAAGTGTCTTTTCCTGCGCCCCTCTCCCCAGACTCTTCTTCCCAGTCCCTGGGCACATCCTAGCGCCCCATCCACGCCCTGCTCCTCACCCAGCGCTCAGGCTTCATTTTAGCACGAACCCTCCCTCCCCTGTAATCCTAGTTTCTGGCGCTAACCCCCTTGTGGCCTCCCCATTTCCTCGGCCTGCAGCCCAGAACTCCCTCCTCGGGCCCCAGATTTCTTCCAGTCCCCCAGCGCACCTTCCTCAGTCCACAGTCTCATCTAAGTCTCACACCCGATGTCCTGCGGATGCTGATCCTTTGCTCCCACGCACCTTATTTCAACCTGCACGTCTGCAGGACGGGACCCATCGACCTATCGTAGTCTTTCCTCAGCCTCCCTACCAGTGTTTCTCAAATCCCTTAGGATTTCCAGCTCCAGACCCGTCTATCCCTACTGCTTTGGTATTTCCAGTCTCTGCTAACTCTAGATGCAGCTCTTTTTCTCCAGGGTCATGGTCCTTCTACCTTTGACTCTTATTGCCCTTCTCTTCAAATAATTTAAGGACCGTTGGGCCATTCAGGCTTTCTAAGCGTATCTCAATGCAGTGCATTATAGTTGGTTCCAAGGAGCGAGTAATTATTGCGTTTCTTAGAAAGTAATGTACTTTCACAAGATCGCTAGCCACTTGAGTGATGAAAAGTTTGTTTAGATTTATGGAGCGTTATTAAATTATTTTATGTGTACAACATAACTTGTTTTCAGTGTTCTTACTCAAAGTGATAGTATTTGGATTGTACCTTTCACCTGAAGAATTTCATAGGTGAGCATTTTAGAAATAAGAGGGACAAGGGTTTAAAATGTCAGGC
This sequence comes from Panthera leo, assembly GCF_018350215.1. Taxonomy (NCBI): domain Eukaryota; kingdom Metazoa; phylum Chordata; class Mammalia; order Carnivora; family Felidae; genus Panthera; species Panthera leo. Next base: position 116,627,268 of record NC_056685.1, on the reverse strand, counting down.
CCAGTGTATTTTGCATAGAGTATTGTGGCATCTACTAAAGCACAGCCTTAAGCAACCTGACCACCATATGTTGTAGGCTTGATGGTGGGAAATTAGTGGGGTCAATTAGTTGGATATAATTATAAGTTTAGATAAGAATTGGTGGTTCTCATGACTCCTGTTTGTGTAATAGGCCTGTGTTTTGAGTTTATTAATATGAACTAATGTAGCAGGTAACCTACTCTTTGTCCTTTAACATCTTGCTAGACTGATTCTGATTTGAAAAGTAGGTGGACTCCTCTATATATTGATATTTAGTCACCAAAAATACTACAAGGAAGAAAATTAATATCACAGGCAAGAAGATATCTATTTCCTTGTAGGTTGTACTTTGTTCTGCCTGAAGTACCATGCTATCTTTTATTGCAGGCAGCTTTGCCCTGGTAGGATTGGCCACTTCAATGCAATCTCTCTTTTTATTAAAAGAAAGTAGATTTTGATAGTTTATCACTGCTTAATACGACCTTGCACTCTCACCTGCTCTGTAAAAATACTGAACTCTGATCCCTGAGGAAGCACAAGACAGGATGCTTCAATCTGGAAAAGAATGTACATTCAATGTTCCAATCTAAAAACTTGCCCATTGTTTTCTTCATTCCCCAAATCTTGAGAGAAGTAAGGTTTTTAAATCAGGATGTCTGGCTGGCATGTCTGTTTAGTAAATTAGAGCCTAGAATTATAATGTTAGATGTTATGCAAGGAAGTGTAGTTGTATACAGTGACATCTGTTTGTAATTTGCTTATTTATCACAACAACTTGAGGCCAAGAGTTTGGTTTTATTTATTCAACATTAGCATCTTTCCTCCGCTAGATTACAGGCTCTTGAAGGTAGTTCTGTGTTTCATGGCTCTTTGGATCTCAGGTTCTTAGTATAGCACCTGGCAGGTAGAGGACGTGTTGTTAGTTTGATGAACTAATGGATGAATTCAATTAGAAAGCAGTGCCTAAAGTTTACATGGGCTGCACTAAAAATGTGCTAAGTGTATCTTGAAGGTGAGAGGACCTCATCCTCACCACCACCAATAGAGAGGACCCAGTGGCAGTGCTGGGTGAGGACATCAACTGTCCTTTCTCACTTCATTCTCAGAGTCCTTGATGCTGGGAATGTTGAAGGAACCCTGCTAGGACTAAATCCCAGCTTTTCTGAAAATCCTTCTGAAGTTTTGGGTTATTTGCACTGAAGTTTAATACTCATTTGTGATAACTTCCAAGCATTTGTTTCTTGTATTAAAATTTTCAATTTCTTTAGGTGTTCTGTCAGTTGATGGCTCAAAGAGTTTGTAATGTCTTGACCAAGATCATTCACTAGTAAGTTTCAGAAGCCAGGATGTGAACACAGATCTTTCTGACTGCAAACCCTCCTGTCTTCACTAAGTAAACAGCTGAGCTGGGAATCAAATCAAGGTGTTGTTTTAGTTTTGGTTTTAACAATAACCCCATGCTTTTTTCATTATAGCATCCTGCAAATAACAAGTAGAAAATGTAGAGACATAATACTGAGGCATAAAGCTTTTTAACTTAATTTTTTTTCATGTTTATTCATTTTTGAGAGAGAGAAAGAACATGTGCGTGAGCAGGGGAAGGGAAGAGAGAGAAAGAGACACAGAATCCAAAGCAGCCTCTGAACTGTTAGCAGAGAGCCTGCTGCGGGGCTCAAATCCACGAACTATGAGATCATGACCTGAGCCAAAGTCCGGTGCTTAACCAACTGAGCCACCCAGGTGCCCCATAAAGCTTTTTAATTTAGAGCCATGCTTTGTTGAAGAAAGAATTTGAGCTTGCTTTAAAAAAGCATATACAATATTATGAGATTAAAAATACTTTAAGAATTTAGAGGAAGAGAGGGGCACGTGGGTGGCTCAGTTAGTTAAGCATGAGACTTCAGCTCAGGTCATGATCTCGTGGTTTGTAGGTTTGGGCTCCCCATCGGGCTGTGTGCTGACAGCTCAGAGCCTGAAGCCTGCTTTGGATTCTGTGTCTCCCTCTCTCTCTGCCCCTTCCCCACTCACACTCTGTCTCTCTCTCTCTCAAATAAACAAACATTAAAAAAAATTTTTTAAAGAATTTGGAGGAAGAGAGAATAAGGGTAGGGAAATCAAATGTATGGCACAAAGTCCTAAAAAAAGAGAAGTGGGTTGCGAGGTTTAACATGGAGCTTCCCAGCAGCCTGTGCAAAAAGGGAATTAGTTATATATTCCATGGCATCTAGCCAGCTGGTTTTGGGGGTGTTATTCAAAGAGGATACTGTGAGATATAGTAAATCAGTAACTTCCTACTGTTAGTAGGTCTGTTTCTTACAACTGCATGTGGGTATCTTGGTCTTATACACAGTTGGTGTTCAGTAAAACTTTATTGAAAAGTACTAATTCCAGCTTTTCAACTATCCAGTTTCCTTTTTGTCCCTATTACTATTTTTGATCAATTGCTTAATAACATTTATTAGTGAAATTTGAAGGGGAATTTCTTAATTTGAGAATGATAGCTGAGGTTAAGACTTGAGATATATAGCTTAACCACTGTGTTTTCTATTGTCTCTTGGCTCAGCTCTTGCTTCATGCTGATATCAACTGATACATACTACTTTTCAGGTACTGTGCTGAACTCTGGGAATGCAAACCTAAGAAGGTTTCTGTCTTTTTAAGAACCCTCAAGCTAGTAGAGAAAACATAGCAATATAATATGGTACAATAAATGCTATAGGAGAGATTTGGACCAACTACTGTATTAAGTTCAGAGGATATGAAAAAGATTAAAAAAATAGTCATAACAGTAATCTGACTCTCTGACTGAATAGATTTGAAAAGTTTAGGCAATACAGACAATAGAATATGTTCCTCTGGGAAATGAGCCAGTTGAGTCATCCTTTTGGTTATGAAAGTCGTGTAAACATGAGTAGTTATATACATAGATATTCAAATTAAGTTTTTAAAATAAATCAGTTAGCCAGAAATAGGTGCTGGAATAGGAAGGCACAAAGGAGTAACCCTCTCATTCTTAATAAGATATAAATCTAATAAAACCAAATATTCTGAATATGCAAGTGCAAGAAGATAAGTCAGTTCTACTAATTTAGAGTAAGGGAGATGGTTGCGGTGCCCCCAGAAGAAAGTAACCCAAAAGGAATAATTACCTATTAGCAGGAAAACAGGTGGCTCCCCTAACAAATATGGCTGCTTTAAAAAAAGATCAAACCAGAATGGAGATTTTTTTCCAACCAAGTTATCATTGACTCTAGAGAGGTAGGAATCAAATTAATGACTGCCCTTGTGACTTTTCCTGAGTTTATAATTCAGTTAACCAACTTGAAAGAGAAGCAGCTGGTCCTCTAACTCCCCATGCTACTGCAGCCAGATTTCAGTAAAAAGATGCCAGAAGTAGGGAGATCAGACCGCAGGTGGTTCTAAGGCAGGGTCTGGCCTACAGTGGTTGTAGAAGGACAGAGAAGAAAGTATGAGGACGGCATGAAAGAAAAATTTGTTAACTGGCTATGGGGGATTGGGAAGTGGGATCAATTGTGGATTATTTGAATGTCTCAAACCTTAGGTACCTTGAGGATTCTGTTAACAGAACAGAAATAAAGGGAGAGAACTGATTTCAGGGACATCCAGGTAGCTTCATTTTTGGAATTTTGAGAAGCCCACTGAATATGAGGCAATATTTCCCATGGAAATGTCAAGCAGGCAACTAAGAAACCCAGCAGCAGTCCTGGGGAAGAGGTAACAACTGTAGAAACAGACTATAGTCATCAGCACAGAGGTATTGGTTGATGATACGGGATGAGTGAGAATGAGAGAGTGACGAATATGGTAAGAAAATCTAGGGATCCAAGCTAGAACATTGGGACATATCCATTTTTAGGAGCTAGAAAGGAGGTGGAGGAAATGGCATTAGACAAAGAGGAAAACCATTCATGTTTAAACTCAAAGAAGCCAAGGAAAGGACTTCGAACAGATGAGGTGGCCCATAAGGGCTATGAGTGGGTGGGGGTCCAGATTACAGAGCAGAAAAGACCCCTCGATCAGGAGGAGTGCCCTGCCCTCTCAGTAGCAGAGGATGGAGAAGCCAGACTGAAGAGGGAGAAAGGAAAAAAGGAGGAGAGATTGATGAGGAAGAGGAAGTAGCAGCCATAGGTTGCCCATAGAGTTTAAGAATGGAAGGAGACAGGGGTGCCTGGGTGGCTTGGTAGGTTGTGTCCGACTCACGATTTCAGCTCAGGTCATGATCTCAGGGTTTGTGAGTTTGAGCCCCATGTCAGCCTGTGTGCTGACAACACGGAGCCTGCTTAGGATTCTGTCTCTCTCTCTCTCTTCCCCTGCTCATGCTCTCGCCTGTGGGTGTGCATGCTCTTTGCCGATCTCTCTTTCTCTCAAAATAAATAAACTTTAAAAAAAGAAAGGAAGGAGACAAATAAATAGGTATCAAGGCAGATTGATCAAGTGAAGTTTAAAAAGTAACATTGGGAGACTTGTTCAGGTTGTTTGGAAACAGTCTTGTGGCATAGGAAGGTTGAAGATTCTAGAGCAAGAGAGAGAGATGATGAAAGGTATGGTCTCTAGGGCTCGGATGGAGGATTATGGGGATGGAAAGCACTCAGACACCTGCTGCCACTCCCTTGCTGCCCCACGCAGTTGTCCTTGATGGGCCACGGCAAGTAGACACCCTCTCCCAGTCCTTGGTAGGTCATGTGGTAGGAGCTGACCACCACCCCACCCCCCCACCCCCCCACCCCCGCCCAGGTTGAGCTTTTTCAAGGTACATAATGGCAGTATACAGCCTGCGTATTTGCCCAGCAAGTGCCAGGGGTTCTTTTAATATTGGGATAGATGCAAGTACATAGGAGTTAGAATTTCAGGAAGAAATACATGGTGAGATACATCAAGGAGTGGTGATGAAAGAAACTTTTAAGTTCAAGGTGAATTTTTTTCATAACAGGGAAGTTAAGTTTTAGGAGATAGGAACAAAGGCATTTTAAATTAGATCTGACGTCCACTTAAAACCTCAAATTTGTGGGACTATCCCAGAATTACCTAATGATATATATGCAAACTTTAGAACCAAAAATTTTTCAGGAAGCTTAGAGCCCCAAGAGACGAGACCTACACTAACTTTTGACTTCTTTAATTCTTGTAATTTCACTCTGTATTTTACTCTCTATGAGCAACTAGTTCTACTCTGTGATCATTATAGTTAACCCATAACTAATATTAGTTTTCTCTGGTGTATATAAAACAATTTTCTTATCACTTAAAAACACTAATTTAATTCTAGATTTTGGATACAAAGGACCTCACGATAGAAAAAGTGGTCATCAATGGACAAGACGTTAAATATGCTCTTGGAGAAAGACAAAGTTACAGAGGATCACCAATGGAAATCTCTCTTCCTATTGCTCTGAGCAAGTATGAATATTATTATCTTTCTCTTTTACATAGCTAAATAATAGAGAAAAAGCATTTTTAATGTAAACAATTTTCCTATTTCTAGTTTGAATATAGGTAGTAACTGGTGCTCTTACTGATCTCCTCAGATTGAAGTTTATGGTAAAAATTATATGTTCTTAAGATACTAAAGAAATTCATTGTACAAAATCCTGAAGAATAGGAGTTTTGATAACTGTTACTTCTTTACTGATCATTTTACTAATACCTAGAGTGATGATGGGAGCATGCCATCTTAAGGAGGCATTTCAGGATCACCTGGGAAACTTTTACAAGCTGCACATTTTTCACCTTTTCCCCAGAGGCCAGCCACTTTTACTAATGGAATAATGACAATGACAAACATAGAACCGTTTCTGTATACCAGTCTTGAGATAATGCTTTAAATACGTTTATCTAACTTACCGAATTTACATAATTTATCTAATCCTTACAATAACCGTTGTGGTGTGATTTCCATTTTACAAATGAGGAGAGGGAACCTCAGGGAAATAAAATAACTTATTCAAGAAAGTGGCAGCCACAGTTGTCATATCAGGGGTGTATCCCACTCCTTGATAAATTGGGAAGGGGAGAAAGGGTGGAAAAACCATTGGCCTAAAATAAGAGTGATCTACCCTCACCTTCCAGTGGCCAGTATTTTCATGCCTCCTCTTCCTGTTTAAGAAAAAGAAACAACCACATGTAACTTGTCAGGTAGATATCATTGACCTCTTTCTGCAGATAAAGAACTATGGCAGAGGGTGGTCGAATAACTTGCCCAAGTTCCCTGAACCAGTAGGTTGTAGACTCAGGATTCATAGGCATGGCTGCCGGTCTCCACAACTCTTGCTATTTCCTCATTATGAGTGCTGCTCAAACTGTCTGAGGTAAAGGGCCAGTTCTTGGTATTTCCAATCTGTCACAGGCTGATTCTTTTATAAAATGCAATAAAAATGAATTGCTAGGAAGAAGAGATTAAAAGCAAGCACACATTTTTGATTACTAGATTCAGCAGATGTAAAAATGACTACAAGTTTCTAAATGCTTCTTCTCAGTGTCGACCTGTCCTGGTAAGTTTGCAGGCCAGTACAACTCTGTGTTGTGCTGTGGCATCCACTGCGGGAGTAGTCACGGTTCCAAAATTATTTCTTCCACTTTCCCGTTATCATAAAAGATTACATGATACCACCACAAGCACAAGTGTGTGACAATCAGTAGTGTACTCCATGAATATTAGTTCCTGTTCCTGTTACATCTTCGTAAGCAGTTAGCATGTTGGAGTGAAAAGGACCCGGAAGCTGGCATTCAGGTAAGAACGTGAGAGGCAAACTTGACCTACTTAGGAGGCAACATTTCCTAGAGCTTAGGCTCCATCAGTCACGAGACCTTGTAAAATATTATTTATAGTATATACTCTGTGTATTATGAACCCAAACTTTAGTTAGATTGAATTATATGCTACTAATGTATTTGTTTGTTGCATACAGAAATCAAGAAGTCGTTATAGAAATTTCTTTTGAGACATCTCCAAAGTCTTCTGCTCTTCAGTGGCTCACTCCTGAACAAACTTCTGGGAAGGAACACCCATATCTCTTTAGTCAGTGCCAGGTAAAAGAGATCTGGAATGATTCATTATACATAGAATTCCCAGCACATTCAGTTCAATGAAGCAAAGTGGACAGTGGTCTCAGGTCTCACCTAAGATAGCATTTTAATGTATGTTATAACAACAATATGTATTTTCATTGATATCTCTCATTATTAACACATTCAGATATTACTTTTAAAAAGAAACTCCCTTTGGTTTGAAATCATGTCCCTTTGAAGTAGACTATCTAGGTCATATTTATATTTTTGTCCCCAGCACCTGGCATAGAACTTGGCATTCTTGAGTGGGCACTCAAGAAATGGTTATAAAATAGAAAGGAAAAAATTAATAAGGCAAAAGTGATATGTACTGGTTATGAAAATGTTAATTATAAATGGAAAGTGAAAGATCAGATTTTTCAGTCTTCTGCAGACATCATTGCCCAGAAGTAACCACCACTGAGTTAGGTTTGCATCTATTCCAGATTTTTCTTACACATTTACAACTGTATATGTTTTGTAAATATATTAAAATACTGTTAAAATGACACGACTTAAACTATTTCTCTTTAAAAACTAAGAATGTAGATGGAACTGGAAGGTATTATGCTGAGTGAAATAAGTCAGTCAGACAAGGACAGATATCATATGTTTTCACTCATATGTGGATCTTGAGAAACTTAACAGAAGACCATGGGGGGGAGGGACGGGGAAAAAAATAGTTACAAACAGAGAGGGAGGTTAGGCAAACCATAAGAGACCCTTAAATACAGAGAACAAACTGAGGGTTGATGGCGGGGTGGGGAGGCTGGGGAGCGGGAAAAATGGGTGATGGGCATTGAGGAGGGCATTTGTTGGGATTCCCCAAAAACCAAGAGAATCTACCCCGAAAACCAAGAACACACCTTACACACTGTATGTTAGCCAATTTGACAATAAATTATATTAAAATAAAAATAAATAAAATAAAAACTAAGAATAAAGAATCCTATAATTAGAGACAATCTGTCACAAGGATAATACATATCAAACTATCTTCTAAAAAGAAAAAAGACCTAATTCTGTTAGTAATCAAATAATTTACAATTAAAGGAACTCACTTTGTTAAACACTTACTGTATTTTCCAGCACTGTGTTAGGTACTTTGCATACTTAATCCTCTCAGTATTCCTCTGGGATAGATACTATGTTAGGCTCAAATTTGAATACAAGTCTATTAAAAGAGAAGCCATAGTGGAACACAAAATAGACATGTTTCCTTTCTATTGGCAATTGGAATACCTTTTTAATCCAAGAAACCCTTAGTTCAGTAATCTGAGATACAGTTTTCTAGGCACGAGTGTACAAGTTGTGTGCTCTCTTAGAAACATCTGATTTTCAGTCAGTACTTCTTTTAGAATGTCCATAATCTAAAGTTGGCAACATGTGCAAGATTTGAGAGTCACAAGAATGCGAATTTTCAATATGGTATTCCACTTCTCATTGGCAACAATGTTTGAAATACAGGAAAGAGATTGCAGTTAAATTAAGAAATGACTGCGGTTAATGGGGAAGCTGGACATGATTTTGTTCGACAAGTTTGCTACGGTTGCCCTCCGCACGTGTGCCTGGGTGTGGGCTTTTCCAGTGAGACACTTGTCAAAACCACTTTGGTGCTGCTGAGCCACCAACTAGAGATCGTTAAGGAACTCCAAAGACATGGTCTTAGAGGCCTGTTTTCGGAGAATCAGGTGGTTCTTCTAGTCTTACTTAATCCAGGTAGAAGTCATTTAGGATCCCATGTCCTTGGAGAATCTATTAGATAGGAAGTGAAAAGGGCTAGAGTTTGGGGGTTGTAAGGAAGCATGCAGTGGCAGCAAGTATGTCTAGGATCTGTAACAAGTTCAGACAGAGATGTTAGTGTCCGTGCTCCTTTAAGCTCAGGGGACTGTCTCAAGGAGGCTGGGGCTGCTTTGCTCACCGGCAGTCAGTCCAGAGTTATTTGTCGGCCAGGGTACAAAATCATGGGTACTCTGGCCATTCTTCTTGATGGAACTGGCACTCGTGACAGATGGATGGGGAAGCAGAAAAACACTGCATCTCATGCGAATGAATCTGTCTAGATGGTATTGAGGAAGACTGTTCTTTCTCCTTTTCATCTTCGTTTTTACTTGTCAAGACTCTAGCGACATTCCCCAAGCTGTTTTCCTCAGAACACAGATGTCCTATGAGATGTTAATAACTGACCAGAGAAAAATGGTTCCCCGTCAAAAACAATTGTAAGAATTCAAACAGGTTTCTTTATTGTAGGTCTTTTCAGAGTCTTCAGGAGGCTATGTTCCAAATGACTCATTAAGACAGGGATGTAGAATGCATGGTTTGCCATTTTATTTCACCAACGAGCCTTTTTTTCTCAGGGTCCCTAACAGCTTCTCACTGGGCACTACTGTTACTCTAAGTAGAGAGTAGGAAACAATGTTTAAGGTTGCTTCCTGCTTCAACTGAAATGTGACGATTGACCATACATTAAAATGGAAAATCAAACTTTTTTGTCCACAAGTCTGCTTTTGCTACTTCAATAGATCTGAGCAAGTGTGAGACATACTTTTAAAAAGAACGTGTCTAAGGACAGTGCTGCAATTTTAACGATTTCTTAATGACTTGATTTATAAGAAAGGAGAATAGCTTTCTCTTTCTTCCCCCCCTCCGCCCAGGCCATCCACTGCAGAGCAATTCTTCCTTGCCAGGACACTCCTTCTGTGAAATCAACCTATAGTGCTGAGGTAAGTATCACAAATTATTAACTAAATTAAGTGAGTCATGTAACTAAATGTGGTAGAAATGATAAGCAGAGAAAATAGTTGGATTTTTATAGTTAGCAATACTTTACTTAATTAAATTCTATATGAAATATGTACCAAACAAGCTGGGGCCCTCATTTTGCATCTCTCAAGATTTTATTTTTAAATAATCTCTACATCCAACATGGGGCTTAAATTTACAGCCCCGAGATTCAGTGTCTCATGCTCTACCGACTGAGCCAACCAGGTGCCCCTGCATCTCTCTTTTAAATAAGTTATTTTTCTTTTATTTTTTTAATGTGTATTTATTTTTGAGAGCGAGAGAGGGAAGGGCAGAGAGACAGGGGAACACCGAGTCTGAAGCAGGCTCCAGGCTCTGAGCTGTCAGCAGAGCCCAACGTGGGGCTCAGACCCATGAACCCATGAACCGTGAGATCATCACCTGAGATGAAGTCGGACACTTAACCGACAGAGCCACTTAGGTGCCCCTGCATCTCTCTTTTAAAGGTAGTTTTGAACATAAGTGTAATAAAAGGAAATGGGTACTATTTTGATTGTAAAAGAAATTCAGAATAAAGGACCTCAAAGCAAGAACTTGGGGACAATGTCTTTTAACTTTTAAAAATTAACATTTGCAGGATTAAAGGTTCTAGAAATGTGCTCTGTAGCCACATAAACTTCTGTCTAGGTATCCTAACAGGCATATATTGCAGATTTACTGAATACGTTTCCGTCTTGTTCTTGTCATAGGTACTGCTAATCGTTTTTCAGAAAGGACTATGATAATAAATACATACTAAATAAATAATAAGCACTAAATAATATTAAGTACATACATACATTCATACATACGTACTAGCTCCCAGGCCAGACCTATTTGGACCAAGCAAATAGAATTGAGGACCAACCTGTCTTTACGGGGCCTTCTTGATTCTGAGATCATCCCACAACCAGACCACACCTACTGTGTATAGGGCTATAGAACACTATATACTTGGAGGCAAAGAATCTCAGCTTCTAGACTCTCCTCTACCACTTAATAACTGCATGACCCGAGGCAAGTCTTATGACCTCACGACCTCAGTTGTCTCATCTGTATAACACATCACTGCCTAAATAGAGAGAGGAAGCAGAACGAAATTATTTCCCAAATGCTTTTCAGTGCTAGAATTATGGTTGTTGTAGCACTGGTTCTGGAGCTCCTGATTCTGTATCTGCCCCAGAGATAGCTTTAAATACTGGGCCATGCAAGAAGAATATGAAAGTCTAGAACTTGGAATGGATGTTTCCTCGATCGTTAATACTGAGGGGATAGTCCTTGATTCCAGCAGTCCAGGCATTTAGTAAGTAGCACAGCTAGAATTTTAAACTAGTTTCTACCTAATGCTTGTAATATGGATGGATGAATGGATAGATAGATACTTCACATTTGTTTTCAAAGAAGCCAGTTTTATGTATTGCTAGCTTTATTTATAAACCTGATATGTACAAACTTACCTGGCCAACAGTCTATCGCATAGTTAAGAAGGGGAGAATACATTATTTTACATACAGAGTTGAAGATACATAGCATCTTTTATTTATAACTGGAAATGACTTCTCTTCTTGATTAGGTGTCTGTTCCTAAAGAATTGGTGGCACTTATGAGTGCCATTCGTGATGGAGAAGCACCTGACCCAGAAGACCCGAGCAGGAAGATCTATAGATTCAGCCAAAAAGTAAGTTCTTAGCGTCTAAAGTTTTGGTTTAATTGGTGGTGAACTACGAATAGCTTTTACCCATCCAGAGAGAAAATTACATTTGAAATATTTCAGAATTTAGGAAGCAGCTTCTTTTTTCTTCATTTCTTTTTCTTTTGTGCCTATAAAATGTTGTGTTCTACTTACAGAGTTGTACTAAAGAAAGGGGTTGCTGGATAAGCAAAGTGAGGAGCATGGCCTGATCCCATTTTCTCTTATCCCAGTTAGTAGCAGATTTTCTGTTATTTTAAGTTACACTTTTGCCCGCCTTGGTACCACGGTACAGGCATGTGGTTATTTAGTGTTTATAAATGGAAGGGCTATATTAGACCAAAAAAAAGAAAAAAGAAAAAAGAAAAAAACCAACAACACTGTGTTACAATCCTTAAAATTAAAATTCCTGTGTAATTTAAGCTGGTAATTTGACTTGCATCTTTGACCTTTGATGAATTGTGTGTGTGTTTATACATAGTGCTTTTAGGTTTTTTTTTAATGTTTATTTATTTTTGAGAGAGACAGAGACAGAGCACGAGCAGGGAGGGGCAGAGAGAGAGGGAGACACAGAATCCAAAGCAGGCTCCAGGCTCTGAGCTGTCAGCACAGAACCCAACGCGGGACTTGAACCCATGAGCAATGAGATCATGACCTGAGCCAAAGTCTCACACTTAACCAACTGAGCCACCCAGGCGGCCCTGTGCATGTTTGTTTTTGTTTTTTTTTTCAACGTTTTTTTTTTTTTGGGACAGAGAGAGACAGAGCATGAACGGGGGAGGGGCAGAGAGAGAGGGAGACACAGAATCGGAAACAGGCAGAGAGAGAGGGAGACACAGAATCGGAAACAGGCTCCAGGCTCCGAGCCATCAGCCCAGAGCCTGACGCGGGGCTCGAACTCACGGACCGCGAGATCTTGACCTGGCTGAAGTCGGACGCTTAACCGACTGCGCCACCCAGGCGCCCCATTGTTATTGTTATTGTTTTTGTTTTTAAATGACCTCCTTCACAGTACATGTAATTGAGCCACAGCGGACAGTTTTGCTCCTACACCAGCATCTGGGATTCCAGGCTCCCAAACCTTCAGCATCCTCTTACTGCTGGATTCTTTTATATGTCTCTCAAATATACCAGGAGCGGTTTTTAAAAAGAAAGTAAAATATTGTTTTAGATCAAGGAAAACACTGAAAAACTTAAGAGAAAAAGCACAGTTCCTTCTTACAGATTACTTTTTGAGAAATGCTTGAAATAGACCTTGTACAATCATGATTTTCACATTTCAGAATCTGTCCTTCCTAGTAAACTGAAAGAGAAATAGATGTTTTGAAATGTTTTACATCACAATTTTGAACTATTTGACTCCCTAAAAATGAGAACTGTGAAATTTGAAAAGGAATTTATTTACTTTTAAATATGAATTGTCTTGCTCTATAACATTTTTAAGCACTAATTTGAGCACGTGTGTGGGTTGTTTTTTATTGTTTTTCGTTTTTTTTTTTTTTTTCACTCCCTTTAGGTTCCGATCCCCTGCTACCTGATCGCTTTAGTTGTTGGAGCTTTAGAAAGCAGGTGAGCTTTCGAACAAATCTTGAGGTTTATGAAAAGGTTAAACTTTAGGCATCTTGAATCTCTGGCAGGATTATTAACTAATAGCTCATTTGTGCATTTCTCAAGATACCAAGCTGACAGCTCTGGAAAAATCAAATCTAATTATAAAATGTAAATAGCAACTAATTTTAAATTAAAGTCTTTACCAGTTGCCCTTCAGATTTTCCAAGTATTATAGAATGAGCATGCTCTTACCTTTTTTTTTTTTTTTTAATTTTTTAATGTTCATTTATTTTTGAGAGAGACAGAGAGATAGAGCATGAGCAGGGGAAGGGCAGAGAGAGAGAAAGACACAGAATCCAAAGCAGGCTCCAGGCTCTGAGCTGTCAGCACAGAGCCTGACGCGGGGCTCAAACTCACGGACCGCGAGATCATGACCTGAGCCGAAGTCGGACGCTCAACCGACTGAGCCACCCCGGTGCCCCCCACTTTTTTTAAAATGTGACTACTAGGCAATCTAAAATTAAATAGGCAGCTTATACTTGTGGCTCCCTTTAAATGTATTAGACAATGTAAGTTACATTTCTACTCAGTGTGGTCTAGAAACCAATAGCTTTGGCATCACCTGGGAGTTGGTTAGAAATGCAAATTCTTGGGCCCTATCCAGACCTACTAAATCAAAGTTTGCAGATGAACAAGCTTCCCAGATCATCAGTAGGCACATTATGCAAGTTTGAGAAGCAACAACCTAGAATCCACTGCCTCTCTGGGACGGGACACCTAGGCAAAAATCTTGTTGTTCGGGGTTTGGTGCTACATAAAATTTTTAAGATGAAATGTAGATGAAAAAAATATTTTTGAGTTCTAGCCCTATATAAGTGATATATGTAGTTCCATTTGTTTCTTCCTTTTTAAAAAAAAAATTTTTTTTAATGTTTATTTTTTGAGAGAGAGAGACAGAGACAGAGGTACAGAGTGAATGGGGGAGGGGCAGAGAGAGAGGGAGACACAGAATCTGAAACAAGCTCCAGTTCCAAGCTGTCAACACAGAGCCTGACGTGGGGCTTGAACTCATGGACCATGAAATCGTGACCTGAGCCGAAGTCAGAAGCTTAACTGACCGAGTCACCCAGGTGTCCTTCTTTTTTTTTAAATTGTGGTTTAAAAAACCCCACAAAATTTACTATCTTAATCATTTTTACATGTACAGCTCAGTAATCAGTAGTGTTCAGTATATCCACATTATTGTGAAACAGATTTTCAAAACTGTTTGATTTTGCAAAACTGAGACTCTATACCCTTTAGAAAACAACTCCCATTTCTAAATCCCTCCACACCCTGGTAACCACCATGCTACTCTGTCTCTATGAATTTGACTACTTTAGATACCTCATGAGTGGAATCCTAGAGTATTCATTCTTTTGTAACTGGCTTGTTTTATTAGGCATAATGTCCTCAAGTTTCAGTCATGTTGCAGCATGTGACATGATTTCCTTGTTTTTCTACTTGTTTCTTCTTATATGAGTGTTCAACCTGTAAATGCATAACAAAGTTTACATCTGCCCCTGTTCTGGAATAACCTCTTACTGAGCCATGATTGGGTTTCTATAGCTGTGAGATTGTGGGAGGAAACTAGGTCCCCAAAGTTCTTACCAGAGCCAATCAAGGCACTTTATGTCTCAGTTTTCATTTGGCTTAGCCTGTGCCTCCTTCTAGAGCTGCATATACAACAGCAGGTTTGTATCTCAGAGAAGCCATTTAACCTCACCTCCTCCCCATAAGCACATGGTAAATCACACTAGTACTGCAAGGATTTGTGTATAGTACTTCAGCTCTTTCCTAGAACCAGGGAGGTAAGTTGTCTTGAATTTCACTTATTAAGCTTTTTAATTTTGCAGGAAGATTGGCCCAAGAACACTGGTTTGGTCTGAGAAAGAGCAGGTGGAAAAGTCTGCTTATGAATTTTCTGAGGTTGGTCATCTAGTTCCCCTTTTTAATAATCGTGGTAGACAGTAGATTTAAGGTTTTAAGGATGAAATGTTATGGTGTTAAGTGATGTAGTAAGAGAATCAAATACACCTTATTTTATGTGAATTTGTAGTTGCTACACTTTTTGTGCCAATATCATTTAAAATGAGCATCATTAACTCATAACCTTCATAGAAAGCAATATACACATTTAAGAAATCCATCATTGTGATGAATGACTAAGACATACAAATATATATGCATTAATTTTCCAGACTGAATCTATGCTTAAAATTGCAGAAGATCTGGGAGGACCGTATGTTTGGGGGCAGTATGACCTGTTAGTCCTGCCACCATCTTTCCCTTACGGTGGCATGGAAAATCCTTGCCTCACTTTTGTAACTCCTACTCTGCTGGTAAGTATAAATATTTCTTCCTTTCAGACCGAGTTCTCCCCAAACATAAAGCTAGACACGAAGAGCCTTAGACTCCTAATAATATGTTTTTTAAAAACATATTTTCTCTTATTTATGTAACTCCTCTTCCTTCCTGATTTTATTGCTTATTATGGTTATTTTCATCTTATTTTTCAAAAGAAAATAATTTGTCCCTTAGGGAGAAAAGAATATTATGTCCAAGGTGTGCGGGGACGTTGGGGGAGGGAAGGCTGTATAACAATAATCTGTTGATGAATGATGCAGCCAGACAGAGAAACTAGACCATTTACACTTGGTGTAGAGGTACTGGTACAACAAAATAAACAAAAGCTTACTTGACCATGCATAGGGAAGGATTGGACCTACAGTGTATAGCTATAGCTCATATGCCTTTGTAAGCTGCTCTAAATCACTACAGATTTTTCTTAAATACACTGTGGGCAATAAGGAGAGAATAAGGTACATGAGGGAAATTAGGGCAGATATCAAAAATGGAAGTAGGAGACATGTTTTCCCGAAAGTTAATCACAGATAAGTATACTGGCCTTCCTGGTCCTGGAAAAATCCCTGAGATGAGGGAGAGAAAGCATGACGCTATTTTTTTAGTCCTGCATTTTTTGTTTAATTTTCTCCGTACATACCCTTTGGAGTGCCATAGTAGAAATACAGTGGACTACTGATACCACAATACATCCTGATGCAGGCGGCCTTCTAAATATAGTCTGTAATTTGAATACTAAGATAACTTTCTTCTTTTTTAGGCAGGAGACAAGTCACTCTCCAATGTAAGTTAAAATTTGTTATCAGGGTCTTACCCTCAAGAACTATTAAGTCAACTGATTTTTCTAAAATACCCATTGTATTGTTACATTGAAGATATGGCTATAAAAGATAATTTGGGGGTTGTTGTTACATTAACAGTTAGATTTAATAGATTTCATAACTTTATGGTCTGATCTTCATACGTTTATGAAATACGTCTTAATGGAGTGATATCTCCACTTAATATTTTCTAAATAGTTTTTTGTTTCTAATTTATTATTATTTTTTTAACGTTTATTCATTTTTGAGAGACGGAGATAGTGCGCAAGCAGGGGAGGGGCAGAGAGAGAGAGAGGGAGACACAGAATCCAAAGCAGGCTCTGGGCTCTGAGCTGTCAGTACAGAGCCTGCCATGGGGCTTGAACCCATGAGCTGTGAGATCATGACCTGAGCCAAAGTTGGACGCTTAACCGACTGAGCCACCCAAGCATCCCTGTTTCTAATTTTTTAAACTGTACTTTTGTCCTTGGCCAAAGTATGATTCATATGCTGAACTAACTCCCTGAATATCTCAGCTGATGCTAAAAAAAAAAAAAAAAAAAATTGAACATGGAATTAAAAGACCTAGAGTGTCTACTGGAGTTTAGATTAAAGTGATCCATTTCACTCCTAACCCCTTCCACTATTTACTATGAATCATTTCCATTTTAGGTTATTGCACATGAAATATCTCATAGTTGGACAGGAAATCTAGTGACCAACAAAACTTGGGACCACTTTTGGTAAGATTTTTTTATTATTTCTTTTTTTTTTTTTTTAATTTAGAGAGAGAAAGATGCGGTGGGGGTGGGGGGCAGAGAAAGAGGGAGCGAGAATCCCAAGCAGACTCCATACTGTCAGCGCAGAGCCTGACATGAGGCTCCAACTCACGAACTGTGAGGTCGTGACCTAAGCCGAAACCAAGAGTCAGATGCTTAACCGACTGAGTCACTCAGGCACCCCTATTATTTCTTTATTGGTCCTTGTTATTAATTTCTTCCCTTACTTCCTGGCCCTCTGAATTGTTTTGTGGAAACATCTTGTTCTTTGTTATCATCTCTTTGATAGACAGTTAAAAAAAAAATTCTGCAACACTTGTCACAATGTTAGGGAGAGTGGAGTATTCAGCTTAAGCTTGTTATTTAGTTCCTGGTATGGTCATATTTTAATACACACGTGAAACAAGAACCAAGGCTTAATTTTCCCCTAGGCTATCTGCTGGGCTGGGCTTCCCATTGTTCTGAATGGAATGCAGAATAGCCACTTAGGCAATCTGCTTTGACTGTAGTGTTTGTGCTTTACAATGCTTTACTCCGGAAAAGCCAAAAGGAAATTTTTGTTCATTAAAATGCTCTTTCCTTTCGACTGTGTCACTGTTTTTATTTTATTTACAACAAAAAAAATTTTTCAGGTTAAACGAAGGACATACTGTGTACTTGGAACGCCACATTTGTGGACGACTGTTTGGTGAAAAGTTCAGACATTTTCATGCTCTGGGAGGATGGGGAGAACTACAGAATTCAGTAAGTGAGTCATGATGTGAAAAGCATTCATCCAAGGTTGTACAGGCATTCAAGTATAGTTTGTAAACTAACTTTACTAGGGAGCAACAAGAAAGCCATTTTTACAGGTGTGGAAAATCAAGCAGATCTGGTATAATATTCCATTGATACATGCTAATCATTATGCTGTGTAAGGTCATGTTCATGACCAGTAGGACCTCATTGGGTCTTTACAATTAATGTAGTCAGTTACTTAGTTTGAATTTTATTTGGTATATTTATGTCATTTTTCAGTGCTCCCTCCTAAAGGTTGAATTTGCTGACCAGGAATTGAAACTTCTTTCTAGTTTTTTATAAGAATAAAACCCACTATTGGGCAGGAAATGTTATGGAACATGACACAAGTAGCCATTCCATTAATAGACTTCCAGAAATTTATGCTAACATACCCTACAACTTCTAGTCTCTCAGTTTAAGTTCTAGACTGTCCTACTAAAGTTATGCCCCTGGGCTTGCGTGGTGGTAACCAGTCTTCATATTTGAACATTCATCGAATTCTGTGTCTTGCAGATAAAGACGTTTGGAGATACACATCCTTACACCAAACTTGTGGTTGATCTGACGAATGTGGACCCTGATGTAGCATATTCTTCAGTTCCCTATGAGAAGGGCTTTGCTTTACTCTTTTACCTTGAACAACTTCTTGGGGGCCCAGGCAAGTAGTTGGCACTTTCTGATTTTTCTTTTTTTTGAGAGCAATTAAATTTTATTTAAAATTAAATAAAATTGTGGTGCTTGTCTTTAAAGAAAACACATCAGTATTTTAAAAATTATGAAAATAGTATGTACTTATTGAAAAAAAATTATGTGGTACAGAAGTTTGTAAGAGTAACAAGTGAGAGTCCCTCAGCCCCTTTCCACTCCCTAGCTAACCACTGTTAGACATCCTTCCATGTCAGAACATACAAATCTGTCTTAATGTTCTTTAATGCCACCATACTCGTTCATTATACAAATGTGCTGAGTTTATGTAACCTTCCCCTATCAGTGGGTGTTGAGGTATTCTCCTTTGCTCATGGACTTTGAAGGCCCTTCTTCACCCATACGCATTCTGCCAGTCCCAAATTATTCTTCTCCTTTCGGGTCACGCCGAGGCCATTGCTTTTAGAATTTGTGTTGTGGGTTCTTTCTATGTTTCTTTCTCTTTTTTTAATATTTATTTATTTTTGAGAGAGAGAGAGAGAGAGCGCACGCGCATGAGAGCATGAGCAGGGGAGGGGCAGAGAGAGAGGGAGAGACAGACTCTGAAGCAGGGTCTAGGCTCCAACCCCATGCGGGGCTCAAACTCACAAACTGTGAGATCATGACCTGAGCTGAAGTCAGACACTCAACCGACTGAGCCACCCAGGCGCCCCCTATGTTTCTTCATTGTATCTTCCTCTTAATTGTAATTAGGATTTCTCTTCTCCCTTCCACTAAATTACATTTATTTTTCAAGGCCCAGCTTAAGTCCTACCTCCTTTTTTGAACATTCTTTCACCACTGGAGCCCTTACTGGTTTTGCTATTCTCTGAAAATTCTCTGTTCTCTATGGTTAATAGTACTACACTAAGGACCCCCCAAAATATTAAATAGTTACCTTTCCATTAATCAACTTCTCTTTTTCTCTTTTCTTTTTATTTTTTAACTCTTAGAGGTTTTCCTAGGATTTCTAAAAGCTTATGTTGAGAAGTTTTCCTATAAGAGCATAACCACTGATGACTGGAAGGATTTCCTGTATTCCCACTTTAAAGATAAGGTTGGCTTTTAAAAACTTTCTTATTTTTCATGCCCAATATATCTTCATCTAATGGCTATTTGATAGGCTGATTTGAATTACTTAATAGTAGTACTGGTCTAGAATTTAAGATTCAACCTTTCATTGTATTTTTTCCTATTTAAAATGTGATCTCAACAACATGAACTAATGTGTATATATTTCAGAGAGATCTGCAATAGCGTGTTTCAGAAATGCATTATAATTTTCTTATTTTAGTTATGTCAGTATAGACAAAATTACAGATTTGAGGACCTATAAGTCTGTTTTAGATTCTTTTTGTTTCCAATGGAAAAGCCTATTCTGTAGCAAACTGGGTGCCCTTCCTGTTCGCAGGTTGATATTCTCAATCAAGTTGATTGGAATGCCTGGCTGTACTCTCCTGGAATGCCTCCTGTAAAACCCAAGTCAGTACTTACCTGTTAATGCTTTCCTTCTCATTCTCCTAAATCCTCAAGCTCCTCCAAGATACTGGGGAGGGTTTTATGACTTCCTTAAGCTGTAACTAGTTAGCGAGTAGACTTCATAGGTGTTTGAACCTTAACCCTGAGGTCAAAAGAATCATTTCCGTGATATAAATCAATGAATTGCAAGTAATTACGGAATGCCTCCTTTTAGCTGAAGGTTGGTGATACAGAGAAGAGTGCGATATTTCCCTTTCCTTCAAAACCTTTGTAATGAGAAATAACTTGTATAAGTATTATGTTGATCGTTACAACAGTGTTATAAGTTGTCATCCCATTTCCAGAGAAGACACATTAGGCTTAGCTAGGTAAAATGTCTTCCCTAAGTTTGCACAGTAGGTAGTAAGAGTTGAGATTCAAACCCTGGCAGTCTTTACTCCCCAGTATACTGTTGTTGTTCTTGTTGTTTGTTGTTTTCTAAGTTTGTTTATTTAGGGAGAGAGTGCACATGAGTGGGGGAGGGACAGAGAAAATCCTGACCCAGGGCTCGAGCCCACAAACCGTGAGACCATGACCTGAGCCAAAGTCAGACACTGAGCCATCCAGGTGCCACTCCGGGGTGCTGCCTTTTAAACTAAATACCCTCCTGAGGTCAGAGACCTGAACTGAGGTTGTTCACTACTATTAGCCCTTCCCGCCACATGGCGTAGTCTTGACCCGGGTAATTACAGTCTCAGCTCAAGAACCACTTGCTCAAAGGAACATTCCTTGACCTCTATGACCAGGTCAAGTCCCCGTATAGGGTTTTCTGGTGCCGTGTATGGCCTCTTCATTGTTGTTACCACAGTATTCGTTTTAAATTGGTTTGTGTGATTACCAAAGTCTTTCTCCTTCCCTACACAGAAGCACCATGCAAGCAAGGCTCATGTCTGGTTTTGCTCACTACTGTTCTTAGGACCTTGCCATAAGTAAGGGTTGCTTCTCCTCCTGCCATAAGTAAGGGCTAATTCTTACAAGGTTCTTTTTGTGACACAGAGAAGGAAGTTTCAGGGCACAAGAAAGAGATAAGCAGAGGTTTTGTACTGCCCTTTTGTTCCTTAGAAATCAGTGCTAAGAAATATTCTAGCTGAAGGTGATTTACTGCCTGAGCAGTTTACTGCCTCTGATCCCCTTTGGTTTTGGGGACAAACAAGAGGCTTTCCCTGCAGTCCACACCCTGACTACTTTATGGAGATTGACTGGCAGCTGCTTCAAAGGAGTTCCCTGCTTTAACCCATTTGTAATCTCCCCTAGGGCACAAACTCTCTTTGAGCAGGTTCAATGGTAACTTCTAATCAAAACTTTAATTTAGACCCTCAGGGGCAAGTTCCCTACTGTTCTCTCTTGGAAACATTTCACAGCAAGCAAGCATGATTTATGGACAAATAGGGATATTTTGCAAGAATTTTGCACACATTTTACAGTCTCTTCCATCGTTGCAAAACGTGTGGTTTATCTTCTAAGTTGAGAACTCACAAATTTTAATGCAGTTTGCTTTGCTTTACAATCAGAGTTTATTTCCACTTTCTTCTGAGAAGAAATAAAATCATCACATTGTTTTGGAGTCTCCCAAGGGTCTCCTGGGACACCGTTATTTCCCCGGTGTCTAGAACAGTGCCTGCCACGTAGGCACTCGCAGATTTGTGGGATGATTAGATAGCTGGAACAACAGAATGTAAAATCCACGAAAGCAGCATGTTGTCACATTGTCATGAACACCTAGAACTGTGCCTGCCATACAGCAAACACTAGATCTGCCCAACTGAGTCCCAGCTCCTTCAGCACACGCTACGGAAGCATCTGTCTTTGCGGAGATGTTGGGGTGTTCTCTCTGAAGGATAGTCAGGTGCTTCACTAATTTGGCATCCACGTGGATTTCCAGGTTCTTAGATGATGCCAGAATATTTAAGTCAGGTAGAAGATTTCCTGTTTCCATCACTCTGGTGTTCCTGATCTTTATTTAAAAAGAACTTTGAAAGTTAAGTGCGTTCTGTAGTTTCAACGTTGCATTTATGGAAAAGCATGTACATCTTTATGAAATTTAATCTCCAGTATTTTTTCATCTTTGCAGCTATGATATGACTCTGACAAATGCTTGCATTGCCTTAAGTCAGCGGTGGATGGCGGTGAGTACTGATGTGTGATTTTTGGCTCCTTGTTGAAATGTACAAATATGTCTCTACTCCTCAGGGACTTTACTTATAAACTCATGTATTTGGAAAGGTTATTCATAAATCAAGTCTGGGGGTGCCTGGCTGGCTCAGTCAGTGGAGTATGTGACCCTTGATCTCGGGGTTGTGAGTTTGAGCCCCAAGTTGGGTGGAGAGATTGCTTACATAAATCAAATCTTAAACAACAACAGAAAATAAGTCAAGTTTGTCCCAAGTGATACCAGCCCTCAATGTGTAAAGTTAAGTTTGGGGTGGGGGGGGGAGCAAATAGATGTTTGGTACTAGTTCTCATTTTTCTTGCTCCTTTTTCAAGTCTTAAAAAAGGTATGCAAAAATATTTGCATTTTCTCTGTCTTCTTTTCCTCATAAATCACTTGTAAGATACTGTTTCAAATATAGCGCTTACCCATACCAGGTAGGTCTAAACTGGTCTCAGGTGAGTGCTAATGCCAGCTGTTAGGGAAGAACCGAGGCACGTTTGCTCTGTCGATCGGTGTTGTTCACATCTATGAAGCCTCCTAAAGAAGAGCCTCTCTGTGTATATACTGAAACATAACCCTTAGAGAAACCTGAGTGAAGATGTACCCTGGACAGCGCTTTAATGAAAAATATCAGAAAATGTAGGAGCAATCCTTGTAGGGGAAGAAAAGTACTTTTCCCTCTGCCCTCTGAGTTCTTAGCTGAGAGTCCTGTAATAAAACGCAGATTACCAAGAGAAAAACAAATTTATTAACATGTATATCTCATGCATACATGGGAGAGGCCCATGGAAAAATGACTAGCTCAGATGTGCCTCATTCAGGACTAAACACCATTTCAGTGGGGAAAATAAATGATTTTTAGGAAAGATAAATGGGCCCTCAGGAGAACAGATGGAAGGTATGACAGTGTGTGACAAAGTTTGTCTGGCTGTGGTGTCAACTTTTAGTTTCCTTTTCTGTGATAGGAGTCAGTCTTGCCTGATTGATGAAACAGTTGAGCTCCTTTTGGAACGTCTGTCTTTAGGCAGATGAGCATAGTGCAGAGAAAACCTCTCCTTGCCCTTCCTATTTTTCAAGAGCCTACAACTGAAATAATCAATATACTAAAGTGGCATATTTGGGAGTAGTGTATTTTGCTACCCTTCATCCTGTTATCTGCAACAAATTTAGATGTTGCCTTTTGACACTTGTTTCTAAAGTTTAGTTATAAGTAACTGATGCTAAGCAGTAAGTGATGAGCAGCATGAAAAAGATACAGGGGCACCTGGGTGGCTCAGTCGGGTAAGCCTCTGACTGCTGATTTTGGCTCGTGTCATGATCCCAGGGTTGTGGGATGGAGCCCTGTGTCAGGCTCCACTGAGCCGGAGCCTGCTTAAGATTCTTTTTTCTGTGTGTCCCTGTCCCCCCCACCAACCGCTTGCGTATGCACAGAAACAAATGAAGTCACAAGAGGTCACCAGAAAGAGCCAGTACCTCCACCTGGGGCGGGGGACAGTGCATTGGGGTTAGCTGCAGCATGGAGGACAGCTTTGTCCAGAAGAGGGTATTTCAGCTAGGACTGGATATGGTTTGGGCATGGATGAGGTAGAGGAGGACATTCTGGGTGGAAGGGACAAAGTCCAAACAAAGTTTTTTTTTAAGCAGCAACAAAACGTGGAACCTACGCAGATAGGTGAGTTCTGCCTGGTTAGAGCTTAGAGCCTATTCATCTGGTTCATCTCCCAACCCTCCTCTTCCCTTCTGACATGGGGCCATAGCCACAATGACTTCCGTTAAGTTCCATTGGGTTTCATTAAGATAGTGTTTTTCCATTCCTTCCTGCCTTCTATAATGCTGCCCTCTCTGCTTCCTCCCACCCCTCACTCTCTCCTCATCCCAGGCTAAGTAAGGCTTTCCTTCTTTTTCTCCCATAGGATCCTAAACAGCCTTATCACACCATTTCTGTCTTTGTGTGTGTGTGTGTGTGTGTGTGTGCGCGCGCGCGTGCACACGTGTGTGCTATCATTAAAGTACTCTTATCAGATTGGAATGACTCAGTTAGCCAGTTCAGTGAGCCAGTTAATTGAAAAAAATGGCTAAAGCATGGTGTCATAAAAACTAATCATAAGGAAGACATTTTATTTTAAAACATAAATTACTCAGATTTTTACTATGGGGCCAAAGCTGTGTATCAACTGCATAAACTAAATTCATGATGCACCTGTAACTTCCAATTTTAGTTTCTTTTATTTTTTATCTATTTATTTTTTAAATGTTTATTTATTTTTGAGAGAGACACAGTGGGAGCAGGAGAGGGGCAGAGAGAGAGGGAGACATAGGATCCGAAGCAGGCTCTGAGCTGTCAGCCCACAGCCTGACGCAGGGCTTGAACTCACAAACCGTGAGACCATGATCTTAGCCGAAGTGAGACACTTACCCAACTCAGCCGCCCAGGTGCCCCAATTTTGGTTTCTTTTAAAGTGGGAATAGAATTTAAATACACTTGCAAAGCAATTGGTAGCTCCTTCTAGATTTTTCTGTTGTTATTCCCATCTGTTTGCAAAGATCTTATCTACAAATTCTGTAGCAACATTTTTTGTACAGCACTTTTTAAGTTAAAGTTGACTTAGTTTGTCCAGAGCAATAAACTTAATATTTATAGAGACTTCTTTTTTTTTTGGCACTCCTCTTTCATCAGTATACCTATTATTTAACAGGATTTCCTGCTTACAACTACAATTGACATAAACACATTTGGAAACAAGTTTATGTAGTTAACACATAAATCAACAGGTGGGAGAAGAAAAGCACAGGTTTTGAAGGGGTGGCCCACCCACTCAGAGCAAAGGGCGCACCCTGGACACGAGCCCACACATTTTACAGAGAGGGTAGAAAGTATCGGTTAATCCAATGAGTGGTTTTAGTGGAGCTCATTTTTTTGTTGTTGTTTTTGAGAGAGAGAGAGAGAGAGAGAGCATGAGCAGAGGAGGTGCAGAGAGAGGGAGGGACTGAAGATCTGAAGCGGGCTCTGGGCTGACAGCAGTGAGCCTAATGTGGGGCTCGAACTCACGAACCACAAGATCACAACCTGAGCCAGAGTCAAATGCTCAACCAACTGAGCCACCCAACTGCCCCAGTGAAGCTCATTTTTAAAAAGCTTTTACTGTAAATGTATTTTCTTACAGTATTGCTTGTATCTGTTTCTTTCACCAGGCGATAAGCTCCTTGAGAGCAGAAATTGTTTTTATTCATCTCTATATCCCCAGTGCCATCCCCATTTATCCACTGTTGGATAAATACATGAATTAGTAGAGGGAAAACAAGGTTGGAAAGATGTATTAGTTTCCTATTATAGAGAATCTTGATGGTCAAACTAAGGAATGTAAAACAATCTGTAAACAGCAGTGGATCCTTAAAGGTTTTTGAATAGCAAATGAAATGATCAGAGTTGCTTATTAGGACCATTAATCAAGCTGTGTAATATATAGGATCAATTAATATGGAAAAGTGAGAGTTAGTAAGAAAGCCAGCTAGTAGGTCAGATAAGATGGTAGTTCAGACCAAAAGGCTTGTGGGGTTTGAACTGGAACAGTGCAGGAGGAAATAAAAGATTTGAAACGTTTTTGAGGTTTAATTTTAAATAGCTGGTTAAGATCTTGAAAACATTAAATGTGGAGAATAAGAAAGAGGAATAGAAAGTTCCAGGTTTTGAGGGAACCCTCTTAGAGCCAGAAGAAGGAAGAAAAACAAATCAGAAGTAAGGCGAATCAGAACAATGGAACAAGAAACCAAGGGAAGGGGCACCTGGGTGGCTCAGGCAGCTAAGCGACCAACTCTTGAGTTCAGCCTGGGTCATGATCTCACAATTGTGAGATAGAGCCCTGCATGGGGCCCAGGGCTGATGGTGTGGAGCCTGCTTGGGATCCTCTCTGTCCCTTTCTCTCCTCCAACCCCTCTTGTGTGCATGCACACACACACACACTCTCTCAAATAAATAAATAAACAAATAAACTTAAACCAAGGGAAAAGATACTGTAATTTAAAATAAAATATAAACATCTTTCTGAAGATTCTGGTAACATCATGACCAAGTTAGAACATTACTAACCCTTTAGATCTAGTTCACGATTTTTTTGAGGGGGTAGAAAGTGTCTAGGCAGCTCCTTACCCAGCAGGGTAGTTGTGCACATATGTACGTCCACTGTCAATACTTTGCCTGGAATACTTCCTGCGTTCAGTGTTGTAACAAAAAGGACCAGAGGTGTTGAGTTATGATTGGAAAAGTGGTTTAATCATGTATGCTAAATAATTTAGAAAGGTCTAATTATTCCTATGCAGGGAGGGAAATCTGGTGGCACATCTTGCCACAGATGATGCTTTAGTTCTTCTGTCTGTGTCTTAAATTTATGTTTTGTGTAGTTCACAAACATGGCCTGGAGAAAAGTATGAGGGATCCATGCTTGGATGGATCTTTGACAGCAATGTGATATATTAAGACCTCTGGGTTTTGTTTTGTTTTTAATGTTTATTTATTTTTTGAGAGAGAGAAAGAGAAACAGAAAGAGGGAGACACAGAATCCAAAGCAGACGCCAGACTCTGAGCTGTCAGCACAGAGCCCAACGCGGGGCTTGAACTCACAGACTACAAGATCATGACCTGAGATGAAGTTGGTCACTTAACCAACTGAGCCACCCAGGCACCCAGGACCTCTGTGTTCATTTGAAAAATGTATGCCAGCCCACCTACTAAAACTGCTCCTGCTCTTGATTTCTGCTTAGATATTCCTTTAGGCTCAGCAGCCAACACGGATGATTATAAATAGTTCACTATCAATAGGAGCGGGTCGTGTCAGAGACAGACTGAGGACATTGTAATCACTAGTTCTCCCTTTGCCTTGTTTTATTGTTCAATTGTTTTTCTTAAATATTAAAAAAAAATGCAAAAGAAAAAATGTGTATCACCTATCGGAAGGTATAAAAAGGTGTACCCACCACTAACATAAGAAAGAAAACCTCAGTGGTACTTTTGGAGCAACACTCCCCATCTCATTCCCCTCTCTATCCACGTTGCCTTCCCAGCAAGGTAACCATTACCTTGAATTTTGGTTTATCATTCCATTGCTTTTAATGTTTTTACCACTTACGACATAGCCTTAATAAATATTTTAAATTTTCATGTTTTTGAGCAGAGCATGAGATCTGTAAGTTTTGATAACCAAGGTGAGGTTCCAAAGAGAGATAGTAAAGGGGGTTCTGAACAGGGAGGAAGATGTAAAATAATGTTTCTTTACAAGGATATATTTATGCATTAAATTTCCTGGAAGGATATACGAGGAACTATTCATATTGGTCACTGGGGAGTAGGACCTAGAGACGTGGCAAAAACAAAGGAATTTTTCATTCAGTCCTATCTGATTTTTTTAAACATTGCATATGTTTCTTTTAAAGTTAAAAGAAACCCTAGTTTATGTGGAAGATAGTATGGAGGTTCCTCAAAAAGTTAAAAATAGAAATACCCTATGATCCAGTAATCACACTACTGGGTATTTACCCAATAAATACAAAAACACTAATTCTAAGGGATACATGCACCCCTGTGTTTATAGCAGCATTAATTTACAATAGCCAAATTATGGAAGCAGCCCAAGTGTTCATCAATAGATTAATGGATAAAGATGATGTGCACGTACACACACACACACACACACACACACACACACACACAGAGAGAGGAATATTATTCAGCCATAAAAAAGAAAGAAATCTTTCCATTTGCATTGACATGGATGGAGCTAGAGAGTATAATGCTAGGTAAAATCTGTTAGAGAAAGACAAATACCATATGCTTTCACTCAATGTGGAATGCAAGAAACAAAACAAATGGGCAAAGGAAAAAAGACAGAAACAAACCAAGAAACAGACTCTTAACTATACAGAACAAACTGATGGTTACCAGAGGGGAGGTGGATAGGAGGATGGGTTAAATAGGTGATGGGGACTAAGGAGTCCATTTGTCATGATGAGCGCTGGGTAATAACGTGGAATTGTTGAATCTCTATATTGTGTACCTGAAACTAATATAACAGTGTAGGTTAACTATACTAGAATTAAAATAAAATAATAATAATAATAATAATAATAATAATAATAATAATAAAGAAACCCTAGTTGAAAGGAATTCAAAACTACTTAAAGATTTTTTAAACAATTACTTTGATAATCTTCATTTAATATCTCTTAATCATATCTTCAAAGATTTTTGGCAGTGAATCCTAAATTAAAAAGTACAGACTCATTTTTCTTTTTCTTAGATGATTTCCAAGATTAAGTGGGGAAAACAGAATGTGTGGGGTTGGAGGGAAACATCGGTTTGTGGCCTTACCAATTAATTAGTGTAATATTTAAAAGAATATGCAATTTGATCCTTTACCCAAATTTTACAATTAGCCTGTAAATTAGTTGACATGCTGTTTGTAATATTTCTTTACTTTGACAATCTGTACATCTTGAATGGTACAAAGGATGTAAAAATTTTTTTCCTATTAATAGTCTAATTTCTCTTAAGTAATATAAATTTTAGGAGTCATGTTAGCTCTTTAAGTTAAAGTAACATCATCTCAAAATTATGAAAGTAGCCAAGGCTTAAATTTATTTTTTACCATCTTGTACATCCTTATATTTCTGTCTTTTTCTTAATTTTTATTTTTATGTTAGGTGAACGAATAAATATTATTAACTTGTACATTTTATACAAAATAACCAGGAAACATTTTTTTTAGGCCAAAGAAGATGATTTAAATTCATTCACCGCAGCAGACCTGAAGGACCTCTCTAGTC
Source organism: Panthera leo (assembly GCF_018350215.1). Lineage (NCBI taxonomy): Eukaryota > Metazoa > Chordata > Mammalia > Carnivora > Felidae > Panthera > Panthera leo. Next base: position 116,598,228 of record NC_056685.1, on the reverse strand, counting down.
ATCAGCTGAACGAATTCTTAGCACAGATGCTCCAGAAAGTAAGTACTAGCTCAAAACATGAGACATTACAATGGACATAATAAAAGCACAGCATTTAGGTCAAACCCAACTTGGAAAAAAATGTTAATGTGAAAACCAATGGGAAAAAAAATTTATAAAATTCATTTGTTTCTTTAAAGACATTTGTTGAATGCTTATTATGTTTAGTGTTATTATAAATATGAAAATATTCAAGAAAGAAAGAAACCATATCCACAAAAGCTTATAATCTAGTAGGAAAGGTCACACATACAAAATTTGGCAGTTAAAGGAGACATATTTTAGGTATCATTTGAGAAAAACTTAATCAGTAAAGAAGGACTCCCTTCTAAATGGCATCATCAAGGAAAGGTTTTGTGGGAGTGGAGCTAGCTTTGAGGAGAGCAGCATCATAATGCAGAGGTGGAAATTCAAGTCCGAGGGAGTAGCAAGCCACCGTGTTGCAGAAGTTAATGAAGATCATTCTAGAAAGCCTGGTATAGGATGTGATGAATCTTGAATGCTAAGCTAAGAATCAGATTTTGTAGGTAGGAAGGGATCTAACATTTTTAACAGGAAAGGATGGATTATAAAACAAGTCTGCTGGTGGATCAACATGAGGAACACGGGTGGTGCAGTTATCTGGGAGACAGTACCAGGGGGCACTGGTAGGAAAGGAGGGGGCAGGGGTGAAGGGTGAAAGGCATGGGTTTGTGCCTGGCTGGATTTGGCGGTTAACAGGAATGAGTCCAAGCAGATCTTAAGGTTTCAAACCAAGGTAATAAAAAGAATATGTAAAACAGAAAAAGGAGGCTGCATTTTGAGAGGGAGGGAATGACTGGGTCTTGGCTTTCACATTAAAATGCTCTGTTGGGCCTGAGGACCTTGAGAGGGATAAAGAAGACTGGACGGAGTTTCCTAAGGAATCAACACAAAGGGAGGAATGGATTTTAGGCAACAGGGGCTTGGTGAGAATCAATTTTTTAGGGCATAAAGTTGCCATTTTTCATAAATGTCTTTAGCGCTGCCTTGGGGCCAGGGAAAGGGAGGAACTGACGAGACGTTTCCAGAAAAGGCATGGCAAAAATGGGGGAAGATTGGGGGTCCAGGAGGGGACCTTAACCAGTGGACCTACCAGGGCGGACTTGGAGGTTAGCTGAGACCAAACAGTTTGGGAAGGGTCTGGCACTCAGAGCAGAGATGCTTCCGGAGCGAGCATGGGGTGGGTTTTGTAAGATGAGTCGTGGCAGCAGAGGAGAGTCACCACCCACCTAGCAGCACCTCAGCCTCCCTGCTTGTCCAAACTGAACTTGTCTTCCTTCTTTCCTCACCAGACTTGCTCCCCATTTTAGCTTAAGGTTAAGCCAGGCACAGGAGGTTCATGAACTCTTGAAATTGTATAGAGACATTTGTGTTTGTATGGTAAATGTATCTCTTTTTCCTAAGAAAAGGGTCCATATTACTCATCAGGTTCTCAAAGGACCTGTAATAGAGAAGTTTTAAAAGCTATTTTGTAGGCATATAGATCATTTAAAAGGGATTTCAGAGGAAATATGCAAAGATAAAGCTCAGGGTAATCTGTGAGGAAACAAAGAACTGTGGTTTAATACAGAGAATGGGATAAATTTAAGACAGATAAAGTATAAGGAAAAACTTGAGGGACTCTGGAAAGAGTTAGAAAGCTAGATTTTATATATACCAGAAGGTCTGAGGAGAGAAATTCTCATTTAATTCTCTAGGTACCTCACAAATTAAACTATCCCTTCGCTCCTAGTAGAACATCCTTATCCAGAATGAGTTGGCACAAAATTTATTGTAGTGTGCATTTGTTTTCATTTTATCTAACTTATTTCTATATTTGAAAATATTTAGGATTTTAATCTGGCTAAGAATTTCCCCCCAGCTCCTTTCTTCCAAGGAATCCTGTTGAAATGATATGTCATACTTCTTTATTTTGCTCTTAGGCACCTCTTCCATTGGGGCATATAAAGCGAATGCAAGAGGTGTACAAGTTGAATGCCGTTAACAATTCTGAAATACGATTCAGGTACATCATTTTAACTTGTCTCTGTGGAAGAAAGTAGAAACTAGTTTAAAATGTGGAGAAAGGGAAAGCAGAGTCGGAGCCATACATGAGTTTTAAGAAATCCTATGAAATCTTCTGCACTTGTATAAATAATCATAGGAATACTTGCAGTATCTGTAAGATGAGAGTATTAATCTTTTTCTTAGAATTTGTTCTAAGCTTCTCTTGACCTTAAAACAAAAAGGAGAATTAGGAATCCAGAGGTAAATAGTTCTTCCACAACTAGCCAAATTGACTCTGATAAGGGAATAGTTAGAAATCTCTGATTCTGGGGGCGCCTGAGTGGCTCAGTCTGTTGGGCGTCCGACTTCGGCTCGGGTCACGATCTCGCGGTCTGTGAGTTCGAGCCCCGCGTCAGGCTCCGGGCTGATGGCTCAGAGCCTGGAGCCTGTTTCCGATTCTGTGTCTCCCTCTCTCTCTGCCCCTCCCCCGTTCATGCTCTGTCTCTCTCTGTCTCAAAAATAAACGTTAAAAAAAAAATTTTTTTTTTTTTAAAAAGAAATCTCTGATTCTGTTATGTGGCTAATCTTTCTTAATTCTGATTTGTAGTGTGAGTCTTAAACCAAAGTTTAATTTCCTTTAGAAACTGCACAGATAAGGTACATGAACACCAATGTAAGCTAGCCTTTTAAAATGTCTGGTCTTTGTCAAGAACAAACTCCTCTTCCTTCTCTTCTCCAGTTGTTGAATTGTATATAAAAGGATTTGAAAAAAAAGTAGGATTTGAGATTCTCAGAATAAAGACATAATATAAAGAGGTGTGCAGTAGAATTATAATGGGATTACTTATCACTATGAAAGTAATCTTCAGATGTGACTGTATATCCCGCCCCTTCCTCCTCATTTCCTACCCCACGCCCCCTAAAAATCTTCCTTTCAGATGGTTACGGCTCTGCATTCAATCGAAATGGGAGGAAGCAGTTCCTTTGGCTCTAAAAATGGCAACTGAGCAAGGACGAATGAAATTTACGCGGCCCTTATTCAAGTAAGAACCCACTCAAATGGTGCTTTGAATTTAGATCAGGAATGGGGAAGAACAATCTTAAGTTTTTCCTGTTGTTAAAATACTTTGCAAAATTCCATCTAAAAATAATTTTTAAATTTGTTAAAGATTACAGGTATAATTTTGGAATAGGAATGAACACTTCTAAAATATTTAGAATTTGAGGTAATTGGATTAGCTGTTTTAGAAACATTATATATCAATTACCTATTATGGACCAGATAGGCTTAGACACTGGTGAAAAGGAAGTAAATAGAAAGCAATCTTATGTGCACCAAACGGTCTTTAAAAGCAAGTAGGAGATAATTGGTGGGTAGGCGTGGATAGGCATGGACAAGAGAAAGAGTCTGAAGTTAATTCAAACGCAATAAGAAATGAACAGATAAAGCCAAACCTTTTTGATTCAAATGTCCCAGTGAAGTGGAAGAATAGGTTGCTTGACATATAATAAAGCAATGCGCGGTAGAGGGGAAAAGTTGTATCTTGGCTAAAAGCTAGAATTTAAGAATATCTTAATGAAGTTATTTTGACTGTGGGTTTGGCAGGAATTCTGAAAAATATATAACCATGACATAGACAGTCATAATTAATCTTTTCATTAATTTCACAATAATAAAATTATACCTGCCACATAAAACATTACTTGCCAAAGTAATAAGTCATTATCCAACTTTCTTGCTTTTTTCCCGCTCCCACAGAGACCTTGCTGCCTTTGACAAATACCACGATCAAGCCGTCCGTACCTACCAGGAGCACAGAGCTAGCATGCACCCCGTGACGGCCATGCTGGTGGGGAAAGATTTAAAAGTGGATTGAGTACCTACCAATGATGATTTCAGACATTTTTCTTTTTTAAACTGCAGTCACAAAGAAATGGAAAAACTTCAGCTCACATTGTAACTAAAATGTTGTTTTTGTTTTCGGTTTCTATTATCTTGTCGGTGATTTTCATAAATAAAGCTGAGCTACCTTTTTTTTTCCTCCCTGCCAGTGGCATGTTCTTTGTAAAGTGCATTTTAACAAAGTTTGGTCTTTTAATTTATAAATGTAAAATTTGTAATTACATATTTATTTTCCCCAGCACGATCACCAAAAGTGTCAACATATTATTTACATGACATTTTAAGTTCCTTAATATGAAGCTGCTACACACCATTCAACATGATTAGGGTTTTGCTCTTTAAAGGTTTTATTTTTTTAAGTTTGTTTATTTTGAGGGAGAGCAAGGGCAAATGGGGGAGGGGCAGAGAGAGAAAGAGAGAATCCCAAGCAAGCTCTGCACGCTCAGCACAGAGCCTGATGCAGGGCTTGAACTCACGAACCGTGAGATAATGACCTGAGCTGAAATCAAGAGTTCGATGCTTAACCCACTGAGCCACCTTAGCACCCCAGGTTTTGCTTTTTAAATAACATGAACACTCAGTTGGATTTGCTCCCCTACCTGCCCAGTGAACATAGTATAAATGCCCTTTCCAAACTGTATAAACTCTATAGGGAGCATTGTTCCCCCCACCCTGCATCCACCTGCTGATCCACTGGACATGTCCTGCTGTCCTGTCTGTCAGGGTCAAATGACCACTCCGAACACCAGTATTTCCCATCAGCCTTTCAGAGTCTCTCCTGTCTGTTCAACCTTACTCCTTTCCTTAGTGGTCACCAAACATTCTTCATCCTTGTAGAGCACAAAGCCCATAGAAAGAACACAATTATAGTATATACTGTACATATAATACACACTGAAAATGATACGACTTGAACCAAATGTAACAAAGCATCCCATGAGTGTAATGTACCCTGGGGCGCCTCAGCACACGGTTTGGGAACCACAGTTGTATTAGAATTCTTTGATTGTAAGTGACAACGACTCATGACTAGAAGTCAGAAAAGGAAAAGGAGGATTATTTTAAGGATACAGGGCAGGGGCAGGTTGTCAGAACCTGTGGACAAACAGAAGGGCACTGACACCCAGAATTGCCAAGCAAGCAATACTCATTCTTGTCTCTCATTTCTGCTTCTCTCCTCCAAACTGTAGAGTCTGGCTACCCTCCAGCTTTGCTGTTGTAAAATAGTTCTTGTCACATGGAAAGACTGTCTCAATTTCAAATTCCGAGAGGTGAGACTCTGACCCAGTTTGGGTCCACCCATGGCCAGATAAACTTTAGCAAGAGGAGTGATGTCTCAGAGTATAAATGTGGGTGGAGGTGTATCATTAAATATACAGAAATAATCCTGAGATTCTCCCTACTCTCTCTCTCTAGCAGTTCCCTGCTTCTGGACACATCTACACCGCAGTGATTCCGTTTCTCAAGGCTCTGCTTTAACGTGTCTTCCGTACCAGAAAGTCCATAGGACAGAGTTCAGCTCACATCCCTGGTATATAATCAGGTTCTGAATGATTAGACTTTAGCAAATCTATGGACCCAAATGATGCTTTTGAAGCCTTCTCCTGCCCCGTAAGCTTTCCCACACTCTAAGTTAAGGTCACGTTTCAGTTACCATTGATGAACGAACCTGGAAGGGAATTGGGACAAGGGACACTTCAATTGAAGGGTGGTGGTGAAGGATGAGATGAAGAAGGTAGAGGGCGCTAGAGACAAACATCACAGCTTTACCTGGGCCAGAGCTCAGTGGAGTCCACATTTACACACTTCAGCTAATAAGCATATGTTGAATATATTTGTGCTAGGCTGGATATACACATAATTTCTGGGTGAACAAAGATAATTTCTATACACTGCTAAAGAAGAGATATGCTAAAGCAACCCGGGGAAAGGCCGCTTAACCCATCCAAAGGGTTTAGGAGATGCTTCCTGGGGAAGAGAAGGCCTATACTGAGTCTTCAGGGATAAGAAATATCTAACTTAGCAAAGAAAGTTGGAAATGTGTTCCAGATGGATAAAAAATGACCCAAAGGTCATTGGGAAGTGAAAATAGCTTGACTCTGCTCCATGTTGTCTAGGGCAGGGGTTGAAATCTCCAAATGGCTGGGGGTAACTCAGTTCGTTGGGTGGTATCATCCAGATGCTTCCTCCCTCACATGTCTGAAGTCTGACTCAGGATTAGTCACAAGCTGGGCTCAGCTGAGCCTGGCAACTGGAGTGCCCAAGTGGTTTGTGTTTTCTCACCACACAGTGGATGGCTGGACTTCTTGGTAGTCTTCTTTGTAAGTACATCCATCACCAGAGTAGCACCATGAAGCCAGAGAATGTCCCTTATTTCATTCCCAGCACCTGGCATTTTGCTTGGGATAGAACAGGTATTCAAAAATATTTGTTGGCTGAGTGAATGGAGGAGGGTAGAAGGTTAGGTGTTTCACCTCTAAGGGCCTCAGTTTTCTCAGAGACGTAAAAGGTAAGGTCTTCCTCTGAAAACTAGAGGAGATGGATGTTGAGAAGTGGGTGAATGTTTTAGAAACCTGCTGAGGGGGAGGGGCAAGTAGAATGACAGTGCCATGATGTACATCATCACAGAACTTTCTATAGCAGAGCCTTCCACCAGGGTGAACACAGATAGCAGTTTGTTATGATGACCCGGGGGTGAATTTAACTCAGGGAAGGCATAGGTTTAGGGTGATAAAGGGATTTCAAAGTGCTGAAGAAAGAGTGGCCCAGGTGAGCAACCAGGACACCAGCTTCCTAGGAAAGAAAATAAGGAAGCTGGTGGGAAATGGAGGAAACGAGGAGCCAACCAGAGGTCAGGTCCAAGGGCAAAGATGACTAAAGTAAGGGGGGGAGCTGGAAGGCTAAAGGGGCATGGTCAGAAGACAGGGTACTGGAATTTAAGATTTCTTATGTGCATCAAATTCAGATGGTGACAACAAGAACCATATGATCCTCTCAATAGATGCAGAGAAAGCATTTGACAAAATACAACATCTTTTCTTGGTAAAAACCCTCAAGAAAGTAGGGATAGAAAGATCATACCTCAAGATCATAAAAGCCATGTACAAAAGACCCAATGCTAATATCATCCTCAATGGGGAAAAACTGAGAGCTTTCTCCCTAAGGTCAGGAAGAAGACAGGGATGTCCACTCTCTCCACTGTTATTCAACATAGTATTGGAAGTCTTGGTCTCAGCAATCAGACAACACAAAGAAATAAAAGGCATCCAAATTGGCCATGAGGAGGTCAAACTTTCACTCTTCGCAGATGACATGATACTGTATATGGAAAACCCAAGAGATTCCACCAAAACACTGCTAGAATTGATTCATGAATTCAGCAAAGCTGCAGGATATAAAATCAATGCACAGAAATCGGTCGCATTCCTATACACCAACAGTGAAGTGACAGAAAGAGAAATCAAGGAATTGATCCCATTTACAATTGCACCAAAAACCATAAAATACCTAGGAATAAATCTAACCAAAGAGGCGAAAAATCTATACACTGAGAACTATAGAAAGCTTATGAAAGAAATGGAAGAAGACACAAAAAAATGGAAAAAGATTCCATGCTCCTGGATAGGAAGAACAAATATTGTTAAAATGTCAATACTACCCAAAGCAATCTACATATGCAATACAATCCCTATCAAAATAACACCAGCATTCTTCACAGAGCTAGAACAAACAATCCTAAAATTTGTATAGAACCAGAAAAGACCCTGAATAGCCAAAGCAATCTTGAAAAAGAAAACCAAAGCAGGAGGCATCACAATCCAGACTTGAAGCTACACTACAAAGCTGTAATCATCAAGACAGTATGGTACTGGCACAAAAACAGACACCTAGATCAGAGGAACAGAATAGAGAACCCAGAAATGGACCTACAAACGTATGGCCAACTAATCTTTGACAAAGCAGGAAAGAATATCCGATGGAATAAAGACAGTCTCTTCAGCAAGTGGTGCTGGGAAAACTGGACAGCGATATGCAGAAGAATGAACCTGGACCAGTTTCTTACACCATACACAAAAATAAACTCAAAATGGATGAAAGACCTACATGTAAGACGGGAGGCCATCAAAATCCTCGAGGAGAAAGCAGGCAAAAACCTCTCTGATCTTGGCTGCAGCAACTTCTTACTCAACACGTCTCCAGAGGCAAGGGAAACAAAAGCAAAAATGAACTATTGGGACCTCACCAAAATAAAAAGCTTCTGCACAGCGAAGGAAGCAATCAGCAAAACAAAAAGGCAACCGATGGAATGGGAGAAGATATTTGCAAATGACACATCAGATAAAGGGTTAGTATCCAAAATCTGTAAAGAACTTATCAAACTCAACACCCAAAAAACAAATAATCCAGGGAAGAAATGGGCAAAAGACATGAATAGACACTTCTCCAAAGAAGACATCCAGATGGCCAGCTGACACAAGAAAAAATGCCCCACATCACTCATCACCAGGGAAATACAAATCAAAACCACAATGAGATACCACCTCACACCTGTCAGAAGGGCTAAAATCAACTCAGGCAACAAGAGATGTTGGTGAGGATGCAGAGAAAGAGGATCTCTTTTGCACTGCTGGTGGGAATGCAAACTGCTTCAGCCACTCTGGAAAACAGTATGGGGGTTCCTCAAAAAATCAAAAATAGAACTACCCTATGACCCAGCAATTGCACTACTAGGTATTTATCCAAGAGATATAGGTATGCTGTTTCGAAGGGGCACATGCACCCCCCATGTTTATAGCAGCACTATCAATAATAGCCAAGGTATGGAAAGAGCCCAATGTCCATAGATCCATCGATGGATGAATGGATAAAGAAGATGTGGTATACACACACACACACACACACACACACACACACACACACACAATGGAGTATTACTCAGCGATCAAAAAGAATGAAACCTTGCCATTTGCAACTATGTGGATAGAACTGGAGGGTATTATGCTAACCAAAATTAGTCACTCAGAGAGGGACAAAAATCATATGACTTCACTCACATGAGGATTTTAAGACACAGAACCGTTGAACACAAGGGAAGGGAAGTAAAAATAATATAAAAACAGGGAGGGGGACAAAACATAAGAGACTCTTAAATATGGAGAACAAACAGAGGGTTGCTGGGGGGAGTTGTGGGAGGGGGGATGGGCTAAATGGGTAAGGAGCATTAAGGAATCTACCCCTAAAATCATTGTTGCACTAAATGCTAACTAACTTGGATGTAAATTAAATAAAAAATAAAATAAAATAAAATAAAATAAAATAAATTCAGGTGGTGACAAATTGCAGGGATGTGGATGGCTAAAGTGCAAGTTTCAATAACACTCAAGGAGCAGTAGCTCTTTCTTTGTACATTTCCCAGGAAGCTGTGGAGGAAAGAGAGATTTGGGGTGTTGGTGTTTTCCATGAACTACTATGTCTCTATTCCCAGCACAAATCTGTTTTAGTGGAAACAGGCTTCAGGATCTTTCTGTTGCAATAATCAAACCTCTAGAAACTGGCTTATTACTAAAATGCTGCTTAGTTAAAACAGTGCCCACATTTCTTTGATTCCTTTTTCATTCTCTTCGGAGTTCCTTAATCCACTGGTAATGAATTAGGTGCAGAGAGCAGTTAACTGTGTTGAAGATGCTTAATTGGATTAGGGATATCCATGTACCAAGCTGCAAGAACATTTAGAAGCTAATATAGGTATACAGAGCATTAGAGTCCAAATAATAGTGATTACACACACTTCTGTAACGTTTCCAATTTACCATGTGCTGGGCTAAGGGCTTTACATATATGAGCTCATTTAATCCTCCATAAAGCCCTTTGAAATAGGCACAATCATTGTCCCCAGCTCAGAGATGAAGAAACTGAGGCCGTGAAAAAGTCAAGTAACTTGCCCAGAGGTCACATTGCTAGCAAATGGCGAAGCCAGGATTTGATCCCAGGTAGACACTGCAAATACAGCAGTGAGGCAGCTCACCCCTCTTCCCTTTTGAAGAGGAAACTGAGGCTAATTAATAATTTACTTGCTCAAAGCTAATACATAGTGGAGCTGGAGTCCCACTGTGGCGGTCTGAGCTGTTAACCTCCCAGCCATGATAGCTCATTCATCCAGACGTGACCTTCAGCTGTGAGAATGATCTCTGGCCTTTGCAGTATCCCTTCGTTGAGGGACAGCATGGGAAAACCTTAGTGGCGGCAGGGGGTGGTTGCTCAACACACGTTTGTGGAATAAACAAGAAAACGAAGATTGCCACACTCCGTGGTGTCACAGTAGGCCAGAAGGTGCATTTTACTGTTGAGTAATTCTAGATAAAGACAGGAACACGGTGTTTATAGGCTGCCCTCGATGGAGAACACAGAAGCCAGGGCAGGGAGAAATCCGGGACCCTGAGAGAGAGGCCAGCAGGAGGGCACCTGGGACCCCCAGCGTGGGAGAAGCCGGGCCTTTCCGCCAGCAGGGCTGTACCCCGGCTGGACGGGCCGCTCGCCTGCCTGCATCCCCCTCTCCCGCCCCTCTCTCGGCTGCGAAAACCCACAGGAACCCCGTGCGGCCCTCGATAAATATTTGTCCAACGTGTGGATGAGTTAAGGCGAGGGAAGGGGCGTGTTTTGAAAGTCCAGCGGTGTCCTCCCCGCCGACCACACCTAGGAAGTCCCTCCCAGATAAAACCGTCCCCGCCAGCCTCCTGCCCAGGCAGAGGAGCAGGCGGCCTGGTGGCAGGGCCTCCTTCGGGTCGCGCGGAGCCATGCCCAGGTACACGGTGCACGTGCGCGGGGAATGGCTGGCCGTGCCCTGCCGGGATGCGCAGCTCACGGTGGGCTGGCTGGGCCGCGAGGCCATCAGGAGGTACGTCAAGAATAAGCCGGACAACGGCGGCTTCGCCTCGGTGGACGACGTGCGCTTCCTCGTGCGCCGATGCAAAGGCCTGGGCCTCCTGGACCACGAGGACCCGCTTCAGGTGGCCCTGGAGGACAACGAGTTCGTGGAAGTGGGTGAGTGGCCGGAGGGCGGCGGCCCAGTCCCCGCATCCCTGGGAGGGAGGTCCTGGTGTCCTCTCTGCCCTCCGTGGGTGGGGCGGGGGGGGGGGGGGGGTCGTGCTGTCTCTTAGGTTCCAACAATAACCTGGAGAGGGCAGGATTCTCATCCCCCTTTTACCACGAGGCAGCAGACCCAGAAATGAGGTGGCTTACCTAGAGTCGAGCGCTAGGAAGTAGCAAAGGCAACATCTGAATGAATGCCTCTGCAGGTACAGAATCATTTTGAAGATCCTTCTGCCCTTCAAAAGCACCTCAGCGGACTGGAGGCCAGTGGCCTAAGCGGTTCGGATTTAATACAAAATACAGCTGGGGGTGAGGATGGGGGTGGGGGTGGGCATTAGATCTTGAACTTCCCTGTAAACCCTGGTCCACACCTGACACCTGCCTCTCTGCATTTCGCCGTCGTTTGTAAAGATGCTGGGAGCACTTGAAGGCCTCTGAAGTGGTTTTAAAGCAGCCATTTCTATAGAAGTCAGAGGCAGTGGAAGAGCCCTTTCTTGGTTTACCAGCAACAATGCGCGTCTCCTTTGCCATCTGTAAGGAGCCTGTCTCGCATTCTTGTTTCAGTTATAGAAGGGGATGCCATGTCTCCCGACTTCATTCCATCACAACCAGAAGGAGTTTACCTGTATCCTTTCCTGCAGGCCGGTGGGTCTGCGCTGGGGGGCTGCCCCTGCCGGTGATGGGGTGGGGGCTTTCTCACGCTACCCAGTGTTTTCCTTTACCTGGCTTCAGATACAGCAAATACCGGGAGCCTGAAAAGGTAAACTTCCAGCCGCTGTTCATAAAGAAAATTAAGTCCCCCTCACTTAAGGAGGGGTGGAGCCAGCAAAATTTTTGAGTGAACACTGTCAGGACGGGGCTTTATCCTGCTCCGTGGAGTAGGCAAATGCATTAACTATGCTCTTCCATTGCTAGCCTTCTTTACTCAGCCTCCTCTTGAGCAAGTGGTCGTTTAAACTAGGACATGAATGTGTCAGAGCAAGGGTAAAATCTCTCGGGTGTCAAAATGTAGTTTTGTTTGAGGCTTCCCTACGCTCTTGTTCAAGCGCCAAGCTGCTCGAGCTCATGGAAGTTCCCTTCTTTTGTGCAGTACATCGCCTTAGATGGGGACAGCCTGACCACAGAGGATCTGGTCAACTTGGGAAAAGGACACTACAAAATAAAGGTATGGGGGAGGGCAGGGGAAGGATGTCCTCTGACCTCTTTCACTGCGTATGGAAGTTTTCAACATGCTCTGCTTTGACCAATGTTTTCCTAGCTCACCCCAACTGCGGAAAAGAAGGTGCAAAAATCCAGGGAAGTCATAGATAGCATCATAAAAGAAAAAACTGGTATTGTTTTCTCTTTGTGTCCTACAATTCTTTTTATTAACCGAACAAAACGGCCTGCATCTAATTGTACAATGTCTGTTTTTTTGTTGTAGTTGTTTACGGTATCACTACAGGTTTTGGGAAATTTGCCAGAACTATAATTCCTGTCAATAAGCTAGAGTAAGTCTGATTCCCACCCTCCTTAGCAAACACAAGCATTCACATGCCACCTGTCCCCATCTTTGAGACTTCTTTCAACAAGAGAAATAATTAACATTTGCCCCAATTTACAGATGAGGAGGATAAGTCTCCTGTTAACTTGTATACGAGTTGGCTTTGAAAACACAGGCTTGCTGGTTTCTTACATTGCATCACGCTGCCTTATTCTGCCTCTCCAAAGATTCAACTGTTCTTTCCTTCATTTTCCCAGCTGAGGAAACATTTTCACAGCAAGGTATCTAAGAGGGTTTTTTCCTTTTCTCTTCCAGAGAGCTGCAGGTCAACCTAGTACGTTCACATTCTTCAGGTAAATCATTCCAAACAGAGTGAGGCATCCTGTAACAGCCACGAATAGCTAATGCATTCCACTAACTAGTGCCAATTCTGCTTCAGGGGAGGAGGGGAAAGAGGAAAGCATCAGACAAGACCACCTTTCAGCTGAATCTGAGAAAAAGGAATGGACCAGGTGGAGAGAAGGGGTTGGGGCAGGAGCAGCTATGCTATCATGTCAAGAGTGGTGTATTTTTTTTTTTAACGTTTATTTATTTTTGAGACAGAGAGAGACAGAGCATGAACGGGGGAGGGTCAGAGAGAGAGGGAGACACAGAATCTGAAACAGGCTCCAGGCTCTGAGCAGTCAGCACAGAGCCCGACACGGGGCTCGAACTCACATACCATGAGATCGTGACCTGAGCCGAAGTCGGACGCTTAACCGACTGAGCCACCCAGGCGCCCCAAGAGTGGTGTATTTAGGGAACGAAATTAAGGCTGGAACTCAGGGAATGAGTTGGTCAGGATGAGATGAGATGTCAAGAATCCAGTCCCACCTGATTGCAAGGGAGCTTGTGCTGAGGAGTCTGGATGCTATTCTAAGGGTGTTGGGGAGGGTGGGGCTCACTGAAACATTCTAGGAAAGAGAACTAAGAAGGCAAAACTGGGGCTTCTCCTTTTTCTAGAAGATGGGACTTTAACAAACAGGACAATCAGGAAGGAGAGCAGTGCAAATGCGTCTTGACTGAGTCAAGTCTCTTCTTGACAGTGGTAGGAGACTGGACTAAAATGGAAAAAGATTTGAGAAATGGAGGTAGAAAAGATTTCTAGAAGAAAACATTAATTCCGTTTTGCAGGTGTTGGGAAACCACTAATCCCTGAGAGATGTCGGATGCTCCTGGCTTTAAGGATCAATGTCTTAGCCAAAGGATACAGTGGCATTTCCCTGGAGACCCTCAAGCAAGTTATCGAAGTATTTAATGGTAATGCCATGGATCCCCAGACTGACCCTCCCCCGAGGCTGGGCATATACCACAGGTAGACTTGGTTGATGGCAGGGTGACGACTAACAGAGACAAGATGACATAGAATAATGGAGACAAATGGAAATGGGCTTGGTGAGAAGGAGACTACCTGAGGGGACAGGGGTGGGGACAGAGATGCTTACTCCTGTGTACCTTCAACTCACACTTCATCACCCTTCACTTAGTATTTGGTATCTTTAAGTCTGGAACAAATCCCTCAAGTCTGGCCCAAAGCTCAGAGCTGGAAAGAACTTTTAATTCAGCGATGCCCAGATGTGGTTAGAGAAGTTGCATCAAATCATCTGGGAAACACAGTGATTCCTGGATGTCCATCCCAAAGACCAATTCAGTAGTTCTGCTTAGTGCCTGGGAATCTGACATCTTAATGCTCCCCAGATAGTGGAATACCCAGACTTAAATGACTGAAACTTAACTTCTTGCAAAGATAAAACAGAAGCATCAAAGAGATCAAAGACTTGCTTCTGGACCAGGAAGCCATCTCGTGCCAGGATACAATACAGTTCAGCTCTTTGGAGCTTACTTCTCAGGGTAGAAAAACTCCAATGTGGAGACAAGATTTGAAATGCTTAGGAGGCCACCGTCCCTTCTCACAGATAAAGATGAACATCATAGATCAGCGCAGGCTCGGGAAACTCTTTGGGGTGAAGGTATATGGGGTATCTATGGGTAGACATGGCTGTGCTGAGCAGACCAGTAGTGATTCCACCACCTGTCCTCCCACCCTGGTCTTCCCTACAATCGCAGAAAGTACATCTCTGGTTGTAAACCTACCTATGCTTTATAGGTCAGTCTAGGACCCCCCTGGGTCCCTAGAGTTCTGAGAATTCCCTAGGTGAACTATGATCTGGAAGCTGGCCTGTGGATGGCATTGCTTCATGCCACTAACCTTATCTACAGATGGAAAACACACTGCTATAGGAGTCTGAGTTTACTTTAGAAAGAACAGGACTTTTTTTTTTTTTTTTAACTGAGAATTTCCTCCAAAACAGTACATGTCTGTTTATAAGTGGTGGTGAGGTAGTAGGCTGGGTGCCTAGGAATCTGGGCAAAAGTAGAAACAGAGACTATGCTGTCTATGCTTACCTCCTCAGAGAACCCCTGTGAATACTTTGGTGTGCCTTATCCTTCTAGAATATTTTATAATTCTTTTCTAATGTTAAAATTTACATGTTTCCAAACATTCTCCAATAGTGTTTTTTTCCCCCAATAGCTTTTAATGACTGCACACACTCTTTGGTTATATGAGAGTCTCTTAATTCTTTTTTTAAAATTTTTTAATGTTTATTTTTACAAGAGAGTGAGAAAGCACGCACAGGGGAAGAGCAGAGAGAGAGGGTGACACAGAATCCGAAGCAGGCTCCAGGCTCTGAGCTGTCAGCACAGAGCCCATGAACCATGAGATCATGACCTGAGCCAAAGTCAGATGCTTAACCAACTGAGCCACCCAAAAGTCTCTTAATTCTATGTTGACATCATTTCTAACTTTTTGTTCTTTGAAGCAAGGCTGTAATGAACAACAGCTAACTCCTGATCTTTAAGATACATTGTTACAATTCCTAAAAATTTCTAGGTCTGATTAGGACATGCACAGTAAAAGCAAAGGGGCAGAGGACCAAGGAGGAGGAAAAACTTAAAGGAATAGATAATCCTAATGGGGATATGGGTTTCAGATCACCTTTCTTCCATGCAGCCTGATTTGTATTAGTCCCCTATGTACCGTGTCCCCCAACCAGCTTCACACAGCAAATCTGAGCATGTCCTGGCTAAAATCTGTAATGTCCCTAGGAAAGAGTCTAAACTTAAAAAAAAAAAAAAAATGTTTCATATGCTGTACCTTTCATCCTTATGCTTTATCCATTCCATAAATGGAAGCTTGTACCTCCCACTCCCCTTCACCCATTTTGCTCCATGCCCCCACCCCCATCAACCATCAGTTTATTCTCTGTATTTATGAGTCTGTTTCTACTTTTTTTATTTTGTTTTTTAGATTCCACGTATAAGTGAACTGGTATTTGTCTCTGTCTCACTACTTTCATTTAGCATAATACCCACTAAGTCCATCTACATTGTCACGAATGGCAAGATCTCATTATTTGCTATGGCTGAGTAGTATTCCATCGTATATAAATACTACCTCTCCTTTACCCATTCATCTAGCAATGGACATTTGGGCTGCTTCCATGTCTTGGCTATTGTAAATAATGCTGCAATTAACATAGGAGGGGCATATGTCTTTTCAAGTTAGTGTTTCCATTTTCTTTGGGTAAATAGCTGATAGTACAATTACTGGATTATGTGGTAGTTCTGTTTCTAATCTTTTGAGGAGATTCCATACATTGTCTGCAGGGGCTGTGCCACTAGTCGTACACAAAGTTTCTCTTTTCTCCACATCCTCACCGATACTTGTTGTTTCTTGAGTTTTTTATTATAGCCATTCTGCCAGGTGTGAGGTGATAGCTCACTGTGGTTTTGATTTTCATTTTCCTTATGGTTAGTAATGCTGAGTATCTTTTTATGTGTCTGTCAGCCTTCTGTATATCTTCTTTAAAAAAAAAATGGCTATTCAGAGCCTCTGCCCACTTTTTAACTGGATTATCTGGTTTTTCTGATGTTGAGTTCTGTAAGTTGTTTGTACATTTTGGGTATTAACTCCTTATCAGATATATCATTTGCAAACATCGCACAGTTGGTAGGTTGCTTTTGCATTTTGTCGATGGTTTCCTTCATTGCGTAAGACTTCTAATTTTGGTATAGTCCCAGTAGTTTATTTTTGCTTTTGCTTCCCTTTCCTGAGGAACCCATATCTTAAAAAACGTTGCTAAGGCCAGTATCAAAGTGATTACTGCCTATGTTTTCCTTCTAGGAGTTTCATGGTTTCGGGTCTCACATTTAGGCCTTTGGTCCATTTCACATTAAGTTTTGGGTGTGGTGTGAGGAAGTGGACTAGTTTTCCCAGCATCAGACAAGCCTGTCTTCCCGTCATGTATCCTTCTCTCCTTTGCCATTGATTTATTGACCATATAGGCATAGATTTATTGCCGGGCTGTCTAGTCTTTCCGTTGATCTGTTTGTCTGTTTCTGTGACAGTGCCACACCATTGTGATTACTACAGCTGTGAAGTGTATCTTGAAATCTGAGATTGTGATAGCTCCAGCTTTGTTCTTCCTTCTCAAGGTTGCTTTGGCTATTTGGAGTCTTCTGTGGTTCCATACAAATTTTAGGACTCTGTGTTCCAGTTCTGTGAAAAACGCCATTGGTGTTTTGATAGGAATTGCCCTGAACCTGTAGATTGCTTTGGCAGAATGGACGTTTTAACAATATGAATTCTTCCGCTCCACGAGCACAAAATGTCATACCGTTTGTGTTGGCTTCCGTTTCTTTCATCAATGTTTTATAATTTTCAGAGTACAGATATTTATAGTCTAAACTTAAAGCAGCTTATAAGGGAAGGAAGGCTTTTTGTTATTGGGAAGGTGCTCTCTCCCACCCACCCTTATTCCCCTCTGCCTTTTTATAGCAGTGCAGCCAGGTTCATTAAGCATTAGTTGTGCTCCAGGAACTCTTTCCCCAGGTATTTGTGCCATAAAGTGATACTACATCCTATTGGGAGAGGTTGGTCTCGCTGGCAAAGTGAAGAGAGCCACAAGTAACTGGTGCCTACTTCTCTCCCAGCCTCCTGCCTGCCCTACGTTCCAGAGAAAGGAACGGTTGGTGCCAGTGGAGACCTTGCGCCACTCTCTCATCTTGCTCTTGGGCTAATTGGAGAAGGGAAGATGTGGTCTCCAAAGAGTGGCTGGGCTGATGCTAAATACGTAAGACTTTAATAACTTACATTCTGCAGTAATCTCCCTAGGCTGGGCACCGGCTGCACTTGCATACTTTATAGCACTGAATCCCTACAGCAACCCCATGAGGGAACCACCATTAGTCAAACTAGGTAAGGCTTTTAGCTTCCATACTTTACTATTGGCCCTTTGGACTTGATGGTCACCTTGGTGAAAAGGTACAGCAGTCAGTGTTAATCCCAGCATTTTATTCTGCAGCCAAAAATCTTCCAGTGTCTATCCCGGAGGCCACACACTGTTGCAAATTTATTTAGTTGCTGGTCTCACAGTATAGTGCTGTGGATCATAGTACCTGCTGTATGGCCTCTGGAAAGCAGGCTCCATTTTCCTCCAAGCTTCCACCCCAATGGCTAATCAGAAGGGCTTGCTTTTGGTAAAGCTTTAATGCTTTCCTCATCCATCTCCAAATTCCATCAGAGCAGCCCAAAGAACTATTTGAGGTGTCATCCCAGGTCAATTGCTGAGAGGTTCCCCAATGAAGGGGCAGAGGACCCAGGGGAAGGAAGAAGTTAAAGGAACAGATAATCCTTAGGAGGGTACGGGTTCCAAATCACCTTTCTTCCCTAAAGCCTGATCTTTATTTCTCTGTACAATGTTTTCCCAGCCACCGTCACACAGCAAATTCAAGCGTGTCCCGGCTAAAGCCTGTAATGCTTCCCATTGTCCTTAGAATAAAGTCTAAATTTAGACTGGTTTATAAGATTCTTGTTGGTCTAATCCCTCCCACTAAGTTCTACATTACAGAAACTGGGGGTTCCTTACAGCTGGGATGTGCTGTGCCCGGGACAGAGGGACCAGCTCGTGCTCATTCTACTCTTATTCACTCACTCCTGTTCCTCCCTCTGATAAGTCCTCTGGGAAACTTCCATCTCTGCTCCCCTGGTTCTTTTCCCTCCAAATGCTATTTGCCCTTCCTTTGTGCTATCCTACCTACTTCCTGCCTCCTAGGGCATTTCACATACTCTTACTCTGTAAACATGTACTCAGGAAGCAGCAGAAGAAAAAGTGAGTCAGTAACGTGGAAACTGAACACAAAGGACCTAAAACCCAAAATTCGGGGTTACTTCTGTAGACACTAATGCTCCTGATTTAAGTACAAAAATTATGTGAAATATAAGTCTGCTTTCAGATTAAAGAACAGAACTATAGACCAGAGGAGGGTGAAAGATCCAGTTTATGAGGTCTGCTCTTTTATAAGACAGATCTTTAGGCTTTAAGGATATTTTATTGATTCCTTATGAAATTAGAAAAAGGCTAGTATTTCATTTGATACCCATTTTTATCTTTTTAATCATTCTGCAGGTCTTGGAGGCTCATGGATTGAAACCAGTTGTTCTGAAACCAAAAGAGGTAAGGAGATTCAAGGAAAATGTATTCGTTTTAACAAGTTTTTATTTATATACTATTTTCAGTCTTAATGTCGGTCTCACTGATTTCTTAAAGTAAATGTGGCTTTCATGTTTGTTAAAAGTTTGTCACTGAAGAGAGGACTCGTCCATAGGCATTCAGAAGATTCTGCCCGCCACAAATGTTTAGGGGTTCTCTTACTTAATTCAAACTTCAAATCGGGATCTCTAAGGATCCTTAACAGATGCTATAAGTCAAGATTCCTCAGGGTGCTCTCAGCCAAGAGTCTTGGGCCAGAAATGTTTTAGGATGTCCTGTCCACAATGATGACAAGTTAAAGAAGAAATGCTGCGTAATTAGGAGCTAAAGATTTTATATGCAGCTACACTGGACGTTCATTGTTGTCTTGAGAGTGGGGATACTTAACATGTATTCCACTTGCCAGGTTTATACTAGCAATTTCACTTAGGATAGCACTTAATCCTCAAGTGCTTAAATAAGCCTTACTGCCTTGCACTTTAGAAAACATAAATAAATGTCCTTCAGCTGACGGGTTAACTTTTCTCTTAGGGATGCAAAAGATATGAAATCAACTTGTACATAGGTTACAATAAATGTAGCAAGGAGCTTCTCTCTTTCTTTCCAAAGGGTCTGGCACTCATCAACGGGACACAGATGATCACCTCCCTGGGCTGCGAAGCTGTGGAGAGAGCCAGTGCTATTGCACGTCAGGCTGACATCGTGGCGGCCCTGACCCTTGAGGTGCTGAAAGGCACCACCAAAGCCTTCGATACTGGTCAGCATGGTTCTTCCATTTGGTTGCTATTCAGTCATTCAGAGCTGGTTGGGTGGGCTGGTCCAGGTCTTTAAACATGAGTGGTGGGGATGCGTGGTAGGGGAAAAAGAGAAAACCCAAGGGCCTATGGCATACACAATACTGCCACAGCTTCATCTAAGTTATGCCACGCTTGATCCTTGGAATGACCACGTTTTACAGATGCTGACTCTAGAATTCACCCAGCGTTCTGGATCACCCAGGCCCAACTCCCGTCAAACTGTGCACTGTCTAAGGAATCTGTCCACAGGGTTTTAGAAGTAGAGTAGGATTAAAGTTGGTCTCCATTAGAAAATTGAGAGAGAAAAACCATAGAAGTTGTAGTTTACCTGGAAAGTAATGAATTTGAAAGACTCCCTACCATTCTATGTAGTAGGACAGAAATCTGCCTAAAATTGATGTAAAACTGTCTAAAACTGGCCACTGTGGAGGTTCCTTCCATTAGGAGCCTAAATCCTAAATTAGGGTAGGCCCAAGGTCTTGAGTTGAATTCCCAGGGGGCTTAACACATAGTTTGCACTCGGATATTTAAAGTAGAAAGAGTACAGTCAAAGGAAAAGCTTGTTTTTGGAGTTGAGGTTCTAACTGTGAGTGGTGGTAAGAACCCCTGGGATTTTGAAGGCTTGTGTCAGCACCATGGATGGTCCTGAACCATCACCAGTGGTAGTTTATGCTAATGGAAGAAGTGCTCAGACTTGTTCTCCATCAATTCTAGACATCCATGCTGTTCGCCCTCATCGTGGGCAAGTTGAAGTGGCTTTTCGGTTTCGGTCACTCTTGGACTCGGATCACCACCCTTCTGAAATAGCAGGTCTGGGGATGTTTTTGTGAGCGAGCTTATTTGGTTTTATGTTTTGTGGGAAAAAATTGATAACTTTGAAAAAATTGCTATCCCTTCCACCTCTTCCACAGAAAGTCACAGGTTCTGTGATCGTGTTCAGGACGCATATACCTTGCGCTGCTGTCCACAGGTAAACAAACAAAAAGCCTTTTCTTTTTTTCCCAATTCAGGGAGGGGTGAAAAGAAAAAGAGGTAAGTGTTAAAAAGTCATGTAATGGTCAATTATGATCCAAATTTCTTTACTGCCTCTGTTAAAAATTATGTGTGTCATACTTCCCTTTGTCCAATTATTTTAGTTTCTATTCTATATATTAAGCTGTTTGTTTCCTTTTGAAGTGCTTTGCTCAATTCCCTTGTACAGAAGCACAAGAGACAACTTGCTCTGTTGGTTTAGTGCCGTAACTTTTTAAAATTCTTAGTGATAACATCATCCTAACCAGTTAATGGAAGTTTACTGGTTCTCCCTTCTAGATATAGCAAGAACCAGCTTTCAGAGATGTTTGCAGGAAAGTCTAATCAAAATTAAGTGCACATCATGGTTGTACTTTATCTTCATTTAATAAGCAGATATAAACCACCATAAATAAATCTGTGAGGCTTAACTTTAGACTAAAACAATGCAGAAGACCTGAGTGGGCATGAGGCATCCAGTATTGCAGATGTTATAATTCATTTGTGAATGGCAATTAGTTGAGTAAGAAATTAACACACAACTCAAGAATGAAACAATATTTGATCTGGTGCCAGATTCTGTAGTGTAATAGGGTCCTCCCTAGAATAAATACCCTACTTCCTTTAACTCAGCAAGTTCTATTCTAACTAGTTGATCAAAAACGTCTATGGAAAATCACTAAATTAGCCCTACAGTACAAATAAATCCCAGTTTAAAACATCCTTGCTATTCGGGGTGCCTGGGTGGCTCAGTTGGTTAGTGTGCAACTCTTGATTTCGGCTCAGGTCATGATCTCATCGTTCATGAATTCAAGCCCCGCATCAGGCTCTGCACTGACAGTGTGGAGCCTGCTTGACATTCTCATTCTCTCTCTGACCCTCCCCTGCTCATGCTCGCTTGCTCTCTCTCTCTCTCTCTTTCTTTCTCTGCCTCAAAATAAATAAATAAACATTAAAAAAAAACATTCTTGCTATTCTAATAAGAGTATCAGACTCTGTGTGACAGACACCATTATCAGTGTTTTCAATGTATTAACTCATTTAATCTTGTATTTTAGGTCCATGGTGTGGTGAATGACACAATAGCGTTTGTGAAGAACATCATTACCACAGAACTTAATAGTGCAACAGACAATCCTGTATCTTTTGACTGCTTACTAAACTGTAGTTATAGAAATCAAGCTAGTAATTTTTAGATATGCTAAAGCGATCCTTTTGTGTAGTGTCTCTGTTGTTACTCCATTTCATAGACTAAGTACCTGAGGTTCAGAGGAACCTCAGAGCTGATGATTGGCAGGGGCAGGTCTGAGAACCTAATTTCCCTTCAGAGACTAACACGCTGTGCTTTCCAAACGGACTCATTAAAAGCTAATGCACATATTTCCGGCATTGGCTGAGAGGTTTCATGAAAACCTTTGCCCTAAAACCCAGTGCTGAGATTGCTGATAGAAAGATGAAAACCGAGGTCACAAGTGTGATTATGGGGATCCTGGGTAGGTTTGCATTTATGCAAGGCTTCCCGGTTCTTGTGACACATGAAACGGAAGGCAGCTTGTTAACACTTATCAAAGTATTGATCAACGAGTTATGGCTTTCCTCATCTCAAGTTTTTATTTTTGACATGGAGTGTACTCAAATCAGTATTTCCGTATTTCTACAGAGAATAGCAAGAATGCTTCCATTTTTCAAGGATGCAGCCCTTCTTTCCTTCATGGTGTGGTTATCTTAGAGCCGTCTTGTTTTTGCTATGGAATATTCTTTGAGGGTATAGTTCCCCCAGACGTTGATGTGATCACTCGGGAGTCACACTGGCAAAGTTGTCACAGAGGTACCCAGTACTGCCTTTGAAGACCACCCAACCCTTAGGAATATATGCCTTCCTATCCCATGTCGGCCTCAGTTCTTAATACGGGACAAAGTGCTGAGTTAGCAACCCTGGAAGGAGCTCACAGCTTAGTTTAGCAGACAGGTTTCGCAACAGCTGTGAAAGATTCATCACAAGACCCTTTTAGTGTGGTTTCTCTGACAAGTTTACTTCAGGATGTGTGTTTTATGTCCTCTCAGATTGTTTTACAGTTAAGTCAAATCCACACTAAGTAATCCTCAACTCACTCACCTCAACATACTTCACCCCCCAAAATGGACTAGAATTTTCATGAAGTCTATGCAGTCTGTCTCATCTGTCAGTTCTTGTCAGTTCTGGCACTGTGAGGAAAGGCATCCTTTCTACACTTAGATAATTTAGACCTGAAAGGGTATCTTATAGAGTAAAACAAAACAAAATAAAACAAAACAAAATGAAAAAAACAAAGAAAGATTTGCCATTAAATTATTGGATATGGGAGAGGGATAATTCCTTACTAAATTCTTACACTACCACTTGCCCCAGCAAAAGTTTCAGCCGACAGTCTTTTCCTTTCTCAATTAAAGACTCTTAATTATTGATGAAATTCCAATAAGGCCATATTTGAGAGTTCTCCTACAATGGTGGAGTTACTCGAAAGAATAGTCTTCTGAATTTTCCTGTTGTAGATATAGAGCACCTATTACATAGTTGCTAGATGTTATGGGAACTAAATTCAAAGTGCTATAATCTGATAGCCCGCAACCAAATTCGAAACAACTGGAGAACAACAGAACACGCTTAAGTTTTAAATAGGTGCAGATATTACTTGCTATAAGGATTCAGAGAATGGAGAGAAGACTAAGGCCTGTGACTGGGGGTGGCTTGGTACAGAAGAGCCAGCATTGGGCCTAATAGGCTCACGGATATATGTACAGAAAAGAGTAACTCCAAACTTGACTAAGTTAGTGTAATACGTGCATCTCCAGTTCCTTGGAAGTCAGAACCTGTCTCAGAGTTCCTAGTTCATAGATAATATTCTCTAGTCCAGGAGGTGAAAATTAGCTGTTTGGAATCTGCAAGGAGGATCTGTTACTGCCTTTTGTCTGAGTGCCTGTTGATCCAAGTGAAGTGCATGATACAAAGGAATGATCCTTGAGGGCATTGATATGCAGGGAGTCTAAGCTGCCTCCTACTTAGATTGGTTTGCAACAGCCTATTGGCTGCCATATGCTGTGAATGCTGGCATAGGATCACCGAGTAGAGAGTTTGAAAACGTTCCCAGGATTGATTGTTCCAGACAATTTAGTGGTTGCTCATCAACAGTCTTCATTCAGCAAATTCTTCTACGGAGCACAAGCTCACATTGCCCCCTGCCAAAAAGAGTTTGCTTTTAAACTGGCGTCCCGGTCTCTGTTCTTCGTTTCAGATATAGACCGTTTTGAGGGAAAGTACTAACCGCTAAAATTACTATGGTTGTGGTGCTTGAGAATCTCTAATCTCAGGGGAAAAAAATTGATGTTTCATGTTTTCTTGGCCCCCCGTTGGGTGTACATGATTCATCTCTAAGGTTTGGGATATTTGTTTTGTTTTTTCGGGTTTTTGTCCCTTTATGTCAACAACTGCTTGTAGAGAGAATCTCCTTCCCTCCACCCATATTTGTACAAGGGCTATCAGTGTTACAAATTAGTGGGTTGGGAAAAGAGTCACACAGGTATCCCCTGCTTCTTGAAAGTCTGCATTACAGACCTACGTTAGTACTTGTTTTCACGGACTGAAAGAAATCTGAAGCGGTAACAGCAGTATCACCAAGCTCCTTCCCTGGGAACTATACTCAGCATCTCAGCATCAGGCTGCCGGGGCTTTGAACTGTATGAGCATCTGTGCTTTATCTTAATTTATTTTGTGCATCCATTAGCAAGATGTGTCCTCTGGTATCAGAAGACTAAAAGAGGTGATTTTGAGGGTCTGGGAATGCTCAAAAATTTTCCATGTAAATTAATGGTAAGCACTTCTTCCCTTTATGCCATTTCGGTTTAGAAAAGATTATCATAGGAACGCTCTACTTTCGGATGGTGGGGGAGACCTCCACTTGCAGTGATCAGCAAATGTTATATTCAAGCCTTAACCTGTTTTGAAAGATGGTATTTGCCAGTAGGGGAGAGACTATTTCTGGAGGAAACTTCCATGGTGAATACCCAGCCAAAGTAAGCTTTTTAGAATTGCTCCTGACCCTGAAAGCATATTCCAATTTAGGCTCAATTCAACTGAATTGAGTCACTCTTTCTAGGCCCTGGACTATTTGGCCATTGGAGTTCATGAGCTTGCTGCTATTAGTGAAAGAAGAATCGAAAGGCTCTGTAACCCCTCCCTCAGCGAGCTGCCTGCCTTCCTGGTTGCTGAGGGTGGTCTGAACTCGGGATTCATGATTGCACATTGTACAGCTGCAGCCCTCGGTAAGAACACTGCCCACTTCTCAGGACGCGAGCCCGTCCTTTTTATCTGAAAGTGTCAAATTTTGTCCTTGAATGAGGTTTTTTTCCCCACCTTATTTGCATCCTACCTGTCTCAATACAAATGCAGAAGGAAGCCTGACATATTTTAGGAAAAAAAAAAAAAAAAAAAAAAAAAAAAATATATATATATATATATATATATATAATAAAATCTAAACAAAGTTGAAGTAAAACAGAATAATACCCCAATGAGTTTGTAAATAATGAGGTTTCCACAATTTCTCTGTAGGAAGCAATTTAACGTCACATACGAATGGCATGTTTGTAGCTTTTTCCCTAATCGCAATTTGGGGACTATCAGAAGGAAAAAGACAAAGATATCCATAAATAAGGTGAAACATGAATGGACCTGGATGATTAAACATTGGATACATTTCATTAGATATACTGACCTCTAAGAACATAAAGATGTGATTACGATATGCAAAAATGCTTATAAGAAGCAAGATGCCCTCTATGAGAACTGAGGTTCAGTGTCACTGATTTCTGAATTAAAACTTTAAGTAACACATCAGAACAAGGCCTGGAACAAAGGACCTGCTAAGGACTTAATTTATATTTACTCACTTCACGGTCACAACAATACCGTGAGGCAAGGCACTATCATTACCCCCATTGCATAGATGAATACCGGATGATCTGGGAAGTTAGGTGACTTACCCAACATTGAACGGCTCACAAGTAGAACTGAATTCAAACCCAGGCATTTTTGTCCTCAAGTCTATGCTCTCACTTCAATTAACGCAGATCTCATTTTAATGAGTACATAATCCTAATATGGCTGCCAAATTTAACAAATAGAAATGCAGGATGTCCAGTTAAACTTGAATTATTTGGGACATGCTTATACTAAAAAGTTACTTGTTTTTTATCTGAAATTCAAAGTTAATTGAGCATTCTGTATTTTTTCTGGCAAACCTACCCATGAGGCAGGAGATCACATGGGCACACAAGAGCATAGACTCTGGGTCCAAATCCCAGCTCTGCCATTTACCAGGAGTGTGATATGGAGGAAGTTTCTTAATCCTATTGACCCTCCGTTTACTCCTCTATAAAATGGGGGTGATAAATTTACCTAATGGGGCTAATTTGAGAGTTAAATGAATTAATGCATATAAAGCCTTAGAACTATGCCCGGCATGTCTCTAAGCAGTAAGTAAATATTAGTTGCTATTAGGATTACTCCTAACCCTTTCCTCACCAAAGCCTCACATGGAAACTCAATAAAACCAACAGAGACCCTGAATTCATGATGTCCTCTGCCGAGGATCTTCTATTTGCTCACTTAACCCCCTTATGAAAATACTTCCTTAAAGGATAGCAACTTCTCACATTAACATAGGGAGGTTGTGGTTGATTTCTAGAAAATATTAGGGACTTCAGAAAGCTTCGTTTGAATGGGTTTGGCTTCCCTAAACTGCCTATTGAAGTTGCTCAACTTGCTTTCTTTATAACGAAGTGGGTAGTTTTCTTTTGGGGGGACATGTAACTTCTCTTTCTGAATGAGACTCACTACAGCCTGCTTATCCATCTAATGGCAGGTGAAGGGTCACAGGACCTGGGCCTTGCAGTGCTGAAACCTGGCAAGTCCTGGGCAGACCAGGACGAGTTGACCACCCTAGTTCATGTAGCTAGATTACCTCAGGACCCCTTATGGCACAGAAAACAACTGAAGTCTCACTCAGCCACTCTCAGGGTCAAAAGTGTAGGGAAGAAAACGCTCTGAGTTTGGCCTTCCCTGGCTTCTGGAGCTGGGGAGGAGCTCTGGAATCTAGGTCCTCCATATTTAACGTGTTGTCTTCGAGCCAAAATTCCAGCCACCACCTGGGAGCTTATCAGAATCTCAGGCCACGCGAAACTCAACATTTGCATTCTGACAAGATGGAGCGAGTCATATGCACAATAAAGTTTGGGAGACACCAATCCGGGCCATCACTAGGATTTCCCCAGCCTCCCCAAGTTATCTCTGGCAGTCATGAAGCCTGTGCTTAACCCACTGCCTCCACTTATATGATCACTGAACAGTCTGAACTGAAAAATATCCTTGCTCAAGATCTGGGGTCCAGTCTCCATCCCCAAACACCACCCTGAATTCTAAGGCCTCCTCTGGTGATAGTACCAGTCAATTGTTCTTGAGTACTTAGAAAAGACCATCACATCTTTTTTTTCCTAGTCTCCCTAGCATGCTAAATGTTTCCTGTGTTTTCAACGGGGCTTTGTACTATTAGGGTTCCCATCTGGTCTTATCTCAGAATTCATTATTGGCTCCAAGCCCTTCTCACTTTGATACAAACCCAACCTGCTTCCATTTCCCAAAATAATTTTGGACCATCTGGTGCTTGGATAACAACCGAGAGCTCCTGGAGGGGCTCCTCCATGACGTTGGTCACGGGGAGCAGCCAACATGGCCATTTTTCCTATTAGAAGCATATTTAACTTGCACGGCCTCTTGCAGTTTCTGAGAACAAGGCTCTGTGCCACCCCTCGTCGGTGGACTCTCTCTCCACCAGCGCGGCCACAGAGGACCATGTCTCCATGGGAGGATGGGCAGCAAGGAAGGCACTTCGGGTCATCGAGCACGTGGAGCAAGGTAAACCCAGCCAGTCCGGGATGGCAAGCCTCTCTGATTAACTTCTACATCTGTGAGCCTCAAAACAGGCAGCATCAGCATCACCTGGGAACTTGTGAGAAAGGCAGACTCTTAGGCACCACCCCCTCAACACCTGCTAAAGTAGAAACTCTAGGGGAGAGAGCAGAACAATCTGGTTTAAGTCTTCCAGGTGATTCTGATGCTCGCTGAAAATTAAGAACCACACCTGCTGACCTATCAGGTTTATTGGTTGGCTTTATTTTTCAAACAATTTAAAACATATTCAGAAGTAGAGAGATTAGTACCACGAGCCCTCATTTATACCTCACTCTGACTCAACAGCACATTTGCTTCATTTTTTCTTTTACTTTTCTCAAGTTATTTTCAAGCAAATCCCATCACATTATTTTCTTCCTGCATTTTTATCGACCATGATGCCATTATCACATCCAACAAAATCAACAAGTCTTGGGGTCACTGATAAGTCCATATTCAAAGTTTCACAATTGTCTCAATGCCCTTACAGTGGGTTTTTTTCAAATCTAGATTTAAGGCCCACATTTTAAATTTGGTGTGTTAAAGGCTTTACGCTTCTTTTTATCTAGAACGGTCCCCTCTCCCTTTTTTTTCTTCATGCCATGGACTAGATTAAAAAAAAACAAAAAACAAAAAACAAACAAAAAAACAGGTCAGTCTTCTGTTAGAAACTGACATTCTGGATTTACCTGTTGGCTCCCTTATGGTGTTACTTTTAACTTGTTCTCTAGCCCTTGCATTCCCTGTATACTGCGGTTGTTCCTAAAGGCTTGACAAGATTCAGATCCAAACCTTCTGGCAGATACTTCTAGGGTGGAACTGCGTTAGGCCAACCTCTCTCTGCCTTCTAAATTACTGCTTGTTTTGTTTACTGTTTTCTAAGTTTATGTATGTATGTATATATGTATGTATGTATTTAGAGAGAGAGAGAGAGAGAGAGACAGAGATTGCACAGGAGCAGGGAAGGGGCAGAGAAAGAGGGAGACAGAGAATCCCAAGCAGGCTTCTCACTGTCAGCACAGAGCCTGACACAGGGCTTGAAACCACCAACTGCGAGATGATGACCTGAGCTGAAACCAAGAGTCAGACACCCAACCAACAGAGTCACCCAGGCACCCCTTGTTTAGCTTTTTAATTTTTTTAACGTTTATTTTTTGAGAGAGAGAGAGAGAGAGAGAGCAGAGCGCAAGCAGGGGAGGGGCAGAGAGAGGGAGACACAGAATCCAAAGCAGGCTCCAGGCTCTGAGGTGTCAGCCCAGAGCCGGATGCGGGGCTCGAACTCACAAACTGTGAGATCATGACCTGAGCAGAAGTGGGAGGCTTACCCGACTGAGCCACTCAGGCGCCCCCTTGTTTTGTTTTGTTTTGTTTTGTTTTAAAGGAATTGCCTTCCTTTAAGCATTGTTATCTAAGCTCCTAAATTTTTGCAACTGTATTGGAAGCAGTTGGCTGACAAGAGTATCACTACGGTAATTCCCACCTTATCCACGGGGAAAACGTTCCAGACCCCCTGTGGATGCCCAACACCACGGGTAGTACCAAGTCCTACGTATACCATGTTTTTTCCTATACACACATACCTATGATAAAGTTTAATTTATAAGTTAGGCACAGTAAGAGATAAGCAAGAACAATAAAATAGAACAATTATAACAATATATTGAAATAAAAGTTATGTGAATGTGAACTCTCTCAAAATACCTGACTGTACTCACCCTTTCTTGTGACTATGAGAGAGGACAAAACGCCTACAGACGAGATGAAGTGAGGTGAGTGTCGCAGGCGTTGTGACGTAGCGTCAGGCTTCTATTCACCTGATGATTCGCCAGAAAGAGGAACCTGACAAATCATCAGGCTCACCTGCTTCCACACGGTGGTTGATTGCAGGCCACCAAAACTGTGGAAAGCGAAACAGCGGATAAGCAAACACTACGGTATTTTAAGATAAATGTGGGAGAGCTGAGTATTCTTGTTAACAGCTGTATTGAGATATAATTTACATACCATACAATCACCCATTTAAATTGCACACTTGAGTTGTTATTAGTATATTCACAGAGTTGTGCCATCACCACCACAAATTTTAGAACATTTTCATCACCTCAGAAAGAAACCTCGTACCGTTTACCTATCCCTCTCCTATTGTCCCACCCTGTCCCCGGGCTTAGGCACCCACTGATGTACTTTTCTCTCTCTATGGATTTGCCTATTCTGGACGTTTCATGTAAGTGTCATACAATATATGGCCTTTTGTATCTGGCTTCTTTCAGTCAGCATAATGTGTTCAGGGTTCCTCCATGGTGTAGCATGTATCAGTACGTCATTCCTTTTTATGGCCACACATTCCCTTTTATGGATTTAACACATTTTGTTTATCCATTCATCAGTTGAGAGATGTTTGGGTTTTGTCTGCCTTTTGGCTGATATGAATAATGCTACTATAGACATTTGTGTACAAGTTTTTACGAAGACATATATTTTCATTTCTCTAGAGTGGAATTGCTGAGTCATATGGTGACTGACCTCCATCTTTTTGAGGAACTGCCGGACTATTTTCCAAAGTGGCTGCACCATGTTGCATTCCTATCTGCAGTGTTTGAGAGTTCTGATTCTTCCACATCCTCACCAACACTGGTTATTAACTGCCTACCGGAGTGTGTTCCTAATGTTCATTCTTGAGATGGTCTCCCCATTAAACATGTGGCTCTGGCCAGAAGGTTAAGGGGACACCCTTATCAGACTCCTATCCAGATCGGATCTTCTAGCCAGTTCTTCAGCAAATTAACCTTACTGTCAAAAGACACCGAATCAAGGCCCCATCATCTCCTTTTGATTGATATCTCCTTGTTTTAACTACAGTTCTTCCATAGTCACCACATACAATAACCCGGGTGAACTTCTTAAAATGTAATTTTGATCACACCATGTTCCTGCTCAAATTTGCCAAGTTTCCTCATCGTACTCCAAACAAAACCCAGCCCCCTTCCTGTAGCCTACCAGGATCATGCGTGATCTGGCTTCTGGCTCTCACTCGCACCTGTCTCCATTCCATTCGATACCCTGGAGCCACAGTGTTATTCTTGTACCTGCCAGTACCTCAGCACCTGTGTCCTCGCTGGTCTCTCTGCCTGCAACATTGTTCCCCAAGGACTTCACATGGTTCACTTCTTCACTCTCTTTGTAGCTGTGCAGATTTCACCTCAGATGCCTTCCCTGTCCACCCCAGCTCAACTTCTTAAAGTTTCCAATACCTTACATATGAAGTGAGGGGACTAGACTAGAAGATGTAAAGTTTCTTCCAGGTCCAAAATAGATTCATTTATTTCATCCTCTCCTATTGTGACTTGTCTGTACTCACCAGAGTTTGTGATGCGATTCATAAATTCTAAGATGGAAAGTCAAATATTTTCAATATTCCATTTCAGTTAACCACTTAAATGGTTTGATCAACGTTACACTTCTAAACTATTTTTTCTTGGCAAATAATGGAATCCAAATGTAGAGAAACTTAGATGTCAATATTCAAAGCCAATCACAAGGTATGGTACATTTAATAAGTTCTTAGCTAGGAAAAACCTGTGTAAGGATTGTTTTATCAAGAAGCCGAAAGTTGGCAAAGTACCAATTTCTAGGATTGCATTTTTTTAAATTTTTTTAATGTTTATTTATTTTTGTAAGAGAGAAAGACAGAGCAGGACCAGGAGAAGGGCAGAGAGAGAGGGAAACACAGAATCTGAAGCAGGCTCCAGGCTCTGAGCTGTCAGCACAGAGCCCAATGCGGGGCTTGAACTCAAACCGTGAGATCAGGACTTGAGCCCAAGTTGGGATGCTTAACCGACTGAGCCACCCACGCGCCCCTAGAATTTCAGTTTTAATGGGCCTGGGAGCCTTTGAGTTTGAAGGTTTGAAATGAGCACTATAGAATTAGTCCCAGCACAACAAAAAACTCATTTGCTCATTTGCTGGCTCCTTCAATCCTTTGATGAAAGTCTATTGCCAGGTATTTCAAGCCAAAAGAAATAGCAAGACTAAAAACAAATTGAAATTTATGCAAAGGTGGAAATAGGACAAAGATATCATCCATCTTGATCAGGTAAAGTAAGAAGTGGGGGACTAAGACATTTAGCTGGATAGTGTTCTCCTTCTTAACATTAAACATACAGCCAATAGGTTAGAAAAGCAAATTTAAGATGGTAACCAAACACCAAGGCAGCTTTATTCTACCACTAGACAGAGAACCGACTATCTCTTAGTTGGCTGGCAGTGTCGACTTCCTCGTGAGTTATATCCCCCCAGCACGAAGTCAGGCTTTAATCATCCCTCCACCTTTCTTATTGTAGTGCTGGCCATCGAACTTCTGGCAGCCTGCCAGGGCATAGAGTTTCTACGGCCCCTGAGAACAACTACTCCTCTGGAAAAAGTATATGACCTGGTGCGCTCTGTTGTAAGGTAAAGTCAAACAGG
This sequence comes from Panthera leo, assembly GCF_018350215.1. Lineage (NCBI taxonomy): Eukaryota > Metazoa > Chordata > Mammalia > Carnivora > Felidae > Panthera > Panthera leo. Next base: position 116,565,857 of record NC_056685.1, on the reverse strand, counting down.
TCCCTGGAGATGCCATCATTTCAGATCTGTGAACCCTGGCAGTGGTGAATGTTTGGCTGATGGTTTGATGTACTTTCTCTGTAGGCCCTGGATAAAAGATCGCTTCATGGCCCCAGACATTGAGGCAGCGCACAGGCTGCTCCTGGAACAGAAGGCAAGTTGGCCACTTGGCTTATTTCTTAGTTTTGGGTCATTATGGGAAAGCAAAGTGGGAGTAGGGAGTGAAGAAATACTGTCTTATTCTTTTGTTTCTCGTCTATGCCTTGGATGTGAACAAAAAGGAACTTGGGCAACTTCTTGTGCAACTTTAAAAAGCTGTCTGATAACCACTTAAGTGTCCTGTGTTGCACCCAAACATTAAATATCTAATGACTAGAAACTGAAATGATTTTAAATGGAGTTTGGGACAGGTATTCATCGGGAGAAAAAATGAGATGAGAGTTTCATGGATCTCCTTCACCAAGAGCATTCTCTTTCATTCAAAAGTATGTTTTCTGTGATGCTATCACCACCACCTCCAATTGGTCCAATGATTAAATAGACCCGAAGAGAAAACGAAGTCCCAGGTTTTTACTTCAAAGGTCTATAGGTCTGTCTAGCGCCGTGGGGTGTCCTACCCTATCATCACCCTGATTGAGGTCCTACAGGTTCTCTTTACTGCTTATTTCCTCTGGTTTCATTGACTAGAGATTTCTCTGATAGGGACAGATGCCTCATAGGCTGACTCGTTTTTTAAATATATTTTTTAAAGTTCTTTAAGCCTTTTGTAATAATTTGTGAGTATCATGTTCTCTAGAATTTCTTGATTTCCCGTGGAACCATTGCTCTGTTCTTGGGGAATGATTTTTCCTTTTGATCTTCACATCTGTCATTTCTAAGTGTGCCCTACACCCTTTGAGGGGACGCCCCTTGCTTGCTGCCAACTTTGGTGCACATCGAGAGGTAGATGAGAGAGGTTGGCCTTTTTTTATTAATTGAAATATAACTGACATATAACATATTCATTTCGGGAGTACAACCTAATGACTTAATATTTGTATATATTGCAAAATGATCACCACAATAAATCTAGTTAACATCTGTCACCATACATAGTTATAATTTCTTCTTGTGATGAGAACTTTTAAGATCTAATCTCTGAGTAACTTTAAAATATACAATACAGTATTATTAACTATAGTCATCATGTTGTGTATCCCCAAGATTTATTTATTTTATAATTGGAGGTTTGTGCCTTTTGACCCCCTTTATCCATATCGCTCACCCTCCAACCCTCCCCCCCCCCACCTCTAGCAGCCACCAATCTATTCCCTCTATCTATGAACTCAGTTTTTGCCATTGTGGTTGCTATTTATATTCCACACATAAGTGAGATCATACAGTATTTGTCTTTCTGTGACTCATTTCATTTAGTATACTGCCCTCACGGTCTATCCATGTTATCACAAATGCCAGGAGTTCCTTCTTTTTTATGGATGACAACACACACACACACACATACATACATACCACATTGTCTCTATCCATTCATCTGTTACTGAAAACCAAGTTCAGCTGTCCATCGCTTGAAAGGCCAATACTCAAGAGATGAGTTTTGATTAGAAAGGAATATGAGTTTTATTCAGGAGGCCAGCTACCTGGGGAGAAATAGACTCTTGTCCAAAAGCCAACTCCCAGGTTTCTGCCTAGCACAGAGGTATTTAAAGGGAGTTAAACAGTTAAGAGAATACAGTGGTCTATGACATTTCTTACTTACATGCAGACTCAATGATGTCAGCTACAGAGTTATCTCAGTATTTAGAGGTTGTGGAAGAAGTTCCAGTTTCTTGATGCCCCGGGGAGTGGGGGAGCTGCAAGGAGGTCTGGTTTCTTGGTACCCAGAGGTTGTGCAAGAGTACTTTGTTCTTTTTTTTTTTTTATATTTTTTTAATGTTTATTTATTTTTGAGAGAGAGAGAGAGAGCGACAGAGCGAGAGCAGGGGCGGGGCAGATACAGAGGGGGACGCAGAATCCGAAGCAGGCTCCAGGCTCTGAGCTGTCAGCACAGAGCCCATTGCGGGGCTCGAACTCACGAAGTGTGAGATCATGACCTGAGCTGAAGTCAGACGCCCAACTGACTGAGCCACCCAGGCTCCCCAAGAGTACTTTGTTCTTTCTGCAAAGGAGGGCAAGATCCACAGATGACCAAAGGGAGGTCAATAATCACTGTGTGATCTTAAAAAAGAAAAACATTTTGCTAAAACATTGCTGGGCTAGTTGGAAAGCCAAGGTGGCTCCAAACATACTTGCTGGCCTCTGCAGGTGGGGAAAGTTCTTGGTCCTTCATCCCCCAAGGCCAGTGGCCGGCAAATCTCAAAAGAAACAAATTAATTCTGTTATAGATCAAGGGCCTTAGGTGGGCAAGCAAGAAGTGTGTTACCTTAACTCAAGTTAACTCTTAAGACTGGGTGGAGTTGTTATACATCTGTCTGTGGACACTTAGGTTGCTTCCATGTCTTGGCTATTTGCAAATAATGCTGCAATTAAACCTGGAGATGCACGTATCTTTTCGAGGAAGTTAGCCTTTGAAAGAATATATTTTTTAAGGTAATACAAAAGAACAGGAAATCCTCCTTGGTTGTTGGCAGCAAGCTGATAAAAAGCAGTTGTAAACCAAAAACAGGACCTTAACGTGAGAAGACATGATGCTTGGAAGAGAATAGGTTGGTGGGTGGAGGTATAAACAAGGGTCTGAAGCACGCTTCTCAAACTGTGATGTGCGTGTGAATCTCCTGGGGATCTTGTTCCAGATGCTGCTGCTGCTGCTCCACAGGTCATACTCTGAGTAGCAAGGGTGAAAGGAATAGAGCACACACGGCACGGAAATCTGGCAAATGAGGAAATCCACCGCCTTATTCAAAGCTTGTTTTAGAAAACACACGGTCATCGTTTAAGCAACTTTCTTTAATGCTGTCCACACTGAATTCTCTAGGCTTTGTGTGTTTGTTAGCTTGTTTTGCTTCAGAAGAGTAAGCAGCTGAAAACCTTCATGGTAACTCCAGAAAGGTTTCAGACTAGCTTTGCACAGTGGCAGTATCGTAGCCAATGAGGTTTATCCGAGGTGTGATTATTGCTAATAGAAAGGTTTCACACTTTGTATTTTAAAATCTGTTAATGCAACCAAAGAGCAGTTGACACAGATCGTATGTCAAATGGCTTAGAACAAAAGCAAGGAAACAGCCGCTACGTGTCTAGTCAGCGATAGACGTTTTGGTCCTACGAGGTTGATGTTCCATGGCATGTGAGAACAGTGTCCTCAACATTTTGACTTTGTTTTGTCCTTTTCAGGTTTGGGAAGTAGCTGCACCATACATAGAAAAATACAGAATGGAACATATTCCAGAATCCAGACCAGTTTCTCCAACGGCCTTTTCACTGGAATTCCTACATAAGAATTTCATCAAAATCCCAGAGTCTGGGGATCTTTAATGGGCTTTGTCATGGATTAGCAGATCAGATGGTACTTTAACAGGAAGCAGTATTATGCTGAGGAAAAGACCTGAGAACTTCCCTGGGTAGATCAACCCATTATTTTATTCCGTTCTTCTAAAACCTACTTTGGTTAGGCTGGTGACTGTATTAGTTGCTGACTGTAGCGCCGTGTTCTTGTTGACTTGGTTTGAGACATGGCAGCTGTTTTCAGATTATAGTTTTCTTTCTTTCTTAACGCTATCAACAGGCCACAGGCCACTTAACATTATTTGAACTCAAACAGTTCAAATGGTATCTGGAAACAGATTGATGGTATTCTTTTCCAAATGCATTAGACTTTTGTAAATCTTTTTTGTTTGTTTGTTTGTTTGACAAACTCTCCACTAGATAACTTTGATCGAATTACACTATAATATGATGGGTGTTCTTTAATAGGCCTTGATAAACAACTTGTTTTGAAGTCATAATTTGTCCTTAAGCTTCTCTTTCTTCTATTGATTGAATCATAGTGTAGTCAAGAGGTCAACAAGAGGTTTTGTGCAAAGGAGCTGAGGAATGATAAAGAGATTGCCATTGGAGTGGCCCTTAGTGATATTTATCAAATATCACTATATATCTCAGAAAAAATCTTAGATGCTTAAACTGGAGTTAGAGGTTAATATTACTACTTTCTTCCTATGTGTTAGTACTGTACTCACATTCCTATAGTACCCTTTGTTAAGGAACGTCCTGTCTCACAAATCAGGAATTTTATGTTCAAAGTTAGCCAACCCCTTCTCTGTAATGGTAATCATTAAAATGAGGAACTATTGACAAAGGTCGATGGGGCCTTGGATGTGTTACCCAGTCTGTTTTTTCCTCAAAAAATAAGATAAGGGATCTTCTGGGAAGGCTTAAGTAATCATCTGGATGAAGGATGGGTCAGATGACCTCTTGGCTTCCCAAGGTTAAGATCTGTGGGAAGATCTTAACTTTCCATTTTGCATCCATTTGTGCAAATATGTGCAAGGCACCCCAAGCGCAAGAGTCTGAAACCGTGGCTCTAAAAACCACAGGAGGCCAGGGAAAGAACAGACACACTTGCCAGCTTGCTTACTTGATTAAAGCCTAAAATGGGTCCAACAGTACCTTTCACAATAGAGTTTTCACTTTTTAGATTGCACCTGTCCATAGGAAAGGCAGAGACAGAAGTGAAAACTGTTGCCTACAGCAATTCAGTGACCAAAAAAATGTGCTGAGAACCTGTTTACTGAAATGTTGTTCTTGGCGTTGTTTTAACATGCACGAATAAGGTTTATTCATTCTTAGCCACTGACTGCAGCGGAGCCAGTATACCCAGCAGTCTGATGACGGCTCTTCACTCCAGTTTGGAGAGGGCTGGATTCCCACGAGCCACTTTCGTCTGCTGGGGCACTTTGTTATGGAGTTTTTGATACAGCTCTGTTAGCAACTGATTATCACACGCCTCCAAGAGAGTACAAGGTAAACACAGAATAAACTCAGTCTCAATTGACTTATGTTGTCACTACATTCTTAGATTTTTATAACAAAGTTTAGCACCTCTTTGGGGAAAGCCTATTCTAACTGCAGTTAATCGAGTTTCTGAAAGATTTCATCAATGAATGTTAACACAAAGTGTCTTTAGAAAGTGTAATTGATTCCTTATCCTTTCTCTTTCTCCCTGAGTAGCAGCAAGAGTTAATGGTACTGTGACTTCCTCCCCAGCAGGTCATCTGAGCTGCTTCACCTGTTGTCTCAGGGCAGCCAGAGCCCTGGGGCTTTTATGCCTCTACTTTGCCATACTTGCTAGTGTCCTTTCAGCCAAAGCAAGTCACATTCTCAAGCCCAAGTCAATGTGGAAGAATAATAGTCAATGGCATGGGCATGTGATGTGCAGAACATTACTGTAACAATTTACCACTATACATGAAATCAAAAACATAACCTGAACAATTCAAGACACTTTTCATTACTACTTTAAACTTGAGTCTCATTTCTGGATCTGGTTACTGGATTATTATATTTTGATTAAATCTTCTAATTATGAATAGCATCATTTTGCATTTGGGGTGTTACTTTAGTTGAAGATATTAATTTATTAAATGTAAACGTTAAAAATATACCCAAAAAACAAAGCCAGGAAAAGAGTTGGAAGAAACGTGTTTCAGCGTACAGCATAGGCCTGGTGAGTCCACAAGATACCACATTTCCTTTGCTTGGTGATTAGTTCAAGAAATGGCTGAGGTTGCATTTGGGCCAATGAGACAGAGACAAGTTTTATTGGGGGCCTTGAGAAAGCATTCTCTCCTGAGAGCCACAGCAGTCAGGCTTTCTCATCCACCTATTTGACTTAAATGAGGAGGAAGCGTAGAACACCTAGGCCTGTTGACAGCCAGTCCAACCCACTGGGGAATCTGGCCTTGGGGTAACGCCAACACGGGATGACAAAGCAGAGAGGGAAGGAAGGAATCTGGGTCTTCAATGTTAAGGAGCTGCTGGAAAAAGCAGTCCTGGAGCCTGTCCTTCAGGTGAATTTCCAAAGGTGATCTAATATACTTCCTTATTTTATAAGCCAATTTTCATCCGATCTTGAAATCTGTAGCTGTTAAGCATCTTCCCTACCTCAGCTACTATTTCTGAGGTGCTGTGCTGGGGCTAAGGTACATCAATATTACATGTAGTCCTTTATTCGAAGACTTTCCATCTAGTTGGGGACATGAAAGGCCAATTAATGTGCCAAGTGTGTGTCCTAGAGGAAAGTACAATAACCACAACACCTTTGGATCATCAGGGAGGCTTCCTGGAAGAGGTAACTGAACTATGTTTTGTTTTTTTGTTTTTTTGTTTTTTTTAATTTTTTTTTTTTTAATTTTTTTTTTCAACATTTTTTATTTATTTTTGGGACAGAGAGAGACAGAGCATGAACGGGGGAGGGGCAGAGAGAGAGGGAGACACAGAATCGGAAACAGGCTCCAGGCTCCGAGCCATCAGCCCAGAGCCTGACGCGGGGCTCGAACTCACAGACCGCGAGATCGTGACCTGGCTGGCGCCCCTGAACTATGTTTTGAGTGATGGCAGTCAGAGGGAGAAGGGAGGAAAAAGAAGAAATGTAAGCTGAGCATCAACGTCAGAAGACATTTATGCCAAGAAACCAATTCTACGTTTGGTCAATTTCAATCATTAAACAAAGGGTGACCAAGATGGCCCTGGTCTTTGCCCTCACAGCTTATAGCTTTAGGTAGGCAGTGGCCAGAGGATTAAACAAACAATAGCACTGTGCAAGCAGCAAGATGGAAAGGTTAGGAAGTAAGTAGATGCTAGGTCATTGAAAGCATGAGAACTCATGCTAATGTATGGTAGGGGAAGCAAAACTCTACCAGCACAGAACACCTCAGATGTGGAGGGTAGGTAAGCAAGCACGGATGGCTCATTGCTGGTTTCTACCAGTTGGGTGCCAGGCTCTTGATTCCTGCAGTAGCTGCAGTAGAATCACTTGGAAAACATGTGCCTTCATATTTCAGAATAACTTCCCATCAGAAAAAAATCTCTCTCAGGGGCTGGCATTGAATTTATCCTTTTACTGCTTACTGTAATAAAGACCCAGATGCTCATGCTTTGGGGGCAGGGGGGATATCTGGCAAAACCAGTTTAAATTTTAAAAGTATTGTGTTTCACGAGTTCCTTTTAGAAGAATCAGCTCTTAATACACTTTGGCTTTGATTCTACTCTTTAATGTCAGTCTTACTGCCCTAATTGGGTTGTAAATTCCCTGAAGGCAGGGCCCAGTCTAGAATCAGAATTTCAGAGATGGAGGGAATCCAACCTCTACAGATGAAGAGTTCAAGAAGAAATCAAAGCCCAGATGTTAAGTCCCAGATGTGTGTTCCTTCCAGCATACCATGTTGTCTCCTGTCTCCCACGGCATTTGGTGTGTGCACCCTCAATTCAGTGGGGGTGAAATTGTGCACGATGAGGCAAAAATTGGTTCTTGAGATGCAAAAGAACTTATATATTATGATGGTTTATGGTCTTCCAAGCTCAGCCCTATCTGACGAAATCTTACTCCTTAGGGAGAAATCTAATTTTGGGGGGTGGCCTGATAGTTTTAAAAGGCTGAGAAAAGAAACATTGGTCTAGCCCAGTGTGGAGCACAGAGCAGGCATCTTGACATCTTACTGGGCCACTGCAAGAGCTTTCCACTTCTAGCCCCGATACCTCCTACTCTATCCACCAAAAGGACTTGTTCAAGGTGTCTTGCCAGAGTCCACGCATACAACAAATGTCTGAGTGCCTACTATGTACACTAAAACCAGATTAATTTTTTCTATAATATTCTTGTCCTGGTCCTAACTTGTTCAAAGATTTTCAGGGGCTTTTCCTGACTTTAAGAATGAGGTTCCTCCTAGTGAAGGTGACATTCAAAGCCCTGTGAAATCTGAGCCAGCCCTAGCTCCCCACAAGCCCTCTGCTGTATGAGAGCTCATCACCTATCTTCTGAACACTTCATAATGTTCCGTCTTGGAGCCTTTCTTTCTCATCAACATCCTTCCAACCCCCAAAGGTAAACATGGCAGCCCGGCTCCCCACCCAACCATGGAACTGTTTCTTTGGGTTTACTTTTACAATTTACTCCTCCATGAGCATCATTCTTTGGCATTAACTTAAGGAATTCATATGTTCTTTCCAATTCACAGAACATTTTCCTTATCACTGCCTTCCTGGGGTGGTCTACTTAGTATGTTTTAATAAGTCACTTTCACTGTGACTATCAGTATGTTTGTGTAGCCATTCATTAATTCATTTCTTGATCACCTGCTATGAACCAGTCACCATACTAGAGCCTGGGGCACGATGAGGTAGGTCCCTGCCCTCTGTTAACTTAACATTCTAAAGGGAAAGACAGTTAAAACCACAATGCTATTAAATCTATCATGGAGGATGGGTGCATGGTGGGGGTGTGGAGGGACTAGATTTACCACATAGAGAAGTGAGGGAAAGCAGTCCAGGCAGAGGGAACAGTGATACAAGGCCCGGAACAGCAAAAGTAAACTGTGTTTTGAGGCACAGTGTGAAAGCCAGTGTCGCTAGGGGTCTAGACTGCAGTACTTTTCAGAACTTAATTACCGTACAAATAACCTGGGGGCTGGTTAAGACACAGATCCTGATTCAGCAGGTCTGGAGGGAAGCCAAAGTTCTCATTTCTAGCAGGATCCCAAGTTGCCAGGGCTTACAGGACACTGGCCTGGGAGGACTAAGGAGGTTCTGGGTGGGTATCCTCTTCTCTTTCATTTTAAAAAGACATTAATGCTATTTGTTTAAAGTGAATGCCTCCTAGAGGGAAAATAGGGTGCACTTCTCCTTCTTATTCCATAGGCGTAAAGATATACTTCTGTGCTAAACACACCTAGTCTTTAGTTTTGGCCTTTATATCTATCGCCTGCATCCCAAACTCCGACTGCTGAGCAGGTGCTTGGTCATTGGGGAGGCATCACCCACAGCAACCATCCATCTCCCACGCCTCCTCAAACTCCTTCACCAAGCATATGAAGGACAATGCTCCAAAGACCCCATGCTATCAGGGAGCGACAGTAATGTGCAATGTTACCCATAACCTCCCAACAAGGGGTATTTTGGCTCAATATATATGGAATACAGTAAAGCCTCATTGATTCAGGCTTTATTAACCTGAAATGGGTGATAATTTGGTTAACATTTACTTCTCAAATCATTTATTCATAAATAGGACAAAGTTTAATAATGCAGTTGTGATTATAAGGATGATCAAACATTTAAAAAGATTTCAAGTTGGGGCACCTGGGTGGCTCAGTCGGTTGAGCATTTGACTCTTGATTTCAACTCAAGCCATGATCTCAGGGTTGTGGGATGGAGCCTGTGTCAGACTCCACACTGAGCCTGTGCTCGAGGGGTGCTTGAATCTCAGCCTGCTTGAGATTCTCTCTCTCCTCCTCCGCCCCCCCCCCCCCCCCGCCCCACTCCGGCTCATGCGCACTGGTGCACTCTCTCTTAAATAAAAAAAAAAAAAATTAAAATTAATTAAAAAATTAAAATATTTCAAGTAAACTCATAGGGCTTTAGAAACACCGATTTATATAGTCATCCACTATTTCTTTATGTGTAATTATGTAATTTGTTCATCTCCCAAATAGCTGCAATAGATAATACCACTGACCTACTTCCAGGGCTGGAAACAACAATAATAGTGACTACAAAATTTATTGAGAGCTACAAAAATTTTGTTACACATTTGTAATGTGAACAATCAAAAACTTAAAAATGACTTTTAAAAATCGCATTAATGGATTTGGTCAAAATGCATCCTTTCGAGGAAGGCCCCTGTACCCATGTATAAAATGACAAGCCTTGAAATCTGTTGTGCAGCTCTATTGTTAGAATTGAGAAGAAATTAGAAATATAGGGACACCCTCCCATAGGAGACACTAATTCATTCAAAGAACATCTGTAAAGACAAACTATGTGGGGAAAGGACTAGCCTATTATAGAAGGCTACACGTGCTTAGTTTGGGGCATATCACTTGGATTTCTCACCATCCCCTAATTTTCACTAAATGTAGTTTAAAAACTGAAACTTGAAAAGCAGAAATAAAATGGGATTTCCAAGCCATGTCTACCTAATTGCCAACCTGCTTTCCCCACAAAGGCATTCTGGTGATACTCCATCATATTAATCTTCAAAATATTTGTAACAAATCTCTGTGAGATGATTTAATGTTATAAGATTATGATCCAATTGATTTACCTATTTATATGTCCAGGTACACATGTTAAAAGAAAATAAATTTATCTCTTGGTTTTTTCAAGTGGATTAACAAAGCACTGAAATATATCTGACATCACCCTGGTAAATTACTATGGTATTTTAACTTTTACTACAACTGCATTGACTTATACAGTCGAAGAGTCTTCTCTTTCCTTTCAGATCTTTCATTTTTTGTAGATGACTTTTCCTTTAGCTATAACATATTCAATTAATTCGTGATGGCCTCCAAACTGGTAAATCAAATGCTCCCATCTAGAAAGAAATCAAACGTACTTTAATGTATGCAAGCCAAAATTATCCCTTTGTCAATAAATGCTAATTTAAAAATACATTCTCTCAAAATTTCTTCATACTTTGTCATTGATATTTGGGCTTTTAAAAAAAAACAGATTACATGATAACTGGTCTATAACTTAAATACGGTTTAACGATGTTATTTAAGTATTTGATCTTAACATATTTGATCCTATTAAGTGATGTACAAAAAGTAACATCAGTATTATTTTCAATAGAGAGAGTGAGGAGTAGAATTACAGAGCCTCTTTCTTCTGTCGAACACGAAGTCCAAGGACTGCAATAGGCTGGCTAGGGTCAAGGAGCCATAGGATTAACAAATTTAAGACAGAAAAGTAACACTCAGTTGTCACACTGGGGGCCCAATTAGCAGCAGGCTGTGGGTGAGTAACCAGGGGCGGGAAAACTTAAGCCTTTGGGGATCTGGTAGGAGTGAGAAGACGCCAGAGAGGTAATGAATCAGAACCAGGGTGACGAGCCAGAGCTGGGACATGCATGCCCAGTACAAGCATCGGTCAGAACTCCAGCAGAAAAACTTGTGCTGGGGGGCACAAGTCCCAAGTCCAGGTCAACAGAACAAAAACCTGAAGATCTATGAAAGATGTAAGACAGATGAAAACACTGGACAATCTGGTCTCCTCTGTGTGGTTTAGGATCTGTAGGCAGACTTTCTGGTTAGAAAGGGATGATGATAAAGGAGATTGGGGGCATCCGAGCCTACACAGAGCCTGATGCTAATAATTAGCAGAAAAGGCATTTAATCCCAGTCTATATATTACAACAGGCATAAAAGAAACTAGTTCAGTTGGGAGAGCACTCACCTGGACGAATTGATGATAATGAGATCTCCCTGCTTACCAACTTCCAGAGATCCATGTGTGTGAGATTTTCCCAGCGCATAAGCTGCATTGATAGTGGCAGCCGCCAAGGCCTCAGGCATGGACATTCTCATGTTCACACAGGCCAGATGCATGACCATTGGCTAAGGCAAGAAAGAACAGTGTTAGAGGAAAGTAACAAAATGGCAACTTCTACCTGGACATTTCTCAACGCAGCACAACCAATAATGGAAATTAAATATATAGGAGGAACTGGCTAAACTAGTATGAGAAAAGTTATAATTCACATGTAAAGATTCTTATGCTTTGGAGAAGATCCCTTTATTAATACAGATTTCCCACCCCCACCTCCGCCACGTATAGAGTATTTATTCACAACTTTTCAAGACCACTAAGCTCCCCTCCACACTCACTCACTAAAACTTCTTTGAGCTTGTGCTAACCTCCAAGACAGGAATAAGCTATTGTCAAACCACAACGCCCAAGGCGGAATCAAAAAATTATGCAGGTAGAACTTTCTCTCCCCTCTCTATGCCTGGAGGCATTTATGTGGGGCAGAAATATCCAATTATTCTGTCGTCTACACTTCTTTTCTTGTTTCACAGGAAAACATTTTTTAGATCTTTGGAACATTTTAGCAGCTAGTGAACTAGTTTTAAATTATTTATACACTTGGTGGAAGACTGATTCTCTGCTCAGAAAGGCACATTAAAAATAATTACCATTGAAAGGCAATATGCGTTAGGGTTGAAATCACTGCCCAGAGCAACGATTACCCCTTCATCTAACATCTTCCTAGCCCGAGGTTGCTTCAGTCTAAGACAAGGGGGAAAAAGAAAAAAAAAAAAAAAAGATGTCAGTCTCTGGAAGTGGAGCTTCTGCAGACTAGATGTTCAGAATGGAAGCAGACTTAAGATATCCAACCCCTTTGTGTTCTGGAAGAAGAAACAGAAACTCAAGGTTAAGTGATTAATGGTGATGTGGAAGCCTAGGACTTCTGACTTTTATCATTCTGCTTTTGAAATGACTTGGCTATGATTAACTTCTTTAATTTGGGAGTGTTCATTTTGGCAATTTTTTGAATGTTTATTTATTCACTTAGAGAGAGAGAGAGAAAGAAAGAGACAGAGGGAGCACACATGCATGCAAGCAGGGGAGGGGCAGAGAGAGAGAATCCCAATCAGCCTCCACGCTGTTAGCACAGAGCCGCTAGATGGGGATCGAATTCACGAACCCCTGAGATCGTGACCTGAGCTGAGATCAAGAGGCGGCACTTAAACTGAGCCACCCAGGTGCCCCTATTTTGGCAATCTTTATATACACCCAGAGATTCCTGCTAAGGAAGAAAAATACAACTTAAATTTTTTCAAATGTAACAAACTTTTTTTTGACTCCCAAATATAAACAATGAAGTTTTAAAAAATGTTATTTCTATTAACTTCAATTTTGCAATTTTTTATTCATATTTCTCTCCCTCCTTGTGCAGGGGGTGGGGGGAAGGGTCTCGAACATTTTTTGTGGCCCTTTAAAATCCTGAAGGCCCAAGAATCTAATAGGTAAAATATTTGTGCTTCTTCCTAGGGTACATGTCTCCCTGACCTCCTTGGCACGATATTATTTATTCTTCAGGACATGACACAAAAGTTATGTCAGAGATAAACAGAGCCAAACACTAGTTAAAATGCTGAAGACAAACTGTATTCAGTAATAACGATTGCAGAAGGGAAAAGAGTCCCATGTGGACTGGACTGTTTTGATCTGTGCAGTGCTAACTGGGTGTTTTAAGAAGGAACGAGGAGATCAGGAGGAAAAAGGGGCAGAGGGAGTTGAGTAGAGTCAGGGAAGTGAAAATTTTCTAAAAGCACGAGAGATGGTCCAGTATGATCTGCGTTTGTTCACTGGCACTGGTTTGTTCTCTGGAGGAGAAACAAACTTCACTACCTTTACAAAAAGAGGGAGGGGCATAAGCTGGTGCAGTGTACCCACCAGGCTGGGAACTAGGGACAGAGTTGTCTTCTTGAATGTTTGCCTTCTGAAGAGAGGGCTCTAAGGTCCTTGAGGAGACAATCCTGCTTGGGTGGTGGAAGATTTATATCTCAAAGGAGCAGAGAAATGGGCACCTGCATGGCTCAGTCAGTTGAACGTCCGACTTCGGCTCAAGTCATGATCTCATGGTTGGTGAGTTTGAGCCCCACGTCGGGCTCTGTACTGACAGCTCGGAGCCTGGAGCCTGCTTTGGATTCTGTGTCTCCCTCTCTCTCTGTTCCTCCCTGCTCGCTCTGTCTCTCTCTCTCTCTCTCTCTCTCTCTCAAAAATAAATAAAGATTAAAAAAATTTTTTAATTAAAAAAAAAAGGAGCAGAGAAAGAATTTACAATTGCAAGCTTTGTAAAGTTACTGCTGTAAGAGGAAGTCCAGGGGTCCAGCTTCCTGTCGCCTGGTTTTGTTGGGACAAACACTTAATTCCCCTGTCAGGCTGGGCTTTCTCAGGCAGGCACTTTATTAAGGGGCACGGGTCATCCTAGGGATGCAGTCTTGAGCTATCAGACTCTACGCTAGTATTTACTCAGGCTCACAGTGTCGGGGGGAGGAAGACAGATAAAATCGGTTGTGCTGAGAGTCTACAGGTTTTACTGGCCAAGACTGAGGTCCTTGAAACATTCACAGTCTATGACTGACAATTTGCAGGACGACCTGGGATAATGTTCCTCAACTAGGATAATATATGAGAGGAGGTGGGTGAAGCAGAGATAAGGGTGAGGAAAGGTAGAGGTTAAAATTTCCCCACGGTTCATTCTGATGGCCTCCCCTCCCCTTCCAGAAATACTTCAGGAGGTAAAAAAAGAAAAAAAGAAAAAGCAAAAGTGAGGCTGTAGAAGTCTCAAGGGAGTGCCAGAAAAACTAAGGTGAATGTATCCGGAATAAATTTAAACAGTACACACAAAGATGCATAAAATAATGATTACAGCAAGTCCTTGAGTAGCATAAGGCAACTGTTATTCTGGAAATGAGAGTCAAGAGAATTCAGGGCAGGGGCACCGGGGTGGCTCAGTTGGTTGAGCGTCTGACCTCGGTTCAGTTCGTGATCTCATGGCTCATGAGTTCAAGCCTCACATCAAGCTCTCTGCTGTCAGCACAGAGCCCGCTTCAGATCCTCTGTCCCCATCTCTCTCTGCCCCTGTCCTGCTTGTGCACATTCTCTCCCCACCCCCTCCCTCTCTCTCAAAAATAAACAAACATTTGGAGAGAAAAAAAGAGAGAGAATTATGGCATCCCCCTCTCTCTCCACCCCCCTCCCCCACTTGTGCTCTCTCTGTCTCTCTCTCTCTCTCTGTCTCTCTCTCTCTCTCTCAAAATAAATAAGCATATAGAGGGGGAAAAAAAAGGAGGGAGAATTCAGGGCATGGCAGGGAGCCCTGCAAATTGCTCCTGTTGGAGAGATCAGAAAAATTCCAGAACAGAGAAGCCAGAGAGAAAAGTGTGGCCTTGTCTGTGATTCTTCCTGTTGTCCAAACTGCGTGACCAACCCATCTTGCGGTGACCACAGATGGCAGCCCCCTCTGGCAGCGGGACAAAGCTCTGACTTTTATTGCTGAGCTGCCCTTCATACTTCAAGTGTCAGAGTTTCGCTCCATCTTAAGAGATTCAAAGTGAGTTAAAAGTGTTCCTTGGTTGATGGAAAATTAACCAGATTAAGTATTGATTGATGACTTCGGTTGATGATTGCTGAGACTTGCTGTAAATGCCAAGATACCAAGGACGGTTACTGATTGATATTTCCTGGTTGTAATCTACATTATGTCTACTCTTTACATTAAGAGAATAGTAATAATAAGAGAAATGTATAATATTACACATATGTGTATAAATCATACTGTATTTGAGAAAAGCACTGCAATATTCCTTTCTTCTCTCTTATAAAGGTTACTCAAAGCCTGGCTTTTCAATCGCTAAGGCCAAGTGTCCCAATCCCAGCACAGTTCATATTGTGGCTGGGTAATTCTTGGGCAGGACAACTCTCTGTAGTGGGAGGCTGCTCCATGCACTGTGGGGATGTTTAGGTGCATCCCTGGCCTCTACTCACTAGATGCCAGCAGCGCCCACTAGTCATGACAACCCAAACTACCTCCAGACACGGTCCAATGTCCGAAACGGCAGTTATGAAGATGAACTATGGGCTAGGTGCATTCAATCCATAGAGGGCAAACAGCAAAATTCCTGGGAAGATTTCACAAAATATACTTAGACATCTCCCCTTTCCTCCCACCTCCGGGGTTTGTGAAGATTGTGGTACCTACTTGCATCCTCTTAGAAAACAGCTCCTTCAGATTCTGAATATTGCTAAATATCTCTAACATCTTATGCATGTTTTTTTAAGTAGAAAGTCCATTACATTGTTTTCTAATGATAAAAGTGATGCATGATTTTTAATTGGAAAATCCCAAAAAAGGAGGGAAAAAAAGAATGAGAAAGCTCCACTCTTCCCAATAATCCCACCACTCAAACGCCATTTGGGTCCAAGCTCTTTCCTCAGAATAATGCATCTCTGTACATGACTCCAGAATTGGCATCTCCCATGGGCTCAGTTTTCCTGATCTGCATTTTTCAGGAATTTGGAAGGGCAATGAAATACTATTTAGGCATCTCGGTCTGCATCCTCAAAGCTTGCACGGGCAGCTCACCTCAGCATGTAGGCGGTGGTGGGCAGGAGGACAGCGGAGCTCCTGGCCGTTGCCATGGCAGCGATGCCTTCATCGCTCACTTCTTCCAGGTGACTGATCGCCTGAGCTCCCAGCTCAGCTCCCAGCTAAGCAGAATGGGCAGAGAGAGAAAGGTTTCACCACCAACAACAATAATCAACAAAGTGCCAGAACATTGTTTTCCCTGCAAAAATAAACAGCACTCTATTATGAAAATTTCTTGGCAACTGCCTCTTGAAAACAGAAGCCCCCAAAAGGGTAAAGGCTTTGTCAAGGACATTCACTTGCAAATGAGCTAGTGTGCTACTTTAAAAACTATTCTTAAACATAAGGGCTTACTGATATTCTTCAGGCATTTGCTAAAAAAGAAAACTTCATGAATCTTATGGATCAGAATAGAACATTGAGTGACATTGGTAATAAAATCTGATTCTTTTAGCATCATAAAAACACCATAAAGAAAGGTATATTGGATTGCATTGCACTCAGTGAAAAGAGATCAATTAAGAAAACAAACTTTAAAAATGGAATTGTATGTATAATTTGAGAATATCTACTTGAGCTTGATGTCTCTCCAGGTGAAAAGTCTGGGCTTGATTGTCAGAGGAATACCAAGAGGAGGTAATCTTATAGTAATAATGAGAACATGGCATTAAAGTGGGTTTCTTCTCAGCTTGACATATCCCTCCCCTTACACACACACACACACACACACACACTGCCCCAGTCTGAAAGGTGATATGGTAAGCACTCCAAGGCAAGGAAAGTAGACTAATTTTTGACATTACACCATGGCGCAGGGAGGCAGCGATGCCCACACCAGGGCAGGAAAGAGCCAGCCCCACATCAGTAGGAGCTCAGGTCTAATAACATTTTGGTTTGGGCTTCTGGAGAGTCCAATGTTCCATAGACAGACTTTGCTCCCCAGGGGGAGTTTCTTTCCAACTTTGGAATCACCTTCACTTTTCCAAACTTGATTTGTTCATCCTGGATACTGACCTCTATTGATTTAACTGGCCAGTCACTCTCTATGACCAAGAGTATCTTGTTGACCACCTAGTTCACATTCATTCAACATTCAACAAATATTTACTCTCTAAAGGCCATCTGTATGCCAGGTATTGTGCTAACCCCAGGGATAGAACTGTGAAGGTGTGGGTACAGTCCTCAGTGTGTTTATGGTCCAGTAGGGA
Source organism: Panthera leo (assembly GCF_018350215.1). Classification (NCBI taxonomy): domain Eukaryota; kingdom Metazoa; phylum Chordata; class Mammalia; order Carnivora; family Felidae; genus Panthera; species Panthera leo. The sequence goes on along the minus strand of NC_056685.1, from coordinate 116,548,562 downwards.
TCACAGAGGCAATTTGAACACAGTGGGACAAGCATACGGAGGGACTATAACCCATTTTTGGAGAGCTCTGGGAAGGGTCCCAGAGAAGTGGTAGCTAAGATGAAACATGGAGGGGAGTTAGAGTGAGCCAGACAAAAGACACTCAGATTAGAGAAAGCATATCCAGAGGCATGGGGTATTAGGTATACTAAAACTATTTACTGTGGTTGGCTCATGGTAAAGAGGGCAGAGAAAGGGGAAGATGGGAGGTGAGCGAGAGCTGGATCCTGGTAAGTCTACATGTGCTGAGTTTGGGATTCATCCTGCCAGCACTGGTGAGCCTTGCAGGGGTTTTCAGCAACAGAGAGGAAAATACGATGCACTGTAGGGAATGGATTAAAGGAATGAATTGAAGTGCAGGAAGTGTGGATGCAAGGAGAAAAGCTGTTGCGGGAGCTGAGAGCTGATGGTGGTTTGAACCAGGCAGTAGGGTGAAGAGAAGTAAACCGAGAGATATTCAGGAAATAAACTGGGAGCTTTTGCAGATTGGTTGAAATGTGACAGGTAAGGTGGGGAGGAGACCAAGTGATGTCCAAGTTTTTGGCTTAGGCAATACATAGGTAAATGGGGTCATCCACTGGGCAGGAAACACGGGACAAGATTTGAAAGTGATATTAAGAGATCACATTACATGTGCTGTCGTTGAGACACATGTGGAGTATCCACATCTGTATTTTTGCCCCAACGGCAGTTATTTATTTTGCTCCAGGGTTTAAAGGAGTGACATCTAGATTCACAACTGAGGGAATTTTGTCTGTTTTATTCACTGCTGAATTCTCAGTGCCTAGGACAGTGCCTGGCACACACTCAAATATTTGTTAAAAGCATGAATAAATGAATCTGAGCAAGACATGCAGATCAGAAAATCATCCGGTGACTACTAATGGGGCACTCCACCAACATTCACCTGGAGGCTGCCACAGAAAACCCCTGGAAGCCACATGTGAACTTTGTAGACTCTGCCAGTGTAGCTTTGTGTTCCAACCAAGCTATGTTCTGAATTTGATAAACAAGATCACAAAGGTACTTCTCTTCCTACTAATACCACCAGCAGGTGATAATAAAAGTAAATGGCCGGCAAAAAAGTAAATTTCTAATAGAGGTCAGCGATTCCAAGTCTCAACCAGACCGGCCCCCGCATTGTTCAAACGAGTTCTCCCATTCTCTATCTTTTCGAAAGGCTATTCCTAACTCTGAACAAACTAAGGAAGTTTTCCACCGCACGAGTCTTGACAAAGGAAAAGCCAAAGGTCAACCACACCTCAGCAGCCTTCATAGGATGGAGTTCATCCCCATGAAAGTTAATCTGTAATCCTAGATCTTTTCCACTTTGAAGAATCCTTCTGGTGGAATTGAGATCAAAGACGCCTTTCTCACAGAACACATCTATATTGTCCACGTGTATTTCCCCACGACTGCCAAGCTCCTTCAGCTTTGGGAGGTGGTTATTGATGATTTCATCAGCAGCTTCTGTAGCAGTCTTTCCTCTGAGGGAAGAAAATGAGATTACATGGGAAAAACAATTTTTTTAATTGAAGAAAGGCTTTTCTGGCACTTGAAGAACCTGACAAACTGTAGGCAAATGACCCTAAGATAGAGAAATAATTAAAGCTATAACTCAGGAGTCTTAACAATTGGGCTATAGCAGGGATATTGACGAGATTTCTGTACACACAGACCCTGGACACAGAGACTCAAATGGCTCATCCATTCTGGTTCAGCCATGTTGCCTTTGAGAATGCCAGCAAGGCTCCCTGCCTGAGAAACTAAACACTCTTTTCGAAGACACTTAGAGAGCATCCTGGATGCTTCCCTGACAAGCACCTGCAGGGCCCCCTACCTGGGCCCTAGCAATCACTCTGCCATTTTCTTCTTCCACACTATTTCTAGAAGCATCAGCCTAAGGCTTCCTATCTCACCATTTGTAACCACGAGGAAAGAGGATCATGAGAGGCCCTGAAATTCTAAGATTCTGAAATAGTTATATATTAGAAAGGGCTGGGCTTCTGAAGTCAGACAGACACAGAGCTCTACTATTTGCTGGCTACACAACTTTGGACATGCTATTTAGCCGTCATTTGGCATACTCTGAGGCTCAGGCTGTATGTATCTTTGGGGATCAAGATGTAGACCTCAGAGACTCATTAGCAGATGGAGAACATTCCGTAAAACTTTAGCACTATATGGGGTACCTGGGTGGCTTAGTTGGTTAAGCGTCTGACTTTGTCTCAGGTCATCATCTCACAGTCTGTGGGTTCGAGCCCCTTATCGGGCTCTGTGCTGACAGCTCAGAGCCTGGAGCCTGATTCAGATTCTGTGTCTCCCTCTCTCTCTGCCCCTCCTCTGCTCACTCTCTGTCTCTCAAAAGAGAATAAAAAAACATTTAAAAATTTTTTACACTTTAGCCCTATATTTGGAACATAAAAGTCTCTTGTTCCACAAAAACCATTTTGGTAGGAAGACAGAGGTGGACCACGAGGAGACAGGCACTTACGTATATTGTTTCCAATTCTCAAGACAATCATATAGATAGTGTGTTCTCTCACTGCTTTACCAATTCTCAAAAGAGTTAAGTGATGCCCTCAAAATCACCCAGTGGGAAAGTAGCCAAGCTGGATTCAAACCCAGGTCTGGTATGGCTCCAAAGCCTGAGACTTTTCTACCATGTTACACTGCCTTTCATCCACCTTATGTTCCATTTGGGGAAAAATTAAAACTCCATTTTCTGTAGACAGATGTCCCAAAAGTTTTAGTACAGTTTTAAGCTTTAATAATAACCTCAGAAGTAGAAATGCTAAACACATACAAAAGCATCATTGGAAATATTAAGTATTTATGTTTCAACTTAATTAGTTCTGTGAATTTTAAATAATAAATTTAATGTTAATTTTTAAATTTTCTCTGATTAAAAATGATAAACCAAAAATTCACATTAAACTTGTTTTTCAAATACACAAAAGTGAATAAATGTAAAAATATATAAATTATTAAACTTTCAAATAATTTCTGTAAGCCTGTGGCACTTATGTATCTACATTATCAAAACTCAAAACTGCACTAAGACTTTGCCCTGTTAATTGTCAAGTCCTGGATTTCTTTGGACCTTTTAGTTCTAGCACTGCGGGCTTTTGGGTCTAGAAATTTCAGGACAGATAAAGTACGAAGGCAGAAAGGGGCATAATTCTCCCATATAGGAGAAACTTTTTGGATAAAGGTAAAGCTAAAAAAACATTTACAACAAGAAAACATGTTTGGTGCTAAACAAGTAAACAGATGAACAAAATTAAAAACCATTCTGAGTCTTCTTGCCTTACAGATGTGATCTATCTCCTACAGAGTGTTTCTCTGAATCTGTAATGTGTGATTATGCTGTCACGGGCAACTATTTACAGTAGCATCTGTCATTTTAAAGGATCTATAAGGGGGGGGGGGGCATTGCTTTTTGTTAACCGAAAGAGTTTTGAACATCTCTTCCTCCTTCATCATTAAGGGACTAGCAAACTGATAGGTCCGGTGGGGATCGCCTTCCTAAAACCACCAGCATGAGATGTGTATTAGAATCAGAACACCTCTCTAATGGCTTCTACCGGACTCTTCTGCAAGAACTAAAGCGTGGATTCACCTCCACTCCCATGAGAATGTATCCCCACTGAGGCACCACCTGCCCCCTTCCTTCTCTGTTGTCAATGCCCCAAATCAAAGCTGGGTGCCCCAGGTTGAGGTTACTTTGGCACTGAGTGAGCCCCGCAGTAAGTGGCCGAGATGCCGATGGGCCCCTGGCGCCGAGCGCGCTCAATCACACGCAGCATCTTGAGCTCCGTCTCCAGGTTGAGGCCGTATCCGCTCTTGCACTCCACCAGTGTGGTGCCCGCCCTCATCATGCACTGCAACCGCTGCTGAAAGGAGCAGAATAGCTCCTCCTCCGAGGCTTGGCGCGTGTGCTCCACAGTGAAGTTGATGCCTCCTCCAGCCTGGTGAATTTCCATGTACGTGGCTCCTGCCAACTGAACACAGGGCTCACCCTTAGGCCAGGCACAGGCACGAGGTTGCAGGCAGGTCCACAGAGCCTACCTCCAGGGGTGATATTCAAAATAATTTAACAACTGATATGTCAGGGACACCGGCAGATGGGAAAGGATGCTGGGACACATAGCCGTGGAAGCCTCTACTCTGCCCGGGTGATGGGGGGGCCGAAGGAACATGGGTACCTCAGGAAGGACTGGGGTGGCAGAAATGGGAGATGTGGTGGGGAGCACTTCCAATCTCAGGCAGCTGCAACAATTTACCAACCAGCCCACGAGTATTTCAGTATTTTAATAACCCAGTTGGCCCCAATGTGTGCCAGCTAAGACTCTGTCTATCCGTAGCACCTATGGATGAGAAAACAAAGCTTAGACAATTTGGGAACCCCACTGCAGCTATTCCAAACATCTACTAAAGAGACCCAGGGGGGTTTCCACCTCTCAGTATCTGGCCACTAGAGTTTGGGGCCTGACCTCTGTGACTCAAGCAGAGAAGCTCTTCCTGGGATCCCACTGGGCTCCAGTTACTCTAGGCAGCAAGAAGTGTGGTGCAAACAAAGTATGCCAACCTGGGATCCCCCTGTCAGAGTTTTTCATCTGGGTTCTGCCATGGCGAGCTGGTGAACTCACTCAACAGCCATCCCTTTTCTGGGCCTCACGTTCCCCATCTATGTAATGAGATGTTTGGACTGCAAATCTCTAGGATTGTTTTTTTGGATCTGAAATTCTGTGCTTTAATAAAGAAGTCTTAAACACAGCTCTAGTGTGTGGGGCGCCTGGGTGGCTCAGTCGGTTAGGCGTCCAGCTTCGGCTCAGGTCATGATCTCACGGTTTGTGAGTTCAATCCCTGCATCAGGCTCACTGCTGTCAGCACAGAGCCTGCTTTGAATCCTCTGTCCCCCTCTCTCTCTGCTCCTTCCCTGCTGGTTCTGTCTCTCTCTCTCTCTCTCTCTCTCTCTCTCTCAAAAGCAAAACTGAAACAAAACAAAAACAGCTCTTATGTGTTGAAGAAGGTACACAATATCTGAAGAAATTTCTTAGCTGTTAGGATGTACACTTAAAAACCAATGTGAAGAAAAGAGATGGAAGAACCTTAAATGCATACTGTTAAGTGAAAGAAGCCAGTCTGAAAAGGCTACATACTATATGATTCCAACTATATGATATTCTGGAAAAGGCAACACTAAGGAAACAGTAAAAAGATCAGTGACTATTGGCTCTCAGGGGTTGGCGGGGAAAGGGATGAATAGGCAGAGCACAGAGAAACTTTAGGGCAGTGAAACCCCTCTGTATGATACTATAAGGGTGGTTACGTGTCATTACACATTTGTCCAAACTCATAGAACATGCAGCACCATGAGAGAACACTAGTAACTATGGACTCTGCATAATAATGATGCGTCAGTGTAGGCTCATCAATTGTAACAAAGGTACCACTCTGGTGGGGGATGTTGATAATGGGGCAGGCTGTGCATGTATGGGGTCAGGACGTATATGGGAAATCTTTGTACCTCCCACTCAATTTTGCCATGAACCCAAAACTTCTCTAAAAAATAAAATCTATTAGAAAGAAACAATGTGAAAATGGTTCCAACCAGGGATGTGAGGGCTGACCACGGCTAATTAATGAGTTGTGACACAGAATACACCTTCTATTTCTTAATAAGTCTCATTTTTCAGGGAAAAAAAATACAAGATTTATTTTATTTTTTATGATTAGCAATATATTTTTCCAAGTTGGAACCAATGAATGGTGAATTTCAAACTGTTTCCTGGAGCCCCTCCAAAGGCTAGTAGGGGTGGAGAGGTGAAATGGGGGAAGGGAAAGAGAGGAGAAACTAGTAGAAAAAGGCAGCCCAGCTCTGTTTTAAAAGGAGGAGTCTAAAACAAACAAACAAAAAACACACATACATACATACATACATAAGGATTCTACAGCTAAAAATTTTTGAAAACTATCATACCTAAAGATTGCTGGCCCTATGCATAGTATAAAGATTTGGACAGTTATAAGTCAGTTTTGTTGTAATTTATTTTCCATAGTCCAGGTCAGTAAAAAATATCCATTAAAAAGAAATGTAGACATATGTTGTTGCAAAGCTTGATAGCCTAACCACTCTTTAGAAAAAGACGTGTCTGTATTTGTGCCTTATTTTGATGTGCCATCATTTACTGCAGTTACCTTCATTGCAAACTCGTGAACTCTTTCACCAGCCCAGACTGGATGTGTGTGTGCATCCACCAAACCTGTAACCAATAAATCAAATCATTTTTAAATCTGAGAAATAGAAAGCCCTTAGATAGTAGGCAGACTATCTCGAACCACTCTTGGGAAAGCAGGTGATGGCCAGCCATCTTGGAGGATGATGGAGGAAGAAGAATTTGTATGGTTTCCTCCACCAAGAGGAAGGAAGCCTCTCTGCATGGCCGGTCTAGAAGCCTCTAATGGAGGAGGGTGACTCAGCATGACGAGTATATCCAATAAAGAAACACAGCTTCTTCTGCCCACTAAGCCCATGCTCACTAAGCATCCTGTTTTAAAACAGGATGTCATAGCTATTAGTTCAGCAAAACCAGGGACTGTATCACCAAGGAATAACGTGGGTGTGAAAACAGAATACAATCCCTCCCAACTTTGAGAAGGAAAAATATGAAATCAGAAATATGAATCTTTCTTCAAAAAAAGAAATGTAGGGGCGCCTGGGTGGCTCAGTCGGTTGAGCGTCCGACTTCGGCTCAGGTCATGATCTCACGGTCTGTGGTTCGAGCCCCGCCTCAGGCTCTGTGCTGACAGCTCAGAGTCTGGAGCCTGCTTCAGATTCTGTGTCCCCCTCTCTCTCCGCCCCAACCCTGCTTGTGCTCTGTCTCTGTCTTTCAAAAATGAATAAACATAAAAAAAATTTTTTTAAATAAAAAAAAAAGAAATGTAGCTTAACTGAAGAGAAACTATAAAGCAATCATTTGGATTGTTTGTTTATCCAGGTCTAACTCAGTAAAGTGTGTCTTTCCAGAATATTTTGAATACCTTGTGGATTAAAAGTCTCATTCATAAATAGTTCTGATTGGACTAAAATCAAGAATCTCTATTCAGATTGCGTTCTACTATTTTCTGCTTGTTTTCATAAGGTTTCACTCTGACTTTAGTTCCTGACTCCCAAGAGCCAGAAGGTAGAAGTTCTATCAGGTATACATAGTATACATTTTTAAAATGTAAATTTTAGCCTCTATGTTTTGTATAGAACTCAAAATTTGTGAAACTTGCTTCAGATGATTTCATGAAGCCATAGAACATTATGTAGGAGATGATGGTTAACAAACTGATTTTGTTGTCAATCATTAAAGATTTAAATAAACTTCAGTGAAATCTCTAAGGATCCCCCCCCCACACACACACACACACTTTTCTGCCTAGAGATGTGTTGTTTCACACTCTCTGTAAATTTAGAGTATATTCTGGTATTAGAAACAGCAGTTTGCCCTATCTGCCTCCCATATGAAATAGACTAGTAAAGTTCTTCCAACAGCCTTTGAACCTAAACACACCACAGCTGGTTTCTCTCTAGCATGTGAGTGGGAAGAAGTGAAGTGAATGAATGTTTGATTCCCAGCTTGCCCTTTACCTGTCCAGCAATCTTGGGTAAGATATTTCATCCCTAAACTGGAGCTTTCTAATGTGTAACATATAGATAATGATACTTTACAGGGCAGTCGTAAGGATTCAAGATGAAAACATGTTTGTAAAGCAGCTTAGACATTCAATAGTAGAAATTCAATGCACAGTAGCTATTATATTTTAGTATTATTTTGAGACCCTATTTAAAACAAGCTGCTACTCTTCTTTATGTTACTAAAACCGGATGCAGGGCTTTACTGAAAAAGAGGTTAATACCTGGCAAGATGCATTTCCCAGAACAGTCAATTCTTTCTTCAAACGTTTCTTCAGAAAACAGTGTTTGGATAGCATCAGCCCGACCAATGGCTTTTATAAACCCATCCCTGAATAAAAATCAAGAAATAATTACTAAAGTTTGGGGAAATACTGTGGAAAAGCTGACTAATGATTTAAACTATGTTGCCCATGTGTTTTGGTATCAGTCAACATTTGTTGTATTTCCTACTTGCATCTGTGTCTTTGAAAAAAAAAAAAAAAAGACTCTAGCCACATGCAAGGCAAAAAGCCAAATCATGTGTACAGAGATTGCCAGTTGTCTGGTAAGATCAGTGTTCCCTTTCCCCCACAGCGCTAGATTCCTAAATTTTAGCTGAACACATGACCACCCAGAATGAAGACTACATTTATGGGTTTCTCATCAGCCGGGTGTGGCCCATGTGACTAAATTGTAACCAAAACGATTTTTTTTCTCATCCTATTTCCTACTATCTGGAAGGTGGACACCATAAGGAGAGGCGGAGCAGCCATCTTGGGTGATGAAGTGAGTGAGAAAGAGGGTTGTGCACAGGAGAGCAAGATACTAGGGCCTCTGGATTCTAGAGAGTACGGCCATCAATTAGCTCTGGATTCCTACCTCTGTGCGGTTCTGTTATGCTTTTAACTAATTTTTAGCAATAACACTGGGAATGTTGTTTTTTTTTTTTTTATCACTTTGTTAATTAAAAATAAAACACACAGTCCCTAAAAGCTGGACTCTTACACAACCCTAAGCAGCCTCAGATAAGGGCCCAGCCCATCTTGCGCAATCGCGATGCCGTGGCGCTCTCCAATTCAAACAGGCATCCAAACTCCATTCCCACTGCAGGCTCACCCTCCCAAACTTTGGCTCTTCTTTTACTCACGTCATTGCAGGAAGCACAGAAGCTTAGTGAAAACTGAAAATGTCCCCTTTTTTTGGTAGCTGAATCTTAACTTCCTATCACCCCAAACCATCACTATCTGAACGTCTTCCGTGGTGCTCAAGCTTTAGTGTACAAAGGGCTGGAGAGTGTTTTGTAAAAACTTAAAGTCCCAGAACTCCACCGCAGAGATGCAGATTCCAAAGATCTGGAGATAGGGGGCAGGGAGGGCGTGGGGTTCAGCTTGAGAGCGTTTTTTCACCAAACGGCAACCGGAAGCTGTCACACAAGGTAGGTAGCAACAGGTGCCTAAAAGACAGGCCTGCAATGGCTCTCTGGATGCCGGAAAGCTTTTTTTTCCCCGGTTGCCTCCAGAGCGCACAAGTTAGGGAAAGGGGGCCAAGCCGGTCCCCCCAGCGCGCGGCCACTTACGTGCCCACCACCAGGCTGGCGCCCTCCAGCACGGCCAGGCTGTGCAGCGCGTCCCGCGCCAGGAAGCGCTCGCCGCGGGCGCACACCATCACCACTTGCTGCGCGTTCTCCAGCAGGAGGCGGTGGCCGCCCGCCATGTCGCCGCGCGCCGCGGGTCTCCAGGTGGCCGCGGAGCTCGTGCGGCTGGCTAGCCGGCGGAGGAGGGTGCGGGTGGGCGGGCCGCGCCCGGGGCAGGGAGGGTGGAGCCGGGGCGGGCGCTCTAAGCCACCGCCTTCCCAATCCGCTGGGAACGCGCGCCTTCCCCCCACCCCCCGACCGTCGCAGCTGCAGTGCCTGTGCCAACAACCCGAATGAGGATTAGTAATAAATGTTATCATGGAATCTCTTGTGTTTTTTTGGTCGCCCTCTTATTTTCCGAGTAAATGTGGAGACTGTTGTCCCTACTCTCCAGATTAGGAAACTGAAGCTGGGTCACCGGGAGAGAGAAGGGTGGGCTTCGTCGATCACGTGGCCAGGCGAGTCGCTGAGGGAGTCACCGAGGGGCAAGGGCGCCCAGATGGGGCCGAATGGGGGAAAACCTCTGCTCAGGGGTAGGTGCGGGAATCAGGCACAGAGAGCCGGGAGGCGCAGTGTCGGGGAACCTCTGCCCAGCCGACTGGGACGCGACGGACCGCGGGCAGAAGGAACCTGAGGATGGGGAGGAGGGGGCTGCGGTGGGAGTTGCTCCTGGGTCCGCGCGCCCGAGAAGCCGGGTGCCACGCACAATTTTCGGTTGGCCAGCTCCGCTCCAGATTCCCCTACCAGAAGGTCCCCGAGATGAAGCGGGATCCAGGCGAGGGAGGATAGAGCCGAGCCTAGAGAATCGATTGGCGTTTCTGTCCTTCCGTCCCGTTACTAACGGCTTTCTGAAGGATAGGTTGGACCGGCTCCTGGATCCAAACTCTTGGAGGTAAAAGTGGTTTCAGCTCAGTGCCCCCCTCACCTCCCATCCTCACACCCAGCTGTGACTGGTGGGCCTACCCTCAATTTGCCCCCAAGGTTGGAGACAGAATCAAGTTTGTTTACGCAAGATGGTCTGTAATTCTCACCGACATCTCTTCTTGCCTATCAACTGCTGTGAAAACACTGGCAGGCACTGGGTTTTAAGTTTCTTAATCATTTTATTTTGTTTAGACGCTTTTATTAGAAGCTCTGTGTTAGATTGTGGAACTTACAAAGACGGGAAAGGCACTTTCCCTGCCCAGCAAAGACTATAATCAAAAGGAAGGCATTTGATAAACACGAATAACAGACCATAAACGCAGGCTGAGACCTGTAAGACCATAAAATGTAAAAGAAAGTCAATTTAGTGTTACTTAAAAGCCATTTAAAAACAAAGAAGAGAAAGCAAAAAATCCTTTAGATGAACAAATAAGTAAGAATATACTTTAGCTCTCATATTTTGGCCATTCAAGAGAGAAACCAATTGGTAGGAAAGAGAGGAATTCAATAGAGAATGTGAATAAAAGAGACCCTACGGGGGTGGGGGGGGGGGGTGGTGCATATATTCCTCACAGCTCAGACACATAATCAAAAACAGATGTGTGTGTCTATACACAGTTTTTTTTTATTTTTTTTAATGTTTATTTTTGAGAAAGAGACAGAGCATGAACAGGGGAGGGGCAGAGAGAGGGAGACACAGAATCCAAAGCAGGCTCCAGGCTCTGAGCTGTCAGCACAGAGCCCTCTGTGAGACTCGAACCCACCAACCTCAAGATCATGCTTGAGCCGAAGTCTGATGCTTAACCGATTGAGCCACCCATGCTCCCCTATAGTTTTAAAGAGAAATGTATAATAGAGAAATAGTACAAGAGAAATAGAAATAGTGAAAAGCAAACATAAAGTCATAATTCATAGAAAAATATTAAAATTTTATATTATAAAATTTTTGCTAAAGATTTGAATCTGTTACATTTTGCAATTACAGGCCTATTTGCAGACTTATGAAGTTGTAGACGTAAAGGAGAGGGTAAAATTATAGAAATATAGAAGGCTTTGGGGTTTGATAAACTTGTCTTAATCCTACTCTGTTACTTATGAGTTGTTTGACCTTGGGAAATGTACTTAACTTTCCTAAACCTCAGTTTTTTCATCCATTTTCTCATGCCTTTTTCTATTTTATGGATTTGTTTGAGCTTTATATAAGGTGAAATGTAAAACACTTTGCCCAGTGCCTAGCTCAAATTATAGGTGTACTTGTTATTATACTACTATTCATTTTAATCCTGTTATTTGTCTTACGAGTCAATTAAGTTAAAGATTTCAGCCACTAGATCTCCTGCTGGGTTCACAGAATGTACTATGAACTTAAAGCTTACAAGTTTGGGGGGAAGTCTAAAAGAAATAGTCATTCTTTTCATGGGGATTTTTATTTGTGAGTGAACTGAGTGCATCAGTTACAGTCCAGATATACAACATTGCCTGAAAAGCCCCTGCAGACAAGCAAGAAGGATAAGAGAGAACTTCTCTCCTCCTTGGTCATTGTTAAATAATTATAGATAATGTCCTTCGCAATAACCAACATCCCTATAGCATTTCTTAGTTTACACAGTATTTTTCACATCATCTTACTCACATTGGCTGACTTCTACTCCTGTACTCTTTCTTCCTCTTGACCCCCAGTTATTTTTTTCAGTTTGCAAAAGGGGCAGTCAGAAATGTCAATAGAAAAGCCCACACAAAATACGCCAGCAAGGCCTTAAAGGTCAAGCTGAAGGTAATTTCCTCATCACTGTGCTCTGCTTCTGACCTAATCAAGAGAGGCAGATCATTAAGCAGGCCAAGGACCTAGTGGTTCCTGGCTCTCAGGTAAACAAAAAATTGCTAGTTCTGGTCTCTCCACACCATCCAAGGACACAGTTCACAGCCCTTTCTCCTAGTATTTGTCCAAGTGGGTGGGAAGGAGGTGGGAAAAAAAAAAAAACAACAACAAACTGAAAGCCATTGAGTATGAATGTGTCTAAATCTTTGCATATGGGAGATAAACAAAGCTTTTTATCTCCTACTGAGAGACTCTGGAAATCCATTTTCACCGAGTTATAAAGAGAGTTGAGAAAATCAAACACAAATTGCTCTGAATAGTATCTGGTAGATACTGTTATTGTCCATTTTAGGAGTTGGTCTCAGACTTTAGGGTTAGGCATTATAAAACCCCATTCTTCTTTTTCCACTTCCATAAAGCTTGGAGTGTTCAGAATGCACACAAAGGTGGGTCAGGTACCCCAAATCTACACTGATATTGTTGGGAGAGTCCTCTCAAATGAACCAGTTTCAGGAATTTTAGTTCAGGGTTTCTTACGAAAATTGGTTATCAGTTATCTCTCCTATTCTTGTCAAATGCTGGCAGTTATTCACGAGGCAGAACAGACTAGAAAGAGGAAAGATGTGGATATCTACCTTGAAGAAATGATAGGCAATTATTTCCCTATCAGCACACCATAAGTAGGCACACTGCATACCTTACCTGTGCTTGAAAACTGCAACAAGCCTGTAAGAAAAGTATTCGCATCCACACCTGATGTAAGAAGAACCTTATGGAAGGTGCATTGAGTTTAATAGGATAGACCTAAGAAGAAAGTGCTGATAAGAGGCAGAAGCAGGATTTAAACCTACCTGCCATCAAGGTTAGGGTCTTCCCGCGGCGTCATCCATGTTGCCCCTGTGAGGATCCACATCAAAAAATTTGACTCAGTGGCCACATATAATTGCATAATGTTAGAGGAAGGCTAGCATTGATTTAATCAGCCAGGATCGGCGTTTGCTTGGAAGAACAGTATATTTTACACCCATGTCCCCTTAGACATCTAACATATCTCACACATAACATGTTCCTAACTGAAATGTTGATCTTCCCAATTTATCTTCCCCCCACAGCTTCTCTGTCTCCATTCATGGAAACTATCCTTTTTTCTCTTGGGCTCTTTATCTCATACCCCACATCCAAACCATCAGCCAGTCCAATAGGCTCTATTTTCCAAACGTATCTAGAATCAGACCACCTCTCACTGCTTCCACTACTGTCCCCATTATCTCGTGCCTCCCAATGACTGTAGCCTCCCAACAGGTGTCCTTATTCCACCCCCATCCCCTTGTACAGTCTCTTCCCAGGTCAGCCATCAGAGTGGTTCATTACAGATTCTCATTTCACTGAAGAAATGACCCACAGGGCCCTTGCTATCTTTCTGACTTCATCTATCACTCTCTGCTTTGTTCACTATGCTTAAGTCCCACTAATCTCCTTGCCATTCCTCAAACACACCGGGTATCCTTCCTCTTTGGAATGCTTTCTCCAAGTACTGCTATGGTACTTACTGTGCATCTGATGCTGTCCAAAGTGAGGGACACATGTTAACTCACCTAACTATCTCATGAAGTAGGTGTTATTCTTATCAGTCCTTTTGAAAGATAGGGAAATTGAGGAGCGCCTGAGTGGCTCAGTCAATTGAGCATCTGACTCTTCATTTCAGCTCAGATCATGATCCCAGGGCCGCAGGATCAAGCCCTGTGTCAGGCTCCACACTGACAGCTCGGAGCCTGCTTGGGATTCTTTCTCTCTCCCTCTGTTCCTCTCCCCTGCTCATGCTCTCTCTCCCTAAAGTGAAAGAAAGAAAGAAAGAAAGAAAGAAAGAAAGAAAGAAAGAAAGAAAGAAAGAAAGAAAGAAAGAAAGAAATGAAAGATGGGGAAATTGAAGTGTGAGAATTAAGGAGCACAATGAAAGTCCATGCTCCTCACTATGCTTAATCACTAGCTTATGCCACCTCTAAAAATGATGGCTTGAAATCACACACCACCATTTTTTAATGTTTATTTTTGAAGGAGAGAGACCGTGCATGAGTGAGGGAGGGGCAGAGAGACAGACAGACACAAAATCGGAAGCAGGCTCCAGGCTCTGAGCTGTCAGCACAGAGCCCAACGTGGGGCTCAAACTCATGAACCGTGAGATCATGACCTGAGCTGAAGTTGGACACTTAACTGATTGAGCCATGCAGGTGACCCCCAACACACACACACACACACACACACACACACACCACCATTTTGAAGCTTTAGTTTTTTCTGAGTTCTTCATCTTTTTCGTCTGTCGGAAGTTGGATTTGAACAAATATTTTAGATGTGAACTTGCAGGTATTTGCTATGCAGTCCAATGACATTTTCCCTCGATTTCAGTACAGAGCTTTTGTTTAGTCATCGTGCTATTTTTATTTTGCACAACAAAGACATTCATGGCTTCGGCTTCCTTTTCCTGGTTGACACATCATATTGGTTTAGTTCAGAGAACTTTATAATCCCTTCTAGGAACAGCGGTTCTCTTCTTCTCTCTTATGTTCTTTACCAACCCTTCATTGATCAATAGGGAGATTAATATGTACAGGAGTACAGAAGTATAACAGCTTTTAGAGACTACTGATTCCATTCAATGTTCTATGAGTTACTAGAAAGATGGAATCAGAGCAGATACCTGCTATTGGTTGGCTTAGATGACTGGGAACTTCTGGTTTTTCTGAGTGAGAAAGTGCCAGAACCCATGGATAAAAATTTTTATTGCAGGTAGACTTGGGAGAAGTGAATGAAAGTGGGGATGGATAGGGGAGTGAATGTAGATAGATAGAAGAATTAAAAGATTTAAAGTATGTCAAGAGAGAAGTGAACAGAACCAAATCTTAGGGATTTGGAGGAGTGCTGAGTATACAAATATAAGAAAATCCCCTACAAATCTTAACTATTGGCCATCCAATAGTAAATCAATTTTTTTATGGGCCCATAAAATTTCCACTATCAGAATGAATCCACTGCCTGTGAAAAATATCTTCAGGCATGCCTGGCTGCCTCAGTTGGTTAAGTGTCTGACTTCAGCTCAGGCCATGATCTCACAGTTTGTGTTTTATCCCTGCATGGGGCTCTCTACTGCCAATGCAGAACCTCTTTGGATCCTGTCTCCCTCTCTTTCTGCCCTTCCCTCACTTGTGCACTCTCTCTCTCTCTCTCTCATACAAATAAACAAACATTTAAAAAATCTTCAGTAATCTGAAAAGTATAGTATCAATGATGTAGGTTTTTGTTAATCTTTTCTCTATTATAAGCTTTAACATATGGGGCACCTGGGTGGCTCAGTCGGTTGAGCATCCAACTTTGGCTTAGGTCATGACCTCACGGTTTGTGAGTTCAAGCCCCGCGTCGAGATCTGTGCTGACAACTCAGAACCTGGAGCCTGCTTCAGATTCTGTGTCTCCCTCTCTTTCTCCCCCTCCCCACCTCTGCTCACACTCTGCTTTCTCTCTCTCTCTCAAAAATAAATAAACATTAAACAAATTTTTTTAAGCTTTAATGTAATTTCTTTTCTCTTTTTCATTTTTATTTTTATAATCATGGAAGTAAAATCACATTCTAATGAACAAATATTAGTGCAAAATTTCTCCCACTTACTGAGTTTGGTCTGCATGCTAGGCACCCTGCTTGGTTATTCATATACATTGCATCCTCATGAAAGCTTTAAGGGGTGAGATTATATCCCCATTTTCTGGAATAGGAATCTGAGGCTCAGAGATGCTAAATAATTAAATGTAGATTCCATGAAGAAACTGTGTTTTTTGTCTGTTGTTGTTTTTAAATTGTCCTGTCTCTGGCAGCCAGAACAGTGCCTGGCACATAGTAGGTACTCAATAAATATTTTTTGAATGTTAAGTGATCTTGCTCACACATCTGTAAATGTCAAACCAACAGGCTTCTCCATTCCAAAGTCTGTATCTTTAATCACCTGCTACAAATGCTTCTGGGACTCTTAGCTCTTCAAGGTGGTTCTTTCAGAGAACTGAGGCAAAATTTAAATAAGGAGCTACAGGTGCCTGGATGGCTCAGTTGGTTAAGCATCTGACTCTTGATTTCAGCTCAGGTCGTGATCTCACTGTTTGTGAGTTTGAGTTGGAGCCCTGAGTGGGGCTCTGCACTGACAGCTCAGAGCCTGCTTGGGATTCTCTCTCTTCCTCTCTCTCTAACCAACTCTCTCTCTCTCTCTCTCTCAAAATAAATAAATTAACATTTAAAAATAAATAAATGGGCAACCTGAAACAGGATGTTTGTCCCATTGCGGGCACACCTATTGCGGGCACACCTTTTTTTTTTCTTCGAATTTTTATTTAAATTTTAGTTAGTTAACATACAATGCAATATTGGTTTCAGGAGTATAATTCAGTGAATCATCACTTACATACAACACCCAGTGCTCATCGTAACAAGTGTCTTTTTTTTTTTTTTTTACCATTTTATTTATTTATTTTTAAATTTACATCCAAGTTAGTTAGCATATAGAGCAACAATGACTTCAGGAGTAGATTCCTTAAGCCCCTTACCCATTTAGCCTACCCCTCCCCACAACCCCTCCAGTAACCCTCTGTTTGTTCTCCATATTTATGAGTCTCTTATATTTGTCCCCCTCCCTATTTTTATATTATTTTTGCTTCCCTTCCCTTAAGTTCATCTGTTTTGTCTCTTAAAGTCCTCATATGAGTGAAGTCATATGATACTTGTCTTTCTCTGACTGATTTTGCTTAGCATAATACCCTCTAGTTCCATCCACGTAGTTGCAAATGGCAAGATTTCATTCTATTTAATTGCAGAGTAATACTCCATTATATATATATATATATATATATATATATATATATATATGCCACATCTTCTATATCTATTTATCCATCGATGGACATTTGGGCTCTTTCCATACTTTGGCTATTGTTGATAGTGCTGCTATAAACATTGGGGTGCATGTGTCCCTTCAAAACAGCATACCTGTATCCCTTGGATAAATACCTAGCAGTGCAATTGCTGGGTCATAGGGTAGTTCTATTTTTAATTTTTTGAGGAACCTCCATACAGTTTTCCAAAGTGGCTGCACCAGTTTGCATTCCCACCAGCAGTGCAAAAGAGATCCTCTTTCTCCGTATCTTTGCCAACATCTGTTGTTGCCTGAGTTGTTAATGTTAGCCATTCTGACAAGGGCACACCTTTTAAAAAAAATTTTTTTTTTAATGTTTACTTATTTTTGAGAGAGAGACAGAGACGGAGACAGAGACAGAGAGTGGGGGCAGGGGGGACAGAGAGAGAAGGAACCACAGAATCCGAAGGAGGCTCCAGGCTCTGAGCTGTCAGCACAGAGCCCGATGAGGGGCTGGAACTCATGGATCATGAGATCATGACCTGAGCTGTAGTCTGACGTTCAACCAACTGAGCCACCCAGGCACCCCCAGGCACACGTTTTTATATCAAATACTAAACGTCCTTTTTCCTCCCTAATGAAAATATCATTGATACTTTTTTCATTGTAAAAATTACACAAACTCATTGAGAATAACACAAAAAAGTATAAAAATTCAAGAACAGGATTAGGGTGAAGGAAGTCAAACATTTGCCTTTGGTGCAAAGCCTAAAGGGGAAGGCAAAAACAACATTTTTTTTTTAATTTTATTTATTTTGAGAGAGAGTGCATGCACATGAGTGAGCAGGGGAGGGACAGAGAAAGGGGGAGACAGAGAATCCCAAGCAGGCTCCATGCTCAGCATGGACAAAACCAAACATTTTAATTTAATTCACTATTTTTTTAAAATAAAAATTAATGCAAAAAGTTCCACGATGAACAAAATATCAAAAATGTAAATACAGACAAGATCTGTGGGCCAGGACGCGGGTGTGACAAGTGAGGCATGCACTCTCAGGGTCACATGAGTTCACAGTCGAATCCTGTCTGTATTTAAAGTTTTAATATTTTGTTCACCATAGATTTTTTTTTCCTGCATTATCTTGGAATTTTTAAAAAACTTGCATTGACATGTTATTTATCTTGATAACTGAGTTTGGGGGGCTACTTCCTTAAATTTTGCACCTAACCTTAATCCCACACCTGATAAAAATGAAAGGAGGGGTTGCTCCAAATCAAAGACAACAACTATTAATGTTTGGCTGAACAACTTTTAAAGCATCTGATTTGGCCTGTGTTTTTTAAAACCCACACCATTCCCACCATTTTGAAATATTTTGTTTTTTACTTGTAATATATTGTTAACAGAGCTAAACAGTGACTACAGCATCGTTTTGAGGGGCCACAAGGCGATCCATGTTATGGGTACACCGTAGTTATTTAATCAATTCCCTGTTTATTAAATAACATGTCAACAAATATTATTGTACATACATTTTTGCCCACTTACCTGATTATTTTCTTGGGATAAGTTCCTAGATTTGGAATTGCTGGGTCAAAGAGTTTACGCATATACTACTTTTAAAAGTAATGAAGGCTATTTGGAACCACTGGTTGTTGAATTTAGCCTCTTTATACAAGGTTTATGGAATTTATTTTTTTTTAAGTTTTTATCTAAATTCCGGTGAGTTAAAAAAAATTCCAGTTAACATGCAGTGTAATATTGATTTCAGGAGTACTATTTAGTGATTCAACACTTCCATACATCACCC
This sequence comes from Panthera leo, assembly GCF_018350215.1. Classification (NCBI taxonomy): domain Eukaryota; kingdom Metazoa; phylum Chordata; class Mammalia; order Carnivora; family Felidae; genus Panthera; species Panthera leo. Next base: position 116,529,776 of record NC_056685.1, on the reverse strand, counting down.
GGTGTGCACAGGTTTACAGAATTTACTTTTAATGTATTTCCTTTTCTTTGGACAGGGCCAGGAGACAAAATGTCATCGTATTTTTTGCCGATACCACTGACTCCTGGAGGTAAAGAAGGAATCTGTCAATGAGTTCTTGCTTTGCGCCTGGTATGGTCAGTCTCCATGGTAGACTTGGGAGAGTAGGAAAAGGAGAATGCCACAAGACAAGCATCTTTCTATGTAAAGAGTTTATAAATGGCCTGCTGCTGAGAAAGTTCTCTTCCACTTTTTAATTCTGCAAAGACAAATCTCCACATCAGAAGGGCATTAAGTTGTCATACTTAGCTAGTTTGCTAGGGAATTTCATGACATAAAACAACTCAATTATTTGTCATAATAAAGGTCATGAATAACTACATCTTATCAAAATCTGTCCTCTCCTTTCCTTATCCAGCCTTTCTCTCCTCCTCCTGCTTCTTTACAAATATACAAGGAATTCATATTTATTGGTATAGAAGAATAAATTCTTTTTCACTTACAAATTTGACAAAGATTTGAAAATTGGGTAATGCCAAGAGTATGTTACAGGTAATAGGCATTCCACGGGCATTTTCCATGGGCTAGGGGAAAGTCATACAATGGATTCTCCCTCAGAAACTCCCAGAGAAAACCAAACCAATGCATTCAGTTCAGGCCTCCAGAACTGTGAGAGAATAAATGCCTGATGTTTTAAGCCCCTTAATTTGTGGTGATTTGTTATAGCAGCCCTAGTTCTATGTGACTAGGAAGTAATTCAGGTGGGGAGAAAGGTTGGCTAAGAGCCAATGCTTATAGTGAGTTTATAATTCAGGAAACTTGCTAGAGCAAGTTGAACGCGGCCCTCCAGAATGGTGGTAGCTGTCTGTGTCCCTGCCATGTGACCTTATTTGGAAAAAGGGTCTTTGCAAGTGTAATGGAAGTATCTCAAGATGAGATCATCCCGGATATAAGCCCGGTCCTAAATCCAATGACAAGCGGAAAAAATAGAAGAAGGCCCTGTGAATGGAGGCAGGAGTTACACAGGCAGTGAATGGCTGAAGCCACCAGAAGCTGGAAGGGCTAAGGTGGAGCCTTTGGAGGGATTATAGTCCTGACGACACCTTGATTTTGGACTCCTGAACTCCAGGTCTGTGAGAGAATAAAGTTCTCTTGTCTTAAGCTGCCAAGTTTGTGGTAATTTAGTAGGGCAGCCATAGAAAATTAATATACTTGGTATTCAGAGTTTTAGTTTTTCTATTTCTCTATAAACAAAAAGAATTTGGCTTTGGAGTTAGAAGAGAAAAAATATTTTGTCAACCCAGGATACTTAAACTTGATCAGAGGGGATTAAAATCGGGCATTTAAAATTTTAAGCCACCTAGGGTGGGGTGGACATTAAGTTTGTAAGGTTTTTCTTAGGAGGAGAGAAAGTTGGTGGAGGGAGAGATGTCCAGCCTACCAATGCCTCACCCTTTGGAAGACATCAGTGGTCCCATCCTGGGATGTCAGGTCCAGCTCTGGCCTCAGAGTGGTGGTATAGGGTACCACCAGGTCATAGACTGGCAATGCCACTCAACCCTAAGTCCGTTTGGGTCCTTGACTTCTGTTGTCTCCTCCTGAGCCTCAGTCTGTTGGCTCTGCCCTTCTATACTCCTGCTGTCTCCAAGCCCAGCTGCCTGGACTTACCCTCACCTGTCTTTGCTCATGTATCACAAAGCCTAAAATTTCATGTATTGCATTGACATCTTTGAGTTTCACAGATCCCCAAAGGTCGAACTGTAAGTCTCCCTGTTCTTGCCAGATTCGACCTCCACTCAGTGAGAAAGGTTCCCCACCTATTTTCCCCATCAACTGGACCAGTTACACCCCACTGGTCTTCAACCTAATGGGTTTCATAAGTCAATTACATCCTGTTATGGGAAGCAGGGGGCACCTTATCCTCTTATTACTACAAAGCCTGTCTCCTGCAATCCCCGCTGTTTCGCTCTGCTCCTAAGTGCAGTCATGATGTGGTCCTGCATGGCAGGCGGTGTCTTCCTCCCCTGGGCTGGGCATATAAGGGACTAATATCCCAGCATCCCAGATGCTGTCTATCTCATCAGTCCAGTGTTGAGTGTCATATGTTCATCCATCTCATCCTATTTAGGGCAGGGGATCCTTCCTTTACCCACAAGGTGAATAGGAGGTGATCAGAAAATTCCACATTCCATGTTGAGCCAAAGGCTTCTATTCTGTAATTTTCTTTTTTCCTAATCCATTACCTGCAGAAAAATGTGTCTGAGGTTTCTATCCCAGACACTCCCACTTTCCCAACTGAATCCCTGGGCAAAGAGCCAATTCTCAGGCAGCCTATAAACTCCAGACCAATAATTCCCAGCCCTGCTGGGAATCTCTTAGCCACTTGGAGAAGAGTGTTGCTTTCAAGACATTCTGATATTTGGGGAGGTGAGAGTAGGTGCAGGGGCTGGGGCAGAGAGATGTGTCTTCAGTTATCCTTTCCTTTTCACTGACTTAAGGTAACAGTTCCAAGCTCCAGTATTCCTGTTTCTGGCCAGTGGTATTTAAAGTCAAAATTTCCACCCTCAAACATTAGGAAGCAATAAAGAAAGAAAAAGAGAAAGACCTTTTATCATTTCAGATTTTATAAATAAAAACAAAAAGTCCATTCAGAAATTCAGTTGACTTCTCTCTCCCTCTCTTCCTCTCCCTTTCCATCTCCCCCTGCCCCAAGCCCTTTATAGCCAGGCTTATTTTTTATTAAGTGTACAAGTGTGTGGTTTGTATTCACAGATATTTGCAACCATCACCACCGTCCATTTTAGGACACTTTAATCATCTCAGAAAGAAACCCTGCAGTCCTTAGCCGTCACCTCTTACCCTCCTCCATCTCGTCTCCAGCCCTCAGCAACCACTAATCTACATTTTGGCTCCATGGATGTGTCTATTCTAGACATTTCATGAAATATAATGGAATCTTATAATGTAGGGAATTAATGTGGCTTCTGTCACTTAATATATTTCCAAGTTTCATCAGTCTTGTATTATGTATCCTTCTTATGGCCGATTATTATTCCATTGTATGGATATACCACATTTTGTTTAGCCATTCATCAGTTGATGGATATTTGGATTGTTTCTATCTTTTGACCATTATGTCTAATACTGCTATAAACATTCATGTACAAGTTTCATGTGAACGTACATTTTCATTTCTAGGAGTGGAATGACTGGGTCACATGGCAACCAGATGTTCAGCTTTTTGAGGAACTGCCAGTTTTCCAAAGCGGCTGCACTATTTTGCATTCCCAGTAGCAGAACGTTTGAGATTCCAATTCCTCCGATCCTCACCAATACTCATCATTATCTTTGATTTTTTTTTTTTTTGAAGACTCTCGAGTCTGGACTGAGGATGTCCCTAAGGATATTGGCTGTGTCTATTGCTGCTGAAATGGTGGTATAAGAGAATGTAGTTGTATTTGTAGTGATGGAAAGGAGCAATATCTTAATGCCTCAAAATATGATCCCACTATCTTGTAATTGGCCCACTTATCTATTCACACAACAAATACAGACTTATCCCCCTTGAAGTACTAAGCACTCTGCTTGATGCCATGGGAAACAGACAGATGAGCTGTGTCTTCTGCCCTTGAGATCCAGGCCCTGCATCCCTGCCTCAGTTGGGGAGGCAAAGGCTGCCTGTGTCCTCCTCAGAGACCCACCTATCCACTTGCTGTACCCTGGCTAGGGGGAGCCTCGCCCTTCTGGTCAACAGAGCAGGGATGACAGATGTTTCTCTTTCCTTTTTTTTAACAGATAAAGGAAAAGAAGACTCAGTCAAAAAGGAAAGGCCATATAAGATCTTTTTCAAAGATCTCTTTCTTTTCAAAGAAAATGAAGTGGCAGCAAAGAAAAAGGTAACGTTTTGTTAAAGCCTAAACCCAATTAATGTTAGAAACCTATCCTCCTATCTATCACTTTTATTAATTTTGCTGGGTTAAGACATGGAGTCAGATGTCTGTGTATGCATTGCACACTGTGCTGGAGTATAAGCACACACAAAAGGAACATCATCTAACAGTAAAGACCTAGGGATCACCACCTACTGGGGGAAGACAGACGCACCATGACAATGGCATATGACAAGTATGGTATACCCCACTTCACTGATTCTAATGTTCATATTTTTTTCACATTTTCTCATTCCTGAAATTGGGATCCAGCATATATAGATGGGGTGCCATGCATAATTGGCAATGCATAAAGTGATAGTGCAGCTACAATAAGTGACATCTTAGACTTGATAAAATACAGTAATAGAGGCATACAAAAGAAATGTAGAGAAAGGAGTGCCCATCCTTGTTGGAGAGAAGGGTGGTGGTGGTGATGGTGGTGGTGTGTGCCCTGCAGTTAATCTCACTACTTATATTATTGTACCTTATATTACACAATTTGGATTTCATGAGGTTGGCTTTCCTTATTCCTAGAGGTAAAGATTGGTTATAGGATTTTTAAAATCCTAATTAGAATGAAAAAGTATCTAGAAATGCTCACTAACTGATTCATCTGTAAGGTGATGGTTTCATGCTTGAGTTGTATAGTTTTATTGAAAATCCAAAATTAAATTGAGCAAAGATTCTGAAACTGAAAGGCTGATTTCTTCCTGTCTACTGGAGAGGTCCATTTCCTCTCAAGTTTTCAATTCAATTCCACAGAACCAGTCCTTTCAAAATAGTGGAATTTCCAAGTTACCTGCAGTTTGGGCAAGATAAGATTAAAAAATGAAAATGAAAATAAAGCCAGAGCACTTTCCAGTCTCATATTTGTGATGCACCTGTTTGGGAAATGTTCAATGTCTTTATATCTGTGCTCAGCTTCCTAAGAGAAGGAACTGAAAATTAGACCCAGTCCTTCAGAGTTAAGAACTCAAAGTTGCTTGTTTAATGTATCACTACTGAGAAATATATCAGTAATGAGAACAAGACTTGTTGTAAATGACATTTTTATATATGATCACTATTTTTAAAGACAACATTTTATGTAGTAAAAATTCCATTAAGCTTTTCCACTTGGGCAGGAAAAAATTATAAACCGCAGCATGAGAGTCTACCAAAAGTCTACTTTTTCATCTCGAATGAAGAGTCGTTCACACCTGGGCCAAAGAGCATTCTACTCTGACACAGCTGGTGACTCATTTGAAAAATTTGGGCTAGATCCCACTCTTATTCTCAGATTAACAGAAGGTAAGTCTAAATTACTGGTTAAGAACATTGTTTTGAATATTTACTGTTAATGTCAGGTTTGGGGGCTTTTCTGGAGGTAAAAAAAAAAGTATACTATCTCATACTATGGTGGGGAAGCCTTTGTAAATGGGGGCTGAGAGTTGGGAGAAAAATCTATTTTAAATAAGAAAACACACTTTTCCAAGAAATAGACTGTTACTCCTTTTCATGGTTCTAAGGAAGAAAGTCACTCCCCAAATGATACAGTATTAAAGGTTATGGCATGGGCCATTTAAACTCGTTTCTAGATGTAGAAATATATGAAAACTTTCTAAGAGAAGTCTTGATTTTCCAGGCCATAAAACTCACATATCCGGAATCAGGATGCTAAGAGCCTTGTTGTTGCAAAGACATAACCTGTTTCAAGGGCACTTGAAGGCAACATGTTGTTATTATAGGCTTTTAATTCTTGCTCTATGAAAAAGGGCAACTTGTTCATCAAAATGTCATGGACATTTCTCACTTATTGAATCAAGAAGTGCCTACAAATGACATAGAAAGCAGTTGGAAGCCAATGACATTGATATGATTAATGCTAGGATGATGGGGGTCATAAAATCTTCCCCCCAAATAAGTTTTGTCCACATTTTTAAACTAAAATTAAAAGGAAGGAAGGAAGATACATTGAATGCGCAGGATTTGTTGTGGAAACTTAAAAATTTTGGTAACTCTCCCAAATTGTGATAAAAGAAAATCTTTAGGGAACAAAAAAACAAAACGAAACAAAAAAAACCAGCCACTTAGGAAAGAACTTTGGAGACTATAATTAGTGTAGAAGAAGAAAGCCACATTATCTCTTTTTAGAAGATCTTAGAGGCACGTATCCTGCACATAGTTGTATGAAAAAGTGCGAATGACAGGCAACATAGTGATATCAGTGACTATACCTCTAGGAGGGAATAGCTAGGTTCAGTAGTGTGCCTCATAGTTTACCTTTGTAGAATGGTGATCCTTAAGTTATCAAGAGCACTTAAAATGATATGGGATATGTTTTAGAGTTCTACACAAAGTGGCCACCTTCAAATATCCTTGTGACACTACCACTTCTGAGACACCTAGCAAGTGTGGTTTTGCAGATGACCCTGTTTAACACCATGCCAGTTGACAGAGGAGTTCCTGGCCTCTTAAGAGTAAATGACATACAGTAAACTCTCAAAAAGGAAATGGTACAATCGTTTGGTATTATCCAAGGCAATTTGGGCTCTGTTAACAATGGAAATCAGGTTGTCAGTTTCTGCCAGTTACACAGTTAAGCAATTTGGACATTTTCATTGAAAATAAATCCCCCTCTGACTCTTTCCAATCAAGAGTTGATTTGGTTGAAACCCCCATTTCCCAACCTTACATTGCCTGCCTGGATCCTCATTAGAAACAGACCCACATGATGTGAAATGAGCAAGTGACCCCTACTTTGGGAGCCCAGTTATTTTATTTTTCTGTATGCAATAGCAGCCAACTGCTAGATCACCTCAAAAAATTACACAGAAACTGTCATAGACAGATTGGTTAGGCTGCATAATAGATGTGTCATTTCCACCTAAATGCAGCTGGCAGCTTGACTTTGGTTTTACTCTCAAAGGGCAACACCTCTTGACCACATCCCCAGTGAGTGATGAGGTATTCCGGTGTTGAGGAACACTAGTGCTTCCGGAGGGCTTTATCATACGTGGTCTCTTTGTCAAAAACCTTCCAGATAGCTAGAAGAGCCAAAATGGGAAACCCACTACAACCAGTCTATTTAGGCGTGGAAGAATAAAATCACACCAAGTCAGCCAGATAGTATCATGTTAAAGTAGCCTAAGGTGGTAAGCATGACTATAATATTTACTAAAAGGACAGTATAGAATTTTTTTTTATCTAAAAAAGCCAAACTCATAGAAACAGAGTGGATTGGTTATTGCCAAGGACTGGGGAGTGGGGAAAATGGCAAGATGTTGATCAAAGGGTAAAAATTTCCAGTTATAAGATAAGTAAGTTCTGAAGATCTGACGTATAGCATGGGGACTACAGTTAACAATACTGCATCATATACTTTAAAGTTGCCAAGAGTAGATCTTAAATGTTCTCACCACCACCACCACAACAAAATGGTAGTAATGTAAGGCAAAAGGTGTGTTAACTAATCTTATTATGGCAATCATTTTATAATATATGTGTATCAAATCATCATGTTCTACATTTTAAACTGAAACAATATTATATGCCGATTATATCTCAATACAGCTAGAAAAAAAGTATCTGTTCCTACATACTCTGGCATTTCTCTTTGAATTCTAGACTTGATATTTATCAGTCTCTGTATAAGTTTAGCATACACAGAATTTGTCTCCAAAATTCCTCCAAATTTAAAAAATTTAAAATTAATTTGGAATTTAAAAAACTCCAAAATTAAAAAAAATCATTCCTTTCATGTGATCTGTGCTCTGCGAGGACAAAAGGAAAAGATAGGATGTGTCATACACTATTGAAATGTTTCTAATAAATTCTATTGGTGAAAAAACAGAAAGAACAGTATAAGTTTTTTTTTTTTATGTTGAAATTGATTCCAATTCATCTGACCCATCACAAGTGACCAAATCAAAGCTACAGAAAGCACTTTCATGCTTTTTTTCTATTAAAAATGTTTTTTAAATAAATTGAGACTGAATCTAATCAAACAAACGTGGGAGATTGAGCACATGTTAAATAATACCATGAGGATGCAATCTCGTTATAAAGGAAATTCTACAGGGAAATTGATCTGGTTTCTTAAACCAATAAATGGCATGGAATAAAGGAAGTGTTTATGGGGGGATGGGGATGGAAGTTACACATAAAAAATTGACTTCAGGACTTATGCCAACCAAACTGATCTTTGTTTATATTTTAACTTTTTTAATTCTAAAAAGTTATTTTTGAGACAACTGGAGAAATCTGAACCCAGAGTAGGTAAAGATGATACTAAGGAATTGTTCATTTTGTTTGGTATGATAGTTGTATTATGACTATGTTTTAAGACTCTTTTATATGATGGAGTTACATACTAAAGGGTTTATGGATTCAATGGTAACAATGGTTTGGATTTGTTTTAAAATATTCCAGTGAGGGGCGGGGCACCTGGGTGGCTCAGTCAGTTAAGCGGCCCACTTCAGCTCAGGCCATGATCTCCACTCTGTCAGTTCAAGCCCCGCATCAGGCTCTGTGCTGACAGCTCAGAGCCTGGAGTCTGCTTCGGATTCTGTGTCTCACTCTCTCTCTGCTCCTCCCCTGCTCACACTTTTGTCTCTCTCTCTCTCTCTTTCTCTCAAAAGTAAATAAACATAAAAAAATTTTTTTTAAAAATTCCAGTGAGGGGGAGAGTGAGGGGTGGCAATAGATGAAACAAGATTAGTAAAATGTTGATTGTGTTGAAGTAGGTGATAGGTACATGGCAGTTCATTTTATGACTCTAATTTTATGAATGTTGAGGATTTTTTATAATCAATTTGTTTATGCATTAAAAAGAAAACTATGTTATAACCAGGTGCTTATTCCTTTCACATATGTTATTTTACTTAATCCTCAACAAAATGCTGTTAGATATTTTTGCCTCCTCTCCTCCTCTGATGAAAATTGCCCAATGAGGTTGAATCACTAATTCAAGGTCACTAGGTGGAACAGAACTCAAACCAATGTCTGACTCCAAATCTTGTTGTTTGTTACCCATAATCACAGAACTATTAATGATTATAATAATCATAATTGCTATCATTACTGACCTGGGAAAATTAAGCGATTACTCGTTCGAATTGTATTTTTAATAATAGCTAGCGATTAAGAAGCTATGATGTGTTTCTTAGCATGTTGCCTCACTTCCTTCTCGCAACACCACTATGAGGTAGAAATTATAGTAATGATCCATTAGGCTACCTTATGCTGTGGTCATAAACCATTTCTAAATTTCAGTGGCTGACAACAACAGAAGTTTATTTCTCATTCACCTTTCAACTTTGGTGCTTTTCATTGGGTCCTGCACTGAAGGAACAACCCCTGTCTGATATGTTGCTGGAGTTATTGCAGAAGGAGAAAGAGAGAACCAGTGGTGGTTCTTAAAACTTGTGCTTGGAAGCATCACAGATCACTTCCTCTTGTATTACATGAGCCAAATCCAGTCAATGGTCAAGCCTGATACGGGGCAGGGTGGGGTGGTAAGGGGGAGATAATCTTCTTACAGAGGGGGCAGAAAATAGTTTGGAACAATAATACAATTTACCACAATTAGTGTCCTCATTTTTGCTGATGGGAAAACTGAGGCTTGGAGAGGGTGAGTAATTTACTCACATCCTCATAGCTAGTAAGAGGCAGAGGCAGAATACGGTCCAAGACTGTGGGCTTCCTTCCTAGTGCATGCAGTACAGGCTCACTGGTCATTTGGGAAACAAGATTTTTTTGAGCATCTGTGTGGTTCAATCGGTTAAGTGTCTGACTCTTGGCTTTGGCTCAGGTTATGATCTCATGGTTCATGGGTTTGAGCCCTGTGGGATTCTCTCTCTCTCCCTCTCTCTGCCTCCCCAGCTCGTGCTCTCTCTCTCAAAAATAAACTTTAAAAACAAACAGAAAAACACTACTTTCAACTTCTATTTACATTTTAATCAAAAGACTTTGTTCTATACCACATTCTGGTGGTTCTTCATGAAGTGAACATTATTGAAATGCAGCCTATGTATAATTTTTCTAGAACGAAGAAATCTTGAAAGGAAACTGATCTTTTTGATTGCTAGATAGTAAAGGCTAGATAGTAAATTTTCTTTCCTGCCGTAAATTTGGTTTGTGACCCCCAAGAACACTTTGCCAAAGGACTTCACTTTTATATATCTAGATTGGCCAAAACACTAAGATTTAAAACAGCTCAGTCTTCTTTAGCACAGGCTGAGGAGTCATATGCCCGTTCCACCACATGTTAGCTCTATTATCTTGGGCAAGTATCTTGACATCTCTGAGCTCACATATAGAATGGGGATAGAAATATGTACCTCATTGGGGTTATTGTTAAAATTAAATAAAGTAATCTATTTAAATTGCCGAGGGGCAAATGGGTGGCTCAGTTGGTTAAGTATCCCACTCTTGATTTCGGTTCAGGTCATGGTCTCACTGACAGTGCAGAGCCTGCTTGGGAGTATCTCTCTCTCCTCTCTCTCTGCTCCTTTCCAGCACACACACACACACACACACACACACACAAACATTCAATCTCTCTCTCTCAAAATAAATAAACATTAAAAAAATAAAGTGTCTAATAAAGTTCTTGGAATATGATGAACATAAAATCAATGATAGTTACTATTATGAAATCAGCTTTTGAGTGATTAGGAAAAATGTTTATTTGAAGGTATAATGATTTTTTAAGGTCAGATACATACTGTATACAGTGATTTAATTACTTGGCTTTTGTTTTATACAGGCTTTTGAGGGATAATGAATTAAACCTAAGTCTATTTCCATTTTCTTTGAAGGTGCAGACACAAAAAGGACCATTCATGAATTTATTAATGACCAGAGAGACAGGTTTCTCCTGGAGGTAGTAAAAATAATTTCTTTCTTCCTTCCATTAGTCAAATAGAAGACTTCTTGCATAGCATTACCAAATTTTCACCTTGACATTTTATTTTTCCACTACAGTCTCCAGAGCTACTGTCCCTCCTATCCTTTCCTAAACAACTCCAGTTGGGCTTTCGTCCTCATCAGTCCACCAAAACTACTTTCTCAAGGTTACCAGTGACCTTCCCATCATCAAGTTCAATTTGTCATTTCATAGTCTTCCTTTTACTTCCCGTCAGCAGATCTTAGGTCATTTGGTAATGACCTAAGTCATTACCTAAGGTAATGACCTTAAGTCATTTGGTAATGACTTCTTTCTTGAAATGCTTTTTTTGGTTGGTTTCCAATACCCACTGTCTCTTAGTTCTTCTTCATCACTGACTGCTCACTCCTTCACAGTTTTCTTTTCCGGTTCCTCTTTTCTCCAATCTCCAAATGTTGGAGTGCCCCAGGGCTCACTCCTCACCCTGTACTCTATCTACACCCCTCCGGGCCCATGGCTTTAAATTCCGCTTCCCTATTAACGACTTGCAAATTTATTTCTCTACCTGATCCTCTTCCCTGAACTCCAGACTTACAAAGGCAACTACGGTTCTTAACGGCTCCATTTGGATGCCCAATAGGCACCTCAGACTTCACAAACTCAGACTTTCCAAAAGTTTGTCCCTTCTATACTCTTCTCTACCCCTGAAAATCTCCATCTCATGTAGTGATCCCATTGCAGTGAGTAGCAATTTTACGTTTCCAGTTGCTTGGGACAAAAATATTGAAGCTATCCTCAACTCTCCTACTTACAACCCAGCTCCAAATATACTTTCAAATATATTTTTCCCAATATATCCATAATCACACTACTTTTCATGACCTCCCCTGCTGCAACTGTAGTCCACGTCACCAATATCTCTTGTGCAAATTACTGTTATAACTTCTGAACACTGGTCTCCTGCTTCCACTTTTGCTCCCTACACTCAGTCTGTTCTCCACACAAAGGTAGGAGTCTTTTCTCCACACATGCTCCTCCTCTGCTGAAGACCTCTAGTGACTTATCTGTCCCTGGCTTGTTCTCTCTCTCTCTCTCTCTCTCTGACCTCATTCCTACCACTCCCCACCTTGCTCATTCTCCTCTAACTACACTGGCCTCCTTGCTGTTCTTAGGACACACCAATCTTGCCCTTGCCTCAGGGCCTTTGCACAGAAGGCTCTTCCTTCTGGGAGGAACATTCCTGCCTCAGATATCCCCATGATTTGGTCCCTATTTCCTTCCAGTTTCTCTTTAATTTTCACCAAATCAGGGAGGCATTTCTTGGCTCTATATAATGGCAACCCTCTGCCTTTGCCCCCCTTGCCCATTGGACCACTTATCCCCCTGTAATGGACTCCCCGCTCCACTGGAATGTATATCCCATAAAAGCAAATCTGTTTATTTTGTTCATTGCTCTGTTAGCACCACTTGAAACAGTCCCAGCACACAGTAGGCACTCAATAAATACTTGTCAAGTAATGAATGAAATTTGTTTTGTTATAAATCTGGGGTAATTATTGATATTTCTTTAAAATCTCCTCATTTAAATATTTTAAATTCACTTTTATTATGTGACTTTATAATTTCTTTTTCCTGCACGGCATTAAAAACCCAAGCAAATTCTTACATTATGTACTAAAAAAATAAAACCTAGATGTCAAAGTTTATTTTGGGATCTAAACAGGGCTCTTGGAGGCTGGTTAAACACCCCTACCCTTGGGCAGCTTGGAGAAATGTGTTATAGGCATGGCAAGGAAACCTGATTCTTTCCTGCTACTTCCTAATGGAGGAGACTTTGTGACTACAGACAGCACAATTTCTCAATGCCCAGAAATACTGGAGGGCTATTGTGGATAATACCAGATGGACCTGCTCTTTGGAGGGACATGTAGCTTTTTTCATTTTTATTTTTATTTCTTAGCATAGAGCCTGAGGGGATATGCAGCTACTTTTGATTTGTGGGGCACAGCCATTTGGGAACAATACTGAGCTCTTCATAAAAGTGAAAGAAAGGAAACAGTCTCCTGGTGGTCCCCAAATAAATTCCCTCATGAGATAAAGGCTATGTAGTCTCAAGACTTGGCATGCTTTTATTTCTTTTCCAATGTTTTATTTTTATTTTTGAGAGGGAGAGAGCATGAGTGGGGGAGGGGCAGTGAGAGAGGGGGACAGAGGATGGGAAGTGGGCTCTGTGCTGACAGCAGTGAGCCAATGTGGGACTCGAACTCAGGAAGCATGAGATCATGACCTGAGCTGAAGTTCGACACTCAGTCAACAGCCACTTGGGAGCCCCCATGCTTTTATTTCTAATACAAGTGATCACTTAGTATGCAATTTATTTTACCCTTTATTATGAGACTATTGAAATGTAGTAGCAATGGGGGAACACCTGGGTGGCTCCATTGGTTAAACGGTTAAGCATCTAACTCTTGATTTCAGCTCAGGTCATGATCTCATGGTTCATGAGTTCGAGCCCCACATCGGGCTCTGCGCTGAAGGTACAGAGCCTGCTTGGGTTTCTCTCTCTCTCTCTCTCTTTCTCTGCCTTTCTCCATCTCATGCTTGCTCTCTCTTTCTAAATGAATAAATAAATAAATAAATAAACTTAACAAAAAAATTACTTTGAAAGAAATGTACTAGCAACGGGCTAGAAACGTGGAATAATGTTGCACTTCTGTTTTCAACATTCCTAGTATGCTCTCTCAACCAAAAGAAATACAATTAAAAAATTTGAAAAACTCATAGCAGTGAAGGAACAGCAACTCATAAAAGCAGAAAAAAAGCTCCAAGAAGACGCCATGGCCTTTGAAGAGTTCCTTCGAGAAAATGACCAGAGATCTGTAGACGCCCTTAAAATGTTCGTGTTTTCACTCTAGCCAAATTGCCTTTTTTCCTCCGTCTTTCTTTTTAGTTTCTCAGAACACAATACAACACAAAACAAACTAACAAATCTCTGTTACTTTTCAGTGCAGCACAGGAAACTATAAACAAACTCCAAATAACAGCAGAGCTAAAGAAAGCAAATATGGAGGTACAGGCAGTGAAAAGGTGAGCCCAGGGTGCCATCTTTTCCTTCTCAAATCTCCATGCCCCATTGAAACCTACTTGTGCCTAGCAAGACCTGGGTGGGAATATTCCTTATCTATTGATGATTCCATGAGTATGACCTCATTTTTAAAATAAGTAATGTGTTAATCAAGGATCGTCTGTCTCTGCCTGGGTATCAGAGTACAGTGACCTCTGGTTGAAAAGGTTCCTCTAACTTGTCAATATAAAAGCCTAGAAACTGGTTGAAAAGAAGCAAGCCAACATTAAGAGTAAACCATAAATTATTTTCTCAGTGCCCTCTTTCATTCATTCTAAGGCATTTTTCTTCCCACATTTTAACATCTCTGAAGTTGGGATTCAATTTTACAGCCATCTTAAAACTATAATTGGCAAAATTTTTTATATTTATACTTACACTTAGTTGAACCTAGAATCGATATTAAAAACTGGGATCTATAATGACAAAAATTACAGGAGGGGAAAGCTGGGATAAAACTATTATACCACTCACCACAATCTTTTTTTTTTATTTTCAAGCCCAGATGTTTTCTTCTGTAGTCAAGTGTATCTCATTTGATCTAATTTCAAATATCTAAAGAAGCTTCCTTCTATCATCATTCTTGGACAGTAGTTTCATGACCCAGGAGACACTAGCCTTTGTATCAAGTCATGCTAAAACTTGTTTTTTTTTTTCTTTTTGAGGATTTGATGCTTAACTTTCCTCTAAAACCAAGTCCTAGATTTTTCAGAAAAGAGGACAACACCTTCTCTAAAATACAATAAACGAAGTGGATGGTAGTTTCTTTGAAACCAATTGCTACTAACAGAATGTGTGTTTTCAAACACATTCTGGCTACAGAAGCCTCTTCTATTTTAGGAGCCTAAAGTTGAAGGCATTCCAAGGTGGAGAATTCCCTTCCCTCCTTCCTCCATCACATAATTAGAAGATTCTGTTCTATTTCTAGAACCAGAGTAGCAGCCGCTATGTTTGCATAGAGTACTGCATTTTTGCACAATGGCAAAATGGCCTTATTGAAAAGAACTTGCTTATTTTTTATGTGTCTCCTCATCCTAGAAAGGTGTAAAAGGCAATGAAAAACAATCTGGTAACAGCACAGAGGAGGCAGGCAACTGCTATTTATTGCCTTTTTTTTTAAGTTTATTTATTTATTTTGAGAGGTGAGAGCACACGAGGAGAGGGAGGGGCAGAGAGAGAGAGAGAGAGAGAGAGAATCCCAAGCAGGTTCCATGCTCCTCCCTCTGATGAGGGGCTCAATTCTATAACCCTGGGATCGTGACCTGAGCCAATATCAAGAGTCAGACGCTCAACTGATTGAGTCACCCAGCCTCCTCTCCCTTTTCTCTCTTTATGGGCCTCAGATCGCCCAGGAAGTTCCTCCACTGCAGGTAGGGCTGGAAATCTGTTCACAAGGCAAAAGGGAGCTTGTTCTGAAGCTTTTGCTTGGAAGCTGTGCAATTCCAGCCATTTGAATCTTGTTTCTTGCAGAACATCTGGGAGGCTTTCAGACTAAAAATAAAGTGGTGGTAGAATGAGGGACTCCCAACATCTTTCACCTGGTGATATGTGAGCCAGCCATTTATTGACTCTTGAATATCACTCTCACATCAGGGCTTAAGGAAGGCACTGACTGAGAAAAGTACTGAAGCTGAGGATATTGATACAGGAGTAATATTGATAGAGATATCGAAGAGGGGATGATTAAGGAAGCTTCGAAGGACAACTGTGAAGCTCCTTTTCATGAGGGCCTTCATTGTTAGTTTAAACATTCCTTGAGAATCCACTTTGTAACATAATTATGGGAAAGTAATCTGAGGCTGAGGGGAAAGGTTTTCAGTCCAAGTCACTGGATTTTGTTGGCGAGAGCTCGGGCATCTGAGTCCGTCGGACCTGGATTTGAGCGCTGGTTCTGCCGTTTACTAGACAGATGACTTTGCACGTCATTCATTTCTTCTTCCAAAAGACAGGAATGATACTATTTTAAAGCTGTAGCGTGTCCTGAATATTGCCCCCACTTCCTAGTAGGAGCTCACTGAGTGTTCGTTTTCTTTATTTTTCTTACATAAGTCCCATCTTTGGCTACCTTCTAATTTTTTCCTATGTCTAAAATTGAATACATTTCCCTCAGAAATAAATAAGTAGAGTAAAACTATCATCAGTCTATTCTGTGAGTGCATACCCGTGGCATATTTCATTCAAATAGCATTCCTACGTGGTTTTTTCTTATCTCATCATATGACCGTACTTACAATTTTTATTAAATAAATTATTATTCAAATATATAATCAAAGGAACAGATTTTATAAAACCTTTTAAAAAAATGAACATACTTTCAGTGGATATTTTTAATGATACCTTTGTTTCTTTTGAGTAGTGAGATAGCAAAAACAGAATTCCTCCTTAGAGAATACATGAAATATGGATTTTTTCTGCTGAAATTGTCTCCAAAACACTGGCAAATCCAGCAAGCGCTGAAAAAGGCACAGATGACAAAAAGTAGAGAAAGTATGAATGTCACTCTTCCGGTATTAACAAGTGAGTCACGTATTCTTAATTTCAATGAAGTAAATATCCCTAATTCTCAAATATTCTGCCTCAATATTTATTTGTTCTTTATTAAATAGTCAAAATTTCTATTTTAAGCAGAACCTGAACAAGGATTCCCACTCTCTCTGATATTATAAATTATTAATTTGCAAACTCAAGTTAATTTCAGATATAAAGCAATAAAAAGATATGCATAGAGAAATAGAAAATATTTATTTGCAGATGATATGATAGCATACCTAGAGCCCCCTCACCCTCCTATACGAAATCTGAAAAGCTATTTGATTTTATTAAAGGTTTCTGCAGAGTAAATGGACACAAACTCAATTATACTTTACTAACCTCACATATTAACTTAGATAGACTAACTTTATTAACCAGAAAGTATACAAGAAAATCAAATTCAAGAAGGCAACAATAGCCTTAATTGTGTGACCTGGAGATTTGACAAAAAGACAAAAAGAGAACTATGTCGTGTTTTTAGAGAGGAAGGTTGATATTGCAAAGGTGCCAATTTTTCTGAAATTAATGTATAAGTTTTGTGGAATTATAATAAAAATGTTACCAAAAACTTGCCAGGCAATTGAGTGTTGGTTGGGGAGAACTTTGCACAATGATTCTGAGGTCCATCTAGAAAGATAAATACTTCTAAAGTTAAAAGAGAATATAGGGTGTTACTAATCTTTTAAGGAATAATATCACAAAGTCTCAGAAGTTAACACAGCATTGGTACTGGTGTTAGGAAATTAGCTTGATGAACCAGAAATAGATGTATTATATAGAAGAACTAAGTAAGTGATCAAAATGGGGTTGCAAATCAAAGAGGAAAACTACCTCTTCCAGCAACATTGGGGTAACAAGGACCAGACTCACCCTCCTGCCTAAAAAAAGAAAAAAACCTGAAAAATATATGAAACAACAGGTTTCAGGTATGAGGCATCAAGGAGAGAAGCAAGGAGAGAAGATGATCCGTGAGAGAGGAGAGACAAATGAAAAGAGCCCAATGAAGGCCTCAACATACTGCCTGGGGAGCTTTTCCAGGGTGCAAGGTCAGGAGGAGGAGCCTAGCAGTCCCCATGAATTGAAAAGAGAGCTACAGGTCCAGGGAGGCTGGAGTTCCCTGAGCAGAGTAATGGAGAGGAGAGAGCTACAGAGAGTTCTCGGCAGAGTCTTCAGCTGAGAGCTGATCCTGAGACTCCGGGGTAAGAGCATTTACCCCATAGAAGTCAGTAAACTACAAATCAGGGGGAAGTCTTTTCCGGAGAGCTGACTGTTAAACATTTACCAGCGCACCAGGGATGGCTTCTCTACTCAGTTCCCTGTATCTCTCCCTGTGCTGTGATGAAATTAGATCATCTTTCAGAGTACGGAGCAGAGTGATGGCACTTGGCTAAACTCAGTACACAGTGTTTAACAAGAGATAAAACAAAAAGAAGGGAAAGCCAGGAAGTATTTGCATTTAGCAGCTTAAAATCTAGTGCTCCTAGATTTGTCCTTTAACTGAAGGATGCTCAGAAACCAGTGAGTCCCTCAGTCCAGAGTGAGTGGCTGACACTGGGATTACAGAGTTTATGACAAACTGATGCAGAGACCTCTCTGCAGAGAGACCTCCTCATGTCCCCTAGGTCCATTCCCATCCATTCTGCCTGTTCAGAGACCAGCACTTGCCGTCTGCATCGTTCATTGCTTGTTGCAATACTCCCATCCTCTATTTCTGTCTCTGTACGTTTTCACCATGAGACGAACTTCATTCCCAGAAGTGTTTCCCCCCCTCTTTCTCTCTCCCTTTTATTTTCCATTTCTAGAATTAAAGACGAAGAAAAATGAGGGCAGTATTGAGGATTCCAGGAAGACATCTTTTTCAGACAATTCTATGGGAAGAGGTAGCCAAGGTAACACTAGAGACTTGAGACTTCACTTACAAAAGTAAAACCAGAGAAGGTGTCCATCTCAAAGTGGAAATCCAGGACCTATAAGCTAACCTGGAAAACAGGACTTGGTGTCCACATCACCCGTAATCCTTGGGAGCTAGGAGTTCCATTTCTTTCTCTCTGACATTATTACAAAACTTGGAGAGGTGGATGAATGGACAAGACAGGCAGAGAAATCAGGGGCAAAGGACCTGATACAACTCATTCCCTCCACAAGTGCACATCGTTTGTAATTTTTACGTTGATTGAAAATCAGTGATTATACAAGAAATATATATGGTTAGGTAAGAAATAGAACCATAAATATTTCACTATTTATGTTCCTGATTGTGACTGTCAATAGTTGTATCATGTTTTTGACAATATGTACTCTGCAACCCCTGCACCCTGCACAACCACTGCCTTTGATTTTATTCTTAGGCTTGAACCCACTTTCACTAGAATAAAAGAACTCCACTTTTTGTGATTATTATTCTAATAATGATAAAAAGAAGTAATGGGCATATCCATGCAGAGAAATGAATATCTTGCACCAAGTAACAAGGAATCATTTCTAATTACATGTTATTTCTTTTCACCTCCACCATCACCAATGACATGGACTTCGCCTGGACATTTTGAACAGGAAAACCCCACAGGAAGACCACCTTCACCCTAGAGAATAAGAAATCATCCTTATCAAAGTACAGTACACACTTGATTAACTCTCGGGAACTGTGAATGTTTTTGCAGCATATATCCCTTTTAGCCTTTCTTCAACAAATATACCATGTATCTATACCCATCCTAACAGATCCTGGAGGTAGTGGTTGCCATTTCTGGGTGCTCCTGAGTTGATGGAGTTCTCACAGGGCTCCCCTCATTCTTTCATGAGTGCCTGCCACTGCCATCTGCAGAAATTGCCTACCCTTTGCATCTTGGGTCTGGCCCTCTCAGAACCATTGCTTAATTGTTTCTTAAGCTACTCTGCCAACCCCTGTGTTTGCAGTTTTACAAGGTCATTCAAAATCGCTGCAATAGGACCACAAAGCATTGTTTGTTTTGCCCCTTATTTGTTTGTTGACTCAATTATACTCATTATTTTTCTAATAAATTGCTAGTTCTCAACCCTGCCTATCCCAGGGAAGCTTTAAGAAAATATACTGATGCCCAGGATGGGTACACTGGCCCCAAGGAAAGGATCTGGGCCATGACAATCACACATGACAAAAGTCAGTGCAGATACCATACTCTGAATTCTAGGGACCCTGAAGTTGCTCCACTTCTGTGGCATTTAACAATCAATGTTTTGTTTTTAATTAAATTTTTTATTTTGAGATAGTTGTAGATTCACATAGTTTCAGGAAATACAGAGATCCATGTACCCGTAACCAGTTTCCCCCAATGGTAACATCTTGCAAAATTGTAGTACAATATCACAACCAGGATATTGGCATTGATACAGTCAAGATGCAATCAAATACAGAACATCACCATGAGGATTCTTCATCATGCCCCTTAGCAGTATACCCACTTCCCTCCCTCCTCCTCTCCCTAACTCCTGGCAACCACTAATCTGTTCTCTATTGCTTCGATTTCTGTCATTTCAAGAATGTTATATAAATGCAATCATACATTATGTAACCTTTTGGGATTGGATGCTTTACAGAGGATAATTCTCTGAAGGTTCATCCAGGCTGTTGGATCTATCAATAGTTGGTTCCTTTTCATTGCTGAGTAGTATTTACAGTTAACCCTTGAACAACATGGGTTTCAACTGTGAAGATTCCCTTAAATGTGGAATTTTTTTCAATAAATATAGTACAGTACTGTAAATGTATTTTCTCTTCCTTATAATTTTCTTAACATTTTCTTTCATCTAGCCTACTTTGTAAGAATATAGTATATAATACATATAACATACAAAATATGTATTAATTGACTGTTATTGGTAAGGATTCTGGTCAATAGTAGGCTATTAGTAGTTAAGTTTTGGGGGAGTCAAAAGCTATGTGTGGATTTTTGACTGCATAGGGGGTTGGCTCCCCTAACCCCTGTGTTGTTCCAGAGCCAACTGTAGATGATATGTACACACTACAAATTAACTATTCACTCATTGAACAACATCCAGATTGTTTCTAGAGTGGAGCTATAACATTACTATAAATATATTTGTGCAATTTTTTTGTGTGCACAGAATTTGCTTTTCTCTGGAATAAATGCCTAGAGTGCAACTGTTGAGTTGGATGGCAGGTGCATGCACAGTTTTTAAAGAAACTGCCAATTTGTTTCCCAGAGTGGCTGTAGCATTTTACATTCCCACCAGCAATGAACAAGGGATCCAGTTTCTCTCCATTCTCACCAACATTTACCATTTTGATTTTTAAAAATTTTAGCTATTCTGATTGATGTATATATCTTATTGTGCTTTTTCTAAAAAAAAAAATCTTATTTCTGGTTCTTTTTTATTTGAGTATAGTCGACATACAATACTACATTAGTTTCAGGTGTACAATATAGTAATTGGATGCTATGCTCATCGCAAGTGTAGTTACCATCTGTCATCATACAACACTATTATGATATCTTTGACTATATTCCTATGCTGTGACTTTTATTCTCATGACTTATTCATTCCATAACTGGGAGCCTGTATCTCCCACTCCCCTTCACCCATTGTGCCTATCCCCCAACCCCCTCCTCTCTGGAAGACAAATAATTAGTTTGTTCTCTGTATTTATAGGTCTGATTCTCCTTTTTGTTTATTCATTTGCCTTTTAGATTCCACATATGAGTGAAATCACATGGTACTTGTGTTTCTCGTCTGATTTATTTCATTTACCATAAGACTCTATGTCCATCCATGTTGTTGCAAATGGCATTATCTCATCCTTTTTTTTTTTTTTTTTGGATGCATAATCTTCCTATCTTTTGTGCTTTTTATTTGCATTTCCCTAGTAACTAATGTTGTTGAACATCTGTTCATGTACTTGATAACCTTATATCTTGTTTTGTGAAATGTCTGTTCACGTCTTTTGCCAGTTTTCTAACTGGATTGTCTGGTTTTGTTTCTTACTGTTGAAGTTTGAGAATTCTTTATATATTTCTATATTAGCCCTTTGTGGATATGTAGCTTGCAAATATTTCCCCTCAGTCTGAAGATTGTCCTTTCTCTTACCAGGGTCTTTTGTAGAACAAAAGATTTTGATATTGATGGAAGTCCAATTTATCAATCTTTTCTAATGTGGATCATGCTTTTCATGTCAGGTCTAAAACTTTAAACTAGTCCTAGACACCAAGGATTACTTTTCATGTTTTCTCTGAAAAGTTTTTATAGTTTTACATTTAAGTCTGTGATCGATTTTAGGTTAATTATTTTTGAATAAGGTGTGAGATTTAGATTGAGAGGTTTTTTGTTTGTTTGTTTGTTTGTTTGTTTGTTTGTTTGTTTTTTGCCTATGGATGTCCATTGCTCTAGCACCATTTGTTGAAATGGCTTCTCCACTGAATTGTTTTTGTATCTGTGTCAAAAATCAGGCATATTTGTTCAGGTCTGTTTCCAGATTCTCTATTCTGTTCCATTGATCTATGTGGCCGTCTAACACCAATACCACATGGTCTTTATTACTATAAGCTATTAGTCTTGAAATCATTTAGACTGGTTCTTCTTACTCTATTCCTTTTTCAAAATTTTGTTGACTATTCTAGTTCCTTTGGCTTTCCATGCAAATTTTAGAACAATTTTATCTATATCTACAAAAAAAACCACTTGCTGGAATCATTAGAATTGTGTTAAAACCTTTTTATGGTTTGAATTATGTCTCCCTATATCTTTATAAAAGATATATTAAAGTCTAATCCATGGTACTATCTATGAATGTTACCTTATTTAGAAATAGGATCTTTGTAGGTATAAGCAAATTGAATCCATGAGGGTAGGCCCTTAATCCAGTATGACTGGTATCCTGAAGAGACACAGAGATGCAGGAAGAACGCCATATGACAACAGAGGCAGAGATTGGAGTGATGCATCTACAAGCCAAACTACACCAATGATTGCCAACCACACAAGAAGCTAAAAGAAAGGCATGGAAGCGATTCTTCCCTGAAGACTTCAGGGAGAGCATGGCCCTGCTGACAGCTTGATTGTGGACTTCTAGCCTCCAAAACTGTGAGAGAATAAGTTCCTGTTGTTTTAAGCCACCTTGTTTGTGGTACAGCAGCCCTAGGAAACAAATTTGAACCTGTATATCAATTTGGGGAGAACTGACATCTTTAACTATATTAACTCTTACAATCCATGAACATAGTATGTCTCTCCATTCATTTAGATTTTCTTTGATTTTTGTTCATCAGCTTTTCATAGTTTTCAGCATACAGGCCCTGTGCATATTTTGTCAGATTTAAACATAATAGTTTTCCTATTTTTTTCTTTTTGAGAAATTGTAAATGGAACTGTATTTTTAATTTTAGTGTTCTTGTGTTCATTGCTAGTATATAGAAATACAATTGATTGTTGTACTTTCATATACTCTGATTTTGAAGAGCTCACTTATTAGTTCCAGGAATTTTGGGTTTGTTCCTTTGGGGTTTTTTTTTATATTCCTTTGGATTTTCCATGTAGACCACCATGTCATCTGCAAATAGAAACAGTTTTATTTCTTCCTTTATGATACGTATGCCTTTTATATCCTTTTCTTGCCTTACTGCAGTGAGTAGAACATTCTATGTGGAATAATAGTAGTGGGAGGAGACATCCTTGCCTTGTCCAGTCTTAAGAGGGTTCGGGTTTTCACCATTAAGTAAAATGTTAGCTGTAGGATTTTTATACAGATAACCTATCAACTTCAGGAAATCCTCTCTAGTCTAATTTCTCTGTGAGTTATCATAAATGAGCATTGAATTTTGTCAACTGCTTTTTCTGAATCTATCAATACACACAGTAACATGCAAGCACCACATTCACTCCTCAGAAAGCTCACCACTCTCATAGTTTCTTTCATTCATTCAACCAGTACTTATTGAATGACCTGTGGACCCAACAGTAAGTAAAACACAGTCTCTACCCTCAAGAAGCTTATCATCTAGTGAGAAAACAGACAAGGGATTAGTCAGCTACAATATAATAGATAATACCACTGGAAAGATAAGCTCAGAGTGCCACAGGCATGCAAAGGAAGAACTCTTAACCCAGATGACAGGTGAGGGAGTAGGAGAGCAAGGGCAGGATAAGTGAACACTCTCCAGAACAGATGGCATCCAAGCTGAGTCTGGTGAGAGGAGGAGGCATCGGGGAAGACAAGCTCTGGGAGAAGTTGGAGCCTTTTGTCACAGAGGTGGCAGAGGTTGGTTCTGTGAAAGTGAGAGGCTCAAGGGGCAGATAAGTACTGTATCATGAGCAGGTAAGCGTGGTGCCATCCTAAGGAGCCTGGATTTGTCCCAGGGGTCCTGGGGAGACACTGAGTGTTTTAAGCAAGAGTGTAACAGGGACTCAATTGGATTTGCATTTTAGCAAATTGGATGTGGGAGTATTTTATCGAATAAAATGGAGGGAGACAAAAATAGAGATAAGAAGGGACAGTTAGGAGCCTGTTGTCACAATTCAGGGGAGATATAATGAACTGCCTCAATAAGATAGTGGCGGTAGGAACAAAGAAGGAAGGGCTGTGAGACACCTCAGGGAAGTGGTATTGACAGGCTTTGAAAGGCTCACATAAAAGATTGGGGGAAGTGTGAGGAAAAGAGAGTGGTCAAAAAACTCACAAATTTTGTCAAAGATAACTCTCAAATTTCTGGGGGGCAATGGAGTATATAGTGTTGTCATTCAATAATTTTGGGATCACAGTAAGGGGAGCAGGCCTGAAAAGGAAAATAAGGAGTATGATTTTGGATTGTCTTATTTTTAGCTCCTTGTAGGGCAGCCAAGTGGACATTGATGTCCTCTGGAAGTTAGACATTGAAGTCTAGAGCTCAAGAGAAAAAGATAGATATGTGGGAGCCATTAGTATATTAGCAGTAGTGGAATCTATGAGAGAGGATGAAATAACCCCAAAAGAGTGGGTACAATGAGAGGGGAAGAAAGCTGAGAAACCATAGACATTTATGTCAGAAAGGAAACCAAAAAGGTAACAAGAATTTCAGAGAGGCGGGAAAAGACTAATTAAAAAATGATACCACTGGGGCGCCTGAGTGGCTCAGTCAGTTAAGCATCCGACTTCCACTGGGGTAGCTGAGTGGCTCAGCCAATTAAGCACCCAACTTCAGCTCAGGTCATGATCTCATGGTTTGTGAGATCCTGCGTCGGGCTCTGTGCTGACAGAGCCGACTTGTGCTCTGTCTCTCTCAAAAAGAAATAAAACATTGAAAAAAAAGAAAAAGAAAAGAAAATGATACCACTGGATCAAGAGAAGAGTTGGGTAGGACAATAGTTATCAAATGCTTTCTCAGGGGACATTTCCCAAATATTCGCTTACGTCAATGGCTCTTTCTCTGTTTTCCCATCACTTAAAGGGCAGTTCCAGGTAGGTATTTTGTCCCCTCAAACTCAACACGAACAAAGAAAATATTAATCTTTTTCTTATCTTACCCTTAAACTGTTCTCCATCTTGTTAGGGCTACTTCCATCATTCCAGGCTCACAGATTACAAATGTTGGAGTCATCTTTGTCTCTTCTCTTTTGGCCCTAGTAGCTCTTTCTACTCTTGGGTCCCATGATTTCATTCTTCCATATAGCTCTAGAATCTCCTTCCTCCCCTAACCCACTTATTCACTTTCCCCTTCATTACTACCCTCTACTTGAAAGCGATATATATATATATATATATATATATATATATATATATATATATATATTATATACTATATATACATATATATACACATATATGTATACATATATATACATATATACATATAGTATACTATATACTATATATGCATATATATACATATATATATATGTGTGTGTATATATATATATATATATATATATATATATGTATATATATATATGTTATTGTCAAATTGGTTTCCATACAACACCCAGTGCTCATCCCAACAGGTGGTCTCCTCAATGCCCATCACCCACTTTCCCCTCTCCCCCATCCCCCATCAACCCGTAGTTTGTTCTCAGTATTTAAGAGTCTCTTATGGTTTGCCTCCTTCCCTCTCTGTAACTTTTTTTTCCCCCCTTCCCCTCCCCACTGATCTTCTGTTAATTTTCTCGGGATCCACATAAGAGGGAAAACATATGGTATCTGTCTTTCTCTGCCTGACTTATTTCACTTAGCATAATACTCTCCAGTTCCATCTACATTGCTAAAAATGGCCAGATTTCATTCTTTCTCATTGCCAACTAGGATTCCATTGTATATATAACCACATCTTTATCCATTTGTCAGCTGATGGCCATTTAGGCTCTTTCCATAATTTGGCTATTGTTGAAAGTGCTGCTATCAACACTGGGGTGCAAGTGCCCCTATGCATCAGCACTCTTGTATCCTTTGGGTAAATTCCTAGCAGTGCTATTACTGGGTCATAGGGTAGATCTATTTTTAACTTTTTGAGGAACCTCCACACTGTTTTCCAGAGTGGCTGCCCAATTTGCATTCCCACCAACAATGCAAGAGGGTTCCCATTTCTCCACATCCTCGCCAGCATCTATAGTCTCCTGATTTGTTCATTTTAGCCACTCTGACCGGCGTGAGATGATATCACAGTGTGGTTTTGATTTGTATTTCCCTGATGAGGAGTGACGTTGAGCATCTTTCCATGTGCCTGTTGGCCATCTGGATGTCTTCTTTAGAAAAGTGTATATTCGGGGCGCCTGGGTGGCGCAGTCGGTTAAGCGTCCGACTTCAGCCAGGTCACGATCTCGCGGCCTGTGAGTTCGAGCCCCGCGTCAGGCTCTGGGCTGATGGCTCGGAGCCTGGAGCCTGTTTCCAATTCTGTGTCTCCCTCTCTCTCTGCCCCTCCCCCGTTCATGCTCTCTCTCTGTCCCAAAAATAAATTAAAAACGTTGAAAAAAAAAAAAAAAGAAAAGTGTATATTCATGTTTTCTGCCCATTTCTTCACTGGATTATTTGTTTTTGGGGCGTGGAGTTTGGTGAGTTCTTTATAGATGTTAGATACTAGCCCTTTATCTGATATGTCATTTGCAAATATCTTTTCCCATTCCGTTGGTTGCCTTTTCATTTTGTTAATGGTTTCCTTTGCAGTGCAGAAGCTTTTTTATCTTGATGAGGTCCCAATAGTTCATTTTTGCTTTTAATTCCCTTGCCTTTGGAGATGTGTCAAGTAAATTGCTGCAGCTGAGGTCAGAGAGGTTTTTTCCTGCTTCTCCTCTAGGGTTTTGATGGTTTCCTGTCTCACATTCAGGTCCTTCATCCATTTGGAATTTATTTTTGTGAATGGTGTAAGAAAGTGGCCTAGTTTCATTCTTCTGCATGTTGCTGTCCAGTTCTACCAGCATCATTTGTTAAAGAGACTGTCTTTTTTCCATTGGATATTCTTTCCTGCTTTGTCAAAGATTTGTGGGTCCAATTCTAGAGTCTCTATTCTATTCCGTTGGTCTATGTGTCTGTTTTTGTCTATGTGTCTGTTTTGACAATATCATACTGTCTTGATGATTACAGCTTTGTAGTAGAGTCTAAAGTCTGGGATTGTGATGCCTCCTGCTTTGGTCTTCTTCTTCAATATTACTTTGGCTATTCAGGGTCTTGTGGTTCCATACAAATTTTAGGATTGCTTGTTCCAGCTTTGAGAAGAATGCTGGTGCAATTTTGATTGGGATTGCACTGAATGTGTAGATCACTTTGGGTAGTATTGACATTTTAACAATATTTATTCTTCCAATCAGAAGAATAAACTTCCATTTATTTGTATCTTCTTCAATTTCCTTCATAAACTTTCTATAGTTTTTAGCATACAGACCTTTTACATCTTTGGTTAGGTTTATTCCTAGATATTTTATGATTCTTGGTGCAATTGTGAATGGGATCAGTTTCTTCATTTGTCTTTCTGTTGCCTCATTATTAGTGTATGAGAATACAACTGATTTCTGTACATTAATTTTGTATTTTGTGACTTTGCTGAATTCATGTACCAGTTTTAGCAGACCTTTGGTGGAGTCTATCAGGTTTTCCATGTATAGTATCATGTCATCTGCAAAAAGTGAAAGCTTGACTCCATCTTTGCCAATTTTGATGTCTTTGATTTCCTTTTGGTGTCTGATTGCTGATGCTAGAACTTCCAACACTATGTTAAACAACAGCGGTGAGAGTGGACATCCCTGTCGTGTTCCTGATCTCAGGGGGAAAGCTCTCAGTTTTTCCCCATTGAGGATGATATTAGCTGTGGGCTTTTCATAAATGGCTTTTATGATGTTTAAGTATGTTCCTTCTATCCCAATTTTCTTGAGGGCTTTTACTAAGAAAGAATGCTGAATTTTGTCAAATGTTTTTTCTGCATCAGTTGACAGAATCATATGGTTCTTATCTTTTCTTTTATTAATGTGATGTATCACATTGATTGATTTGTGAATATTAAACCAGCCCTGCAGCCCAGGAATGAATCCTGCTTGATCATGGTGAATAATTCTTTTTATATGCGGTTGAATTCGATTTCCTAGTATCCTGTTGAGAATTTTTGCATCCATATTTATCAGGGTTATTGGCCTGTAGTTCTGGTTTTTGGGGGTTTGTTTGTTTGGTTGGTTGGTTGGGTTGGGTTTGTTTTGTTTTTGTTTTTGTTTTTTTGCTGGGTCTCTGTCTGCTTTTGGAATCAAAGTAAGGCTGGCTTCATAGAATGAGTCTGGATGTTTTCCTTCCCTTTCTATTTTTTGGAACAGCTTGAGACGGATAGGTATTATCTCTGCTTTAAATGTCTGGTAGAATTCCCCAGGGAAGCCATCTGGTCCTGGACTCTTATTTGTTGGGAGATTTTTTTTTTTTAATTTTTTTTCAACGTTTTTTTATTTTTATTTTTGGGACAGAGAGAGACAGAGCATGAACGGGGGAGGGGCAGAGAGAGAGGGAGACACACAATCGGAAACAGGCTCCAGGCTCCGAGCCATCAGCCCAGAGCCTGATGTGGGGCTCGAACCCACGGACCGCGAGATCGTGACCTGGCTGAAGTCGGACACTTAACCGACTGCGCCACCCAGGCGCCCCTGTTGGGAGATTTTTGATAACTGATTCAATTTCTTCACTGGTTATTGGTCTGTTCAAATTTTCTTTTCTTCTTGTTTGAGTTTTGGAAGTGTGTGGGTGCTTAGGAATTTGTCCATTTCTTCCAGGTTGTCCAGTTTGTTGGCATATAATTTTTTATAGTATTCCCTGATAATTGCTTGTATTTCTAAGGTATTGGTTGTAATAATTCCATTTTCATTCATGATTTTATCTATTTGGGTCCTCTCCCTTTTCTTTTTGAGAAGCCTAGGTAGAGGTTTATCAATTTTGTTTATTTTTTCAAAAAACCAACTCGTGGTTTCATTGATCTGCTCTACTGTTTTTTAGATTCCATATTGTTTATTTCTGCTCTGATCTTATTTGTCTCCTTCTCCTGGGTTTGGGGTGTCTTTGCTGTTCTGCTTCTAGTTCTGTTAGGTGTGCTGTTAGATTTTGTATTTGGGATTTTTCTTGTTTCTTGAGATAGGCGTGGATTGCAATGTATTTTCCTCTCAGGACTGCCTTTGCTGAATCCCAAAGCATTTGGATTGTTGTATTTTCATTTTCACTTGTTTCCATATTTTTAAAAAATTTTTTTCTCTAATTTCCTGGTTGACCCATTCATTCTTTAGTAGGATGTTCTTTAACCTTCATGGTTTTGGAGGTTTTCCAGATTTTTCCTGTGGTTGATTTCAAGTTTCATAGCATTGTGATCTGAAAGTATGCATGGTATGATCTCAATTCTTTTATACTTATGAAGGGCTGTTTTGTGACCCAGTATGTGATCTATCTTGGAGAATGTTCCATGTGCACTCGAGAAGAAAGTATATTCCATTGATTTGGGATGCAGAGTTCCAAATATATCTGTCAAGTCCATCTGATCCAATGTATCATTCAGGGCCCTTGTTTCATTATTGATTCTCTCTGTCTAGATGATCTGTCCATTGTTGTAAGCGGAGATTTAAAATCTCCTGCAATTGCCACATTCTTATCAATAAGGTTGTTTATGTTTGTGATTAATTGTTTTATATATTTGGGGGCTCCTGTATTCGGTGCATAGACATTTATAATTGTTAGCTCTAGACCCTGTAACTATTATATAATTCCCTTCTTCATCTCTTATTACAGCCTTTAATTTAAAGTCTAGTTTGTCTGATATAAGTATGGTTACTCCAGCTTTCTTTTGACTTCCAGTAGCATGATAGATAGTTCTCTTTCCCCTCACGTTCACTCTGAAGGTTTCTTCAGGTCTAAAATGTGTCTCTTGTAGACAGCAAATAGATGGGTCTTGTTTTTTTTAATCCATTCTGATACCCTATGTCTTTTGGTTAGAGCATTTACTCCATTTACATTCAGTGTTATTATTGAAATATATGGGTTTAGAGTCATTGTGATATCTGTAGGTTTCATGCTTGTAATGGTGTCTCTGGTACTTTGTGGTCCTTGCAACATTTCACTCACAGAGTCCCCCTTAGGGTCTCTTGTAGGGCTGGTTTAGTGGTGATGAATTCCTTCAGTTTTTGTTTGTTTGGGGAAACCTTTGTCTCTCCTTCTATTCTGAATGACAGACTTGCTGGGTAAAGGATTCTTGGCTGCATATTTTTTCCATTCATCACATTGAAGATTTCCTGCCATTCCTTTCTGGCCTGCCAAGTTTCAGTAGATAGGTCTGCTACTACCCTTATGTGTCTACCTTTGTATGTTAAGGCCCCTTTATCCCTAGCTGCTTTCAGAATTCTCTCTTTATCCCTGCATTTTGCCAGTTTCACTATGATATGTCATGCAAAAGATTGATTCAAGTTATGTCTGAAGGGAGTTCTCTGTGCCTCTTGGATTTCAATGCCTGTTTCCTTCCCCAGATTGGGGGAAGTTCTCAGCTATGATTTGGCCAAGTACACTTTCATCCCCTTTCTCTCTCTTCTTCTTCTTCTGGAATTCCTATGATACAGATATTGTTCCATTTGATTGTATCACTTAGTTCTCTAATTCTCCCCTCATACTCCTGGATTTTTTTTATCTCACTTTATCTCACCTTCTTCTTTTTCCATAATTTTATCTTCTTATTCACCTATTCTCCCCTCTGCCTCTTCAATCCGTACTGCAGCTGCCTCCATTTTATTTTGCACCTCATTGATAGAGGTTTTTAATTCATCATGACTATGTTTTAGCCCTTGATCTCTGTAGCAACAGATTCTCTGCTCTCCTCTATGCTTTTTTCAAGCCCGGGTATTAATTTTATGACTATTATTCTAAATTCTTGTTCTGTTATATTGCTTAAATCGGTTTTGATCAATTCATTAGCTACTTCCTGGAATTTCTTTTGAGGAGAATTCTTCCATTTCGTCATTTTAGCTAGTTTTTTTGTCCCTTATGTGTTTTAAAAGCTTGTTGTGTGCTCTGCACCTGTGAGCACTGCTATATTAAAGGAGGGTCATACACTGTCCAGGGCCTGGCCTTTCAGGAGGTGTTTTTTTTGGAGACTGTTACTTGCTCTCTGTTGTTGTGACTTTAGTTATTTTATTACCCTACTCGTAGTGATATTTTGGACCCTCCACCAGGTGTGCTTTGATTTGTTCCTTGGAGTTGCCCTGTAAAGGAAAACAGAAAGACAAACTGGAGACAAAACACGCAAACACATAAACAAATAACACAAACAAATAAACAAAAACAAAAAACTAAAGACTAAAAACAAAAAACCCAAAATACTGACTACAAGTAAAGAAGAGGGTGGAGGTGGTGCTGATGGAAGAGCACATACAAAGAGAGAAATGACTGGGGTGGGGAGGGGGAAGAAAACATAAACATTGATTAGGCAGAGAGACTAAAAGGCTTAAACCAGAGAGGGAGAAAGGAAAATAAAGAAGGAGGCGGGGAAAATGACACGAAGATAAAGTTACCCAGACAGAGAAACTATATGGCTTGATTATTTCAGAGAGAGAAAGGAGTGTAAAAAAGATGCAGAACATGTATCAAGACAATGGATTAAATGTGTCTATTTAGAGAGAACAATAACTAGAGTATCCAGCCTAGAGAAGGGAAGAGATAAGGAGGAGAAATGGGGGAGGGGGAAGAATATATCTGTATATCCAGAGTTGACCTAGAGTTAATCCAGGCAATGCTGCATCGCTTGTAGGTAGTAGCTGTCTGCAGGGTCTGTGTCACTCCAGCGGATAGGCAGTTACCCAGTGCAAGGGGCCTGGTTTGGCATAGTCCGAACCCATCTCTATTATGGGCCCCGGGAGTGATCCCTGAGTGGGATCCCTTGGTGGTGGGGGGAGGTTGCGGAATGGTGATCCCCCAGTCTCTTCTCCACGGAGCCGGAGCCGGACCTGGTGGACTCCATTTGAGTCCTACTCACTGTGCCCTGAGCACAGATGAGGTGGTCCTTCTTGCTCGGCCAACTCCCCTGACCCTGCGCTTGGCTAGGATTCAAAGTCCTGCTCCATGCACTCTGGCACTGGGGAAGCGCCACTCAGTGTGACGATATGTGGTCCCAGCTGGCTTTGTGCTGCTGCACTTCAGGGAGGACCGCCTTCTCTTACTGAGAACTGAGTCGCCGCCCTCACTTCAACTGAGTCGCCACCCTCTCTTCGAGCCCCTGGGGTGGTGGACACAGGCAGGCTTTGTCTTTTCCCACAGCACTACAGGGAATCAGCCACGTTATCCTCCTGCAGACTGCGCCCTCAGCCCAGCCACTGCGCCTGGGAGTGGCAGATCCAGGCAGGTTCAGTGCTATCGCACAGCCTTACAGGGAGGGAACCACTTTTTCCAATTGTGGACTGAACCCCTGACATACCACCACACCCAGGGCTGGCTCCCCTCCTCCCCAGGTGTGTGAACAGGGAGTCAGCTCCAGTCCGAAGAAAGCCCCACAGTTAGAGATCGGATCCCTCTCAGTCTCAGTCCCAGGTCTTTCTCCTGTCCAGATATGGTCAGACACTTCCCCTAGCCACTCTTTCTCTTCCCTTTGTCTCTCTGTAGAAAGGGGTCCCTGCCCTCTGTGCCCACGTGGCCGTTTTTTATCTCCCCCAGTTCGCAGTTACCCACCAATCTTTTTTCCAGCTTTCCCATTTTCTTCCTAGTAGATTCAGTCTCTTTTCCTCTCAGACTCTGGTGTTCAAAGTCCTTTGGCTTCTGCACTTCTTTGTTTGAGAGTCGTGGGAAGTATGGATCCCCCTACTTCTCCACCATGTTGGTCCCTGGGGAAGCCTGAAGTATTTTTTGTGAAAGTTTTAATTACATAGATCACACCAATAGCCAGCTTTCTCTC
The DNA here is from genome assembly GCF_018350215.1 of Panthera leo. Lineage (NCBI taxonomy): Eukaryota > Metazoa > Chordata > Mammalia > Carnivora > Felidae > Panthera > Panthera leo. The sequence continues at coordinate 116,496,959 of NC_056685.1, read as the reverse complement.
CCTAGCCCATGCCTCTTTAATTTTCCAATCATTTTCAATTTATCCTTCTTAAAGGACTTTTCCAGAGCCACTTTGCAAACCACATAATTATTCTTTAAGAATGTACCTCAAGGTGCCTGGGTGGCTCAGTAGGTTAAGTGTCCGACTCAGGTCATGATCTCGCAGTCTGTGAGTTGGAGCCCTGCTTTGACAGCTCAGAACCTGGAACCTGCTTCCGATTCTGTGTCTCCCTCTCTCTCTGCCCCTTCCCCCATTCTCTCTCTCTCTCTCAAAAATAAATAAATATTAAAAGAAAAAAACAACGCACCTCATTTCCCATCCCACCAACCAACATTTCCTCAGCCTGATCAGAAAATATTTTCAAAAAATAAGCTCTTCAGAAGACAAATATTGTATTACTCTAGGAATTAGCCTTATTTTGAGCATTGGAGCACATGTTTAGTTTGTCAAGACTGCATTAGAAGTGACAAAACACATGCAGCAATGTACGTTGTCATGTGTTTCTTCATAAAATTTTTTTGTAGATGCACCTCAAATAATTGGTACCATATGGTTTGGCCCTTCCTTGTGGTCTCACTTGTTTGCATATGTCAGCCTTGTCTGGGACTCAATCGGATTTTCTTTTGCATACCTGTGAAATCCATTGATTCCTGCAAAAGCCGTTTCCTAAAAGGCTAAAAAGGCTATTTAAAAAGATTATAGTTATTGAAAAGAATTATAGTTAGGTTCCAAAGACAACTTAGAAATAAAAGCAAATCTGTTCTGAAAATGGCTCAGAAACCAGGCATTTTCTTTCTTTTACAGTCTCACTGAAAGTATCAGTTCAGAAGATAGTTTGGAATTCTTTTTAGATGATGATATGGACTATGATCTGGTAATCAGGTTATCTTTCTTGATTTGAATATTGCGTTTGGTTAAAAGTATAAATGCTCATTTTTTAAGAATTAAATTTCTTACTCCAAATATTCCACAAATTTCCAGAAGACATTATGATTTTGATACTGTTTCCCAGTTGCCTATATAGTTCATCTTTGTCATCATTTTATGAAAAATAAATGTTTATAAGAAGGTAATAATTTAGGGTATATACATACATATATACATATTATCTACAATCATCCTGTAAAAATTCCACTTTTTGATTGTTTATCATTTTATTGGAGTTTGAGATATACTGGGTATCTATACTGTAAGATAAGTCAACCTTCAACAAAACAGCCCTTTAATGTTATAAGGCTAACTTTGAGCTAACTCCATCCTAAAAGTTTTGTATTTTGTCTCTTTGTAACAGAGCCTAATGTCCTCCGGGTTCATCCATGTGATAGCATGTGCCAAGATTTCCTTCTTTTTTAAGGCTGAATAATATCCCATTGCATGGATATACCACATTTGCTTTATCCATTTATCCATCAATGGACTTTTAGGTTGCTTCCACCTCTTGGCTATAGTAAATATGATGAACATGGTGTGCAAATACCCAAGTCATCTTTTTAAAAACTAAATTTACTTAAAGTAATACGTATTTATTAAGTTTTGGGAAAATATAAAATAAAACGGGGGGAGAAAATGACCTGCACTTGGCCTCCTTTTTCTTTTTTCTATTCCTTCTCTCCTGCCTTTCCCTAGACCCATTTTCCCTTTTTCCTGCCTTTGTCTCCTCTTCTGCTCCATCCCTCCTTTCTCTTTTCCTCACCTTCCTTTTTCCCTTCTCTAATACCTTTCGACTCCTCTAATACCCCAAATATCCTCTTTTTGAAGGCCACCTCTCAAATGGAAATAGGCCTCTTTGCCATTCTCTGCCCATGCCTCTCTTATAATCAGAATGGTATTCTCCCCACCACCATCACCACTATATTTTTCTAGATAAGTCATATGTGCATAAGTAGCATATTTTTAAGTAAATGATATTCATTACTGGTTGATTAGGAGCCAGAACTTTATTTCAAAGAACCAGAAGAGTTACTTCAAGTCCTCACAGAGCTGGAAGAGCAGAATCTAACTTTGGTACAATATTCCCAAGATGTAGATGAAAGTCTTGAAGATATAAATAAAAGAGAAAAACTTATACAGGATAAAATGTAAGTTATTAAAAACAAGCAGATTTATTCTATTAATCAATTCTGTCTCTAACCAGAGACAGAATCCAACTTATTCCTGTGTAAGCCTTCCTCACAGTCTCTCTGGATTTAGTGTGGGATTTTTTATTAATAGTAATTTACATTGCAGGGTGTAAAATGTAGAAGTTATAATTACATAGAGTAGACTTGCTTTAGTTTAATTTTAGTCCCTACATCCTTTCACTTGTCAAAATATTTTCTTAGCTAGCAATAATAAAAGGCAGTTTGGAAGATTAAAAAGAATTATAATATCACCTGCCTTAATTTTTATTTTTATACTGAAGCATAGTTGACACACATTACATTGCTTTCAGGTGTACAACATAGTCATTCCACAATTCATTAAGTTTTGCCTGGTGCGGTTTTCACTCTGCCACCTGCCTAATCAAATCAGGCTTTAGATGATAATGCTAATAAATGCATTTTCCTTGGCTGTGACTCTCACAAAGTTATGTGACTTAAATATTATACCATTTTATAACATACATACAGATATATCAGGGCTCTCATAAAAAGGATTTCTGTCAGGGGAAGGGGGCTGGATTTGATACCTCGCAAAATTCCTTCTCTAAAATTTTATATAATTTTGGAAAATAACTTCAAATAGCAGAGAATAAATCTGTTTATCCACCCATTATAAAGATGTGTAAAGCCTTTTCCAGAACAGTTTTCTGGGCCAGTTGATGGCAATCTTTTCAAACAGTAGGTCTGAATTTGGACACTGAATTTTGGAGCAAATTAACTTATTCAAAAGTTAAGCCCCTACAAATCATGATCTCACAGCTACCCTTTACCGCTAGTGTATCCTTTTAATCCTGGCCTCCTCTCTCCCAATCCTCATAGCATATGGCACCTGCACGCTAACAATATGAGTTTGGGGAAGGAAGTGGGTGTGATTGGGCAGGAAAAGGGGATCTAGGTCAGAATCTATCTCTAGATCACACCACAACTTGGTTGGGTTCCTGACATGTCAACTCTGCTATTTGGAGGTCTCAGGGGAATCAAAGGAAGAAAATTCTTCCTGATGGAAGTTAAAAGCAGTTATGTGTGCATTCATTTTTCTCATTTTACCTGAAATGTTGCATGTACTTTGACATCTTAAAATACAAACTTGTATTTGGCTTACTAGACATAGGATGCCAACATATGATCTGGAAAGTGTGTTGAAGCTCTGGAATGATGGTGTATTTCTAAACCACAAATTACAGACATGGGTCTCTTTCTTCTTTTGCAATAGAAATAGCAACATAGCATTTCTTTTGGAGCACAAGGAAATGCTCAAGGCTAACTGTGTGAGAGAAGAGGAAAAAGCTGCAGACCTGGAATTAAGGTCCAGGCTATTTAGTTTTGGAGAATTTAAATCAGATGCTCAGGTAATTATTCTTTGCCAGTGGTTATTTTATTTTGGCTCATGTTAATAATAATTTGCATTCCCTGTCCACTAAGCATTGGAATGGGGAGTTAAAGCACACCACAAGTCCTGGGTTGATGACAGAGGTAGAAAACAAGTTTAGAGTTATCTTGTCCATATGTAATAGTCAATTTACATAGTAGATAGAAAGCATTCAAACTGGCATTGGGATTCTCTTAAAATGTGCTCTAATTATTACAAAGTATGATGTTGAAATTGTTCTGCCCATAAATATATTTTAGTCAAGACTGTATACACATGAAGTAGTTCATTGTCTATGATCATTTTGTTAGTAATTTGAAGAGCAAATAACTAACACGTGAAGCACTGTAACATCAGTCCAGCACTGAGCTTTTAACGGATGTCAGCCTCTCTTGCTGACATAGATCCATTATTGGATCTATTTATGTATGAGTCTCTCCCAGCTGGATGCAAACCCCTCCAGGGCAGGGACTGTATTACCCTTCCTAGTTAAATATGTTAAGTGTCCCTGTTAAGTAGGTGCTCAATAAATGTTTGTTGAATGAATGATTAGTTTCTAGACCCACAACAAACTTCAGCTAACAATGATTTCCATGTAAAAAATCTCAAATGAAATAAAAATTCAAATCTCATATGTGAAGCTAATACCACATTTATGGTTATGAACTTGATTTTCAAAGAGGTAGATTTGGGGTAACTCAATCAGATGATTGTCCTCTCTAACCATAAGATGGGCAGGGTTACAAAAGCAAAAGTTGCTTATGGCTTGTTTACACACACACATTTCCTAGGGTGGTATATAGTACCCTGAGTTAGGAGGGGGTGGGGTCATGCACTGCTAAAGCAGGAAGTGTGATGACAGTCACCTTGCAGTTCTTAAATGCTGGCTTTTTTTTTTTAATCGTGTGTGTGTGTGTGTGTGTGTGTGTTAAAATGTACGTAACATAGAATTTATCACTTAACCATTTTAAGTGTACAATTCAGTGACATTAAGTATATTGGCAATACTGTGTAACCATCACTATAGAATTTTTCATCATCCCAAATAGAAACTCTCTACCCATTAGACAATTATTCTTCATACCTCCATCTTATCAGCCTCTAGTTAACTTTTATTCTACAGTCTCTATAAATTTGCCTGTTTTTAGGTACGTCATATAAATGGAATCATACAATAGCTGTCCTTTTGTGTCTGGTTTATTTCACTTAGCATAATGCTTTCAAGGTTCGTCCATGCTATAGCATGTGTCAGAACTTAGTTCCTCTTATGGCTGAATAGTATTCTATTGTATTCATATTCCACATTTTGTTTATCCATTCATCCATTGATGAACATTTGGGTTGCTTCCACTCTTCAATTGTTTTAAATAATTCTGAAATTGACTGACATAAGAAAAATGTCAGATAAATATCAGTGATATTTCACCCTTCCCTTACCAAACTCCTTTCATCCATGTTTAGGATGGCTGTGAAAAACAGTAACATTTTCAATACTCTTAAATTTTGAGGCAACCAGATCCCTAAACAGAGAAGGTAGGATTGATCTGAAAATTACTTCTTAAAAGATTATCTATAAATTTTGATCACAAATATAATTTTGGCATTCGTGTACTGCACACTCCGAGAAAATGGGGCCAGTAATTCATAGTGTCTCCTAGAGATGGGAAGTGCTAGGGTGGAAAAGGGGGAACAGAGCAGGAAAATTGATAGGGAAAAAGTATCCTTAGAATCACTCCCATTCTTTCAGATCTCAAAATGTGCAAAACATAATCCTTTATGAGTAAACATAGTTGTATCTAATTTTGATATTCATAAATCATCATAGTTACTTTGGAACTGTAACTATAAAATCAAGATTTTATTCTTTTAAAATGTCCACACTCCTATTTAATCCCTAACAACATTTTTTATGGATTCAGTATTTACTTTTAAAATAAAATTTTAAATTTAAGTATAAAATTATATTGAAAAGTGCTCAAATTATAAGCTAATTATAAATTCTCTCTTAAGAAATCTCCTCAAAGTGAACATACCCATGTAACCAACCCCTAGATTAGGGAATAGACTGTCATAAGCATCCCTAAAATCCTCATGCCCTCTTCCAGTCTCTACCATCCCTCAAAGGTGACCACTATCCTGACTTCTCTTACCATCAATTAGCTTCCATGTTTTGAACTTGATACCGATGGAATCATGTAATATATTTGGCTTAACTGGCTTCTTTCTCTCAAAATTACGTTTGTGAGATTCATCCACGTTGTTTTGCGTAGCAGTTACTTGTTCATTTTCATTGAACATGAAATGGAATATAAGCTATTGTGCATTTTGCAGAATGTATTCATCTCTGGTTTTATTCTTTCAAACAGGGAGCTGATCCAGTTCAATTGAGACTTGTGTACAGTCAGCACACAGCAGAATGTGACAGGGCTTAGAATTACAGAATCCTTTGACATCAAGACATCTTCCTGCTCCTCTATCCAATTTTGATGTAATTATTACTCCTAAGCATCGCTCTAGTCAGATCATTTCCCTTTCCCTTTTGGAAGGCATACGAAGTCCTTATCCCAGTTTTGGTCTTCCACAATCCTGGCCAACTCCATCTCCGGGGAGCAGCTGGAACTCCTCCCATCCCTTGCAGACTCTCAGGTAGCCCCTATTCCAGGGGACTCTGGGCTGGGCCTGCCATCTAGTGGCAGCTCCAGGAATTGGACACTTCACTTCTGTCATCAGGAGGCCTGTAGCTTGAGCTTCCCACTTCCTTTGCCTCTTTGCACTGTTGGGCCAGGCCCTCAATCTCTTTCTCATACGTGAATCTTTATTTTTTAACCTCATTACCTAATCCTATTTTTTATGCTGTTCTTACCTTGTCAAGAAAATCTCTCTCCTTGTCTTTTCCTCTCCTGTTTCACAGGGGGAACTTAAAAAAAAAAAAAAAAAAAAAAGACATTCTGAAAAACAGAAGACATCCTGAAAGTCTATCCACCTCTGAAACTCTAAGTGTTCAAAAGGTCTCTTTCAGAAATTTTCATCGACTACTAACCATTCTCATATTAAAGTTGCTTTTTCTCAGCATCAGTGTTCAAAATATTAAAAAAAAATTTTTTTTTAAATGTACTCCCCTTGCAGCAAAATTGTTTTTACATACCTAATATACACTTCTCCTTGATGGATGGGTATACTTTTATTTTTCCTTTTATAGTTTTTCTATTTCTAAAGTTTTCTAGAAGTGTTAATATAAATAGGAAATTAATGTTATTTAGAAAGGGAGAGAAAAAAGGAGCTTTATGGCAAATAGGCCTTTTGCTTTTTCTTTTACTTTTTCCTTTAATATTACTTTATGCTTCTCCAATTTTCTAAAAGGAGAATTTTTTTTAAATTTTAAACTTTAGTTCCAGTATAGTTCCAGTATAGTATAACATACAGTTATATTAGTTTCAGGTGTAAAAAGGAACATGTTTGTAATATAAACAGGAAATACAGTAAGTGTTACTTTAGAGACCAAAAAAAAGGGTGATTAGTGGTAAATGGGACCATCAGAAAGGTGGTTAAACCAGGAGGTGGGAGGGACAAGCTGTTGGAAGTAAACCATTAGTAACAGATCTTGACTTGCAATGAAGTGTTGGTAGCTCTGTAAGGAGTCTGATTCCAGGAGGGGTGTCCCATGGCTTGGAGCCACGTCTTGAGTGTTATTTGTCCTTGGCTTTATGATGATTCTCATCTTCTTGAGCAGAAGCAGGCATGGGGGCAGGATGCTACCTGGAGAATGATTTACTTTGCCCAGCAGTTTATTGAGGTCCTCTTAACTGCGAATGACGGGTACACGGTGGAGAAAGAATGAGAATTTTATGGTCTTGAAACACATGAGCTACAAGCTCGAGCATCTCTACCAATAGTTAAAACAGCGCAGTGGCCAGGTACAGGGATCAGCAAGGTTTGGCCTAAGCCTCTGCTTGGATCAGAATACTGCAATGGCTTCCAATGGAATGAATGAAAATTAAATTCAATAGGCTTTGCAGGCCAACCTGGGAATCTGTTTGCTGATAACTTTTTTTTTCCCTCAGAGAGAATGCGCTCATTCATTCAGCAAACATTTATTAAGTGCATAGTTATATGCAAAGTGCTGCTTTAGATATACGTGTAAATGTACAAAATAACTCCAGGTGTTTACAGTCTAGAAGGGAAGATAAGGCATGTATACAGATAGCTTGCATACAGGATGATTACAGTTTCATTAAGAGTAATAAGTGCAAAAAAAGGAAGCTCACGTGCTGCGTTGCAAGGAGATGCATTGGAGTGGCCAAAAAAGGATTTAAAATGTATACATATGGTGCCTCTACTTGAATGCTTAAGGAATCAGATACACGAAAACACTCAAGCAAAAAGGTATTGTCATAGTAAAATTGCTTTTTATACCCAGACTGAAATATTTTTAAAATAATCCAAGGTGTTACTATAGTAATAATGTGACTATAAATTATGATATAATCACTGTTACATCGTCTCACTGTTCTATTAGTTTTTCTTTTAAAAAGAAATGTTTAGTAGCATATAAGAGCTACTATATTTCATTGCAATGTAGTAAAATGGAATTCTACATTTATTGAATGAACAAGGAAATAGTGATGAGATCTTATGTTTTCTGCTCTCCTTTTCAATCTCAGGAAAAACTGATAGAATCTCTTAGTAAAAAAATTAATCAAGTATACAAGGTCTGCATTGGAGATGCTGATGTTGGCAGTCTCAACCCAGTTCAAAAGCTGGTAAAAGTAGAGTCTCGCCTGGTGGAATTGAGTGATCTCATTGAATCCATTCCCAAAGAAAATGTGGAGACAATTGAGAGGATAAAACAGAAAGAACGGCGGCAAAAGTATAGTCAATGTCTTATGATATGAGGGTAGTGAATGACTTAATGAGTTGAGAAACTTTTTGCTGGGATTCCACAAACACTGAACAAGCCCCTATGACATGGCAAGGATCGCGATAGAAATGCAGTAGACCCAATGAGTATGAGTAGAGTATGTCCTTCTCATACAGCTATTATTTAATGTGGGAGATACGGTCATCAAATATTCTTATGAAATAATGTGTCACTAGCAATGGTAATGAGCACTGGTTCACCTGGGCAACTGATCCAGTTTGGGATGGGTGAAGGGTCATTTTACCCCGAAACTATGGATTTTCAGAATGAATATTCACTACTTATACAAACATTTTTGAACAGCTATCTTGTGGAAGGGGAATTGCACTCGTCATGGAGGGCCCAAAGCATAGAATTAGAGCCTTTCACTGGAAGGAGACTACATATGAAGGAATTGTTTGAAAGAGCCATGCAATGAGGGCATAACTCTTCCTCAGTGCATAACTGCCAACACTTCACACACACAACATTTACATATTAACTCATTCGGGTCCTCAAGACAACTACATGAGGATTATCATCCCTCAAACAGCACCCCCTCCCACCCTCACAGCCTTGCCTACCTGGGGGCCTTTCCAGGAGAATGCACTGATTTACAAATTTCCATACCGAGTTAAATAAGGATCTTAATTTTTTAAGTTTATTTTGAGAGAAAGTGCAAGCAGGGGAGGGGCAGAGAGAGAGGACAGAGTGAGAATTCCAAGCAGGCTCTGCAATGCCAGTACAGAGCCCGATTCTAGGCTCCAACTCTCAAACCATGAGATCATGACCTGAGCCAAAGTTGGACGCTCAACTAACTGAGCTACATAGGTGCCCCAAGGATTTTATGTACATACTACCTTTCAGGCAATGATTATAAATATATGATCCCTAGTATAATGTGGCACATACAGAATGCTGATAGGTGGAAAAACATTCATGCTAAAGCAAAAAAACCCATGTTAAGAGGCAGACGAGCACTACAGTTGACCTGCAGGTTCTGCCATTTACAACTTTTGTGACCTTAGACCACAAAACCTCTCTTAAGTCTGTTTTGTTTTCTTTAAAATGGCAGTTAATAATAGTATTTCATAGGGTTGTTGTGAGGATTAAATTAAATAATCTATGTAAAAGTACTAAAGCATGCTTGACACATAAATATTCAAATATTTAGCATTAATGTTAGATATTTTGTTAGTGCTTACTGGGGGATATTGTTTCCTCCATATAAAAATGAAGTCCAGGATATATATAAAGGTGATCTTGGTGGGATTTTATTGAATATACAGCAAAATTTTTTTAAATTGTAAATAAAAGATTACTCCTTCCATAAGGTGACCTATGACTAGGGTACCTGGTGGCTCAGTCAGTTGAGGGTCCAACTCTTGATTTTGGTCCAGGTCATGATCCCAGGGTTGTGGGATGGAGCCCTGCTTTGGGCTCTGTGCCAACTGTGGAGTCTGCTTGGAATTCTCTTTCTCTCTCCCTCTGCCCCTCTCCCCAGCTTGTGTACTCTCTCTCTCTCAAATGAAAATGGAAAAAATAAAAATAAATAAAATGAAAATGAAAATGGGGGGGAAGACCTCCATGACTGGTTACACTAACAGCACTTGCCTCTTTTCTACAATAGGAAATAATTTTCATTGGATTGTAATTACAACTTATTTTCAATAGTGATACATGAATCTAATTCTAATTGCTTGTCATTCTTATCAAAACGAATTTTATTTTTCCCATGAGTTAGACACATAAACCTAATTTTGCATAAAAAATGTTCAGTAAATGTTACACTTACAATTACAGGAGTCCATAAAATAGTTATCACTTATTGAGGGCCTATTCTGCATTAGGCATTGGCCCAATATGCAGAGGTCATTTTATGTAATTTTATCCTTACAAGAACTCTAAAGAGAACAAGACAAATAGCATTTCTTGGTCTTAATTTCAGGATACCATTCAAAAAGATTAACTGGAAAAGTACACTTTTGTGGTAATCACTGAACTATATAATATACACTGTGATTCATGCATTTTTCTACACATTATACTTTAGTAAACAGACTAAAGGAGGAGGCTGGGTGTTAATTCAAGTGGCCTTGTCCACATTAACTGTAAAGTGCTAAAACAGAAGTGGAGTAACAAGAAGGCTTTGTTGAGGTGGTTGTTTTAGACCAAGATCTAGGTAGATAGATTTACTCCTTCCAAAATGGTGACAAGCATTTTCTCCCACTTTAACACGAATGGGATCTGTTGTTGACATTTCCCCTGAATATTCAAAAGCCACAGTATGAGTGAAGGTAAAGTATTATTTAACTTTAAGGGAAATCATAAAATATTTAGGTAGTTCATTACCAAATACTATAGGTCTTTTTTCTACTTTTTGTGATTTATAGTTGCAAAAATGTTTTCCTTTTTTGACAGGTTACGTGAAGATAAAATGAAAGAAAAACAAAGACACCAAGAGGAAAGGCTAAAAGCTGCTCTGGAAAGGGCAGTGGCACAACCAAAGAAAAAGGTTTGTGTTTTGTTATCAGTAGGTCCAGCTACATCTAATATGTGAATGCTTCTGTGAAATACCTAATTCAGCTAATTTATCAAGGGTGAACTTTAGCAAAATAGTCTTTCCTGGTCACAGCGTCAGTTGGTCTCTGATTCCTTGTTACTTTTAGGATAATTCAAATATCTGGGTCTACGATTCTCCATTAGACCCACTTTTTAGTAAAAGCCTTTCGCCTCACTTCTTTTAGCTCCAGGTTCATGAAACCAGAGAATTTTTTCTTTAAATAATTTTTTTAGATAGTAACAAGCATATGGCTCAAAGTTCAAAAGATAGAAGAGTATTTAGTGAAAAGTAAGAAATTTTCAGTTCCCCTCCCTGGATGCAACCACCTAAGTTTCATCTGCATCTTTCTGGAAATGTTCTATGTAGTTATTGTATATATTCTCCTTCTTACAAATAGTAACCATGAACCTTGCTTCTTTCATTCAACAACAAAGACAGCAAATCCAGAGAATTACATATAATTGGATGGGTCTTCTAATCTTCATATTGTAAAAATAGATTAATAGTTTAAGTTAAAATGATTTACCCAGAGTCGCTTCAGATTTAGCAGCAGATTCTGGACCAGAAGTCAAGGTTCTTTATATTGCAAGATCATCTGTTCAATAATAAGTATGGGATTGGGCAGTCACTGAGTCCATGTGGTCCATGACTTCACACTGGGTATGGAGGGCCTTGTGTTTCTATCTGCTACTCTCCTTCCTCTGGGTTAGGGTCTGAAATATATTCGGGGAAGCCAATTCCATGGTTATCTGCAAAGCTACCATGGACACTGATTACCACAGTAGTAACTCTAACCTACAGGGAAGGTTTATTGTGTGCCTCACAACCAGTCTTTTGAGCGAAGTACTTGAAAAAATTGAAGTGTGGTAACTGTTAATATATGTCAAAAAGTGATGATCTTAAATTACTTTATTTAAATAAGCATTTCATCTTTAAAAGGGTCTGACTTCTCTAGTTTAGCTTTTCCTATGAAGACCTGACTTGTCCTCTTTCTCCCAAAGGAGAATTTACCATTCATCACCCATCCACATATACACACTATTCACTAAACTCATCACATTGAAATGATTATTCTTAATATATCCATCTTTCCTTCTAGACCGTGAGTTTTTAGGGTTTTTTTATTTTGGGAAAGAGAGCACGCGTGCATGAGTGGGGTGCAGGCAGAGGGAGAGAGAGAATCCCAAGCAGGCTTCTCACTGTCGGTGTGAAGCCCAACATGGGGCTCAATCTCAACAACTGGGAGATCATGACCTGAGCCAAAATCAATGAGGCTTAACTGACTGAGCCACCGGGCACCCAACTGTGAATTTTTATGACTTTGTACCCCCAAAGCTTAGCACATAGTGGATACTCAATAAATGCTTATTGAATTGAATTAACAGGCTAAAAATGAGAGAACTAAAACTAGAAGAAAAATGGAAAAACAATAGCAATCTGATAAGCTGATAATGTACAAAGACCTCTGATAGTTCTTACCCAGTCAGGGCACTTCATCACTGGCAATTTTCTCAGTATTAATGACAAAGGTTACCAAAAGAAATTGTTTGGACAGAGAAAAAAGTTGATGTTACGAGGAATTCTGGGATTCTAGACCCTAAGAACACTTTGGTTGATCAAATGATGGGGAGGACTGCCCTTGTTAGTTACCTTGGGCCAGGAATGTCAAATTCTGCGATGCAGGAGGCAGTCTTACATAGGGTTAGTGCCTCTTTTGAGACACTGGAGATGTCCCATCAAATCTCATCTTCAATAGAACAGTTTTCTCATCCATTTAATTTACACAAATTCAAATACAGAAGCAAAACAAAATAAAGGAGGAAAAAAGGAGACTAAAAGAGAAGAATAATTGATATACTTGAGTCAATGCCTTAGAAGAAATGAATAGGTACAAACCGGAGGTTTCCCTAAGCTTCTCCTGATGGAACACCGACAGAAGCCCTTCCCACACTCCTCGCACTTGAAAGGTTTATCTAAGAGCCAACAGGATTACTAATGTTTAAGAAGATGTACATGGTTTTCTCACGTTTTTATCTAACAGGATTTTTAAATGCCCATCAATTGGTATTCAGCCAAGGAAAGTGATCTCTTCTAACCAATGGGGGAGAAACTGGCTATGGCACTTACTGAGAAGTGCAATGTTGGCCTCAAATATGGTGCTTTTCTAGGCTGGCCCTATCTGAAACATATTTTTTTCATTATTAAAATTTGTTAATTTTTATTTTTTTAATTTACATTCCAGTTAGTTAGCTTATAGTGCAACATGGTTTCAGTGGATTCCTTAATACCCCTTACCCATTTAGCCCATCCCCCTCCCACAACCCCTCTAGTAACGCTGTTTGTTCTTCATATTGAAGAGTCTTTTAGGTTTTTGTCCCCCTCCCTATTTTTGTATTATTTTTGCTTCCCTTCCCTTATGTTCATGTTTTGTATATTAAAGTCCTCACATGAGTGAAGTCATATATTTGTCTTTAATTTCGCTTAGCATAATACCCTGTAGTTCCATCCATGTAGTTGCAAATGGCAAGATTTCATTTAAAAAAAATTTTTTTTAATGTTTATTTATTTTTGAAAGACAGTGAGAGCAGGGGAGGGTCAGAGAGAGAGAGGGAGACACAGAATCTGAAGTAGGCTCCAGGCTCTGAGCTGTCAGCACAGTGCCCAACGCAGGACTCAAACTCACGAACCGCGAGATCATGACCTGAGCTGAAGTCCGATGCGTAACTGACTGAGCCACGCAGGCACCCCAAGATTTCATTTTTTTTTTGATTGCTGAGTAATACTCCATTGTATATATATATATACCACATCTTCATCCATCGATGAACATATGGGCTCTTTCCATACTTTGGCTATGTTGATAGTGCTGCTATAAACCTTGGGGTGCGTGTGCCCCTTCGAAACAGCATATACCTGTGTCCCTTGGATAAATACCTAGTAGTGCAATTGCTGGGTTATAGGGTAGTTCTATTTTTAATTTTTTGAGGAAACTCTGTACTGTTTTCCAGAGTGGCTGCACCAGTTTGCATTCCCACCAGCAGTGCAAAAGAGATCCTCTTTCTCCGCATCCTTGCCAACATCTGTTGTTGCCTGAGTTGTTAATGTTAGCCATTCTGACAGGTGTGAAGTGGCATCTCATTGTGGTTTTGATTTGTATTTCCTTGATGATAAGTCATGTTGAGCATTTTTTCATGTGTCGGTTGGCCATCTAGATGTCTTCTTTAGAGAAGTGTCTATTCATGTCTTTTGCCCATTTCTTCACTGGATTATTTGTTTTTTGGGTGTTGAGTTTGAGAAGTTCTTTATAGATTTTGGATACTAACCCTTTATCTGATATGTCACTTGCAAATATCTTCTCCCATTCCATTGGTGGCCTTTTAGTTTTGCTGATTGTGAAACATATGCTTTTTGATGACTTTACCTAAATCACCCAACTTCGCATAAAACCTAACTGCTCTGCTTCTCGCACACTATGGTGCTCTATTTATTATGTAATTTTGCCTAGCATGTTGGACACCCATTAGGTTATCAATCCCTTTGTAACTGATTTTTTTTTTTTTACTATTTTGAGCCATGTAATTCCTGGGAAAAATCAAGTGAATGTTATTATTTTACTTACAATTCAACAGAAAGTAGTTATGATGAAAAATAGTAAGTATTGTTTCTTTTGTTTCAGCTGGGAAGAAGACTTACCTATCGTTCAAAACCTCCATCTGGTAACAAACATGAACTACTTTTGGTCAAGGATACAAGAACAAAATCACTAGAGGAAGAATATTTTTTCACTTGAATAGGTGCACTAAGACATTTACTGCCAGAATGTTTTAGGCATTTTGTAGATTTTGGTTTTCAGTAATGGCAATATTCTGCCCCATATGCTGGCCTAACCAATTTAAGGAAGACAGGCACTTATTCTCGTGGTTATAGGATTGGCAATGGGAGTTATTTTCTTTTGTTGAAGGCTTTTATTACCATATCCTAAGTAGTATACCATAAGCTAAACATTTATATCTTTGGGTTATCCCAGTTGGAGCTACACATCCAAAGTGTACTTTAACTTACATTACTTTATGTTACATTCCTTTAACATTGCGTTAGCAATGTGGTGAATGACCATTAAAGTGCAATAATGGCATTCTCTGACAATCTAGGACTTTAAACGATCTAATTTGTTTTCAGCCAGTCCACAGTTCATAGTGTACATTTTATCACTATGGAGTATACATTTTAACAGTGTATAACTCTAAAACATCTAAATGGTTTTGAGGAGTTTAAAACTTAAATTAACAGGTAATTTGTTGACTACTAAGTAAAATGAAACAGTATACATTAATTCTAAGGAAATATTTAACCTTATACATGACAAAAGTGGTTCAATAACTTTAAAAGAAAGTTGTTTTAAAAGGTCTCAGTTAATATAGTATTACAAGAAAAGCACTGAAATTCACCTTCATAAGTGTTTATTAAGCATATAATTTTCTCCCTATAGAAAAAAAAAAGAATACTGAGCTTATAAAAGAAAACCAACTTGAATGAAGTTGAGTGTCTTTTAAAGCATTAATTCTGTGAATAATCTTTCAACTGTTTCAACATTTGAGCTCTGCGTTTAAATATCTGAATAGGAATAGTTCACAAGACAAGTTGAAAAAAAAAAGTTTATTGTCTAGAAATATATATAAAAAAAACTCCCCACAAAAGATGCTATTCTCTCATTTCCCCATCTTCTTCCTCTTCTTCAACACCCCTGATATAAAGGACATTATTACACCTGTAAATAGAAAAACAGTCCATTTTGTTGTTCCAACCGGAAACCACATTAAGATCTGAATTACTATTGCTAGATATTTATAATATTTACAATTTACAATGCATCATTTCTTTCTTTTTTAAAAAAAAAGTTTTGTTAAAAGCACATGGCACTTATTTACCAAGTAGGTATTATGAAATGGTATCTTTATGATCTTCCAAAGGTAATGATTCAAATTTGAAGGTGTGAAGCTATTTCAAAATGAATATAATGAAAATCCCTTATAGCAGCCAGACCCAACTAAAATTCAAAACCAAGCTCTTCCACCTAAACCACTGAAAAAGGTTACACCAAGAGCTAGAAAGTTTAGTATCAACACTAGAAAAATCTTAAGGATAACTCAAAAAAATTTCCATCTTCTTTGACAAGTTTAAGGGTTTCAAAACTCTTTAAGTCTAACTGTAGAATATTATGTTAATAGTGATTTAAAGAAAGTAATTCTGAAATTGAGACATTAATTTAAAACAGGGATTTCTAGTGCTCACTAGTAACTCCTTACATATACTACTATTCTTGTTACCTTATTAAAACTTCACCCAAATGTCCAGACAATGCTCCATCTATGTATTCTTCTGTGTTTGCAAGCTTTAAATAAAAAGAAAGTATATTAGTATAATAATACAGGAGAAAAATAGTGTAACACTACCTAAAATATTAGGTAATACTGGTGAGACAACTTATTAACTGAAACCTTTCTATACCAACAACTCACATTTATCTATAATTAACAGGATATTAGCTTTCTTTTACTACTGTAGTACTTTTGGGTTTCATATAAACATTCAGTAAAGTTAACATCGATGGATATAGAATATATAATAAAGCTCGTTTCAATGTAAGTTTTTAAATCTCTCAGTTATGTAACACTCCTTTGTATTAGACATTAAAACAGCATGTCAAGGAAGACAGTCTCCAATTTATGAATAAGTTGTGATTTAAATGTTTTCCAAAAAAATTCAGTTCTAAGGAACCAGGTATTAACTGAGTAATAACACCATATCACATTGAAGAACCCAATGGGTACAAAATCTATAGCTAAAATATCTAATACTTTTATATTAGTCAACAACCAAACCAAAGAACTGAGTAAGAATTTTAAAAAATTATGTGCTAATAGACAGAAATAAGTTCTTAAGAGAAAGTTAAACAATTCAGAGTAACCATAATTTATAGTTATTTCAGGAAACTATTATTTCTAACTTTACGTCAAAAAGTTTAGGTTTCCTTCCACATATAGGTAAAAAACTTTATTTGCAACTTTTGCAAATCACAATCACGTAAAAAGTCCTCTATGACTACCATTCCATTCTTCTATCATTCTAAGTCATTCTGCTTTGGATTTCTTGCCATGCCCGAAACACACCAAACAAGTTCCTGCCACAAAGCCCAGGTACTTGCTGTTCCCTCAAACTGAGATGCATTTTCTTCAGATACTGTCTTCAGTTCCTCACTCAATTCTGTTTTCGGATTAAATTTACTTCCTCAGAGCTTTCCCTGGCTCTCTATCTAACACTGCACACTATGTTTCTGCTTTCTTTTTCTCCATAGCATCTATTATTACCTGATATCACATTATATTACCATCTCCCACTACTAAAACATAAACTCCTTCAAAGTAGGGACTTTGTTTTGTTCATTGGTATATTCACACAGCCAGGCACGTAATGGGCAGTCAATAAATTTTCATTCAACAAACAAACTCAAAAGCCTCATTAACGTGGTTGTAATTATTCAGATACACTTCACAACTCTGGTAGGCTCACTAGAAACTACATTACTTCTAAAACCAAATATTCTGTGGGTATTCTTTACTTCTTTCTTTTAATGAGATATATGCCCACAGCATAAAATTCACTTTTACAGGATACAAGTCAGTGGGTTTTTCCCCCCACCCCGAATTTTTTTTAAATGTTTATTTTTTGACAGTGGGAAGGGGCAGAGAGAGAGGGAGACAGAGGCTTCAAAGTGGGCTCTGTGCTGAGAGCTCAATGTAGGGCTCAAACTCAAAAACCCTAAGATTGTGACCTGTACTGAATCACCCAGGCGACCCCAGTGGTTTTTAATATATTCATAAAGCTGTGTAATCACTACCACTATTTAAGTCTGGAACATTTCAACAGACTGGTATTACTCTTCAGATTTTTCTATGGCCTTGGTAAATGATTCCTGCTTGAGGAATTATCCAGGCCAAAACCATGCTCTATAAGAACTTTGGGGACCTAAGCATCATCTGTTCAAGTGGTAACCTCTTGAATTAAGGAAAATCTCAGCTCTTTTTGCCTACAGGTGCCCCTGTTAATACTCTTCCTACAAGAAGTACCAGTTTGGAATACTTAGAGTCATGATTGGACTGACCAACTACCTTTAAAATCCATCTGCCATTAATCAGTCACATAAATACCTATGCTTCAGGAAAATATAATTTCAAACTCTTTCATCAAAAACCTGGCTGTAAACTACTACAAAGTAACAAAGAAACAAAAGTAACAAAGAAACAAAACACCCCAGTTTTTCAATGGGCAAAGGGCATGAACAAGCATTTCTCCAAAGATGTATAAATTGCCATAAGCACACAAAGATCACAATATCACTAATCATCAGGGAAATGATTATCAAAACAATGAGATTATTTTACGCTCTTTAGAATAGCCATTATCAAAACAGAAAGTAACAAATATTGGTGAGGATGTGGAGAAACTGATCCTTTATGTTTTGCTAATAGAAAATAGTATGGCAGTTTCTCAAAAAACTAAACAAAGCATGACTTTATATCCAATCATTCCACTTCTGGATACATATCCAAAAGAAGTGAAAGCAGAACCTCTAACAGATATTTATATAACCATGTTCATTGTACTACAAAGGCCAAAAGGTGGAAAACAATTCAAATGTCCACCAACAGAAGAATGGATTAACATGTGGTATATACATACAATGGAATATTATTTCAGTCGCAAAAAGGAATGAAACTCTGATAAATGCTACAACATGGATGAACCTCGAAAACATTATGCTAAATGAAATAAGCCAGGTACAAAAGGACAAATGTTGTAGGATTCTATTTATATGAGGTACCCAGAATGAAAACAGAAAGAATAATGTTTACCAGGGGTTAGAGGAAATGGGGAGTTATCTTTTAATGGGTACAGTTTCAGTTGGGGATGATATAAGAGTTTTAGAAATGGATAATGGTGATGGATGCACCATAATGTGAATGTACTTAATGTCACAGAGTTCTATACTTGAAAATGGTTAAAATGGTAAATTTTACGTTACATATGTTTTACCTCAATTACAAAAACAAAAAAATCCTGTCCTAAACATTTACAGAAGCTAGCTTAACACACATGCAGTCAGTTCAACAATTCCTTTGGCTTGGCCTATCCTCTCCCTCAAGACATATTGAATATTTATTGAATTACTTTGATTTTGTGTCTTTAGCATTCACTAAAAGACTTAAAAATGTCACTTGAAAAATGTCTTTCAGAGCTAAATGCTTGGAGAGTTTTGTTTGTTCTGCAAAAACAAAACCCCCCCAAAAACCAAAAAACCATTTGTGTTTCCTTTATACCACTATGAATCAAGTATCTCAGTTCTTTTTATTTTAACCACTAGAAGTCAATTCTATGGCTGAATTTTGGTTTAACAGGTCTTGTACACAGTTTATCACAATTATAACAGCCTTCTTGACCTTGACTTTTTTTTCTTGAATTTTGTTTTATGTTTATCAATTTAGTTGACTGTATTCTTATAAGCCCTTGAGGAGTTAAGGTAAAGCAAAATAAATATAATTTAATGATCCTTATCTCCTTAGCTTACCTGCATGTTCATATAGCCATCTACAGATACCAGGTAGCCTTTGTACTCCATTCCCCACTTCAGTTTCACCATTACTGGCTTTCCTGTTAATCCATTCAGGAAAGGTTTGGGATTGAGGGGCAAACTCTGCATAAAGAATAAAAAAAGATCTCAATCAGTTATTTTTCCTTAGCTCAGTTTTCATTACTTACTCCCCTCTACCGAAATCACCAATATTTTATGGTATCGAAATAAAGCAAGCTCTTGACTCTCACTTACTGCATTAATTTTCACTTTTATTTGTTGAAGAGCATATGAGAAATTTAAATACCCGGTTAGACAATTTCATTCAGTATTCCCTTAAACAATGAATACCTACTATACATCACTCATTGTTCCAGGCTATAAAAAAACAAAGGCTGCGAAAAAAATAATGTAGACTATAGTCCTTGTCCTCAAGAAGCTCACACTGGGAGGGGGAGAGGCAAAACACATACAAATAGGTATTGCGCTGCAATATAGTAAGAAGAGATAGCATGTGTAAGGGTACCAATCAATCCAAAGTCAAAAGGAGAGGTTGCCCAAAGTAATGCTTCCATTCTAAAGGATGAGAGGTATTTCTAGAGGGAGAAAGGGCTGTTCTAGATACAAGAGGCTACCTATGTGAAAGGAGTAAAGAGTGAAGCAACAAGTCGATCTCAGGGACAAACAATCCAGTGATGTCAGAGTCCCAAACAGGAGGCTACAGAGGTAAGGAGGGGGCAGATGACATTTCAGTCTTTCACTTGAATCCAGGAGCTAGGTGGTCTGCTGGGTCTTATTTGACTTAGTAAAGCCTCCGGGCTACATATGGGCAATCGATAGTTTTTATTCAACAAACCAGTAGTAGTATCTCCCAGTGAATTCAGATTTTTCCTTCTCTCATCTGCTCACCCATCAGCCCAAAGAAAGAAAAGAACCAAGGAACTTAGCTACTAAACCCCCCTAAGATAAGCATATGCAGTGTAATCTCAAAGAACATGGGAGCTACTGCAATAACCTCCTAATGGGTTTCCAGTTTTCACTCTGGTCTTTCTCCAACTTATGCACATAAGTATTATCTTTATCATGTGATATCTCTACTTAAAATGGCTTTCAATTGCACTGGAAGTAGAATCCAGACCTCTTAACACCACCTAAGGGTCTTCCCCATCCTATCTCATAACCATGTTCTTCAAGCGGTGTAGCTTTTGGCCAATTTTTCCAACTGGTCAAGCTTTCTTTCCAGCCTTGGGGCCCATATGCTCGTGTTCCCCGTGCTTCGTACACGTTTCCTCTTTAAGGGGCTGGATTTCCTACTTCCTATTTAGTTAGTGAAATCCTACCAGGGATGCCATCCCTGACCTGTCTTCTAATGTACCATCTTGCACCCTCTCAGCATCCTGTTTGCTCTCTTCTCAGTACTTCACATTATTTGTAATTACATGTTTATGTTATTTGATTAAAGTCTATCTCTCACACCCGACTGAGTAAAGCTAGGGCAGGGTCCGCCTCAGTACTTTTCACCTTATACTCTAGCGCCTAGAACAGCATCTGGTAGCGCGCGCTCAAAATTTTTTTTGCTAAACAAACAAATGAATGCTCCAAAGCCTGCACTCTGTGTTCCAGTGGGCTGCAGGGCCAGGAATCCCAACATGATGGAAATTAAAGCCGATTTTGGAGTGGGATAAGTGGGGCATAAAGACCGCTTCATCTTTACCTCGACCCTGTGGTCCCAGACAGCAAGGTACCTCAGGCTCACATTCAAACGAACAGGGGCATGGGGTCAGGGGCACTTCTGGGGAGGGAAGGGCATCGGAAGGAGAGCGCGCGCCTCAGATTCGCAGAGCAGGGAGAAAGAGGCAGGCGACCGGGTGCGCGGCTCCCCACGCGGATGAATGGGAACCGAGCGAACCAAGTCCCGGGCCCGGCGAGGCCGGTCACCCGCTCTCCCTTGGCTCTTCGACTCCGGTCGCTTTCTTCCTGCTTACCATCGCGACTATAAGCAAATGCTGCAGGCCACTCGCCGCCGACCCAGCTGTCGTCCGCCCCTCGTGACTGGAGTAGCTACAGTTGGGCGCGAATCGCGGAGCCTCCAGAGAAATGGCCGCCAAACAGCAGCGTGACCTTTCACCTCCGACTACAGCTCTCTTGGCTTCTGTGATTGGGCACAGAGAGATGAGTCCTGATTGGAGGAGGTGGCTGCGTAGTGTCCCCTGGCAACCAGCGGTAGCGTGAGTGTTTGAGGCTTCCGCGCCGCGCACAGCCCTGTGGGAAACTTCGGTAGCCCCACTTGCTCCAGGGCCCTTGCTAGGGAAACTCTCCAGTGAGGCGGGCGGGGGTTTCTCCTTTGCTCACCTGCCTTGTGAGTTCCACTGAGAAATGCTGTGTACTCTGTAGAGCGGACGTGATTTCTCACCAGCTGGTCCTTTCGCATTTGTGAGAACGGGTTTGGGGCTCTTGAGTTTCGTGTTCGCTTTCCCACAGATTCTGTGATTTGGGCGCCCCTCTGCCACAGTCTCCTCTGTTCTGTAATGCTCATTTCAGCCCACTTTAAAGGGAATGCGAGAAGCAAGACTAGACCAAGGTGAAACTCACCAAAGAAAGTGAAGTACAGAATATAGTTAAGATGAGGTCAAATTGAGTCTAGGATATGGTGTGGTGGCCTCCCTATAGATCTATTTCTTTTGCATTGCCACCAGAAACCCGGCGCAGTCGCAGTCTTTTATCCTTCTGATGTAACAGTATTGATCAGAATCTCATTTGTTTTTTCCAGATGCAGACTTTTACCTTTCTCTGATCTGAAATACTAAATGCAGTTCTTGGAGAGTAAGCACTTTGAGCATTGATGGGTTTTGTTTTTGTTTTTTTGTTTTTTTTGTTTTTGCGGCCTTAAGAAAATGGAGTTGGAATTGAGTTTTAAATGTGTATGGAGGCATTTGCAGTAATGGGTAAGACTTTGGATGTGGCCCAGGGGGTTGAGCCTCTGACTCTTGATTTCAGCTCAGATCATAATCTCAAGGTTTGTGAGATTGAGCCCGCCTTGGGCTCTGTGCTGACAGCACGGAGCCTGCTTGGGATGTTCTCTCTCCCTCTCTGCCCCTTCCCTAGTCGCACGTGTGTGCGTACTCTCTCAAAATAAATAAACTTAAAAAAAAAAAAAAAAAGATTGGAATACAGACATTTACACCATATTGCCTTATGCACTGGCTAGAGATGGGCTGTACATTTGTCTCTAAACTTTATGGCGTCCTAACAAAGAGAAATATGATTGGTTACATAATCCAATTTCCATAATATTTTTAAAAAAATAATTCAGGAAAAGCACACTTGTTTCCATTACTCTGGTTGAAAAGAAATTTCTCCCATGGCGTCAGGCCCATGATCCTTGTAAATGGACCCCAAGGAAAAATTTAAGTGTGAATGCTTTATTGGCAGGCACAATCCCAGGGCAGTAAGCGTAAAAGAAAAAAGGTAAGACGCGGAAGGAGAAACAGATGCTAGGCTTTACATTAATGAGCTGGCCACAGCTCGTTCGCAGAAACTCTCGGTTGGCCATGCAGGCTGCCTCTGGACAAGTTTATTGAAATATTATGCTTTGAAACAGTTCAACAAAGGGAGGCACTGGGAGGGAATTTACCTACCACTTCCATCTTATCTCCTGGCAGAGCGGAGCTGAGGAAATCTACTCCCCGGCTTTACAGTTTAGCGTGATGGGAGGAGCCACAGGTGGAGGAACCTGGGACCTCATGAAGTAGTCTGTAACTATAGAGACAGGACCCCGGACACAGACAACACTGAGAAAATCTGAGTTGACACATAAAAGTTATTTATATACATGAGGTTATATAAAAAAAAAAAAGTCAATATATAAGATAGCAGAAGATGTCTTTGAAAACACTTATGGTGGATTTAATAGCACATGTTATATGATTGATTGCTTTTATGGTAAAAGCCTTTCAGGTACCACCTTAATCCAATGATCAAATGACCATTGTTAGCCATGGGACAAATCAAAATAGCGTGCCACCTGATAAGATGCAATGAGAAGATGCACTTTTGTGCTATTCTTACAAAAGACACATAATCAGAATCTAATCATTAGGAAATATCAGAGGAACCAGTTTTAGGAACATGTCACTAAATAAACTGGCCTGTGATGTTCAAAAGTGTCCATGTCAGAGGTAAATTGCTGAGAAAATCCTGCATAGAATAACTTATATAATGTGCTACTTCTGTATGAAAGAAAAGAGGGAGATAATCTATCCATTTGTTTCTTTGTGCATCAATATACTGGAAGATTCCTCAGATACTAACAGACAAAGATAAGCTTTTCACCAAATATATATATATACACATATATATATATATATTTAACTTCCTTTTATTAAGCTGATATTCACATAACATGAAATTTACTATTTTAAATTATACAGTTCAGTGGCATTTAGTATATTCACAAAGTTGTTGCAATCACCACCTCTATCTAGTTCCAAAACATTTTCAATACCTCAAAAGAAAATCCTGTACCCATTAAGTGGTCACCTCTTATTTCTCCCTCCCCCTAGGCACTGGCAACCACCAATCTGCTTTCTGTCTCTCTAGATTTACCTAGTTTTGATGTTTCATATAAATGGAATCACATAGGGGCACCTGGATGGCTCAGTTGGCTGGGCATCTGACTGTTGATATGGCTCAGGTCATGATCTCATGGTTCATGAGTTTAAAGCTCTGCATTGAACCCTGAGTTGGGCTCCCCGCTGACAGCACAAGGGCCTGCTTGGGATTCTCTCTCTTCCTCTCTTTCTGCCTCTCCCCCAATTATGCTCTTTCTCAAAATAAATAAACTTAGACAAGTAAATGGTATAATTCAGTATGCAACCTTTTGTACCTGGCTTCTTTCACTTCCTATAATATTTTCAAGGTATGCACATTGTAGCACATAGCACTGCTTTATTATTTTTAATAGCTGAGTAATATTCCACTGTGTCTATATAACCTCATTTTGCTTATCCATGCATCTGTTGATGGACATTTGAGTTATTTCTACTTTTTGGCTATTGTGGGTAATACTGCTATGGACATCCATGCACAAGTATTTGTTTGAGAACCTGTATTTAAATTCTTTTGGATATAGGCCTACAAGAAGAATTGTTGGGTCATATGGTAATTCTATGCTTAACTTTTTGAAAAACGACTCAACGTTTTCCAATAATGCACCATTTTACATTCCCATAAGCAATGTACAAGAGTCCCAATTTCTCCACATTCTTACCAACACCTGTTATTTTCAATTTTTAAAAATTTATACTATAGCCTTTCTAGTAATCCTAATAATAATTTTTAAAAACCTTCTTATTGTGGTTTTGATTTGCATTTTCCTAATGACTAATGATGTTGAGCATCTTTTCATGTGCTTATTGGCCACTAGTATATCTTTGGTGAAATGTCTGTTCAAGTCCTAAATACCTTTATATATGTACTATTTTTGGAATCCTTGAATGCATTGTCTAATTAAAAATTAAACAAGGGGTGCCTGGGTGGCTCATTCAGTTGAGCCTCTGCCTCTTGATTTTGGCTCAGGTCATGATCTCAAAGTTGTCAGATCGAGCCCCCTGTAGGGCTCTGCACTGAGCGTGGAACCTACTTAAGATTCTCTCTCTCCTCTCTCTTTGTCCCTCCCCCACATGTGCTTATACTCTCTCTCTCTCTCCCTCTCTCTCTCTCTCTCTCTCCCTCCCTCAAAAAAGTAAGGTTTCTGAAATAAAAGGAAGAATTTAACAATTCTGGGTCTCATTTTTTTAATTTATACAATAGAGGGACTGAACTAGACCAGAGTTTTCAACCTTGGTACTATTGACATTTTGGGCCAAACAATTCTTGTTGGGGGTCTGTCCCTATATTGTAGAATGTATGTATTTTAGCAGCATCCCTGGCCTCTACCAACTAGATGCCAGTTGCAATTCGCCCCCCCCCCCCACAAGTTGTGACAACCAAAACTGTCTCCAGACATTGCCCAAAGTCCTCCAGGGGGGCACAGTCACCCCCTGATGAAAATCAGTGGATTAGATCAGTGGTTTATAAACACACAACCCTAGACTTGGATCGCTTTGTTTTTGTTTTGTTTTGTTTTGTTTTGTTTTGTTTTGTTTTGTTTTTAGAGACTTGGATCACTTTGTAGGTAGTATTGAGATTTTGCAAACTATTTTTATTATCAAAAAACAAAACAACTAACGAAGTATAGTCAAACAATTGTACATTTAGCTAATGGAGACTGTATAAGACTGAAATGTCATGCTTCTTTGATTTTGATTAGAATGAAATCAACTCTAAATACTGGTCGATTATCATGGATCAGAAGCTCTGATTGGCATTTATATATGTATCTAATTTATAAAAATGGGAAAGCAATTGGTCAGTAAATGATGTCTTTCAGTTTCATAAATCATAGCATCAAGTTATGGAGTGGTGGAAGGTAGATAATAAAAGACTTTGGGGGTAAAAAAACTGGGAGCCCTCAACTAGATGATCAACATTAAATATTGACTTTAAACATACTGCTGTTCTTTGCCATACTTCCATGGGGTGGCAGTGGTGAGTTTCAAGTAAAATTCCTAATGGACACACAGGCATTAACAAGTTAATGTGTCCAAATGGAAACTTCAGTGTTTGCAGAACACAGAGGAAACAAAACAAAATCTCATGGAATTTCTCCTACAGTCTCCTGTTCCATACAATCTCTCCCACCTTTCCTCATAGTCTGAAGGTTTACATTGAATCATTTTTTAAAATTTTTTTAGGTTTATTTATTTATTTTGAGAGAGAGAGAGAGAGAGAGAGAGAGAGAGAGAGAGAGAATCCCCAGCAAGCTCTGCGATGACAGTGCTTGAACTCACTAACCATGAGATCATGACCTGAGCCGAAACCAAGAGTCAGATGCTTAATCGACTGAGCCATCCAGGTGCCCCTACACTGACTCAAATTTTTAAAAACAAAACTTGCTATTCTACCTTTTTATCTGTTACCCACCTTTTGCCAGAGGTATCTCTAAGCTCCATCCTCCCAAACAAAATGAAAGTCTGGACATACTATTCTGTTGCTAGCCAACCTTGGATGGTTCCCAATTACTAGCAGCCTAAAACAAACTCCTTTCCAAAGTTTCTCTCCAACTTCATCTCTTTCCATTCTGTCCCACAAACCACAACACTTGCCTTTGAATCACAGGCCACGCTTTTTTTTACAACTCCATGTACTTACACTTGATATTCTCTCCATCTAGAAATCCCTTCTCCTATTTGCTCTTAGTCTCGGCGCTATTGATTTTTTTTTTAACTGTGGTAAAATATACAAAACATAAAATTTACCATGTTAACTATTTTTAAGTGTAGAGTTAATTGGCATCAAGGACACTCACATTGTTGTACAACCATCACCATCATCCACCCCCAGAACTTTTAAACTATTGATATTTTGGATCAGATAATTCTTCATTGGGGTGGTAGCAGGGGGGGTGGGAGGATGTCCTGACCTGTACATTGTACGATGTTTAGCAGCATCCCTGGCCTCTATCCGTTAGGTAATAGTATTGTTCCTCTTCTCCTGGTTGTGACAATCAAAAATGTGTTTGGACATTTCCAAATGTCTTCTGGAAGGCAAAGTTCCCCCTAGTTGAGAACCACTGATTTAGAGGGGAAGGATTTTCATAGAAAGTTCTGTCATTTTAACTGTGAAGAAATAACTTTGGAAAAATGCATTATGGGCATTCATTAATATCAGACACAGAACTATTTGTAACTTGACTGTGTGTCAGATCAGTTGGGCTTTCAGTAGTAAACAAATAGAGCATTTAATTGCCCCAACAGCAATAACATAATCACTCTCATTTGCATTGCTTCAGAATAGCTAAGACTAATCAGAAAAGGTCTAGATTGGAAATGACAGCTTTACATGCATGACTGAATGTGTATGGGTGAAAAATTGTTGAAGTATAGAGTTAAAAAGTCTATTTTAGTTTTTTGTGATAATTACTGCAAGTTTTATAGATAGACATCAACTGTTTTTGCAGGAAAAACCCATTCTGTGTTATTCTCAGACTGAAAGAGTATCTCCTGTTAAAAAATTATTTGATCTTGTTGACCAATATGTAATGTAGTTACTGTGAACAAGACAATATAGACAAGTATTTGAGAAAAATATTAATTGTATTCCAGGAAACGTGTAAAATTTCCCAAAGTCAAATATTCTGCATCCGATGCTATCTATCCAACAGCTAAAATGAGGGATTTTGAGTACCACTTGTAACTTTTCAGGCATTAGACAATGTTTCCATGTATTACCAAAATAATGTGGGCTGTTATTTAAAGAACTGTAGAAATGAAGCACTGAATGTTATTTACAATGTTCCAAATAGCTGATATTTATCCTTAGGTGTGAGAACCAGTCAAGTTAGAAGAAGTCAGGGTTATTCCATACCAGATTAGTTATATTATTTACTTCTAGCAATTATAGGGTATATTATTTATAGATGCTGCAATTCTGAAAACAAAAATGTTAAAAGTATCACACTTAGTATTTTGTTAAATGCCAGGCTTAGTTTTGCATCAAATTGAGGAATTGAAATAGGTCATTTTAAGGACATTATCAGCTTCAATACATTACTGTTTTTCTCTAATAGTTTAAAATAATAACGGGAGAAAATGAACATTATAATAAATAATATCCCTTGGGTGGTAACTATTGTTTCAATCACAGGAGAGTAACCCTTTATCCTCTCAAATAAAGGACAGAATCACTTTTCAGTTTAAGTAACAATAAGTTTCTAGTAGGTTAAACCTTTCAGTTTACCATGTATGTTGAGAACATTCAGCAGTAAACTATGATTGTTTTAAAATGATAAACTGAAAAATGATATTTTTCAATGCTGCTAATACTTACACCTAGATTCTTAAAGTGTAGTAGAACAATTAGAAATGTGATAAATTAAGAAGGGGAACTAAAACTGGTTCTGTTTCTGCTTGATTATAGATAACAGGTTAGATCATATTAGTGACAGGATGAGATAAAATTTATCAGCACAATAATTTTTATTCATAATATAATTAATTTATCAATAGTTATGTTTAGTAAAAATTTTCTTCTTCCTATCAGAACATACTGTGTTCAGAGAAAAGTTTAGACTGTCCTTGAATCTATATAATAATAATATTTAAGCCAGCAGCAGCATCATTATGACTGCAATTTATTGAATACTTACATGCCAACCCTTTACATATATTATCTCATTTAATCCTTACAGCGAGTGAAGTGTGAAGTAGGTATTATTAGCTAGAGTTGCTAAGCAACCTATTCAAAGTCCCACAAGGAATAAGTCTCAGAGCCCAAATCTGTCATTTTTTAAACTTTGTTCCTTTGCTCTTCTAACCCAAACTGTAAGAACTTCAGGAAAAACAAAAAAGCAATTTTAATTCTTAATTACCCGCATAGTTAATAGCCTCACTAAGATAGTGAAATTCCTATACTGCAGACTGAGTGTGAATTATTTTGACATATGTGACTGTCAACTTAATTACCCATACACATAACCTTCTGTATAGTATCAGATTCATCTGTCAGTCTCTGAATTAGGTTTTGGTGAGTGGTCAAATTAAGATCACTCTTATATCAGAATGTCTGCTATGCTTCATTTCATCCTCCGTCTGTAAGCAGAGGGCCACAGAAAGCTCCTGGGAGTTTAAATTAGAGGAAGACTTTCTTAGCTTCTTACAAACCTACCGTCTCTTTTGAATGGTAGTCCTTCATAGGCTTGCTTAAAGAATAGACATTTTCCCACAGCCCCCTGCTGATTCTGAATGAACAGATTCTCAGCCCCCTGCTGACTGCTGAATACATTGTTTATCCTCATCTTTACTCTTTACTGACAGCCTTCATAATACGTTGCTTAGAAGACAAATGGCATGGCAGAATCTCTGACAACTCATTAAGGAAGAATATAGATTTTTGCCAAATATCACTACCATTTTAACATGAACTAACAGCAGTTTTTGTCATGATGGAATAGGGAAAGGATGCTGCCCTCTGTCAAAAGCAGCCCAATGTCTCTTTGCGTTGTTTTTGAAAGAAAGATTTCATGAAGAAGTCAACGTGGAGACTATAGCATTTTACCTCTGCAACTGCTGCTCCCTCTATATGGAATGCCTTCTTTCTCTCCTTTCTCTGCCTACCTTTCTAGGGCCAGTTCAAATGGCACTTTCAATAGGAACTCTTCCCTGTCACCCATGGCATCACTGCTTCTGAGCTCTGACCACACTTTTTTTTTTTTCTATCTCTATTATAACAATTAGCATGTTGCAGTGTAGTCTGTATAATTATTTGTCTGTCTGGACTCATCTGGAAACTTCTTGAGCACAGGGACCATAGCATGTTTATTCATCTTTGCATTGCCTACACTCAGAACAGTGCCTAGCACAGATTAGGTGCTGGGTTACTGATGGTTAAATGACTTCCCTACCATAGGATGAGCTTTTTCTTGTTGGGGTCCAGACCTCTTAGAGTATGGTGATTGCAATAATGGAAGCTATTGACAAGTTCCAGCTCTGCTAATTTCTTGACATGTAGCCTTTCAAATTTCCCCATTTTGTAAAATGGGGATTGTAATGATATTTATCTCATGGAATTAAGTTTCTGCAAATGTTTGCAGTGTTTTTCACAGTTAGAGATCTATTCAGGTTTTCTGCTATTTATTCTTGAGTCAACTGATGTAATTTATATTTTCTTAGGAACCATTCATGTCTTGTTTTAGTTTCATAAAGTACTAGTAAGTATTCTCCTATTGGTTGATTTTATCTATACACCTGGTTATACTCCATTCCTAACTTGTCTCAATTCTCTTTTCCTCTTTCTCAAAAGAAATATGTCAAAATGTTAATGGTGGCTCTCATGGGTGATATGATTATGGGTTATTTTGATTTTTTTTCTGTTTTTTCCCCCAAATGTTCAGAAATCAGTGTATACATTACTTACATAGTCACAGAAACACTTAAAGAAAAAAAATCTCTCAGTTGCTTTATTTCCTGAGCCCTTATTTCTGCCTGCATTTTATTTTCAAAGGTTATCTTTTTTAAATAAAGATTTTATATTTTTTATTTCAAGTTTTTATTTAAATTCCAGTTTGTTAACATGCAGTGTAATATTAGTTTGAGGTGTAGAATTTAGTGATTCATCACTTACATAACAACACCCAGTGCTCATCACAACAAGTGCCTTATTTAATACCCATCACCTATTTAACCCATCCCGGCCCACCTTCCCTCTATCAACCCTCAGTTTATTCTCTATATTTAAGAGTCTGTTTCCTGGCTTGCCTCTCATCCCCCACCCCACCCCACCCCACTGTGTTCATCTGTTTTGTTTCTTTTTTTTTTTTTTTAATGTTTTTCTTATTTGAGAGAGAGAGAGCGTGCAAGTGGGAAAGAGGCAGAGAGAGAGGGAGACACAGAATCCAAAGCAGGCTCCAGTCTCTGAGGTGTCAGCACAGAGCCTGGCATGGGGCTTGAACCCACAAACCATGAGATCGTGACCTGAGCCGAAGTTGGGCGTTTAACCGACTGGGCCACCCAAGAGCCCCTCATCTGTTTTGTTTCTTAAATTCCACATCTGATAAAGTGTTAGTATTCAAAATATATAAAGAACTTATAAAACTGAACATGCAAAAAATAAATAATTCAGTTAAAAATGGGCAGAAAACATGAATAGACATTTTTCCAAAGAAGACTTACAGATGGCTAACAGACGTATGAAAAGATGTTCAACATCACTCATCATCAGGGAAATACAAAACTATAATATCACGTCACATCTGTCAGAATGGCCAAAATTAACAACACAGGAAACAACAGATGTTAGTGAGGAGGCAGAGAAAGGGGAGCCCTTTTACTTTGTTGGTGGGAATGCAAACTGATGCAGCCACTCTGAAAAACAGTATGGAGGTTCCTCAAAAAGTTAAAAATAGAATTACCTTACCATCCAGCAACTGCACTACTAGTTTAGGCAAAGGATACAGAAATACTGATTCAAAGGGATACATGCACCCCAATGTTTATAGCAGCATTATCAACAAATTATGGAAATAATTCAAATGTCCATCGACTGATGAATGGATAAAGAAGATGCAGTATGTACACAATGGAATATTACTCAGCCATAAAAAAGAATGAAATCTTGCTATTTGGAACAATGTGGATGGAGCTAAGTGAAATAAGTTGGTCAGAGAGAGACAAATACCATATTATTTCACTCCTATGTGGAATTTAAGATTTTATTTTTAAGTAATACCTACACCCAATGTGGGACTCGAACTACAACCCTGAGATCAAAAGTCACATGCTTTACCAACTTCTACATTTAAAACATTCCATCTGGGGGAAAAAAAGCCTAAATTTCTCCTCCTCTTTGAAAACACCAGAAACTGCTTACCTAAAACATTATTTTATCATTTAATACAGTGGTTCTCAATCCTGACTACTCATTAAATTATCAGAGAACATTTTTTTAAATGCCATGCCTAAAACCACAGAGATTCCAATTTAATTGTTCTGAGGTGGGACCCGGGCATTATTGTTGTTTAAAAGTCCCCTAGGTGTTTCTAATTTGCAGCCAGGCTGTTGTCTTATCTAAATATTACTGCCCCCCTTGCCCCATCTCTTAGTAAGTTCCTTGGGAAAGGAACTGATTCTAATACTTCATTTTATTGCTTATGAAACATTCAATTAATATTTGTTGTTTGAAGATAAGAAGGAAAAGATTGGACCTGTGATCTGAACTTTACAGTCCAATGATGTAATTGTGATCAGAGACTCACCTGGTTTATTTTTGATTATTATATCTCAGTGCCATACATTTATTTTATTATTAACCATAAGTTAAATTTCAATGCCTATTTCTGCCACAGGAACTAAAAATTTTACATCCATTACCAGAAATAATAGACCATGTTCTAAAACCTTTGTCATTCTGTTCAATGAACAGATGATTGGCCATATGCCAAGGGAATCTGCTGCCCCCTGGAGGGTAATGTGCTGTTACAGATGACAACAGCATTTCCCCATGTATATTTAAAAGTCATTGAGAAGTCATGAAACAAAACAAAAAGTCTTCATGGTCAAATCATTTGGAAAATGCTACACTATCTCTGTGTAGGGACATCACAAAGCAAATTAACAAAATAAAGATTGAGAAGTTCTAGAAAAAATTTGTTTCCCAAACAAATTGGATCATTTGCTCTCCTGCCTAACTCTTGTTAATATTTGGGAGGACTAATTTAATACAAATAATACTATTTTGTATTTTGTATATGATTTTGCATTAACATATAAATAACATTTGGGGTTTGGATTAAGTAAAGGAGAAAAACTTACTGCAAGATTTCTTTAAAAATCTCTAAAAAGGAAAAGATTGATAAAAATAGATGCATTAAAATGGAAAGATCCCATAACCACGCAGTGACATTTTGATACTCTAATGTGGCAATGTGAGGTGCCATGTGATACTATTCATGTTTATCTTTCTTCTTAGTTTTTATCTTAATGCAACATTTGAGATGTTTGTCCTGCTGCATGCCAAATGGAATTGTGGCCTGTGCTTTATAACATATGATGGTGATTTCATGTAGTGTCAAATGTGGCAGGAATCATATTAGACCAAAATGAATAGACAGTGAGACTAGGTATGATAGGATTCCCCCAGAAGTTCCATTTGGATAGGTGTCGACCCATGTATGCAACTACAGCTATGTTTTCCTCAGGTTAGGAAGACAGCAAGTTATGTAGAAAGAAAATATTTTTAGTCAAAAATATATTTTAGGCATGGGTTCATTGTTTTATGTCACTAATTTTGTGATCCTTGCCAATTAAATGCAATTCTTCTCATGGGTAAAAGAAAGGCACACAGAGCTGTTATAAGTGTTCAATGAGATACTATGTACTATGTGATGTGAAAATACTTCAGTCTTTAATATAGAGTAGGACCTCAACAAATATAAGTTCCATGTAAAGATGATTGGTAAGCAAGATATAGCACCCTGGTTAGAGTCAAGGAGTCAACGAGAAGGAAGCTGAAACTGCAAGTAGGAACTACAGTGACCAACCGTCCTATCCCAGTTTATCAGGGACTGTCTCTGTTTTAACACATAGAGTCCTGCATTGGAGAAACCCCTTCGTCCTTGGCAAACTGGGGTGGTTGCTCACCCTAACTGAGAATAGAACAGAATAACCCAGAATAGAAATGCGAACAACTAAGAAGAAAATACTAGTGGCCAGAACATAGACACAAAGTCTGAGAATATTAGGAAGAATGGTCCTGAGATTGACTAATGTTTCCTTTTTTTATAAGTTTTTAAAATTATTAAAAAAAGTTTTTTTACATTTATTTATTTTTGAGAGACAGAGAGAGCACAAGTGGGGAGGGGCAGAGAGAGAAGGAGACAGAATCCAAAGCAGGCTCCAGGCTCTGAGCTGTCAGCACAGAGCCCGACGCAGGGCTCAAAGAACTCACAAACCATGAGATCATGATCTGAGCCGAAGTCAGACGCTTAACTGACTGAGCCACCCAGGTACCCCTAAAATTATTTTTTAATGTGTATTTATTTTTGAGACAGAGAGAGCACAAGTGGGGGAGGGGCAGAAAGAGAGGGAGATAGTGGATCCAAAGCAGGCTCTGCACTGACAGCAGAGAACCTGACACGGGGACCTGAGCTGAAGTTGGACGCTCAACGGACTGAACCACCCAAGCACCCACAATTCATATTTCTCAGACAGATGGCAAACCAGGTTTGGAGTACGAGTAGGGATAAAGCCTCGGGTGGAGGTCAGTAGAAACATTTGACTCAATTGAGGAAAACTCAAGGTTCTACTATACAAGAGAAATTTTACCAACTAAATTCTTGAGTGACTGTGATGGTAAGACAAAAGTAAACAATGAGGAAAAGAGAGTCTTTTTAGGGAGTAATGTTGGAACAATTATCCACATGGGAGGGAACAATTCCCTACTTCATAAAATGCACAACAGTTAACAACACAGAAGCCTATCATGCAAATCAAAACTTTAAACATTTTAGAAGAAAATAAAGGAGAAAAGCTTAATGAAAGATTTTTAAAATAAGCTACCAAAAGGGAAATACTGATAATGTTGATTACACTAAAATGGAAAGATCCCATGAACATAATGAAAAGCCAAGCCATAAACAGGGGAACAATACTTGCAATGCATCAAACCTACAAGGTACTTATATCAAGAATATGTTAAAACCTTAACAATTCAGTAAGGAAAATGTCAGGAATCCAGTGAACACATGAGAGGAATAAGCAATTCACAAAAGCTTGAGTGGGAAAAACATATTTTTTAGGAAGCTCAGTTTATTACAAATCAGAGAAATACAAACTGAATAACAATGAAATAACATTGTACA
The DNA here is from genome assembly GCF_018350215.1 of Panthera leo. Classification (NCBI taxonomy): domain Eukaryota; kingdom Metazoa; phylum Chordata; class Mammalia; order Carnivora; family Felidae; genus Panthera; species Panthera leo. The sequence goes on along the minus strand of NC_056685.1, from coordinate 116,461,906 downwards.
CCCAGCAGATTTTCAAACCTTAAAAGCCTGAGAATACTGTTGGTGAGAAGCAATAGAAATTCTCTTACACTGCTGGTGAGGATATAAATTGGTACAACTCTTTAGGAGAGCAAATTCTCAACATCTACAGATGTTTTTAAAAGTATATACCTGAGCACCATGTTCTAGGCCTACAGACTAAAGAAACTCTCAAATGTGCACAGAAGAGATCACATACAAGAGTATTCATTGTACCATGGTTTATAAGAGCAGGAGACTGGAAACAACTCAGATGTCCATCAACTGTAAAATAAATTATGGTATAATCCAGCCAATTTGTTAAAATAAATCAGTAGAGCTAATGACCAATATGAATAAATGTGAAAAACATACTACTGAACTAGAAAAAGCAAGCTGCACCAGGATTTATAAAATATGTTATTTTTATATCAAATGTAAAAAAATGCAGTATTATAAACTTTATAGGTACAAAAATACATGATGAAAGTATAAAAACAATCATGAAGATAATAAACCAGAGAGTGGTTACCTCTGAGGAGAAAATGATGGAAATAAAATCAGGAAGGAGTTTCATACGGCATCACATATGTCTACTGTCTTTTATTTTTAAACCATCTAAAGCAAATATAGCAAAATTTAAGATTTGCCAAAATTGGCTTATAGAACATGAGTATTATTTTGTTCTTTATACTTTTCTCTACACTTTGAGTACTTTATTTTTTAAGAAAGAAAAAAACAATATTATTAACATTTAAATTCAGGTTATTAAATTTTACTCCAAAATATTTTTTTTAAGGAGACAAAACCATGCTTTTACGAGTAGGTTAAGCCAAGTTAAACATTGTTTCGGAAGAGTAAGTTAACTACTCTTAGTTACATAAGTTAACATAAGTCAGTGTCCTGACTTATGGTTCAATTCCACTTAACCAACACTAGATGTCACTTTACTTCATGTATTTAGTTTAATAAGAGCACTTTCTAGCTGAAATTAGATGAACTTTCATAATGGTTTTTTTTCCAGTTGATATAGAGAATGAGGAAAAGTAAGTGCTATCTGCTATATATCCATCCCGGAAGGCTAGGGACATGTCTGTTGTAGTTCATCATCTTTTCTTCAATATCTACTGCCCATAAACAGGATTGTAGAAATACTGTTGGCTCAACAGACAAAAGATACAAGAAACTTTAACAGAAGAAATGTTTAATATCACCAAAATGTATAAAGTTACATTTGGAACTGTTTTTCTTTCAAATGGCAGGAAGGTGTGGAAGACTTGCTAGGGAAATATTGTGACTCTAATTTCAAAGCCAATTTGTAGTCAATGGGGAAGGGACATCATCTTAGATCCTTTAATTCAAAGTTGTATTGCAGCTTATTGGAGGGAGCACTACATTTTCCACAAACAAGGACTCCTTAAATCAATAATTGTTACTCTTTTAGGGGGATAAAGACCTTTGATAATCATGAAAAACATGGACTTTATGAAAAATTTTATATAAACACATAAAAATTGTCTCAGGCTAATTCTGCAGATTTGCAGACCTCCTTAAAGCTCAAGCATGGATGCCAGATTGGAATCCTTGAGACAGGCAAAAGCACTTGCCCTACTTCCCCCAAATTCTTCTTTTTTTTTTAAGGTTTATTTATTTTTGAGAGAAAGAGCACAAGCAGGGAAGGGGCAGACAGAGAGGGGGACAGAGGATTTGAAGCAGGTTCTAAGCTGATAGCAGCAAGCCCCATGTGGGGCTTGAACCCTCAAACCATGAGATCACCACCTGGGCCAAAGTCAGACACTCAACCAACTGAGCCACTCAGGTGCCCCTTCCCCCAAACTTCTTAAACTCTGCTTTTACTCTGACAATAACTGAGAAAGTGTGGTTGAGGCCTGTACACATGATGTAGCTACACAGTTTGATTGTGTGAATAAATAGTATGGAAACTAACCCTGTAAATTCAGGTATTGACCAAAAATAGGCAATATCTATTTTAGAAATATTTGGGTAATAGATACTAATCAAAGTACTTGTATATTTTTTCTACCAGAATATTTAAGAAAAGAAAAAATATATAATAATACATTTGTTTCCCAAGATATTTACTTGGAAACTTGATATTCCTTGGGAGCAAACTAAATTTCCCGAGTTGCTCCACAAATTAAAAATATTTCCTTGTGCCTATTTTTCCAATTGTTTTCACTGTACACATCCTAACTGGAAAGAACTACTTTAAAATTTTATTATTGATTCTTTTGCATCATAAATATTTCTTTAAAAAATTTTTAATGTTTTTAAATTTATTTTTGAGATAGAGAGACACAGAGTGTGAGCAGGGGAGGGGCAGAGAGAGGGAGACACAGAATCTGAAGCAGGCTCCAGGTTCTGAGCTGTCAGCATAGAGCCCAATGCAGGGCTCGAACTCACAAGCCGTGAGACCATGACCAGAGTCAAAGTCAGATGTTTAACTGACTGAGCCATCCAGGTGCCATGTATCATAAATATTTCTAAAGCAATCTTTAGCCCAAACTAGGTGACGGTAATCGATTTTATGAATACAAGTTAATGAAGTTTCACTACATAGTGTGAAGATACTCAAAATCAACTAAGCTTGAAACCTCTTTATCTTCTTTGTTCCAGATTCTTTCCTTATTCAAAAGGCCTCCTCTTTCCAGGGACTCATGGTTCTGTTAGTCACATTGTCAATCTACCAATATCAGGTGTTAAATAACAAGCAGGATTCTTCTTTATCATGACAACCCTTTTGTTTGAACTACTTAAGCTATAGTTACAACAGATGAAATGGATCACTTTTTAAAAATTGTTAATGCCGTGAGAATGGTATCAAATGGTACCAGAGTTTAGTACTGTGAATTCTGCCACGTGTGCTAGGGCTCGGTAAAGTAAAACAAGAGTATTCTGGAGACCTGGTTTGTTGCAGTGACCAAATAGCTGGTTATAGCACCCATTGTGAAATTACACGTGGAAAATAAAAGCATCTATAAAAGAACAGAATCTAGTTGGATTCTAACTACATGACCACCAAAAACCTCCACAACCCTTTCTCACAGATATACAGGAACATGTGGCTTTTATCAGAGGCAAAAAGGGCTCCATGCAGTAGTTTTATTTAGGCAATTAAACAAAGATTCAGAGTTCTGCTTCCTTAAACCAAAGAGCTTGAGTACTGATCCTTCTTTGTTTATAATTAACAATGTCTCTAGGATGTTTTTCCTAAAGAAAGTGATCATTATAAACATTTTAAGTCTATGGAGAAAAGCTTATGTTTTCACAACTAAATATTTAACCATTTATCCAATAAAATCTGTACATTTTCAGTTATTGGTTTAACTCTCTCTCCCTGGCCTTAGAACTTAGAAACATGTGACTTCTCTTTATAAACGCTTCATCATAAGCGCGTAACTGAATGACCAGCCTTTTCCGTGGAGGAAATCACCCTCTGTGAATCACAGTAGACTTAATCAATAGACTTATATTTCCATTTCTACAGCCAAGCTCCAAGCTCCAATCCAATAATGACATGTGATCATACTGTCAATTTCTGGTTCTATGATAAAATGTTTTGTTTTTATATGCTAATGCCAGGTGCTGAATTTAAGTGCTTATTTTATCATCATTCTTGACAATTTAAAACTTATTAGCATTTTTTAAAAATTAGAATTTCTCAGCTTGTGGAGAAGTTCAGGGAAGATTGCTGGGAGATAGCATTAGACCCAGGTGTTCCTGAAAGCTGGCTCCACTTCCTTATGCTGCTCCGTGGAAAAACGGACTTACTTTCTGGCTCAAGTTATATCTCCCTTTTATTGAGTTATATATCTCAAGGTCTTACAGTCTTTTCTCCTTCTTAGGAGAAGTAATTGGGGGCAGATGGGAATCCGATATAGTATAATTTTGGCAAAGCAGAAAATATGTTACACTCCTGATTAAATACTAGCTGTGCCCCTCACCCCAAAGTGTGTTAAGTGTCATGAGAGCGGGAACATGGTCTGTTCTGTTCCCTACGGAATCCTCAATGCTTGAAACAATGTCTGGCGCATGGAGGGAACTCAGCCAGAACTGGCTGAATGAGTGAATGAATCCAGTATTTAGGATTATATGAATCTGGCTTTAGGATAAGAAGCCTAAGTTCCCAAGTAGCATCGAGGTTCTTAAAGATTACTAAGAAGATTCTTAATTATAAACATTCTTCAAATTCACAGGGAAAATTCTACTCTGAAGTGATCCCATGGCCTTTATATATTTTATAGTATCCTGAGCTGCTAAGTTGTTAAAGACCCTCACAAGTGAATACATCAGCTACATTTATTTTTATGTACAGAATCACTAAATTTTTCAAATTAAGTTCACTTTATATATTTTAAGAGAATTTTTCAAAAATCACTGGGTTTAGTATTAAACAAGTACTAGACAGCTGTACTTCATGGCCGTTTTAACTCACTTAGACTCAAATCGTTAGAGTTCCAAAGTGTTCTTTGCTTGAAATCTGGATTTTTATGAGGAAAATCGACATCACCAATAATTCTGGGAAATTTTAGAAGCTTTTCGACTCGTGTCTAATCATTTGAGCCTGTCAACAGCGGAAAGGCCATCTATCCTGGGAAAGGATGAACACCTGGTCAGGGCATGAACTCTGCAGCCAGAGTATGTGTGAGAGGACCCCAGACAAGTCACTCACCAGCAAATTACTTGTCCTTTCCTTGCCTTTCTTTCTCATCTGTAAAGTGGGCATGATTGTCATACCACTCTCATAGGCTTGTTATGAGACTGCCGGAATTCATGTTTTAGAAGCTTTAGAACAGTAACTGGAACATAAGTGTTCTGCTAAACAAACAAACAAACAAACAAACAAGAAATGCATAATAGTTGATGCTAAGTGGCTTTCATCCAGAGATTTTTTTTTTAAGTTTATTTATTTATTTTGAGAGAGAGCAGGAGCAGGGGAGGGGCAGAGAGAGAGGGAGACAGAAAATCCCAAGCAAGCTCCAGACTATTAGATGAGGGGTTCTGGAACTCACGAACTATGAGATCATGACCTGAGCTGAAATACAGAGTCAAATGCCTCACCAACTAAGCCACCCAGGTGCCTCCAGAGATGTTATAAAAGAGATTTTTGCATGTTCAGAAAGATAACCTCTAAATTCCCTGCCAGTGCTAAATTCTGCTGTTTTGCTCACCTCTGTGTACCCCGCTCCTCTAAAACATGCCTACCCAGTGCATCCCAAACATTCTCCATTCACTTTAAACCTTCACTTGTGCCTTTGGAGAATGGACCTGCCTGCCCTTCTCTAGTTTATCCATACCTATCATCCTCTCCATTCCACTTTTCTTCTTCTGGGCAGCGCAGTCTCTATAGAGTGTTTCATTGCTATATATGATTCTCTCATTGTTTAATGTGCAATTATTGTCTTCCCAATCAGATTGTAAGTCTCTTGAGAATAGTCTGACACCTCACTTAATGTTTCCCAGCACATAAGTAAGTATTTGTTGGATGAATAAATGGGGGCGGGGGGGATAAACTGGGAATCCACCTTCTGGTGATAATTAAATGCAAGTTAGGTGGAGTGTATATTCAATGTTTAGACAATTAATGAGCAGTTCTTATTACTAAAGAAGTTTTGGTTCATAATCCCCCACACACACTTTTTTTTGGGTCTGATCTACTGTTGGTGAAACATTTGTAGATTAGCTGGTTCCCCTTCATTCCTTCTCTTCTGAAATGTGTGGTAAAGTAAAAATGCCTAGAGCAATAATTTGTGGATAAAAAACAGCTGCACATGAGAAATAATTGATGTGGTTTTAAAATTACTCTGAGGTGGAAATTAAAATGCCTTTTCAACCTATGCTCTAAAAAATGCTAAAGCTAATTCCTTAAAATTCATGAAATGGAAGCAGAGGAAGACACAAATTTTTGGATAGCCAATTGATTTTAAATAAGTAGAGTTTTAACTTTTGTACATAATATTTAAAAAAATCCAGTTCTGAGAGGACTTAGCTGTAGTTAAAGAAAATCTCATCTACACCCTTAGTAATGTGAATGTAATGTTTTTCCATAATTACAAATAAGAAAGCTAATCACTTTGGTTTCTTTGTAAGTTACCTTCTTAATGTCTTTGTGGTTTTAGTTCTTTTTTGTACTATACCTCTGGCATTTTCCAAGGAGTGACCCAAATGGCAAACCTTCTTTATTTATCCTTTTTCCCTAAGGGAGGTTATTTCTACTGGGCTGCCCTAATTCACTTACACCTGGTGTGCAGGTATGTGAATGATGCCAGACATCGGAACAAGATTGGAAGATTCGCAGAATAACAACAATACAAATCACATCAACGTGACACAGATGATATTTGATTGAATTTTTTTTATCTAGATCTACATAGACCCCTTCTTTCTGAACTTGCAAAAATACTTTTATTCTATTCACTTGTTCCTTCATCTGAAATTCTTCTTTCTAAAAGATGTGCTTGTTAAGAAAATTCTAATTCACTGGTTTTTCTTTACATAGAGAATGTCTGAAAAATATTTAAAAATGAATACTTTCCTTCAGAAGGAAATTAAGCAGGAAATAGAAAAGGTTTTAGTCATTATTCTTTAAATTGCTGTATCTCTTAGCTAATTCACACAGGAAGCCTGAAAATTAAGCAGCATTAAAATGTGATGAGTCACTAGCATATTTCCCTGCTTGATTTGAGCCTGTTGTTCATTTCAATTCTTCATAAACAGTAGTTACACATAAAGATTAAAAATATGTCCATGTATTTTATTTTATCTTTGAGCCCTAAGACTTGTGATGTTTAGCAGGATCTGTATAAAAAGATAAAATATTCTAAGTGTTTATCACATTTAATATATTCTAACAGTTTGATTTGTTAGGGAATTTGTCAGGAAATTATATAAATATTGTAGTTTAAACATATGCATGGATTTGGGGAAAAGTTACAGGCTCAGATAATAAAAGACAACAACTTCCAACTAAGTATCTGACGTTCAAAATAGGATTAAAGCAATGATTACAATATAATAAAATTAGGCAGATGGGCAGAAGGGCTTGAATTTCAATCATATGTTAAATATATTTAGGCATTTAGAGTGGAGATATTTGTTTCCCTATGAACACTTTATTGACAAATTTTAAAAAATCAATTAACAAAATTTAATTTTGCAAGTAGATGGACAAAGTATAAAAGAAATAACTCACATAAGTGCATAGTATGTGCAAGGCACTATTCCTAGGACTTTCTATATATTGATTCATGTAATCCTCATAGCAAACCTATTAAGAAGATATTATTACTATCCCAATTTACAGATGAGGAAACTTAGGCATACAGAGGATAGATAATTCACTCAAAGCCAGTCTGCTAGTGAGAAGAATATCTGGGGTTCTAAACTACAGTGAAAATGTCAGAGTCTGGGTTCTTAACCATTTCACCATTCTGCCTTTGCAGGATGATCAATAATCTGTTAATTCACTTGTGTTAAAGCAATATGTGTTTGATGAAAATGGTAACTCATGGTATGCTGTATCACGTTACAACACAGAAATCCAAATAAGTTACATAGAGTTTTTAAAAACATGAGCATATGCTAGAAATCACATCTTGGGCTACAGAAACTGAAGACACAGAGTGATACTGAAATTTTCTTTAGGCTAATTAGGAAAAAAAATGTCCACTGCACCTGATAGGAAAAAGATAAATAATAGTTAGCTTTTATTAAATGCTTACTAAGTGCCAAGCATTTTTCTAAGTTCTTTAATTAACTTATTTAATCCTATCAAAACCTATAAGATACATATTACTACTATTCCCACTTTATGAAAGAGGTTAAGTGAAAGGTAACATGCTCACCCTGTCCTTGCCCACCTCTATTCTTTATTCCTGGAGATTTCTGGATCTTTGGTGTTTTCTTGTTTTATTTTGGTGGGTAATTTAGAAAGTGTATTGTATTGTATTGTATTGTATTGTATTGTATTGTATTGTATTGTAGAGAGAGAGAGAGTGCGCAAGCCGGGGTGAAGGGCAGAGGGAGGTAGAGAGACAGAATCCCAAGCAGACTCCACACCCAGTGTGAATCCCAATGTGGGGATCAATCCCTTGACTCCAAGATCATGACCTGAGCCGAAATCAAGAGTCAAGAATCAGATGCTCAACCAAAATGAGCCACACAGGTGCCCCTAATTTAGAAACTTTTAGATGGATTTTTCTGGTAAGGAAGTTTGGAATCTTTGAGTTGAAGGATAATTGCTGCTTAATGACAGAATGTAGGGGGCAGGGGACCCTTTAAGGCATTTTACTTTCTACTTGCTATGTAACTACTGCATAATCTAGTTTTGTAGAATGGTAATGACGAGGAACTTTTCAAAACCCTGACTCTGTCTCTTAGGTGGTTTTGTGGAAGTTAGTTAACCTCCAAAGACAGTGCTCCTGAATTGATTATAGGGAAGCATCTCTGCCTTGTAGGGAAGGGACAGTAGGGGTGTAGGGATGGGAGGAGAAAACTGAATGTGAAAGGGAATGAAAAAGGGAGGAGGTTATGCAAGTATCTAAAAATGTTTCTTCCTACCGTCATTCAACATTTTCCATTACCTATTTGATGTTCTCTGTTTAATGATGAAATCTGTTCAATTTCTGTCAGCTTCTTCTTAGTCATATGAGAATTTTCTAGAACGAATGTGCTTGTATGAGAACTGACCTACCAGGCCCACCCATGCTGTTATAGTGAGATCACTTTTTGCAGCACTTGTTCTCAGTCTGTTTGCCATCTTTTCTGATGTGTCACCAATCCTGGCTGAGAACCACACCCACAGAAACAACTCAGAAACAGATTTGCTTTAGCCGCATGTGACATTGGTGAGTTGGAATATTTTTAACTAGGTCACATAGCTATCTAATAGATCATCCTTCCTCCATTTTCAACAGATATTTATTGAGAACTTATTTTTGCCCAGCACCAGTGATATAAATATGAATTCATCACAGTTGCTGCCCCTGGTCTCCTCATAGTAGCATCAAGCCTAATATGCCTTATACATTCCCAGGACAAATTATTTTATTTTTAAAACTTAAGTTGCTTTCCAACTCTTGACTATTCACAACATTTTCTTATAACCTGTAGTCTAGATTTTTGCCTTCGCTTTAACTCCTATGTTAGCATCATTATCTGCCAATACATTAGAGCACCCAAATTTATCCTTTTCTATCAAGGTCATGATTGATTTACACTTATTTTGGCTCCATCTGACAGATGCTTTTTTTTTTTTTTTTTTTTTGATAGTGAAAGTTGCATGTGCTTACTTGCACATGTTAGTTAGGTTAGTTAGGTACATATGTTATTTCCTTTGTGGCATTACCCCTCTGAGAGGTCTTGACCTGTGATATCCAATACTGAATGAATGAGTGAGTGAAAAAATACATATATATGTACATATTATTTACAACTCTAGATGTGCAGCTACAAAGATGAACTGGGTACAATCTCTGATCTTTTTTCTCTAAAATTAAGACCTACCTTTCTAAAGAGAACTTTATGGTTTCAATCAGATAAAATTAATTTTGACCTTGCTTGGGCATGCAATGAGAGTTCAAAAGGTTGCAATTGAAAATCTGGTGTCATTGTATGTTTGGCATACTTCATTATCACTGACATTTCTTAGTGAGAAAGTAACAACTATGCTATGTAAACCTTTCTCTCTCTTTTTAAAAGACTTTTTAATGTCAGAAACTATGTTCCAGTGTAGCCTAAATCTGGAGCTAAGCATTCATTATTATTATCACCATCTTACCATTATCCTTATCTCATCACAAATATTATTATTACTAATAATAATTATATTAGTTTTATGTTGATTCTTCCCCCCAAAGAATTCCTTCCCAACTCTTCCCATTTTTTTCTCATCCTAATTGTATTTATATAAAAATAGAGTGACGATTTACTTAATTACACAATACTAAAGTAAAGAACATTGAATAAATACTGATTTGGGATAGGAGAAGGAGATTGCCATACTAAAGTTATATTATAGTAACATGTCTTCCAAACAGAATATTTTTCTACTTATAGCCATACAGTCTTTTTGAAACCCACTTAGGGTTATTTTAGAGTCAGATATTTGTAGACTATCACTACTTACTTGAGAGATAACTCACAGTCCTAATTAGACAGAAAAGTAAAATACATAGACAAGGTTACCACATTAGCCTTGCAGGTTGTGCACTGCACAATTCCAGAGCATGCCATTCACAGAGATGGTGATGCGAGTGATGCCTCTGATGTTGTACAACAAAGCAATCTGCATGTTTGGAAGTACTGGAAACATTATAGGAAGAAATAAAGAGCACTTCACTAAAAGTGTTAGATAGACCCATAGTCATCTCAAAGAAATTTTATTTTTAAATTAAGTTTTTCCTGGAAACCATGAGTGTTAAGAAGTAATTTGAATAAAAAGAGAGATAATTTCTCAGTAAGGAATTGATTTCACAATCAGTATTCAGTTTCACAAAAATATACCATTGGAAATGAGAAAATTTAATTTAGAACATGGACTTAGAAAGTATATAAAGAATGATTCAACTAGTAGAAAAGGTAAAGATATGGGAAATAATTAAAGATAAGATATGAATCTGGCAATAGTGAATATAACTTGAATTCTCTTAGCACAAAACACCTAGTGCTGTGTAAAAAAGAAGAAAAACATCTTTTAAACACACTGCTTACCTCATGAGATAATAAAGAAGAGCACCAGCCTTCCAATATTGTGACTATTCAAAATGTACTGAATGTTCTAGCCATTGTAATTAGCAAAGAAAAACAAATAAAAGTTATAAGGATTGTAAACAAAGAAACAAATGGACTATTGTGCATATTGTATGGTTGTTTATAGAGAAGAATCCAAAAGACTACAAATTATTAGAACCAAGAATCTAATAAGGTTGTTAGATAAAAGATCAATATACAAAAAAAAAGTCAATTACATTCCAATATACCAACAACAGAGACTTAAAAAATATTATTTTTAAAAAGATATAATTTATAAAAAAAACAAAAATAGTGTCTAGAAGTAAGTCTAATAAAAGACTGGCAAGATTTTTATGAAGAAAATTATAAAAATCTATTGAAATGTCTAAAAGAGGACCTAGATACATGGAGAGTTATACCATGTCCATAAAAAAATAAATTCAGTTTCCTAAAGATGTAAACATTCCTAAAATTAACTATAAACATAATATAATTCCAATTCAACCCAACCAAACAAATGTGAGTAGTAGAACAGAATTGAGTTGCTGGTATTTGAGGTGAATCTGAAATTCTTTGGGGAGCCTGGTAGAGTTACCAGTACTTCTAAGATAAAACCTGTACTTCTAAAAAATAAAACCTGTAAACTCTATTATCGAAAGGATGAAATGCTCAGATATGTACTGCAAACAGGAAGCTATTTTATTTACCAAGAACTGGAATACTTATGTCAATATTAAGAAAGGAAGAATGATTTCTTGGCAAAGGAATTGCTGTCTCAATTGCAAGATGGCATTTTTCATTTGTGACTCAAAAGGGAAGTCTGGAATACATGCTCCATGCCTAAGATCTAGAATCTATGTTTCCAGATCTAGAGAGGAGAATGTTTTTAGCAAGTGCACCCTGCCACACATGAGAGCATCGAAAGCATCCAGAGGTATCTGAATGACTATACTTCACCCAAAGGCCACTTGTTAAACTATAACAGACATGCCACCTGTCCTTCAGAGGCCAATAGGTGATCTTTGAACAGCACTGGAGTTAAAAAGTAAACCTATGCTTCACGTTTTTGCATTGTTGTAACTAAAATACAACAACTGACTTAACATAAGTATGCAGTCAATGTTTGCTTCTAAGATTGGCTCAGTGTTTACATTTTAAAGGAAGAACACATTTATTATGAAAAAGATTTCCCAAATAGTCTTATTGCTTTTGAAGCAGCTTTTAAAACTATAATACTATGTAATCAACCAAACTTTCTCTACTGGCTATTACCTTTCCAACTCTATACCCATGAGTTTGTGATATTTTACAGTGAAAACAGGCTCAGTTCAAAACACAAGATTATAGATGCTCTTTTTAAGTGTCATATTATTGCTGTTTTCATTAAAATTATGAATTCTAAAGAAGACTGATAAAGATAAAATCCTTGGGCAATAAGTTGTGTTTTTTTTTTTTCAAATAGGGATCATTCAGAATATGGAAAAATCTCAGACTAGTGACGTGATTGGTGTTTCCTTTCAACATTTTCTTCTGTGTTTCTGGCTCACCCTCTTACCCAGCTTTTCCTCTCATACATCCTTTTCATTGTTAGAAAGAGGTAATAGACAAAAACTAAAAACTTCATGGAAAGCACATATGGAAATCTGTTTCCTACAATATAAGCTTTAAATGTAATTTAGCTTTCTATTTACTTTTCTGTTGTCTTGCTCACTAGTTGCTAAAAGTAAGTAGAATTTGAAAAGGGTGAAAACAGTAAGGATATAGGTGACTTGAAGAGATCAATTTAATTGAGTTAACATTTATAGAATACTCTATCCAACCACAGCAGAATATGCATTTTCTCAAGTGGAATGAAATGGAAACCATAATGGAATTAGGCTAAAAAATAAATAACAGAAGGATAGCTAGAAAACCCCCAAATATTTGGAAATTAAACAACATACCTCTAAATAACCCATGAGTCAAAGAAGAAATCTCCAGAGAAATTTGAAATGTTTTGAATTTAAAAAATAAAAACACAGTTTACCAAAATTTGTGGAACAAAGCAAAACCAGTCTGCTTAGAGGGAAATTTACAGCATTAAATGCATATGCTAGACAAGAAGAAAGATCTGGGGCACCTGGGTGGCCCAGTCAGTTGAGCAATCGACTCTTGATTTCAGCTCAGGTCAAGATCCCAGGGTAGTGGGATTGAGCCCCACATCAGACTCCATAATGAGCACGGAGCCTGCTTGGATTCTCTCTTTCTCCCTCTGCTCCTCTCCCTTGTCTGTGCAGTCTCTCTCTCTCTCGAAAAATAAAAAAATTAATTTTAAAAAAAAAGAAGAAGAAAGATCTAAAATCAAAAGCTAAGTTTCCACCTTAGGAAACCAGTGAAAAGAGTGAAATAAAACTGATTAGCAAGCACAGAAAAAAATTTCAATTTACATACAACCCAATCAAAGAAATGCAAATTTTAAAATATCACTTTCCACATAGTGAATTAAGAAATTTATATTTCTAAAATATAATACCCAGTGCTGGTAGGAGTGAGGTAAACAGGCACCACATATTGGTGCAACCCTTTTGAAAAAGAAATTTGGCAATGTAGCTTTAATGTAACTTTTCCTTGTCCTGGTGTTTCCATTTTAATGATTACAAAGAAATAATCCCAGATTAAGAAAATATTTAAATCACAAAGATATTCATAAAAGTATTATTTATAACAGCAAAAATTTGAAAATAGCCCAAGTGTCCAAATACATGTGGCATTAAGTAGAACAAAGTATATGCACTTGCTGGAACAGTATGTGGTCATGAAAATTGATGTTTTGGGAGAATTTCTAATAATAATAATAATAGTAAGTGAAAAAGAGTATGGAACAAAAATTGTATGAATACAAATAAGATCAGAAAGAAATGTGCCAAAATGAAAACTAGTTTCTTGGGATGATGAGTTTGCCCTTCTTGCCGTTATTCTACATTTCCCAAAGACCCTTGAAGGACATGATGGATTTGCTCATGAGTTTTGGAGATACATGGCTTGCATTATAGTCTCAGCTCTGCTGCTAGTCTCAATTCTCATTTGTTAAAGTGAGGATGATGACTAAAGTTCTCCTCCTAGGTGACTGCAAGGATTGAAGATAATGTATGTAGAGTGTTTAGCACAGGGCCTGCCATACATTGAGTCCCCAGTAAATGCTAGCTATCATTATTGGTTATAATAAGGGAGAAAAAAGCCCTATCAAAATTTCAAGTTCATTCACATTTGCACAGGGGAGTTTTTACATCTATATACGACTCTATTTACTTATCCCTTTGGATGATATACATATTCAAGACATTTATTTACTGATTGAAGGATATTTTGAGTCCATAAAGGGGCAATTGAATATCCTTTTGTGTAAAAGAAAGAAAGAAAGAAAGAAAGAAAGAAAGAAAAGAAAGAAAAGAAAAGAAAAAAGAAAAGAAAAGAAAAAAGAAAAGAAAAAAGAAAAGAAAACATATGCTAGGAAGCCTTAAGTGTACTGAACTCTCTGTGTGTATTTAAAAGTACTATATCCAGGACCACACCAGTGAGACGGAGAAAAGAATTTGAAGCTACTGGCTTTAGCTACTTATTACCTCAAGTGTGCAGGTTTTGTTTTGTTTTGTTTTTTCAGAGTAAGAGATAGTAATCTGTACTTCCTTCTTTTCCCCTGCTGGCTGGATGTGAGGCCAGAGAAATGATAGTTTCACAGAACAAATTTCCTATAGGGTCATTAGTAGACTAAGAAATCCCCTGATGCCTCAGGATTCTTTTTAATAAAAATTTCAATGTTGTTTAAACAGTGTTAATACAATTCTCCATATTTTTGTCACCAAAAACAGAATTCTGTCGATAATAGGAATATCATGTATTCTAACAATTATTAGTAATTTTAAAGAAGATTCCTTCTCTGCTTGCAATAAAACTTGCATTTACTCAAAGATTCCTGAAAGAGGGAAGAAAGTGGGAAAATGATGTACTATCCCTTTATGATGAAGAAATCTTCTATAGTTATGTTACAGAGACCAACTGCATGCACGAAAAAGTGCTTGGACTTCACCAAAACGATGAATATTTTTGTATTGATTTTGTGTTAACTTTGGCTTTGAGGTTTTAATTCCTCAAATTTCATAGGGAATATTTCTGTGAGTAAATAGCATTTATAAGTAGAGAAGGTTTAAGGTAGAAAATTGAAGGTGTTATTTTGAATTTTGCACGAACATAAATGAACTTTTTATTATAGCCTTGGATGTCTATGTCTATGGACTTCCAATGTCTTTTACCACTCATTTGCAGGGTTTTTTTTTTTTTTTTAAATAATGTTTATTTACCTGAGAGAGAGAGACAGAGAGAGAGAGACACTTGATCTTAGCCAAAAGGCCGAGAAGCGATTAGAGAGAGAAAGAGATAGAGAAAGAGAGAGACAGAGAGCAAGTAGGGGAGGGGCAGAGAGAGAGGGAGACACAGAATCCAAAGCAGGCTCCAGGCTGTGAGCCATCAGCACAGAGCCTGACGCTAGGCTAGAACCCACCAACCTGGAGATCATGACCTGAGCCGAAATGGGATGCTCAACCGAGCCACCCAGTTGCCCCTCACGTGCAGGTCTTTAAAATGCATTGATACCCTGAAGGTATTACTTGAGCTGTAAGCATTGTGTAATGAAGTTCTTCTGATATTCCTAGTAACTGAATCTCTCTTCTATGGTGAGGTCCATCATACTGAATTTAGGGTTAAAGCAAATGGTGTCAGAGATTTGCCCTCTAAATTGCATTGTAACCTTGTGAGGTTTAAATTAAAAATTCTCAGAAATATGTTTACATTTGAAATTGCAGTGCAATTTTTCAGGGAAATTAAGGGAAATATCCAGGGAAATTAAGATCTATCATGTTAAAGTTAGACCAGAAGCATAGCTAGCTTAATAAGTAGTTTGAATACATTGTCCTATATTATTTATTTTGAAATCCTCCCTATAGACAAAGGTGTTTTTTTTTTTTAAATCAAATTGTTTCTTTAGGAAATTGTGGTCTTTAAAAAACTGTTTTTCTAATATTTTGAGAATAGTTTCTTTGATTTTAAACTAAAGAGCCAGAAAATTTTAGCAAAACATTTGTATTCTTGATTGCTGATGTAAGAGTCACTGGACACAGAGAAAGCTCAATCCCAATTCAGTCACTAACCCTAACAAGCTGTCTAACTTTGAATACCCTCGAGCCTACAGTAGATATGCTTTAGGTTTTAAATGTATAATCTCAATGGTCCTCAGTTGTTGTTGTTGGTTTTTTTTTTTTTCATGTTGAAAAAGGAGACTGGCCTAAATAACTTCCAAGGTCTTTCCTACACTAATGTTTTATCATGATAATTACAAATTATCTAAAGTTACAATACTGATGGTAAGTGTTCTTTAAAATATCCTGCTTCTCTTGGGGATTTCTTTCTGTTTATTGTTTCAACTGTAACCTTGTGTAAATGATTCCTAAACCTGTATCTGGAGACTTCACTGCTCTGCTAAACTCCGAAGCCAGATTAACTGTCTGCTGGAGGTGACTAGCCTGCTATTCTATCTAAATCAACTTTTTCTAAATGCAATCGGCCATTTCCTATTGGTCCACCTCCCAGACTAGCTGGTTCTCCTGGTTCTCCTATTCTGAAATTTCCTGGTTCTCCTATTTCTGAAAAAGAAACTATCACTTTTTTCAACTAACCAGATTCAGAGCCACCAAGTCATTCTTAACTTCTTTGGCCAATCCCACCACCAAACGATTACAAAGTCCTGTCAATTCTTTGTTTTTGTTTTTTTTTCTCAATCGCTCTCTGTTTTTCCATTTTCCCTATCACCACCTTGGTTTGGACTCAGCTCTTGTCATAGACAAGCCCTTCACTTCTCTTCTAGATCCTCTCTTCTCTTATCTATTATATGCCATTTCCAGATAATGACAACTATAATAATGTAATTTCCCAACACAAATCAGCCTGACTCACCAAAGCCTTTAACTGGTCTTAGTATACTTTTTCCTCCCCGTCTCCTCCTGATCCCCTGGATTCCCTTCTAATGGATGCTACTCATTGTGAACATATAGGTGTGGCCTGAGCATTTGTGTGACCAGCACCAGCAAGGCTTGCCTATATCTGCCACCACAGCCATCCAAACCTACCCAATCTTAGGACCGAGTTTGGTCCACATCCTTCACATAGCTCTTCTCACCTCCCAAGCCCAATGTGTTCAACCTGCTGCTAATTGCCTACTTTATATGCCACTCTTCAGGTCCTGCTTTATCATATTCTGCCTTAAGCTGTTCTATTTTTGAAATAAAAATGCAACCATAACAATTATATGGTATTGCTAAAATTTTAGAAGCCAGAAAAACAATCATCTCTAACATATTGATATATCCCATGCCTTTTTCATATGTATATTTCCCATAGTTATAATTGAAACATAAATATAATTGTGTTTCCTGGTTGTTTTTTTCCCCACTCAATGGATAAGAAAAAAAAAACTATAGTTGAGGATAATATAGTATAAATACAATTGTGCTTCCTGGGTTCCCCCCCCCCCCCCCACTCAGTACATAAGGGGAAAAACAACATAGTTGAGAATAATATAGTAATACAAAGGAGGATAGAAGGACTACCAGCCCAGTTGGAGGGGGAGGTGTCACAGCAGTTTAACTGAATTTTTGAGGATTTGCCAGAGTTAGCCAGAAGGAGAGAAGGCGCATGAAGTTCCATTGTCCATCTCAAAGACCACAGGTAGCTCACTGTGGGTGGGGCTAGAGAGCTTGTGGCAGGGAGCTGATTGATACATCACAGAAGGTCTGAGCGCCAAGCAAGCAGCATGAATTCCATCTGTCAATGATGGGGAGCCACGAAATATGCTAATAGGTGCTTGGGCCAAATACACTGATGAAATTGCTAACTTTTGATGACATATACAGCTGTCTACTCAATATTCAACCTCCTTTTCTTTCCAGTAGGAGCCTGGTTTTGTTCAGAGTGGCAACAAGCCCAACTAAAATATTCACCTCCCTATGGGGCTCCTGAGTGGCTGAGTCAGTTGAGCATCCGACTCTTGATTTCAGCTCAGGCCATGATCTCGCGTTTTGTGGGATCAAGTTCCACACAGCAAGTGCAGAGCCTGCTTGGAATTCTCTCTCTCCCTCTCTCAAAATAGATAAATAAACATTTGAAAATAAAATACTCGCCTCCCCAGATTTCCTTTTGACCTGCAGAAGCCACAGCACGCAGTTCTGGACAATTAGATATAAGAAGGTGTATAAGGCTGCTGGGAAAGCTTTTTAAGACTAACCCGGAATATATCTTTTTCCCTTCTCTTTTTTTCCATTTCTCTTGCCTAGAATGGGGACACATGTCTTAGAGGTAGAGCAGCCGTATTTTCACCATGAGGAAGAAAACCACACAAGTCCTGATGACCTTCTCGCGCAGCTGCACTAGTACCAGATTCTATGCCTCCTGTACACCTTTTATCATGAGAAGAAAATCAATCTGTTTGGTTAAGCTACTGAGTTGGGTTCATGCAACTGACTGTAATCCTGTCTAATATCATATCCATTTCTTGGGGGTTTGAAATGAACTTAGTGTTAAAGATTCTGAGAAGTCTGTTTAACTTAACGTTAAGATTATTTGACTACAGAACTCTTTTCCTCAGAACACTTCGTATATCTCACTGTACAAGAGTGTTCTGCAGAAGTTTGGAAAATGCGACTCTGTTTGTGTTGATCTAGTAGATGGGTAATTGTGACATTTCACAGGATAGGGAATATGGGAGGAATGACATGTTAGGGGAGAAAGATGATGAGTTTAGTTTTGAATGTGTTGAATTTGAGGTGTCTAAGTAGAGCTGTTCATTGACAGTTGGATATTCATCCCTAAATCTCATAAGTGAGATTGAGTAATAAGCAGGAAGATGGCGGTTAATAAACTGTGATTGTCAAAGTAGAAAACATTCCAGGAGTGTTTTTAACCAATGAAGACATTGGCAGTTTACTGTTGAAATCTTCCTCTAACTGCCTCGTCATGCTACCTCTCTTGTAAAAGGAAATGAAGAAGATTCCACTTAAAATCAGACACACTGGATATGATGAGCACTGAGTATTGTATATAAGTGATGAGTTACTAAATTCTACTCCTGAAACCAATATTATACTACATGTTAATTAACTAGAATTTAAATAAACATTTGAAACGAATTTTAAAAAATTGTAAAAATTAAATAAAATCAGACACACCAGAGTTCAAATCCTAACTTGTCTGCTTACTTAGCTCTACAACCTGGTTCAGGTATCTAACTTCCCCTGAGCTTCAGTTTCTTCATCAAAGAGTTGATGACCTAACCTTGGATAGTTGTGAGAATTGTAAAGTGTCTGGAAGTTATAGCTGCTCCACCAGTGTGGAGCTTCCCTCTCCCTCTAGCTAGAGAAGATTTATTGCTTCATACTTTCATTTCCTGTGTGATGCTTTCATAGATGTAGTGTAACATTTAAAATGCAGCCAGGGTAGGGGTGCCCAGGTGGCTCAGACAGTTAAGCGTCTGACTCTTGATTTTGGCTCAGGTCATGATGTCATTCATGGTCAGGTCGTGAGATCAAGCCCCAGGTTAGGCTCTGAGCTGGGCATGGAGTCTGCTTAAGATTCTCTCTCTCCCTCTCTCTCTCTCTCTCTCTCTCTCTCTCCTTCTGCCCCACCTCCACATTCACTAATGTACTGTCGCACTCTCTCCCTCTAAAAAAAGAAAGGAAGAAAGGAAGTTTAAAATTAAGCCAGGACAATGGTTTAGCTTCTGCCTATTAAATATTTCTATATAACTTGAAGATGAAATTCCAGAGCAGGTCAAAAGAGAGTGTATGCATGTGATGGATTTGTATTTTACCATTGTGTGTATTTAACAAAACTTAAAGTGCTTCCTGTGTCTTGCTCTTGCCTACTACTTCATAAATATTCACTCATTCAATATTAACAATAGCCTTATTAATTAGGTGCTATTATGATTGCCATATGGCAGCTGTGGAAATAGTTGCACATACAGGTTAAATAAATTGCCCACAGTCACACAGCTAGTAGGTGGCAGGGCCAGGATCAAACCTGGGAAGTCAGACCAGTCCATGCTCCTAACCACAACACTATTACGTAAAAGACACGAATGGATGGAAGGATTCATCCATATTGTTTATTGGATCCTCACGGGGCCTTTAGTAATTGTTTCTTTGTCTATTTTCTTACAGTTAAAAGAGTAATAATTTGTCTCTGACATCTTTTCATCAGTGTCAGAAATAGCAGTATGTACGGAAAGTTCTAGTTAAGAGCCACTTACAGGAGAAAGCGTTTAAAATTTGTGTCAATACAGTACTGTCCAGAGTAGCTAGATCTGCAACAACAAAACTGCTCTTGTTTGTTCGAACTTTCTAGGCTCCATATAATTAATTTAAACATGAGAGAGCATGCGTGCATTTTTTTTTTTTTTTAAGAAAAGTACTGCTTACCTTCCTGGAAGAGTACATGTAGTTTCAAAGGCTCTCACTCCCTTCCTAGGAATGAGCAGCTGTAGCCAGGAAGCACATGAAATAAGAAACAGTGCCAGTGGCAGGAGGCTTAGATTAAAGCTTAAGGGAATTCCCAAGATGATGCTTTTAAAGGGCATAGACCAGGTAGGAAACAAAATATAGGATTATTTCAATGGAAAGAATTCTCCGTTTAATTTTCTCCCAGTAGTCTTCTAGTTCCAAGAGAGATAAGATAGTATTCATGGAAAATTGATGGATAAACAATGATTTTTTTTTTCCCAATCTGGAAACCATGTTCTATCTCCAGTGTATATTTATTGGATGATCTAAATTTGGCACTTATATCTTTCATATCACTTTCTCTGTAAATGCACGCAACTATTTCTGTTCCCTCCCTCACACTGATGCTTCAAGGATAAATGAGATCATGTTTACAGTTTCACGGAGGAAAGATACTAGGTACACTAAAAATATCACCATTGCCAAGTTCTTCCTTTCTTTGCAAATGTATAGTAATACCACATGTATACAGTGTTGTTGAAGTGTCAAATTTTCCATAGAAGTGATTTTTTTTTTTTTCAGAAAATAGATACTTATCCCATTCAGGACCAACAGTTGTTTTTAGAAGTTTTCACCATTTTTCCAATTTTCCAATTTGAGTTTGTTGATTTTTTTCTTTAAACTCATATTTATTGAATGCTTACCACCTTCAATGTATTTTAATAGAACTCTTCTGATTAGACAAAATGTATTTTATCTTTTATCAATAACTCTTTAAGACATCAATATATGAAAAAGAGATTTGTTTTTAATGTTTATTTATTTCTGGTACAGAGAGAGACAGAGCATGAATGGGGGAGGGGCAGAGAGAGAGGGAGACACAGAATCAGAAGCAGGCTCCAGGCTCTGAGCTGTCAGCACATCATGACCTGAGCCAAAGTTGGTCGCTCAACTGACTGAGCCACCCAGGCGCCCCTGAAAAGGGGATTTTTTTTTAAATATATGAAATTTATTGTCAAATTGGTTTCCATACAACACCCAGTGCTCATCCCAAAAGGTGCCCTCCTCAATACCATCACCCACCCTCCCATCCCTCCCACCCCCCATCAACCCTCAGTTTGTTCTCAGTTTTTAAGAGTCTCTTATGCTTTGGCTTTCTCCCACTCTAACCTCTTTTTTTTTTTTCCTTCCCCTCCCCCATGGGTTTCTGTTAATTTTCTCAGGATCCACATAAGAGTGAAACCATATGGTATCTGTCTTTCTCTGTATGGCTTATTTCACTTAGCATAACACTCTCCAGTTCCATCCACGTTGCTACAAAGGGCCATATTTCATTTTTTCTCATTGCCACGTAGTACTCCATTGTGTATATAAACCACAATTTCTTTATCCATTCATCAGTTGATGGACATTTAGGCTCTTTCCATAATTTGGCTATTGTTGAGAGTGCTGCTATAAACATTGGGGTACAAGTGCCCCTATGCATCAGTACTCCTGTATCCCTTGGGTAAATTCCTAGCAGTGCTATTGCTGGGTCATAGGGTAGGTCTATTTTTAATTTTCTGAGGAACCTCCACACTGCTTTCCAGAGTGGCTGCACCAATTTGCATTCCCACCAACAGTGCAAGAGGGTTCCCGTTTCTCCACATCCTCTCCAGCATCTATAGTCTCCTGATTTGTTCATTTTGGCCACTCTGACTGGCGTGAGGTGATATCTGAGTGTGGTTTTGATTTGTATTTCCCTGATGAGGAGCGACGTTGAGCATCTTTTCATGTGCCTGTTGGCCATCCGGATGTCTTCTTTAGAGAAGTGTCTATTCATGTTTTCTGCCCATTTCTTCACTGGGTTATTTGTTTTTCGGGTGTGGAGTTTGGTGAGCTCTTTATAGATTTTGGATACTAGCCCTTTGTCCAATATGTCATTTGCAAATATCTTTTCCCATTCCGTTGGTTGCCGTTTAGTTTTGTTGGTTGTTTCCTTTGCTGTGCAGAAGCTTTTTATCTTCATAAGGTCCCAGTAGTTCATTTTTGCTTTTAATTCCCTTGCCTTGAAAAGGGGATTTTAATTTGCTTCAAGGATAATATCAGCCGACACCACAAAGCTGCTAATGCATTTTTAGGCTACAGAAACGTAAGCCCTAGACCTAAGTTAAGGGACCCCAGTTCTGTTTTATTCTACACCAATACAGATAAACCCGGAGTTGAGTCCTAGATGCACAATATAAGAACAACATTGACAAATTGTAGTATATCTGAAAGGGGGGATTAGGATGGTGAAAGTTTTGAAAATCATGCCAAATGGACTATTAAACACTTGGAGAAAAGAATAGTTAAGAGGAGCAATAAAATTTGACTTTATCACGGGAATCTACCCCCCCAAAACCAAGAGCACACTGTATACACAGTATGTTAGCTAACATGACAATAAATTATATATATATGTATATATATATGTGTGTGTGTGTGTGTGTGTGTGTGTGTATAAATTTGACTTCAAGTCTCTGAATATCTATCAGAAAAGAAATTGGACCTATTCTGTATAATTGCAGAAAGCTAAACTATGAACATAAGTAGAGCTTTTTTAAAAAAAATTGTAATGTTTATTATTTATTTTTGAGAGAGAGAGAGAGAGGGAGGGAGCAAGGGGAGGGGCAGAGAGAGACACACAGAATCCAAAGTAAGTTCCAGGCTCTGAGCTGTCAGCACAGAGCCTGATGCGGGGCTCGAACTCACAAACTGAGATCATGACCTAAGCTGAAGTTGACTGGTTAACTGACTGAGTCACCCAGGCACCCCTGAACATAGTAGAATTTTAAGAAGAGAGATGTCATGGTCATATAGAACACTACCAAAAATGAAAAGGACTGCTTTTGAGGCTTTTGTTTACTGAGGTTTCTAGAACAGAAGCTGGATGATTATTGGACAGAGATTTTGTGAAGAGGGTAAGCATAGGCTCAAAGGGTTCCTATGGGGTAAGCTTAGGCTCAAAGATCCCTAAGGTCTTCTCTGATGTTGAATATTCTAGATTCCATCAGGAACCTGACTCATTGTGATAAGTTATAACAGGGTGATACCTTTTCAGCCTTTTGGTGCTTTGCTTCTGCACTGAAAGGCCTCACTTAGACTGCTGTGTATTTTTTTGTCCTTATGGTTACTTTTTATAGTTCTCTCATTCTCCTTATTACCAGCTTGCCTCAACTCATTCCTTGTTTTAATGTCATCCCACTTCATTCTAATTTGTTACTTCTAATATGTTGTGGTCTAAGAAAACAGCATAACCAAACTTATTAACATTGCATGAATAATTTAAGTGAACATCTGAAGAGCTCTCCCATGAATAAGGTCTTTAGTGCATGGATTTTTTGCCATCTATTTTAGTTCTTAACAACCCTTTTAGCTTTCTTCCAAATTCCTGGGAGTATTCTAGATTTAATTTGTCAAATATGTGGCTTCTGGAAACTTGTTATTGAAATTTCATAGGTTTTCTACGCTTCCTACTAATTCATAAAATTAAAAAAGAAAATTCTGAAAACATTACTGAAATTTTATAAAATAATCATAAGCAATGACATACAACTCATTACTGAGCATGATTTTCCTTATTTTTTTTTAAATTTTAATGCTTATTTGTTTTGGAGAAAGAGTGCAAGCAGGAGAAGGGCAGAGAGGGAGGGAGTTACAGAACTGAAAGCAGGCTCCAGGCTCTGAGCTGTCAGCACACAGCCCTACCTAGGGCTCTAATTCACTGAACCTCGAGATCATGACCTGAGCCAAAGTCGAAAGCTTAATGGACTAAGCCACCAGGCACCCAAATTTTTCTTATGTAGTTAAACTTCCCCTGGACAGCTTCTTCAAAATGGAAATAAAATTTATAGCTAGACTGTATAACCAAATGAAATTGATTAGAATGCTAATTACTTTTCTCTCCTGAGCTGCTTTGTATGGAAGGTATTGGTATAAAGGGTACAGGTTCCTTTAGAATATGAGGAATCATTCTGGTTTCATTAGTTTTCTTCTTAGCCCTGTTCTTAGTATATAGCAATAATTTTAACATAACTCAATAAAAAATATTTAATGAAAATTTGTTATATCTAGCAGGTGCTCTCAGTTAAGTATAATGAATATAAGAAAAACACAATAATGTTTTGTATGGACTAAATATGAAAGACTGCTTTGCCATTGTCTTGTTAAAGGGAACAAGAATCAGTTATAGAGCAATCAAGGAAGTATATTTTCAAGTCAGGATTGGTGCATATAGTAAATGTTTCTGAAATTTGTAATGAGAAGTTCTGCCTCAATACAGCAGACTCAGGTTAATGATAAATGTGCTTCTCTTTCTTTCTTTCTTTCTTTCTTTCTTTCTTTCTTTCTTTCCTTCATTTGCTTTGGCTATTAGGTTAATATTGGTGCCACAATTCCTTGACTGTTATAATTTCCTAGCATTTATTTGGTAAAAAGAATAATTTAGAGAGGTGTTTCAGTGACTCCAATGGGAGCATAGCCATAAGACGTGAAGAAAGTCCCAACGTTGCCAATATTTGAAAACTCAAAAGGCTTATTTTCTAAAGTGTTATACAAATTGCTGCCCCATACCTTTTGCCACTCCCCAGTATTGGTCAGAAGAATAATTTTAATGCCTCCCAAGTGGATGAAGCTGATCTCATCCCATTTCTTCCTGGGAGATACAAACTTCTTATATATCCCCAGGTGAGTCTTGAAAAATATGTGCATGAGACCCAAAACTGAATTGTCATCATCAGTAACACACAACTGAATGCTCTCTGTAACGTAGTTAATTTTCTGGAAAATATTCAAAGACACAAAATGAACACAGCAATAAAACATGGTTTTCTACTCAACGTTAGCCTAGCCCCCTGGATGTGTGCATAGAATGGTATTTTCATAGTGCTTGCAAATGTCCCAGACTCCAGTGCGATGTAATCTCCTTCCATAAGCAGCAGTCCTGAGCAATCCTATCCACATTTAGCTGCTTCTGGTTGCTGCTAAATTGCTTGCCTTAACTTAATTCACAACGTCGTTTCACACACACCACAACACAGCGTATATGGAGTGAGAGTACTTGGAAAGACCAGTTTTCTCTTTGAATTGCCCTTGCCTCTAGACAAGGATGTTTTAAACTGCCCATTAGCTAATCCTCTGACCCTTTTCTTTTGGCACCTTGAGTTTGAGTTAGAGGGCACATTTTTACATCAAAATGGATACACCTCGGATAAAGCAAGCATTGATTGTTTAGTCGAGATGCCCTCCCCCGCCCCCCAAAGGCAGCAGAGAAGCAGCGAAGGCCACTTAGCAGTTAGTGCGCTCTCCAAAGCCCATAGCCCGGTGCAGGGCTGGTGGGGTTCCCTTCCTGGATCGTGAGACTCCAGGAGAAGGGGTGGCGGAGATGGGGAGTGGAGAGCAGGGTTTGTTTTGCTGGGGGATGTGGGAAGTAGGCGCTAGCCTGTTTCGCGGTTTTTTAAGCCCCTTGGCATGCCCTGACCTGATCAAGAGGGAGTCAACTGCTCTCTGGAATGTTCCGGGAGAAGGTGGGAGACTGCTTCCCAGAAGAGGCCTGTGGGTGCTGGAGGGCACCAGGGGGGTCACGCAGGGAGCTACAGGGAGAGCGCCGGGAGGGGCACGAGGAAAGCTGGGGGCCGAGGTGACCCGTGCGCGTGGGGGCTAAGGCGGGTGGGATGAGCTGGTAGGAGGCTGCGGGGGCGGCCCGTTGGGCCAGGGGACCCCTCCCCGGGCGGCGGCGGCGGCGGCGGCGACCCGGCAGCGCAGGCTGCACCGCCCCGGCTGTCAAGCGAGCGCGGGGGGCGGGCAGGAGGAAGGGGTGGAGGTGCAAGGGGAGGAGGGCTGGCACCGGAGCGCCGCGGTGTCGGTGCAATAAAAATGCATCCCATGGAACTGCCCATGGAGAAGGACGGGATCGAGGCGCAGCAGCAAGAGGAGGTGGTAAAAGCGGCGGAGGACGGCCGGGAGGCAGCAGCAGCGGCGGCGGCGGCGGCGGCGGCGGCGGCGGCGGCGGCGGCCGGGAAGTGAAAGGTCTCGCAAAGTTCAGCGGCTGCTGCGGGTGCTGAGCCCCGGGCTAGCGGCGGAGGAGCCCGCGGGACCGCTCCGCAGGGGCAGCGCGGCCAGGCCGGCTATGGTCCGGGGGCTCCCGTCGCCCCCGAGGTGCCCGGGCCCCTCCAGGCCGGTGTGCGAGGGTCACCCTACCGCCTGGCGCGGCCCCGGCCCGCGGCTCCCAGCCGCCGGCGCCCGCTGACCGAGCCTGGCGCCCCAGGAGGGGGAAGAAATAAAGAGCCCCAGTTCTTCCTGAGGACTGTTGGCGCTTCATCCCACAGCCGAGAGGGCTCAGCTCCCTCCCGCACCCGCCCGGCCCCGGTCCTCCCGGCTCCTCCCGGCCATGGGGAGCTGCGCGCGGCTGCTGCTGCTCTGGGGCTGCTCCGCGGTGGCCGCAGGTGGGTGGTGACGCTGCAGGGCCCCCACCCTCCTTCCCTCGCTCTTTCTGTTCCCCACCTCGGGACTCGGGGGTGCAGGGTAGTGCGGGCTGGGAGCGCCAAGCTCGGCTCCCGAGGATGAAATGAGTGGCCATGTTCCGCCTCTTTTCCCTGGGTCTCCACAGTTTCAAATACTATTGATTTTTTTTGCAACTGCGATACACATGCCCTTGGCTAACCCGATATCCTGGGTACGCCCTGCCGGAGATACCACGGCCTTGGTTTCTTTCTCGGTTTGGGCTTGTAAAAAACTGCCTTTCCACTTTGTGAGGGAACAAAGGACCAAGCTCGCCATCCCCCGGCACTTCATGGCCTGAGGAATGATGGGGAGGGATGGCCCAGCGACCCTGGGCGCGCGTGGGCCGCGGCCGCCCTCTGGGTGAGAGCTAACCCTGAGGTCCCTGGCCTCACGCTGGGCACTAGGGAACCAGGTAGGGACACCTGGGCGGGGTGTGTGCCCTTTCACAGTGGCAGTGGCTGGAACGCACTGAGACGCCGGGCTGGGGAGATAGGTGGTGACCGCCCTGTGTTGAACGGAGCTGGCTGGCCGCCCCTGGGGAATTGGTACCCTGGCTGAGGCTCCGTGGGAGGTCGGAGGCGGGTCTGCTCCCAGTCTCGGTAACTGGATGACCTGCAGAGGCGTCGTCAGAGGCTCTCTCTCCTACTCCCATCCCGGCTTTCCTGGGCTGCCCTTGGCCACCGGTTCCTAGCGCGCCGTTTCTAAATTCGGGAGCCTCTTCCGTTCCTCTCCCTCCCCCGTACGGGTCACCTGGTTTCCAGTTAGGGGTTAGCGCAGCTCAGGGTGTGAGGAGGAAAGAAAGTGAGGGACTCTTCAGCCATCCAGTCTCTCAAACGTTTCTCATTCGCTCTAGAAAGGGGAGTGTGGGCTGGAGGGACCGACTGGTGGGTAGAGAGCATCCGCGCACTTGTACCTTCCCTAAGGCTTCTTCTCCTCTGCCCCCAGAGACGCTGGCACACAGTTAAAAAAAAAAAGTTTTAGAATCTTCACCCCAAATCAGTGTGACTCATAGGAGCATCCTTGCTATACTTGAATAGTCATTTCTTTAGGGATATCCAAGTATTTTTGTCCACCGATTATCTGGTCCCAATCTTTTCTGTACTTATTAGTTCGGAGGCGTTTAAAAGTATTCAATACTTCCCCAAGGAGCCATTAAAGGTCTAAGGTTTTACTTGAATTCTGAGGAGTACAGGAGTACACGTGCACCCCTGCCTGCACTTCACACATGCTCCCCGACCACAAAGTGAACTTTACTGAACCTTTCCCTTTTCAAACCATGTTATGGCAAAAACATGCAAGCAATCAAGAGGTTGTAAATAAATATCACAAGGCAAGTGTTTCAAGTCAAAAATACTTGTACGAGCAGTATATGATTTTCCCCGAAATGCTTTACAGGTGAGTCATAGCACACTGTGTGTTTGGGTGATCCTGGCCACAAGCAACTGTTGCCCAGCTAATCAGAACAGTGGCAAGCAGAGTCTAGGCATAATGCACATTTGAATTTGCCATTTAAAACATATGCCTAAGGAAGCCCTTTCTTTTGGTTGCAGAGGTTATGTGGGGCTGGTGGTTGTCAGTCAGCGTGTGAAATGTCTCTGTTTTAGTCTAAGCTGTCATTTGGCTTCTCCAACAGTACAGTGACAATAGTTCGGAGGTGCTCTCTCTTAAGTAGCAGAAACATTCAATTAGCCAGAATTTAGGGTTTAACTTCCTTTTCCTTCTTTCCTTCTCTGTTTTAACTTTTAAAATAGATGATTTTGCTTAGGGTATTCATAATTAAAATGACAAACCCAAATTAAAGGATTAAAATATGTAGTCAGGATGTTAATAAGTGGATAATGTTTATCATTTTAAGTAATTTTGAAACATTAAAGTCTGTTGGACCTTTGTTTGGGTGGAAGCACATGTTTCTTTAAGAAGGTGTTTTAGTTCACAGATAATGTTTAAAGGTGCTGTTAGTGGTGGCCAGACTGTACACATTCTCCTGTTAAGCAAACAGGCAACGACTATATAACCTGTCATAGGTTGCAGCACTCAAGAGGCAGAGAGCATGTCAAATAGGCCTTTCTGCCATTTGGCAGTTGAGAGAGGTTTTTTTTCCCTTAGTTATATTTACTAAATATTAAAAATAGACATTATGCATCTGAGCTTCAGTGATGTCTAGCTTTGCTACCCGAAGTGAGATCCCATTGGATATGGATTAAGTATCTCCTATTGCTTTTCCTAGGGAATTGGCTCCCTCACATTTTTGGCTTAAAAATATAATAGAATTCTATATTTCCTCCTTAATGTCTTCTAATAAGCATGTTACATAATGCTAAGGACTTAAATTATATTTGAAAGACTAAATTGGGTGATCTTAAACACACTATTGTTTTTTGGTATTATTTAAGTCATGGCTTCAAAACAAAGAAGTGTATTTCAAATATAGAGAACATTTAGAAAGCAAAGTACTTAAAAGGTTGAGGCCCATTTTTTTCCCCCCAGTGTTTCCATTTCCCTTCCCTTCGCCCTTTATCTGAAATGATTTTTCCCTTTTTATGTGAATTTTATAACCAAACATGAAATGTGTGCACGCACACATGCACACTCACATGCTTGTATGTATCAATCCAGAACCGTATCCATGCCCAAATTTGGTAGAATTTCCTCTTTACCAGAAGTCTTAAGCTCTTTGGGGGTAACTTGACTGTCGAAGACAGACTAGGGTGACAGAAGAGCTTTCCAGATGGGTTTGTCTTGAATAACATATGCTTTCCCTTCCCTAGGACTGAGTGGAGTAGCTGGAGTGAGTTCCCGCTGTGAAAAAGCCTGCAACCCTCGGATGGGAAATTTGGCTTTAGGGAGAAAACTCTGGGCAGACACCACCTGTGGTCAGAACGCCACTGAGCTGTACTGCTCCTACAGTGAGAACGCTGATCTGACTTGTCGGCAGCCCAAATGTGACAAATGCAATGCCGCCCAGCCTCACGTGGCTCACCTGCCAGCTGCCATGGCAGACTCATCCTTCAGGTTCCCTCGCACGTGGTGGCAGTCCGCTGAGGATGTGCACAGAGAAAAAATCCAGTTAGACCTGGAAGCCGAATTCTACTTCACTCATCTCATTATGGTGTTCAAGTCCCCCAGGCCAGCAGCCATGGTGCTGGACCGCTCCCAGGACTTTGGGAAGACGTGGAAGCCTTACAAGTACTTTGCAACGAACTGCTCGGCTACGTTTGGCTTGGAAGATGATGTTGTCAAGAAGGGAGCGATTTGCACTTCGAGATACTCCAATCCCTTTCCGTGCACTGGAGGAGAGGTAAGAGCACACGTTTAACTCTACACTGTAAGTAAGGTAGAAAAATGTTACCAGCCCACATTTTTTTTAAAGCATGAAGGTATACTTGTAGCAACATGAATGAAATTAGAATTTTTCATGAGCTTTATTTGTCATAAATTATTTCTCACCCTTAGATATGGACGCGTAGTCATTTTCAAGCAGGTTGGCCACTGGCTGGGTTTAAGGTGGAATTCTAAGGTTTTAATTTTTTTTTAATTTGAAGAAAGCGTAGACACACAACATCCTCACTCGATCTTAGAGGTTTGAAAGGCTAATAATTTCTTCAGTTAGCGGGTCTACTCACTGTGCTTCCGAAGGGGCAAGAGTTACTGAGACTGCCTGTTCCTGGGGTCCACACATGCTGGTATCTTCCTGAAACTGTTAACATAAATAGGAAGTAAATAAAAATAAAGCCAAGGGAGAAAAAAAATCTGTTTGTCAGGATACTTTTGTATAACAAGAGTTTTATTGGTAAGATTACAAGAGTGTATAGTAAACAAATGAAGGTAGTTTCTTTTAAGATATAAAAGTTCTTTTTGGACTCAAAACCGTCTCAGTCTCATTTTGCAAAACAGCTTCCTTAGCTACTAGTCCAATTTCTGTGTAGAATGTTTTCTCCTTTTTTCATATTTCCCCTTCCCTAAAGGGGAAACAAGTCTTTTTAATAAGATATACCTAGGAATATATGGATATACCTGGGAAGTTTCCCTCCCCCGTTCCCCAGAGCATTATGAAAACATTTAGAGAAAACTAAGTTAAGTGAAAACAAGTTAAGAGCATAAAATACCTTCATGAGATCAAGAAATATTGATTCAGGGGCACCTGGATGGCTTATTCAGTTGAGCATCTGACTTTTAACTCTTGATTTCAGTTCAGGGCATGGTCTCTCAGTTCCTGGGTTCTAGCCTCACATTGCACTCTGTGCTGACACTGCCGAGCTTGCTTAGGATTCTCCCTCTCCCTCTCTCCCTGCCCCTCCCCCCCTTAATTAAAAAAAAAAAAAAAAACTAAAAAAAAACCCCATGATGCTTCTTTAAAAAAAAAAAAAAGAAAGAAAGAAATATTGATTTAGACTGGTGTCTGGCTGGCTCAGTAGGTAGAGCTCACTCAGGGTCATGAGTTCAAGCCTCACATTGGGTGTAAAGTTTACTTAAAAATTAAAATTAAAATAAAATAAAATGTAATTTAATTTTTAAAATATTGATTCAGAAAAAAGAGAAGAGAGAATATAATCTTTATAATTCTGGTACATATCATGAACACACAGACTAAATAAGTGGTTCTCAACTAGGGGTGATTTTGCCACCACCCCCCACCAAGCCCCCTCCCAGGGGACATTTGGCAATGTCTGAAGACATTTTTGCTGCAGGGAGGGACACTTACTGGCATGTAGTGGGTGAAGGAAAGGGATGCTGCTACACCTCCTATAGTGCACAAGATAGCACCCCACTCCCACTCCTGACAAAGAATTCTTAGCCCAAAATGTTAATAGCACCAAGGCTGAGGAAGCCTGGACTGGGTGTGAGGCATATGTCCCATGCCTGTAGTACTAATGGCTACAAATACTAAGATAAGCTGCCTTCTAGCAGTCCTTTGTATTACTATTCACAGACTTTCCAGATGATTGCACTTAGTGAACATTTTGTGAGCCCCTACTATGTGCCAGGCACTGTAGTCAGTGCCAGTAATCCTGCCTTTGGTTTGGGGAAAGGGTTGCTTGTGAGGGGCCTAATGAAAAAGCAGGTTTGAGAATTTCTTCTTCCTACTACCATAGACACCTATGGACTTTTGCCTTATTACCCACCTCCTTCTTCTGTGTGCTCCCTGCAGACCAGGCCCCGTGCTGCTGGCAGGGGAACCAAGTGGGATGTGGCACAAATAGCCTACAGACTGTGTTTCATTCTTCTTCTTGGTCTCTAAAGCTGGCTTCATATTGTAAACTCGTGTGCACCCTGTCATGATGGACATTTTTAAAGATACCAGACAGGAAAGAAACAGATAAGTTAGACTCATTGTTTTCTTATGTGGAGAACACTTTGTGTTGCAAACAAATGAATGGCTTTGGAATTGATCCACATGCTCATATCGGTTCCCTACATCTCAGTGCTACTGGGCCATGTGTACCTAGGAAGTAGCAAAAATACAGTTTCAGTAACCAGATGGCAGGCATGCTTGCTTAGCAAATATCACATTAACCGTATTATAATGGCCCAGCAATTACTTAGCGATGACTAAAGTAACATTTATTTAACTTACAGTGGAAGCAAAATCTTCTTTAAAGCCAAACTACTTATTGTCATCAATGGTTATTACATCAAATTTCAAGCAGAGAGAGACTAAAATTTACGTTAGATATTTCACCTTTGATCTCCAGTTTTAGTCACCTTTATATCCAGTTAAAAATTGGGGGGTCAGGGCACTTGCGTGGCTCATTTGGTTAAGCGTCCAACTCTTATTTCAGCTGAAGTCATGATCTCACGGTTCATGGGATCAAGCCGCACATGGGGCTCTGTGCTGACAGCTCAGATCCTGCTTGAGATTCTCTCTCTCCCTCTTTCTCTGTCCCTCCTTGGCATGCTCTCTCTTCCTCTCTCTCAAAATAAATAAATAAACATTAAAAAACTTCTTAAAGTTGTTTTTCATTGTAGCTGTTATTTCAGCAGACTTATAATTCAATGGCAAGAAAAAAAATCAAGGAGCATCTGGTTCCCTCTAGAGTGTTTCTGCATATATACTCTAAACCATCATAGAATTTCTTCCTTTCAGAGCACAGGTTTGGGAATGAATCTTTGCCTCCTGAGTTAGAGAGTAGAAGAGAGTCTTCTTCAAAGACAAGGATCAGAGGATGCTTGCCTGGGACTGATTACTGCCTACTTCTCCTGTGTTGCTTTGGAATATAAGTTAGTACTGAGCTACAAATTAATTTTGCAGTACAACTCTACATCCCCAATCTCTATCTTTGGAAACTGGCTGATCAGAAAAATAAGCCAATTAACGTGGGGTCAAATAAGTAGTCTTAAATTTCATTTATTGCTTATTTATAATATTATTATAGACCTGGATCTTCCTCCAATCAATATAAGACTTCTGAGGACTTCTCTAGGTATTTCCTACTACTCAAACTAACATAAATATATCCCAGACTTCATTTTTTTCTATTACTCATTCCAAAATACTTCCTTGGGCTTTTAGGGCCTTAGACCTGTAGCTTCATGTTTAAAAAATCAGATACCTCCATCTTTGGAGTTGAAGGCACCAGTCATCTGAAAGAGGGCTTTTAAAAATATAGGCCCCAAAAGCCACCCAGAAGAATACTCTTTAATTCAAGTTAAATCAAAGTTAAATCTGCTACACAGCAACTTCCTAAGTTGGTCAGCAGTTACAATGACTGGTTATCTGAAAATGTGTGTCCTTTTCAGGAGAGGAGATTAAGGCTCGGAGGTGATTTACCCAACAACAGTGCATAGTTAGTTATATGGCAGAGGCAGGACTAAATCATGAGTCTTCTGACTGTAAGTCTAGTGTTTGTTCCACAAAACTATGTTTTCTTTTCATTATTGACCCCCAAGAACTGCTTGCAGAGAGATGTATGCATATCTCTCTTCTCTCGCACTCTCTCACAACCATTTGTTATTCATTTGGATGTGACATGAAGGTTAAAAAGGCATTGCCAAACAGCTTTCTCCTGAGCAGGAATGTCCTCTGAGATGTCAGCAGTGTTTTGGGAATAAAAAGGTTCCATGAGTAAACTAGGTTGGGAAACATTGGGTTTAACAAAATTAACATCTATAAATACATAAATGTTCTCATTAGTGTTCTGTATCCTCAAGTGGGAAATGTAGGATGTGACATTCCCAAACTTATCTGTCCATGGAACCCTCTTTCTGCAGAACTCCAATTACTAGCTTTTGGAACCCCAGAGATCCACAGAGCACAAGTTGGAAAATGCTGGTTTGGAGGTATTAAGTGCTCCCAAAATCCCGGTAAAAGGCACAGATGGGGGAGATGTTGTTCAAGGGGTACAAAGTTTCAGTTATGCAAGATGAATAAATTCTGGAGATCTACTGTACAGCAACATGACTATAGTTAACAATACTTAGTTGTGTGCTTGTAATTCGCTATGAGGGTGTATCTTAAGTGTTCTCACCATACACATGCAAAAAAGTGGTAACTGAGGTGATGGGTATGTTAATTAGCTTGAACATGGTGATTATTTCACAATGTATGTGTATATCAAATCATAAAATCATACTTCTTAAATACACACAATTCTCAGTTTTCAAGTATGCCTTGATAATTTTTAAAAAGGCACAGAGAGGCCTGATGCTTGGCATGGTTTGACATCAAGGCTCTATGTCTATTGGGGGTTTAATCTCCTATTTAGTTGTAGCAGCAGGTAATAATAACACTGAAGCTAAAGATGAGAGGTTAATTAGGCTTTTTGGGGATTCAAAGAAGCAGCCTCGGATCCCCTCTGGGTACAGAAAATGGAGGGAAGTGAGGAGATGTAGCAAGTCATTTTAGGTTCCAAACAGTGAGGCCTCTTGGGACTGGAATTTCAGTTATCACTGTTTAGGAAATTCCAAGTGACCCCAAAGTACCTCTAAAGTGATGGAGTTATTATCTCCTTAGAAGTGAGCATTGCTGCCCTCTACTCTTTTAACTCACTGTTAGAAGAGCTCTATTCAAAATTGGATAGCAACCAACCAAGCCACACAGATTTTTTTTTTTCCTCCAGGGCATTATGAATATAAAACATTCAAAGGGAGGCAGTGGTACAGAGCAGAAGAAGACTGGTGAAGCACCACGGAAGGATTGTGTCAATCTTACTTGCCTCTGTATCCCCAGCATTTAGCACATTGCTTGGATCATAGTAGGCATTCAATAAATCTGTGACTGCATAAATGAGCAGGAACAAATGAGTGATATGACTAGGAGAATATCCTTAAATGGCAGGAATTTAAGGGAGGAATGAATATAAGCCTTGCGTAGGGGATAAGATTCAGAAACCCTGGTTAACATGGAAAAGTTCAATTGGTAAAAATATGAGATTAAGTTGTGGTTGGAGAAAGGCAATTAATGAAGGACCTTCAATAATATTTTTTCACCCATTTGTTCATCAAACAATTTGGGGGCTATTATATGTCTGATGCTATTCCAAGTGCTGGGGTATGGTGGTGGACCAAAGAGATAAAAGTCCTGGTCCCCATGAAGCTTAGGTGTTGGGGGAGGGGGATGGAGGGAGGATGGAGAACAAATACTTAAGTAAAATGCACAGTATGGGAGCGCCTGGGTGGCTCAGTCGGTTAAGCAGCCGACTTCGGCTCTGGTCATGATCTCGCGGTCCATGAGTTCGAGCTCCGCATCGGGCTCTGGGCTGATGGCTCAGAGCCTGGAGCCTGCTTCCGCTTCTGTGTCTCCCTCTCTCTCTGCCCCTCCCCCGTTCATGCTGTGTCTCTCTCTGTCTCAAAAATAAATAAAACGTTAAAAAAAAAAAATTAAAAAAAAAAATACACAGCATGTCAGAGTGTGATAAGTACCAAGGAGAAGATAAAACAGGGTAGAGGATGGGGAGTGCTAACCTGGAAGGCCTGCTCTTTTTGAAACAGGCTGAAGGATTCATGTTTGATGGAATAGTCAATGACAAGAACTCTGAGCTCCTGGCAAGTTTTCCTGAGTGAACAAAATCTGTAATTAAAGGTCCCATTTCTTTCAATCTGTAGATATGGACAAATGAAGTTGTGTATTAAAATGACAAACATTGGCAAAAATCCCTCTTGCTAGTGTTTCTTAGAATGAGAGCATTTGGAAAGGAACCTAAATGTCATCAATGGAAAAACACATGACTGATGAGTAATCTGAAGCCTAAAGAGAGTTACATGACTTGTCTGTAATTACTCAGCTGAAATCTGTGTTTCCTGACTTTTAGCCCTGTGCTGTTTCCACTATACTAGTTTGAAATTACTTTGTCCTGAGTTGGGTAGTGTGAAGGATACAAAAATGATATACATTCATTTCCTTCACAGTCCTTACAATCCACTGGGTAAGAGATCAAACATGATCATTAATGGACTGGTTTACTAAGTAGTATGAGATAGTGCATGATTAATTCCCAGATACGTTGTGCAAATAATATGCCTTTGAAAAATCTGAGTATTCATTTATCTCTTTGAAGGATGTCTCTTTGGCCATTGAAAAGATTCTACTTCAATACCTTATGGTAAAGTCAGTATGGCACAAGGGTGCAGAAGATGGCAAATTGCTTAATCAGGTTTTTACAGATATTTACATTTATAATATGCTAAGCAATATTTAGATTTTTAGCTGAAAAGAGAAAGTAATACATGAGTTGGAATGTTTGCTAATCACTACTCTTTGGTTAGCTACTTATTTTCTTCAGTCACTGAAATCTGCATGTGACAGTTTTGCAGCAGCAATGGTCATGAGTCATGGTCGCAGCGAATGTCTACTGATGCCTTTCCGTGTGCCAGGCATTCTGCAGAATGCACCATATCCCTTAATCTCACAAGAACCCTGTTAGTTGGGTACTAGTATTAACTCCATTTTGCAGGCAAAGAAATTGAGACTTAGTGAGTTGGCGTAACTTGGTCAGACTCAAACAAGAAGTGAACCAGCCCATGCCAGAGCTGGGATTATTAGCTTACCTCAAAATTATTTAAATGATTAGGTTTTATTATAACTAAAAAAAATTTTTTAAGTAAACAAAAACTAAATTGCTCTAGTAATTATTAGGTATGATATACAACTTACAGTGTGATTGATAATTTGTAATATGGTACCATGAACTTTGCATAACAATTATTTTTTTACATTAGATAGAAAAATTACATATAACAAGCAGACTATCTGCACTTAAAGTTACCTAAGATCATTTTTAAAAATTTATTATTTATTTATTTATTTATTTAGGTGCAAAAAGGTGTTTAAGCCTGGGTGGCTCAGTTGGTTAAGCATCAGACTCTTGGTTTTGGCTCAGGTCATGATCTCATGGTTTGTGAGTTCAAGCTATGAGTGTGGAGCCTGCTTGGGATTCTCTCTCTCTCTCCCTGTCTCTTTCTCTGCCCCTTCCCACTCATGCTCACTCTTGCCTCTCTCAAAATAAATAAACTCTAAAAAATAAATAAATAAAATAAAATAAAATAAGCTATATGGGAATGAGTACCATAGTTTTTTTCAGTACCATTTAATATACTTTTTATTTGATTGGTTGGTTTTGGGTGGTTTGTTTTTACCTAGCTAGTAACTGCTTTAAGTAATTTTTCTAACTAAAGTTAGTCATCCAATGTGTTAATGTTTCGCTCTGAAGTATATTCTTAGCTATAATTTTGTTGAACTTCCTTGAAAATAAAATGTTGTATATATTTGTCTAGAGTGCTTCGATTATCCATACCCTGGGGGTACTCCCTTCCTGTAGGGGTGGGGCTAGAGATTAACAGCACTCTTCAAAAAAATAATGCCTTTAGTTTAAAGAAAATCCAGAGAGTAGTTGTTAATTAGAATTATTTAAAGAAGCTACATAAAAATTAAAACAAACCCAGAGATCAAATCAATAAACTTTGATTTATTGATTTCAAAGAGTAGACTTTTCCTCCAAAAATACCTCCTTTCTAGCTATTAAGAAAATCTGTTAGTATCTGTTTGCTTTGCATTTGTTCAATTAGATGGTTTAGCTTTGCCAATGTTTCATTAGAATATTCTGGAAATTTTGAGAAATCAGAATATAAAATGCTGAGTTAGTAATGAAGGATTCACACTGAAGAATTAAGGCCAGGCAATGAAGAGCAGAGGAACAGGCACCTGGAGGTCAGGTATATCTGGGCACACAAGAGGTGCTTCTGACCAAGGAATGGAGAACCCTAGAAACCAGAATGGTTGTATTAGGGACTGGGGCTTCTGGAAGATGAGGAACGTGCATCATGACAGAGAATAAAGAAGTTACTGTTTCTGATCAGTATTTAGAAGTATCTGAAAACTCAGTAATAAATGTATCCTCTCCTTCCGCTTCCCCACCCATGCACTCTGTGTCACTCATATGTAACTATAATATCATGTCCCCTATCTCTTCTACTCCTCTAGTGTTCACTTCTTGAGGAACTTTGTCCCATCTATCACTGTATATGCCCTGTGGCTCCCAGCCCCCCAACCTCTGTACCTGGCACATGTCTCTGCAAGGCCTAACTGTCCAAAACACATTTATTGAATTGAATCATATGAAAATAACTATATATAAGATAATAATACCATTTATTAACTATGTTGGATGCTACATATCTACTAAGTGCTGATCTTTTCAAAGTAGTCATGATTCATTCATTCTTTCTATGAGTATTTATAAAGTGTCTCCTATGTGCCAGGCACTATTTTAGGAGTTGGGAATACAGAGCAAAAAGTCAAAATTTCCTGTCATTGAGCTTACATTACAAATGTAAGGTGCTAAACAAGGTAAAGTATATAGAATGTTAGACAGTGATCATTTAAAGGAAAAAAAAAATAAACCAGGGGAAGGGCTAGAAAGTGGGGAGGAGGTTTTTAATGTTTAGAAAGAACTCCCGGGGAGAGCCTCACTGAGACTTTTGAATAAGGACCTGAAGGAAAGCAGAAGTGAGCAGTGGACATATCCAGGGAAAGAGCAAAGGCCCCAAAGAAGTGTGCCCAATGCCATCAGGACAGTGAGGAGGCTGGCACTGAAGCAGAGGGATGGAGGTGCAGTATAGTATCAGAGGTCAGAGGTCAGAGAGATAATTAGAATGTGGGGCCTTGAAGTAGGTGTCAGGATGGCCCAAATTTACACCTAGATCAGTTAAAGCCTGTTAATTATTTTTGGTATCCCCTTTCATTCTCTAAGTAATCCCAGTTTGGACTATAAATTAAAGTCATTATTATAAAGTCATTGGTTTTTACTTTGAATGATATTGGAAGCCGTTGGAGGTTTTAAGCAGAGGGGAAAAATGATCAATTTATTTTTAATAGGATCACTTTGGCTTATGTGGATTTGTGGGGGTTTTTGTTTGTGTGGGGTTTTTTTTGTTGTTCTTATTGCTGATGTTTTGTTTTGCTTTGCTTATGTATTAAGAAAGACCAAAGAGGGATGCAAGGAGACTGGCTAGAATGCTGTTGTCATAATTCAGGCTGGGGCACCTGGGTGGCTCAGTTGGTTGAGCGTCCGACTTCGGCTCAGGTCATGATCTTATGGTTTGTGGGTTCGGGCCCACATCGGGCTCTGTGCTGACAGCTTAGAGCCTGGAGCCTGCTTCGGATTCTGTGTCTCCCTCTCTCTCTGCTTCTCCCCTGCTCACACTCTGTCTCTCTCTCTCAAAGATAAATAAAGATTAAAAATAATTCAGGCTGGATCTGACAGTGCATGGACAGAGAGCAATGGGAATGATGAAAGGTAGTTGAGTTCTGAATTGATTTTATGGCTACAGCCAACAGCATTTGCTGAGAAATTGGATGTAGTGTGTGGGAAAAAGACAGAATTAAGGATGTTTTTAGCCTGATCACCTAGAAGAATAGAATAGCCATTTACTGAGGTGGAGAAGACTCTAGGGGAGCAGAGATTTGGAGAGGAGTGCCTGGAGCTCATTTCTGTACACATTACGTATGAGACATCCAAGTAGAGGAGATACTCAGTAGGCAGCTGGATCTGTGAGTTTAGAGTTCAGAGGTCTGGACTAAATGTATAAACTTGGGACTCATCAATATAGAGATGATATTTAAAACCATGAAACTGGATGAGATTGTCAGGGGAAGTGGGTGTGGTTGGAAAAGAGGAAAATCCAAGAACTGTACAGGGGAGGATCAAACTCAGTCCAACTGATGCTGCCATTACCAAAAAACAAACCACTCTTGCCAAACCCAAGGTTTATATGAAAACCAGTCTTGCCAGTCTAGGGGTCCAATGGTTGTTTAATTAAGAAACAGCATGCGTCGAATAACATTGACTTTCCACAGTCAGAATGGTGGGTGCAAATTCTAAAATGACTAGTGTGAGGGAAGGCATATGAGCTGCAACTCTGGGTTATCAAAAGACCAAAATGCATAGGGAAAAGGGAAAGTGCTGGCTGGATAATGAGTAATGATGGAAAAGGGAGAGGGAAGAATACTAACGGAGAAAGATACCTTTGAAAGTACCATGCTAAAAGAGAAATGTTGATCTTAGCGACCTTCAGATTTTAAGGGCCTCATATTCCATTGCATCTTGGCTTATCCAACTCTTCACCCTTTTCTGACTCAAAATTGCAGCTACCAGAGTGACTTTTTGGAATGATTATAAAAAATATATTTTTTGAATGCCCCTGGGCCATCACAGTTTTGGAAATGAAATTAAAATTTAGCACTGTACACATTTTTTTTTTTTCTACTTAGGGTGTTGTGAGATTTGGTTTGCAGAATGTGATGGAGGTCATCTACCCAAGGCATGGGAGCTATACAGTTATTCCCATTTAAGTACATATGTTTACATTGTCACAGTTTTTAAAATGTGTTATTAATGTTTTAATTAATGTTTAATTTTTTGTTAAGAAGGAAAAGAGAAAGACAACATTTAGAGATTATGGTAGAATGTGCCAGTTTCTGGACCAGGCATTTTGCATATATCTTTCTTTATCTCTAAGGAACAAGCTCTTTTGGCTTGGCTGGTTTGGCTTGTTAAGGAACAAACAAAACAAAACACCAACCCTCTTTCTATATCATATTTCTCTTCTCTCCCTAACCTTCCTGCAAATGATGCCTTTCTAGGCATCAGCTATGTTTGCTGATGTTACTTTACACTTCATAATTACAGTTTCTAAAACAATAAAATAATTGTGAGAAATATTCACATCCTTTCTACATGACATCATGTTCATTTGTGCTAACACTGTATCTTTTGGCTGCCACTGAACAGGGCTTCTAGATTTAAAATTAGATTGGAGAAAATGTAGTCACTCTTTTATATTGTTTAATCTCCATTAAGAATTATTGTTTCCTTTTATTCTAGCCAATCTGATCCTTCTGAAATCTTTGAGGTTTTACATCAATTCCTCTTGTCAGTCAATGCTATCTTTCTCTCATATCCTATGTCCCAACAAATGACCTCTGTCCCTATCTCCATATGAAAGCAAAGGTCAGTGGAGGACACTTCACACCAATGATCTATCAGAAGAACCCAGGCACCTCACTCCCCAAGAATCCTTATCTTTGTTGTTTTCCATCCTGGCACACTCAAAGGGGAGCAACACTCACCCCTTTGTAACAGTAGCTTCCTCTCTGATGATTCTCAAAGTTCAGGAGAATGTAAGCCCACTGGGGTTCCTTGGGACACAGGGTAGTGAAGAGGTATAGTTTGCAAAAACAAAAACAAAAACAAAATTGCAAGGTGACTGTCAACTCCCACTCCCCAACTTCTTTTCTTCCCATGTGTGCTATCAATTCTGATTTGTTACTTATGGCCATTTTTCTTTCAAAATGTTCATTTCTTTTCTCAAAGCACCTTGTTTTGTCACATTAGACCACTTCTTTTATGTCTTCTCTGGCTCCAAATATGAATTTGTGAAAATGAGCATGACACCTAGCCTGCCCCCATGATTTTCTCTCTGGAATATTCTATCACTTCTCCCAACTCCATTGCCCCCTTGTGCTCCAATTCTACTGTTCACTTTCTTGTCCTTCAGCTAGACAGTTGAACTCTACTGGGAAAAATAA
The DNA here is from genome assembly GCF_018350215.1 of Panthera leo. Classification (NCBI taxonomy): domain Eukaryota; kingdom Metazoa; phylum Chordata; class Mammalia; order Carnivora; family Felidae; genus Panthera; species Panthera leo. The sequence continues at coordinate 116,420,089 of NC_056685.1, read as the reverse complement.
AAACATAATTTTACTGAGAGATGCCTCTACAAATTTGTTTTCTAGTCTAATTTGGCCCTCAAATTTATCTCAAAATCCTCTTTTCTTCAGCCCTCTTTCATTCCTGTAGTGAATCTTGCAGAGCTTGTCTCCTGTCTCTGAGACCACTCCTCACCCACATTACCACCACCCCCAACCCCCACTGGCTCTCAGGTGAAGAGCTTGCCTCCTACCTCACTGAGAAAATTAAAATGTGTGTATGGCATCACAGGTTAACCCACAAAGGCCCATCAAGGCGAAAGCTGAGATTCATTCTCGATTCCTTTCTCTCCCTCAGCCAGTAGCAGTCATTTACCAGGTCCAGTTCTGCTCCTGTAGTCTGTCTTGAGTATGCATGCTTCTCTTCATCTATACACAACCATCCTAGTGCAAACTGCCATGATTTTTCATCATGTACATTATTGCAATATTCCTCCAATTGTTCTTGCTGTTCTGTCTTGCTTGCTCTCCAATCTGTTCTCTATGCCACACTCTACAGGGGCTTTTTGAAATCCAAAATGTCACTTCCCTGCTTAAGGAGTCTTTTGTGACTCCCCAGTTCCCCCATACCATAGTCCACATTCTTTAATGTGGCACACTAGGCTCTTTCCAAATGCCCCGGCCTTATCTCTCATCACTGCCTCTTCTGCCCGAGCTTCCAACTGTACCTACTGAACTACTTATATTACTCCAAGGTGCCAGGCTCTCTCCTACCCTCTGACCTTTGCACACATGCTTCCTTGTCCTGATGTTCTTCTCTTCTGTTCCCCTCCCCCAGTCCTACCTCTCATTCATTTAACCAAACTGTCAGCCAAATATTTTTTGGATGGATGGTTTGATCCATCCTTAAGAGCTGCTTAAACTTCACCTCTTCCTAAAATTCTGGGTTAAGTGCACTACACGTGTGTGTCACGCAGGTGCACCCATAGTACATGTTTACCTCTATGACAGCATTTATCACATTGTTTTGTGAACCCCTTAAATCAGCTCAGATCGTACTTTGAGACCAACTATTTAGCATCTAACATGCTGCCTGACATTAAATCGTTATTTTTCAAGTAAACAGACTCTGAGGCATTAGTATTGTTATTATTATCAGTGATAACTATTTATTGCTTTCTGTGGCTTAAAACATTTGTGTGCGAAGTATCTGGTGTGCAGACACACTAAACAGCATGAGAGATAACTTGTTACGTGTCTCCGAAGTTGCTATTTAGGATGACAGATCCTAAGGCAGTTGATTGTTACAATTTCTCAGTAAGGATAATGTCACAGGTAACATGTCTTTCCAAACTCAAACCAGAGGCTGTGTTCCTAATCTGTGAAGGCCTGGCACAAATGGAAAGGTACAAATCTGCCACCACCTCTTGGAAAACAGTGAAAGGTGCATCAAAGGTTAACTTGGAGATTTTGTTTAATTTTTCATCAGTATCATTGGAAATGATTGCATAGAGGGCCTCCTAATTATGCTTCTGCTGTGTTTCCAAATGGGCTTCTTCTCACAATGCTATAATGGGTACAAGGGTGGTTGTTTCGTGATTCTAGAAAACAATCACCTCATGGCACTGCCTCTGGACAAACTGTGTAGGTATTTGGTTCTCTTGGGAAACTGAAAAGCTTGTTACTTCTTTTCCCTAAGAATTGCTATTTCAAGTAGGTCAAATCCAACTCACTTGCATTTCTAGAGTTGGGATGAGAAACTGGCTTTGAAGAAAGTTTAAATATTTTCTTTGACAATACAAAAATGCTTAAAAAAATAAAATGTGGAAGCTATGTCTCTTTCTAGTTGCTTGAATTTCATTGTAGTTAGTATATTCCCACATTGAAAGAGTTTACAGTCTAATTGGGACTTCTGAATAGCTCTCTTTTAAAAGATGAATAATAATTGAAAGGCAGAGAAAGGAGTTCCATGGAAAAGTGCACATGTATAAGGAAAGCCAATCCTCAGAATGGTTAGAGTATGTGGTAGGGTGGGGAATGGGGAAAGTGAAGCATGGGGGAAAGAGGAGGCTGGCCCTGGAGGGTCAGGTCAGATTTACATGGTCTAGTATGTCAATATTTTAGACTCGATCATGTGAGTAGTGGATAACAATCAACAGCTCTTCTGGGTAGGGATAGCCTAATCAGAACTGTTTACAAAAGACAACTCAAGAAGCAGTGTGAAACATTCTTGGGCAAAACTTATGAGACTAAACTTAATAGTGATAAATATAAGTTCCTCTTTTCAAAAAATCAACTCTACTGCCGCCAGAGAGGTGTGACTTATCAGCGTTCATGTGAAAAAGACCTCAGGGTTTCAGTTGACTGTAATCTCAATGTGAGTCAACAATATATCATTGACTGCCATAAAAGCTAATGCAATCTTAGGCTACATTAATAGAGTAAGTTTCAAACAAAGGAGAGAATAGTCCTTCTATTGTGTTTTCTCATCAAAGCATACCTAGAATATTATGTTGAGGTCAAGATATTCCTATTTAGAGAAAGCTGAGCAGAACTGGTAAGAGCAATTAGAAATCTCATTATATAATGAACAATTAACTTAGGATATTTTGCTTATGAGAGAGGATTTATGGATGTTCAGGAATTGCTAGCATTCTTCAGATGTTTGAAGAGGGATTAAATGGACTTTGATGCTTTCAGAAGGCAAGAATATGGCCAAGGAAAGACTTTCTTAAAAACTGGATATATCCAGGAGGCAAAGAGAGTTACCTTGAGTTTCTCATCCCATGAAATGTTTCAGCAAAGGCTGAGTGATCCCCAGTGAGAGATGTTACAGGGAAGATTCATGTACAGATTTGAAGGCTTGTTTCATTACTCTTAGGGTTTCATCCACCTCTGAACACATAGATTATGCCATAGAGTGAGTAAATGACTAAGAAAATCCTTTACATCCTAACTACTCTGATAGCAGGGATCCCTGGATGGGCACTACTTAGCTAGTCACATCAGTCTTCCTGCTAGCTGGGTGGGAGCCCTCAATTTTGGTGTAATCTTTTTGGGGAGGTCTCATTTTTTGCAAAGTGAATGGTTCTTCTTAATCACTGAGCAAAAGGAAGTCACTTAACTGTTAAGAAAAGGGAGGAAAGGGGAAAAGAAATGAGCCCTTACTCCCTAAGTCTCTATTTTATATTCAGAGATGACATTTTATCTGTAGTTTATAATATTACAAGATGCAAGGTGGTAGCACAAGTACAGGAGATGGAGTCCCAGGTCTAGTCTGTCACCAGGTTCTGCTGGTTCCATCTCTAAGGTGGTTCTCACCTGCAGTCACCCCTTTAGTTCAAGCTCCCTTATCTCAAGCTCGAACCTCTCAATAGCCTCTCTCATTAAGTTAGGGGCCTTAGATTCTTCATTTGCAAACTGAATCAGTGTGAGAAAGAGTAAGATAAGGCATACATAAATGTGTTTTACAAGTAGCTAAGTACTATATAAATACTAATTATTAATAATAATATAATTCAATTACTTTGGTAGTGAAGTGGGATTTTAGGCCAGTTTATCTAGTCTTTTGGCAAATATTGGGGTTCCTACTGTGTGTCTAACACTGGAATAAGCTCTGGGGATAGAGTAGTAAGCAAAAACAGACAAAATGCATTCTTAAGCCTAGGCAATGACTTACACAAAAAATTTAGAACGCAAACCATCTGTAAGTTAGGGACTTCACATATTAACACTGGTCAACTGTCAATGTTTCCAAAAGCACTGAAAGTCTACACTTTTGCTTAATGCTTTTGGAGAGAACATCAGCGTTGGTCATTTAATAGTACATAAAGTGAATATAAAGAATTATATGCTTTTTATTAAAGCAGTGGCCAAGTCATCTTCATAGACAGGCAAAATTAACTGGAAGGAGTTAGATTTAGAGAAAAATGAACTAATCAGATGTACAAAGGACCCTTCATGTCTCTCCATTCCATATTTAGTCTTATATATCTATTGTGACGCTATAAATTCTTTTAAAACTATATTATGAACGTCAAGTACAAGATAAGGAACTAAGTTTTTAAAGATATTTTTAGATGGCAGTGTTACAGTAAGACATAAGTATGAGCTTAAAATTTCTTATCAAAACTGAGAAATATGTATCCACCTACACCTTGTTGGTATTTCAGACTCAAGGAGGAATTTCCAAGTGATTCTAGTAAGAGGTTGCTTGGTAGCAAACTCAGAGTGAGCAAGCAGTTAGGTTCCTGGCTCTTGTCTAGATTCCCTATTTGAACTTGCCTTTATTTTTTGTTGTTGTTAAGAACATATACTTGTGATTTTGTGTGGCAGGTTTGTTGTTAAAATTAATGATCTTAAAACAATATGTTTTAAAAAGTCTCTCTTGAGGTCCTGTTCAAGTTAAGAAGTTATATTTAAAGGATTATCAATTTAAAATTTTATAGCCAGAACTCACATGCACCTGTTTACCTAGGACTTTATAAAACATGCACCAGGTGCACGTGGAAATTCACGGTCAAGAGTTCAGTGATAAATTATTTCTGCTCCTGTTTAGTTCTCCTTTTTAAAAAGTCCGCTTGATAAAGCATTTAGCTACTTCTAGATGGTCTAGAGGTGATGTGAGTGTAATCAGGAGGATATGTTATCTACAGGTCTGGCCCCTGGTACTACCGTCATCAAAAGCCATTTTAATCCCCTGGTCAGTTTCCAGCCAGTCACCTTCATCCCTTCAAATGCTTCTCTCTCTCTCTCTCTCTCTCTCTCTCTGCCCCGCCCTCCACCTCTCCTCACTCCCTCTCTCTGATGACAAGGAGAAGGGATTCTCCTTTGCTAGGAGCTACTGAACATTTAGAGTGCTGAAGCCTCCCACAACCCTTTTAACCTCAGCCTTACCTGTCAGTTTGCCTGTCAGTTTAGTTGGCATGTAACCAGAAATATTTTTTCATGAACTAATTAATACAATGACAGATGCAATGGAAATATGCAGGTATCACAATGTTCTATTCAGATGTAAATGTGATTCTTTCTTCCCTTTCCCCATCCCCCAAAATAATGACACTGGAACTGCAATCTTGCCTCCCTGTTTTACCATGATTGGAGATGGGGGCTCAAGAGGTTACATATACAATATTCTCATTAAGAATTCATTTACTTACTCTCATACCACTGTCTTCACTCATCAATCCCATTTCTTCCCAAACTGCTATATTGTAAATACTATAAATCTTTTAAAATCTGAATATCCCTTAGATTACAGAAAAAAACCTTTGAAATGCATTTGGATTAAACAAAATAAAATTAAAAAAAAATCCTCAGAAATTAAGAGTTTAACATCTCAGAGAGGAAAATATTGTCATGTACCTTACACATATAAATAAAACAAAGGTCATTTGCTACTCAGCCATAGTTTAGAAACTGTGTGATATGAGACACTGCAAATATTTTACCTGGAGAATGAAAGTTAAGTTGATGGCTGGCCTTAAATATTTGAAGGACTTCCTTATTGAAGATAAAATAGACTTATTTTTGTATAGGCCCAAGACCAGTGTTAGAGGTTACAGAGGATAGATCCTAGCTTAACACAGAGGAACATTTTAATAATTAGAACCATTAAAAAATGAAACATGCTGCTCTATGAGGGTGTGGGATCTAGCAGAGAATGGACGGGTATCAGCTATTCTAGAGGAATGTCCTGCATTGAGAAATTTGGGTTAAATAGCCGTATGTTCTCTTCTGATTTTTAAAAATGTCAAGCTATCTTCTAGCACCACTTTTTTTTTTTTTGAGAGACAGAGAGAGAGAGAGAGAATGAAAGAGGGTGCAAGTGAGAGGGGGGCAGAGAGAGAGAGAATCCCAGGAGTGGCAGAGAGAGAGAAAGAGAGAGAGAGAGAGAGAGAGAGAGAGAGAAGCTCACTCAAAGGGGGGCTTGTGCTCACCAGAAGCAGGGCTCGATCTCACCCGATGTGGGACTCAAACTCATGAACCGTGAGGTCATGGCCTGACCCAAGTCAGAAGCTTAACAACTGAGCCACCCAGGTGCCCCTTCTAGCACCACTTTTGACAGAGCTCAATTTTTAAGAATTAGGGGACAACTGACATCCTATGCATTCTTGATTTTCTTATTCAGGTTTGTATCCAGAGTACCTAGCACAATGCCTGATAGAAAGTGTTCCCTCAGCTAAGCAATGGTGAATTAATAAATGTGAGTCTTTTATCAAAAGGCTTAATGTCACAGAGACCTGGAATTTTATCTTATTTAATCATGGCTTTGTCATCATATAGAAACAAAAATGACACTGATGATGAGAGACACAATTAGGATTTATATTAACAAGCTTGCAGTCTATCCAGGTTGGAAATGCCCTTTTCTTATCTAATGTTTAACAAAGAAATCCTTAAAAACTGAAGTTAGATTTAATTTGTTGTCCTGTTTTGCCTTGAATGTCAGAATTTCTGTTGTGGGCTTTTTGCTCTGTAAGCCCAATGGTTTAAACATCCTGAAAAACCTCTGTTTTTCTAGCTCTTCTCTACCCTACTCCTCAGCAGAAGGAAACGTAGACTAATTTTAAAGAATTTATTGTTTTCTATTTTATGAATCACATAAATTAGGCCACAAGTCTTTTAGTTGAACTGATTGTAACTCGCTACATATAGGCCAAAGTAAAGAAAATAATATATGTTTTTTACTTTTTACCCAATTACTGGTCTTTATTTCTGCAAGTCTCTCCTTCTAATCCAGCTTTTGGTTCTCTTCCTTAATTTAACTCTTGCAACTAATCTTTGTATGTCAGACTGTAATTTATGGGAAAAGGTGTGTGAGATTCATCTCTACTGGAAAAACTTTTCATGGTAGTGATTAACCCTATCTTCAAGGTCTCCTACCAGTGAAGGACAAGGTGGCCCAAGGCTACCTGGAACAATAGTAATAGCAAACATTTGTCTGTGGTCTACAGAAGGTTGGGAGGTCCCTTTGAAGTCTATTTGTTTGGTAGCCAGGATCTACCCACCAGGGTAATAGTGTTTAAAGTTTTATATTTTTTTAAATCTTAATCAGGACATTTTGGTTGTCTTGAATGAAAAGTTGAAAGCACAGTGTAGGGCAGGTTTGCATTATGGAAATCCCCCAATAGGCACACACATGTTCAACCAGAAAGCTAGTTTTAAAGTCAAACTAATTGCCAACTGTGGTTTTCTATGGCATCCAGTTAGAAAAGTTGTTTATTTGTAACATTATTATAATATTTTAACAAGGTGTTTATTTTTAATGTATACATATATGCATTTTAATAAGAAAAATTAATTGAGGGAATAAACAGAAGGGGAAAAACTATTTTAAAGCCTTTAACATGAGAAAAATGGCTGAATGCTTTTGCCCCAATGGATAATTTCATTCGCATTTGGTCTTGTTAGAGTTTAAGAGTTATCTTACTCTTAAAGAAGAGGGAAGAAGAAAAGAACTGTGTGTTCATAGAAATGTAGATATAGTTAGGTAGACTCAGAGAATTTCTGGATACTAATAACTGAGTGTTTATGGTTTATCTTTTTTTCTAATGTGACTAGATTTTAGAAGTAAACTGGAGATTCAAGGATGACTCTTAGTGCACTTCATTTAAAGGAATATCTCTGTTATCCGGCTGCAGGAAAATTTACTTTTTTTTGGCTTTTTTTTTCATCTTTTGGCTTTTTTACTATATGCATAATTTTACATTCTGCATTAAATTATCTTGATATTACAATTAAGTGACTCAAGCACAGAAGAGTATAAATAGCTTTGTTCTGATCATGTTGAATGAGATCAGGGACAAAATGAAATCCTAGGAAATGTTAATTCAGTAAGTGAAATAACCACCCAGAGCTGTTGTAATTTCATCTACTTTGGACAAAAAGGATATCTGCAACACTATAGTTTTTGCTACTTAAATACTCCACTACACCTCCAAATGCAACAGATTATATCAAAGGCAGTTTCATTTGCTCAAGGGAAAAATCTCAAGTAGGATCCTCTACCTTGTAGAAAGGAAAAGGACATGGGTAGAGAAAGAATAAGAAAGTTAAGTATTCAAACTGATCTTAAAATCAGATTAAGTTTTTCCTTTTCTCTCATTTCTGGCATCTCAGAAGTTGCAACATCTTAGAAGTTATCAGCTTGAAATGAGATTTCTCCTTCTATTCATGAAGGATTAACTGCTATGGTAATTACCTTCCCACATTAAAAAACTAGAAAACCAGAAAAGACATCTGTTATAATTGTTTTAGACTTTGGACAACAGGCAGCATAACCTCTGAGAGAGGGAGAACAAACATGGCAAGCTCTTTGATTGCCCAGCTTACTAACGGGACATTTCCAAGCCACAGCACAGGAAGGGAAACCAGAGTGGAATGGTCTCACTGAGTTGGGAGACAGAGATCAGTGCTCTAGGAGGCCAAAGCAGCTAGGATCTGTGGGGCAGAATACTGGAGAAGAAGGTGAAGCATAAAGAAAGAAGTCCAGAGACCTGTACAAAGATCTCCTCAAATCTTTGGCTAAGGGGCGCCTGGGTGGCGCAGTCGGTTAAGCGTCCGACTTCAGCCAGGTCACGATCTCGCGGTCCGTGAGTTCGAGCCCCGCGTCAGGCTCTGGGCTGATGGCTCGGAGCCTGGAGCCTGTTTCCGATTCTGTGTCTCCCTCTCTCTCTGCCCCTCCCCCGTTCATGCTCTGTCTCTCTCTGTCCCAAAAAATAAATAAAAAACGTTGAAAAAAAAAATTAAAAAAAAAAAATAATAAAAAAAATTAAAAAAAAAAAATCTTTGGCTAAATAATGAACCGCATATGCATGAGCTAAAAGTCTATGAGAGTGGGGAAAGAACCTCCAGAAAGTAGTAGCTAGCTGAACAATTCCTAGTATTCCCACAAGACAGGGAATAGTTCATGTTCCTACCATCCAAAGTGGACAAATCTCGTAATTCACAGGCACTGTTCAGAGTCCTCAGATGACCTTAGTAGTGGGATTAGATTAGCTGTAGAATAAAAGCTAGACTGGATTCACCCTAACAAAAATTAAAAACAACCCTCAAAAATATTAAACTGACCCCAAGTAAATTAACTGCATGTCAGAACAAAGTCTAATCCTTCTTAGAGAAATGCATCAAAATCCAGCAACCAACAACATAAAATTCACAATGTCTAATGTTCAATTGAAAATTAACAGGCATGAATATATGACTCCTGACTAGAAGAAAACTCATTTAATAGAAACACACCCAGAAATAACATAGCTTGTAGGTTGAACAGACAAGGGCATTAAAGCAACTATTATAAATATACTCCATATGTTCAGCAAATATGTTGAAAGCAGAAATAGAGGATATAAAAAAGACCCAAGTGGAACTTCCAGAGATGAAAAATGCAATATCTGAAATGAAAATGTACTATGAGGGATTAACAGCAGATTAGATAGTACAGAAGAAAAGATTAGGCAGAGAAATAGAAATTGTATATTTGTGAAGCACACAAAGAAAAGAGAACTGAAGAAAAAGAGCATTGGTAAACCGTGGGGCAATATTGAGGGGTCTAACATTCATGTAACTAAAGTCTAAAAGGAGAAACAAGGGACCAAAAAAATCTTTAAAGAGATAGGAGGCAAAATTTTTCCAAACTTGATAGAAACTATAAATCTACAGATCTAAGAAGCTCTACCTCAAACAAAAGAACCATAAAGAAAACAATATCAAAAAAGTTGTCAAGGTGATTCAATGAAGAAAAGATAGGTTTTTTTAACAAATTGGTGCTAGAATAATTGGACATCTATAGGCACAAAAGAAAAAAGAAAAAAAAGAGACCTCAACACTTAGTTCACATCATACAGAAAAATTAACTTGAAGTAGACTATAGACCTAAATGTAAAAGCAGAAAATATAAAACTTCTAGAAGAAAACACAGAAGAAAATATTTTTGACTTTGAGTTAAGCAAACATTTCTTAGATGGCACACTAATCATAAAAGTAAAATATTGATAAACTGAATTTCATAAAAATATAAAACTTTTGCTTTTAAGACACAATTAAGAAAATGAAAAGACAAGCCACAGATTGGGAGAAAATATTTGCAAATCGTGTCTCTGAATATGTATTTATATATCAGAATTTATATAGAACTCTTATAACTCAATAAGAAGAAAAACAACAAGAAAAAATATGGGCAAAGGATTTGAACAGACACTTCACCAAAGAAGATGTATGTCAAATAAACAGATAAAAGATGCTCAACACCAGTAGACAACAGGGAAATGCACATTAATACCGCAATGAGATGCTGTTTACATTCATTGTCAAATATAAGATTAAGAAGACTGACAATACCAAGTATTGGTGAGGATGTATAACAACTAATACTTTCATCATACATTGCTAGTAGAAATGCAAAATAGTACAATCACCTTAGAAAACAGTCTTGCAGTTTCTGATAAAGTTAAACATGCTCTTACCATACCACCTCGCAATTCCTCTCCTAAATACCCATGAGAAATAACTTATGTTCTCACAATGACTTCTGTGTGAATGTCCATAGCACTTTTATTCATAATAGCTGAAATCTGCAAACAGCCCAAATGTCTATCAACTGATGAATGAATAAACAAACTGCCAAAATTCTTCAATCACTTCTTTCTTGCTTTCATTTCCTTGTCCCCTATTCTTTCTTGAAAGCTCTACAAACTGTCCTTTATTCCATCTAGGCTTTCAAAAGTCTTCTGTGAACCAGCCAACCTCCCAAATATTTTCTCTTCTTTCTTGCTTCCCCAATTGCTTTTGCCACTATTAATTACATTTTTTTCTTTACATTCTTACTTCCTTTGGTTTCTGAAATAATTTTCATTATTTTCCTACATTTCTCACTGATTTTTTTTTTGTATTATTTCTGGCTTGTCTCTTTCCTCCTGACTCTAACTATGAGTGGCCCCTAAAGCTTAGCATTTAGTCCTTAGTGTTTGTTCTGATATTCATTTCTTTGCCTCTCACACGTGGCTGTTCTGCCGACCCTGCCCTCACTGCTTCCACCATGGTTCAGGCTTTCCTCTTTATGAGATTTATTCTCCTGAAGGGAAGCTCTGATCATTTCAACCCTCTGATCACCTGATTAAGACCTTCAATTATTCTATAACCAAAGTCAGCTGTGATATTATGATAATAATATGGAACTTGGACTCTAATAACCTGAGTTCAAACACTAGCTCTGTCACTCACTAGCTAGGTAACCTTGGACAAGTCAATGAACATCTTCTGAGTGTTTTGGTATCTGAAAAATGGGAATGAGTAACACTACACAGTAGTTTTACTGTTAGGATGAAATGAGATAGGGGTGCCTGGGTGGCCCAGTTGGTTAAGCGTCACACTCTGATTTCGGCTCAAGTCATGATCTCATGGTTCGTGAGGTGGAGCCCTGTGTCAGGCTCTATGCTGACAGCACAGAGCCTACTTGGGATTTTCTGTCTCCTTCTCTCTCTCTCTGCCTCTCCTCTGCACATATTCTGTCTCTCAAAAATAAATAAACATTTTTTTAAAGGATGAAATGAGATAAATAAAAATGAAGGCAGTTCATAAAATATAAATCATTATTAACCATGATCTTTCAACAAACATGTGTTAACTCTTATATGTGGCCAGAATTGACTCTACAGCAATGGGCGAGCAGACAAAGCCCTCTGCACTTGGAGCTGACAGTCCAGAAAGGAATATAGCAATTAAAATAGATGTGGTAAGTTCTTTTTTTTTAAGTTTATTTACTTATTTTGGGGGAGAGAGAGAGAGAATGAATCCCAAGCTACTCAATGTCAACACAGAGCCTGATGCGGGGCTCAGACTCACAAACCGTGAGATCATTACCTGAGCCAAAACCAAGAGTCTGACACTTAACTGACTGAGCCATCCAGGAGCCCCGGTAACTTCTAAGTGTGAAAGAAATAATAAGTGTTTGAAGTAGCACATAGGAAGAAGATCTCATCTAAGCTTGCAGTGGAGTGGAATGGTGAAGAAAGCTTCCTGAATAGTTACCTCTAAGATGACACCTAAAAGATAGGCAAGAGTGGGCCAAGTAAGGGGGTGGAGCAGTGGGTGTCATTGACAAAGAGGTGTGAAAAGCATTATAGGCAGGGGGAATAGCAAGGGCAAAGACCAGGAAGGGAGAGAGACCATGGAGCTTTCTTGGAACAGAAAGGAGTTCAGTATACCTGGAATATAAAGTTGAGTACAAAGAGAGGGAGCAAGAGTGGGCAGTGAAAGCAGAGAGATCATGCATGCAATTTCCAGCACTGGGCAGGCAAGCAGAAGGTATTGGTGATCCAAGAAGAAGAGGGTATTCTGTACTGTGGGCCAATCATAGTGATAAGAAACAGAGGTGATCAGTATTGGGAAGTTACCCAGGTAGACAGACAGTCAGCATCTTAGAGGACAGTTGATGAATCCTAACCACTGGGCTGCATTCACTGATAGTGCCCAAAGAAGGAATATTGGCAAAAAAACAAGGCAAATCCCTAGTAAAAGGCTATTCTTCATTCAATTGTATTTATAAAGAGCAGTGATTTTTCAAGGCATCTACATCTGATACCTTATTAAAAATCTTCACTGCATCCCTGTGAGCCAAGTGGGAGCAGGTATCATTACTTTTATCAAGGGCACAGTTAGTCTCTCCATTACTAGAATAAAGGAGGCACTGTTAGTCCTATCCATTATTAAGATGATGAATGGAGGTGTGATCAATCATATGTTATATTTTGTTTAGTCCTACATTTTAAATTTAACTTTAATCCAGGAATGGCTAGCTGACAAATAAGTATAGAGTGGGATATCGGGGACTGGGTTCTAGTCACAAACCTGTAGGTTGACCTTTGGCAAGTCACTTTAAGTACTCTGTGCCTCAGTTTCTTCTAGTTGGGCCAGACCATTGATTGGTAAGGACTTTTTTTGACACTCAAATCCTATGACTCCAAGTGCTGAGGGAAAAGGAAAAGCTTAGGATTCCAAATATTAGAGAATTTTTAAATTTTATTTTTAGCCTCAATCTTTATTTTTATTTTGGTCTTCTGTCTTATGTCTTGTTCCTCCTTGCAGTTCTGTCACTTCCCTTGCCCCTGAAGATATTTAAGAAGCTGCCTTTCATCACTTTAGAACTGTAAATATGCCCTTGAAACATGCAAAGAGGCTTTTGTGTACTTCCAAATCGAGGTTATTATCGTACAAGCAAGTCACTTGAGTGCACTGCATTCCTCAGCTTGCTCCATTGAGAGCTTTATTAGATTATATTGTCCTATCTTAGAAGGACTAGTTGAGCAGATAAGACTCTCCCACTTTAAAAGGTGGGCTATCTGATGAAACAGGGTGCCTAATGCTCCAGAGTGTAAGCAAAAAGGATTTTGGTCCTGCCCAAAAGACAGACACACTTCTCAAGACAAGTAGGTGCTCCACTTAAAGTGGCACAGTCAAGGGCGAGTGTTCTAAAATTAAACCAACCAGCTGCTCAGCTGCAGACGCCCACCTGTCAATTATGCTACCTTCCCCTTGTCCAATCTTCTCTCTCCATGAAGCCCAAAACTTCCACTCACTGCAATCCTTTAAAAGCCTGAAACATCACATGTTTTCCCACAGGTGCCTATCAAAAAAGCAGGAAGCCTGTTTCAAGAACATATTAGGGTACATGTACTCATTCAAAGAATCTATGCTCTTTCATCTCAAATACCTACAACTTCAACTTAAGTGATGCCATCAACTGGCTTCAGAAGTCAATAAACATAAAACCTTCCTTGTTGTTGGGGTGACAATACAAAACTAGAATGCATGAATCCTACTAAATTCAGGAGCTTGATATTTAATATCAACTTTGATATTAAATAAACAGTAGAAATAGAGACAAATGTATCAGTTTCCATGCCTAGGTCTTCGGTATAGCACCTACCTAACAATAAACAGAACAGTTGTCAATGTGTAACAAGATTCCACTGAATTAACTAGATGTTATTTTTGTAAACAACTAGTAAGCAAACACATAAAACAAATGAATACAATTAAAAATGTTCCTCAAAATAGATGGTATTCTAACTAGGCTTACACAGAGTAAGGAAGAAGTGTGATTATTTTTGTTCTATAGAATCATTTGTAACATTGAGGTGACTTGTCTTTTCATTAGATTATATTAGGCCAAAGTTCCAGGGATTCCTCTTTAAATGTGTTGCTGTCATTCGTACAGTTTGTGTAAGTTTGTTACTAAAAATGCATTATTAAATTTGGCACTCAAAAAGTATTTTAATATTTACTAATATTCATTTTATCTATAAGGTAAAATTTTACTAGTCATAAGATATTTTGTAAGATGATAAAGTTTGTTACGAAATACTATGTACCTAGTATATTCTCTTGTGAATAAAATGCACATTATATAAATAAATTTTATTATATTTATATTGCTATTCTTATATCAGAAAATTATAAACCTGTCTTAACATAATTCTATAGTGATTCACTCCTTTGATGCATATTATTGAGAATCTATAAGACATGGTATTAGATGGGAATACAAACATGAATCAAAACATGGCATAAACAGGGGCGCCTGGGTGGCTCAGTCGGTTGAGCATCCGACTTCGGCTCAGGTCATGATCTCACAGTCTGTGGGTTCGAGCCCCGCATCAGGCTCTGTGCTGACAGCTCAGAGCCTGGAGCCTGTTTCAGATTCTGTGTCTCCCTCTTTCTCTGACCCTCCCCTTTTCATGCTCTCTCTCTGTCTCAAAAATAAATAAACGTTAAAAAAAAATTAAAAAAAAAAAAACATGGCATAAACATAAAAAATGTAAGATAGAAGAATATAATAGGTACTATAAATTATAAAGAAAGTTACAGTGAGGGTTTACCCATCTTAAAAAGAAACAAGTTACTGGGGCATGTGAGCAGCTCAGTCAGTGAAGTGTTCCAACTCTTGATTTTGGCTCAGGTCATGATCTCACAGTTCATGAGATTCAGCCCAGTGTTGGGCTCCATGCTGACAGCGTGGAGCCTGCTTGGGATTCTCTCTCTCCCTCTCTCTCTGCCCCTTCCCACCTCAAAATAAATAAATAAATAAATAAATAAATAAATAAACTTTTTAAAAAGATACAAATTACAAAAATAGAATGCTTGAATAAACTTACACAGTTTAGATGCTTATATTTTAAATTATTTTTCACATTTCTTAGTTTGAAATGCCCAGTAAGAAAACTAATTTGTTGGGGCACCTGGGTGGTTCAGTCAGTTAAGCATATGACTCTTGATTTTGACTCAGGTCATGATCTCACAGTTCATGGGATCGAGCCCCATGTCGGATTCTGTACTGACAGCATGAAACCTACTTGAGATTCTGTCTCTCCCTCTTTCTCTCCCCCTCCCCTGCTTGCCCTCTCTCAAAATAAATAAATAAACTTAAAAAAAAAGAAAACGAATTCATTTTTCTGGACTTTTTATCTACTAAATCTAACTACTAGCTTCATTATAAAACTTCCAATATGTCACTTCTATGATATTTTTATGCAAAAATAAGGGCTTAATCCAGTTACAGTTTTATAAATTGTACTTCAGTAAAGTTAATCTGCCTTGATGTTTTAGACTTCAGCTCTTAGCCAACATGTAGTAACAAGTACCAGACTAACCCTGACTCCTGAAACAACTAAACAAATAGACAAAATATATGAAACAACTGTTTTCAGGTTTTGGACATCAGGCAGCAGAGAACAGTGATCCTTGAGAGATGAGAAGCAAATGAGTTAAGCTCCTTGATGGTTCCAGCTTATTACCTGGAGACATCTTCCAGGCTAGTGCAGGGAGCAGGAACCTAGGAGGAGTCTAATGGATTTTTTAAATTTAAGCGCTCAGAGTCTGGGAAGTAAAGATGGCTAGAGTTTGCAGGCAGAGTACCAGAGAGGAGAGCAGTGCACTGGAAGAGACTTCCAGAGATCTACAGATGGTCCCCCTCAAGTCTTCAGCTGAGTACTGATCAATACATTTGTATGAGAAAATTACCTGAGACCAGAGAAAGAACTACCCTAAAGGAGAGAGGGAGCAAACCCTCAGAGGTCACGTAGGATCAGGAGTAGTCAGCCAGAGTGGAAAATCTTGTAATTCAACCTCGTAATGCATCAGTAATTAGAAGGGTATTGTTTCAGCACAAGGGCAGAATTAGGCCTATACTAAAGAATATGTTGGTCCCACCTAACAAAATTTAAAAGCAAGCTTCAAAAGGACTGAGCTATTTTCAAGTAATTTAACTGCATTCCAGAAAGAAGCTCAAGAATACAAAAATATCTAGCACTCAACAAGATAAAATTCACAGTATCTTGCAGCCCATCAAGTCATGCAAAAAAAGCAGGAAAATACAATCCATAATAAATATAAAAATTGATAGAAATAGATCCAAAAGTGACACAAATGATGGAATTACTAGCCAAGAACATTAAAACAGTTATTATAACTATGTTCCTTATGTTCAGGAGTGTAGAGGAAAGATTGATCACGTTAAGCAGAGCATGAAAAATATGGCAAAAATCCAAACTGAAATTCCACTGTTGAAAAATACAACGTCTGAGATGAAAAATACATTGAATGGAATCAGTAGATCAGACACTACAGAAGAGAAGATTTGTGAGGCTTGATACACACTAAAAGAAATGATTCAATATGAAATGGGGGGGGGGGGAGAGAGTAAAATAAATAAATCAGTTATTTAAATAAATAAATCAGTGAGCTGAGGAACAATTTCAAGCAGTCTAATATACGTGTTGTTGAAGTCCACAAAGGAGAGAGGAGAAAGGAAGGGAACAGGGAAAGAAAGAAAGAAAGAAAGAAAGAAAGAAAGAAAGAAAGAGAAAGACTGTAATTTTTCTAAATTTGATTATAACTATAAATCCACAGATCCAAGAGGTACAACAAACCTTAAGCACTGAAACAAGAAGAAAACTACCCCAAGGCATATTATAATCAAATTGCATAACAAACAATAATAAAGAGACAAATCTCTTAAAGAGAAAAAAAAATAACTCATTATGAACAGAAGAACAAATATAAGAATAAAAGCTTTTTGACAGAATGCAAGGCAAAAGATGGTGGGGCATGATCCTGAAATTATTGATAGAAAAGAATTGTCAACCTACAATTCTATACCCAATAAAAATATCTTTCAAAAAACTATGATGAAATAGTTTTTCAGACATAGAAAGGCCAAAAGAAAATAAATTCATTACCAGCAGACTTGCATTATAGGAAATATTGAAAGAAGTCTTTCAGGCAGAAGAAAAATGATGCCAGATGGATATCTGGAGCTACATAAAGGAATGAAGATCATCAAAAAGGGAAAATAGGTGGACAGATACAAAGTACTTTTTTTCTTATTTTTAAAATCTCTTTAAAAGATAATTGAGGGGAGCCTCGCTGGCTCAATCAGTAGAGCATGAGACTCTTGATCTCTGGGTCATGAGTTTGAGCCTCACGTTGAGAATAGAGTTTACTTAAGAAAATAAAAATAACAATAAATAAAAGATAATTGACTTTTTAGAGCAAAAATATTAACAATGTGTTGTGAAATTTATATTACATATAGAAGTCAAATGCATGACAACAATGGAGCAAAGGTCAAGAAGAGGAAAAAGGAGTACAGTGTTCTAAGTTTCTTATGCTATATGTGAAGTGATAAATATTACCTAAAGGTAGACTGCATTAAGTTAAAGATGTATATTATAAACTCTAAAGCAACAATACTACAAATTCTAAAACAACTTAAAGAAAAAGTTACATCTAATTAAAAAAAAGGAAATAAAAGGGACCTTAAACTAGTCAATTCAACAGATAGAAAAATAAGAAGAATAGAACATAAAACAAAAACCAAGATGGCAGATTTAAACACAACAATATCAATAATAACATTAAATGTAAAAGGTCTAAACACTCCAATTAAAAGCATAGATTATCAGATTGGATAAAAATTTTTAAAAGATGCAACTGTAAGAAATTCACTTTAAATACAAAGACATAACTAAGTCAAAGGTAGAAGAATAGAAAAAGATATACCATGCTAACACTAATCAAAAGAAAGCTTTTGATAGTGGATATATTATTAGACAAAGTAGATTTCAGATCAAAGAATATTACCAGAGATAAGGAGGGACATTTCATATTGATAAAGGAGCCAATTCATCAAGAGGATATAACAGTCTTGAATGTTTATGCACCTAATAGCCAGGCTTCAAAACCCATGAAGAAAAAACTGCAAAAAAAAAAATAGACAAGTTGATAAATATAGTTGGGTTTTCCAGACCTTTCTCTCTATAATTGATAAAATTAGAGAAAAGTAGAGAAAATCAGTAAGGATACAGAAGATTTGAGTAACACTGTCAACCAACTTGACCTAATTAACATTTATATAACACTTCATCAAAAACAGTAGTATACACAATCTTCTCAAGGGTGCAAGGAGCATTTATCAAGACAGACCATAAAGCAGATGCTGATAAATGTAGAAGAACTCAAATCATACAAGCTATGTTCTGTGACCACAAAGGAATTAAATTAGAAATCAATAACAAGAGGTATCAGGGAAATCCACAAATAGTTGGAAATTAAATAACATACTTTTGAATAACTCATGAGTCAAAGAAGAAATGAAAAGGGAAATTAGAATGGATTTTGAACTGAATTAAAAATTAAAACACAACATATCAAAATGTATGGGATGCAATTAAAGAAGTATTTGGTGGGGAGGGAAAGTCCTTAAATCAGTGATCTACAGTTCTACTTTAAGAAACTAGTAGATTGATAGGTTAAGATGGTGGAGTAGTAGGGGGACCCTGGGCTTCCTCATCCCTTGCACACAGCTAGAATAACAGCAAATCATTTTGAATACCTAGGAAATTGATCCGAGGATTAAGAGAACAATCTGCACAATTAGAGGTTGAGAATAAGTCAGGTACAAGGTGCAGAGACCTGAATTGGGGGAAGAGAAAAGCTGCGGTGCCATGGAGGGGAGGGAGCCCTTTTCATGGAGAGAGGAGAAAGACAAAAAGAGAGAGGGGTAGAGAGACAAGTGTGTCGGGTTTGTACATGAACAACACTGCCCCAAACCATTGACTGGGGAATCGAGAGGAACTATCACCAAGTTTTTACAAATAGCAGAGCTCAAATTCTGAGATTTTAGGAGTCCCTGCCATTTGCTTGATTCAAGCTGGGATGGCAGCAGTGCTCCTGGGGATACCTAAGAGTAGACCCAAGAGAGACCCAAGAGTAGACAGCATGGTATAGGGATTCCCTGGGTTGCACTGGGAAAGAATGTTCCCTTTCCTGAAGTACACGTGGAAGAGGGTATATTGCCTCCATAAGGACAAAAGACCCAGCGGGCACCATTGAGTGGCCATTCATCAGCAAGGGACAGGACCGCATGCAGATGGCAGGTAATCTGGTTGCTACTTTTTACTGGCTGTGCTTCACCATAAATGCCCACCACCTGCATGGCAGTATGGCTGCTTTACACCAGGCACACAAGACAGCACCAGACACAGCACAGTGAGGCTCTCCTCCAGAGGAAGGGAGGTGGTCCACACTGTGCCTGGTCCTTTAAGATTTGGAGTTTTGAATCCTGGCTGTGTGCCAGAGATAAAACATAGAGGAACTATGGCATCAGGTGTTCCAATGGCTCAGCACAGAGAGGGTGAGGGGGCAGGGATCTGATGTAAGCCTGAGACACAGGAAGGAGATTGTTCGCTTTTCTGTGAGGGCTTCCTGAACAGTGGTGGGTGTGAGGTCCCCTCTCTGGGGATGAGACAGCAGGGTGACAGAGTGATGCCATCTTCCCCGCCCCCCCCACCCACCAGCACAGTCAGACTTCAGTGAGCAACACAGCACTCCCAGTGGAGGCTGAAGCTGTTTACATCAAATCCGGCCCCCTACACCCCTGCAGTTGCATCGTTACTAAGGCAGGTCTGACTATGGGCCAGCACACTGGGCCTCTCCCCCAGAGGATCAGCACAGGCCCCCTGCATGCACCAAGTCTACTGATTATAGAGTGCTCCAAAGTGTCAGCTTCAGTTCTGGTGGAAATAGGACCAGGCTTTCTTCTTTTTTTCCTTTGGAATCAGGCTTATAGTTTTTTGTTTGTCTGTTTTTGTTCCTTTTCCTTTTCTCTCTCTCTCTCTCTCTCTCTCTCATCAGGATTTTTTTTTAATCAGGCTCATTTTAACAAACAAATCAAAGCATTCTAGTTAAAGGTCCACTGCAATACTCCTCACTGCAAGAAAGGGGGAACTCTGCAGAGGACTGACCTGTGGTAAAGAGTAGCCAAAACACAACAGCAGAGTGTACAAAACATACACTAGAAACACTTCCTGAAGCATCAGTCCCTGGACAGTGTACAACCCCTCCTTAACATAGGATTATTCTCAGCAACAAAAAACATAACAAGCTTTCATAACACGCAAAAGACAGAAACCTAAAAGATGGAGGAATTCTCCCCAAAAGAAAGATCAAGAAGAACTCACAGCCAAGGATTTACTCAAAATAGTTATCAGCAATATATCTGATCAAGAATTTAGACAACAGTCATAAGAATACTAGCTGGACTTGAAAGAAGCAGAGAAAACACCAGAGAAACCCTTCCTACAGAGATAAAAGACCTAAAAAATAGTCAGTCTGAAATAAAAAATGCTATAACTAAGATGCAAAACCAACTGAGTGTAATCACAATAAGGATGGAAGAAGCAGAGGAATGAATAGGTGACATAGAAGATAAAATTATGGAAAACAACAGAGCAGAAAAGAAGAGGGAAAGGAAATAAAACTATTAGATCATGAATATAGACTTATGGAACTCAGAAACTCCATAAAACACAGTAATATCCATATCATAGGAGTACCATAAGAAGAGCAGGAAAAGGGGGCAGAGGGTTTATTTGAACAAACTATAGCTGAGAACTTCCCTAATCTGGGGAAGGAAATAGGCATTGAAGTCCACAGAGAACTCCACTCAAAATCAACAAAAACAGGTCAACACCAAGACATATCATAGTGAAACTTCAAAAATACAAAGATAGAGAATTCTGAAAGCAGCTAGGGACAAAAGTCCATTAACCTACAAGGGTAGACACATAAGGTTAGCTACAGACCTGTCCATAGAAACTTGGCAGACCAGAAGGGAGTGGCATGATATAGTCAACATGCTAAATGGGAAAAATAGGCAACCAAGAATACTTTATCCAACAAGGCTGTCATTCAGAATAGATGGAGAGATAAAGAATTTCCAAGACAAGCAAAAACTAAAGGATTTTGTGAACACTAAACCAGCTCTGCAAGAAATATTAAACGGCATTCTTTGAGCGGGGAAGAAACCAAAAGCACCCAAGACTAGAGAAAGAACAGAGACAGTCTACAGGAACAGCAACTTTACAGGTAATATAATGGCACTAAATTCATATCTATCAATAATTACTCTGAATGTAAATGGACTAAATGCTCCAATCAAAAGATATAGGATATCAGAATGGATTAAAAAAAAAAAACTAGACCCATCCATATGCTGCTTATAAGAGACTCATTTTAGTCCCAGTAACACCTGAAGATTTAAAGTGAGGGAATGGAGAACAATTTATCATGCTAATGGATGTCAAAAGAAAGCCAGAGTAGCCATACTTATATCAGATAAACTAGATTTTAAAACCAAAACTATAACAAGAGGTGAAGAAGGGCACTATATCATAATAAAGGGGTCTATCCAACAAGAAAATCTAACAATTGTAAATATTTATGTCCTCAACTTGGAACAGCCAAATATATAAGTCATATGATAACAAACTTAAAGAAACTTATTGGTAATAACATAATAACAGTGGGGGACTTTAACACCCAGTTACAACAATGAACAGGTCATCTAAGCAGAACATCAACAAGAAAACAATGGCTTTGAATACACACTGGACCAAATGGACTTAACAGATACAGTCAGAGCATTTCATCCTAGAACAACAGAGTACACATTCTTTTCAAGTGCCCAGGGAACATTCTCAGGAATAGATCACACACTGGGTCACAAATCAGGCTTCAACCAGTACAAAAAGATTGAGATCAAACCATGCATATTTTCAGACCATAACACTATGAAAGTTTAAGTCAGCCACAAGAAAAAATTTGGAAAGACCACAAATACAAGGAGGTTAAAGAACATCCTACTAAAGAATGAATGGAACCAAGAAATTAAAGAAAAAATTAAAAAATACATGAAAGCAAGTGAAAATGAAAACATGGCAGTTCAAAACGTTTGGGATGCAGCAAAGTTGGTTGTAAAAGGGAAACGCATAGCAATACGGGCCTTCCTCAAGAAGCAAGAAAAGTCGCAAATACACAACCTAATCTTACACCTAAATGAGCTGGAAAAAGAACAGCAAATAAAGCTGGAAAAATAACAGCAAATAAATCCTAAAACCAGCAGAAGAAGGGAAATGATGAAGATTAGAGGAGAAATAAATGATATAGAAAGCAGGTCAATGAAACTAGGAGCTGGTTCTTTGAAAGAATAAACAAAATTGATAACCCCCTAGCCAGACTTATCAAAAAGAAAAGAGAAAGAATTCAAATAAATAAAATCACGAATGAAAGAGGATATTACAACCAACGCTGCGGAAAGACAAACAATTATAAGAGAATATTATGAGCAATTATATGCCAACAAACTGGGCAATCTAGAAGAAATGGATAAATTCCTAGAAACATGTAAACTACCAAAACTGAAACAGAAATAAATAGAAAACTTGAACAGATCCATAACCAGCAAAGAAATTCAATTGGCTATCAAAAATGTCCCAAAAAATAAGAGTCCAGAGCTGGATGGCTTCCCAAGGGGTTTCTAGCAAACATTTAAAGAAGAGTTAATACCTATTCTTTTGAAGCTGTTCCAAAAAATAGAAATAGAAGGAAATTTTCCAAACTTATTCTATGAGGCCAGAATTACCTTGATTCCAAAACCAGCTAAGGAGAATGATAGACCAATATCCTTGATGAACATGGATGCAAAAATTCTCAACAAGATTCTAGCAAATCAAATACAACAGGACATTAAAGGAATTATTCACCACAATCAAGTAGGATTTATTCCTGGTCTGCAAAGGTGGTTCAATATCCAAAAATCAATCTACCTGATATACCACATTAATAAAAGAAAGGATAAGAACCATATGATCCTCTCAATAGATGCAGAAAAAGCACTTGACAAAATGCAGCATCCCTTTCTTGATAAAAAACCCTCAAGAAAGTAAGGGTAGAAGGAACATACCTCAACATGATAAAGCCCATATACAAAAGATCCACAGTTAATATCATCCTCAGTTGGAAAAACCTGAGAGCTTTTCCCTTAAGGTCAGGAACACAACAGGGATGTTCACTCTCACCACTGTTGTTCAACATAGTACTGTAAGTCCTAGCCTCAGCAACTAGACAACAAAAAGAAATAAAAGGCATCCAAATCAGCAAGGAAGAAGCCAAACTTTCAGTCTTTGCAGACATGATACTCTATGTAGAGAACTTGAAAGACTCCACCAAAAAATTGCTAGAACTGATAAATGAATTCAGCAAAGCTAAAGGATATAATATCAATGTACAGAAATTTGTTGCATTTCTATACACCAATAACAAAGTTGCAGAAAGAGAAATCAAGGAATCAATCCCATTTACAACTGCACTAAAAACCATAAGATACCTAGGAATAAACCTAACCAAAGAGGTAAAAGAACTGTCCTCTGAAAACTATGTAATGCTTATGAAACAAATTGAAGACACAAAGAAATAAAAAAACATTCCATGTTCATGGACTGGAAGAGCAAATATTGTTAAAATATTGTTAAAATGTGTATACTACTGAAAGCAATCTACATATTCAATGCAATCTCTCTCAAAATAACACCAGCATTTTTTTATAGAGCTAGAACAAACAATTCTAAAATTTATATGGAACCAGAAAAGACCCTGAATAGCCAAAGTAATGTTGAAAAAGAAAAACCAAAGCTGGAGGTATCACAATTCCAGATTCCAAGCTATATTACACAGCTATAATCACCAAAACAGTATGGTACTGGCATAAAACAGACATATAGAGAAATGGAACAGAATAGAAAACCCAGATATGGACCCACAAATGTATGACCAACTCATCTTTGACAAAGCAGGAAAGAATGTCCAATTGGAAAATAGTCTCTTCAGCAAATATTGCTGGGAAAACTGGACAGCAACATGCAGAAGAATGAACCTGGATCACTTTCTTACACCATACACAAAAATAAATTCAAACCAGATGAAAGCCTAAATGTGAGACAGGAAACCATAAAAATTCTAGAGAACACAGGCAGCAACCTCTTTGATTTCAGCTGTAGCAACTTATAAGACATGTCACTGGAGGCAAGGGAAACAAACACAAAAATGAACTATTGTGATTTCATCAAGTTAAAAAGCTTCTGCACAACGAAGGAAACAGTCAACAAAACTAAAAGACAACCTATGGAATGGGAGAAGATATTTGCAAGTGACACATCAGATAAAGGGCTAATATTCAAAATCTATAAAGAACTTATCAAACTCAACACCCCAAAAATAAATAACCCAGTTAGGAAATGGGCAGAAGACATGAACAGACATTTCTCCAAAGAAGACATAAAAATGGCTAACAAACACAGGAGAAAGTGCTCGACATCACTTATCATTGGGGAAATAAAAATCAAAACCACAATGAGATACCATCTCACACCTGTCAAAATGGCTAAAGTAACAATTCAGGAAACAACAGATATTGGTGGGGATGTGGAGAAAGGGGAACCCTCTTATACAGCTGGTGGGAATGCAAACTGGTACAGCCACTCTAGAAAACAGTATGGGGGTTCCTTAAAAAGTTAAAAATAGACCTACCCTACCCAACAATTATACTACTGGGTATTAATCCAAAGTATACAAATGTACTGATTCGAAGGGGCACATGTACCCCAATGTTTATAGCAGCATTATCCACAATAGCCAAAGCATGGAAAGAGCCCAAATGTCCATCAACTGATGATTGGATAAAGAAGTTTGGTATTACATAATGGAATATTAATCAGCCATCAAAAAGAATGAAATCTTGCCATTTGTAATGAGGTAGATGGAACTAGAATGTATTATGCTAAGCAAAATAAGTCAGAGAAAGGCAAATACTATATGATTTCCCTCATATGTGTAATTCAAGAAACAAAACAGATGAACATAGGGGAAGGGAAGGAAAAATAAAATAAGATATAAATAGAGAGGGAGGCAAATCAAAAGAACTCTGAGCATTGATGGAGAAGAGGTGGGTGGGGGCATGGGCTAAATGGGTGATGAGCATTAAGAAGGGCACTTATTGTGATGAGCATTGGTGTTATATGTAAGTGATGAGTCACTAAATCCTACTCCTGAAACCAATACTACAGTATATATTGACTAACCTTAATTTAAATAAAAACTTGGGAGAAAAAACTGGTAAACAAACTAGTAAATAAAGAAGAGAAAATTGAGCCCAAAGTAAGTAGAAGAAAGTAAGTAATAAAAATAAAAGCAAAAATGAAATAGAAAAACAGGAGAGAAATCATTGAAAGCAAAAGCTGCTGTTTTGATAACATAAAGATATGGGAATTTTAAAAACCACTAAAGAACAATTGCAGTTAGGATCTTAAAGCTTCCATTTTTGGTAAATAAGAAAACTAGACCACAAACCATGGAAAAGGTGTAATATTTGTATGTGTTTGGGTGCTTGATCATGCCTGCTTGATCCCTTTTCTTAAGAATGTGAAAGACCGTGTGTACTATTGAAGAGAAGGAATCCATAAAACCATTTGAAATATATTACATATTTTTATGTAGGTATTTATACATATATGTATGTATTCATACACTTTCTCATCAAGAGTACATAATTGTAAGAACATTTTTCCTTTTTTATTTTTCTAAATCCTATTACTTATTTGGCTTCTCCTTTTTAAAAATGCTATTTGGAAAAATGGTTCATTTATTTATTCATTCAATGTAATTATGAAATGCTATAATATGCCAGGGATGTGCTGGGGGACAATGCTGTTAACCAGACAAACCTACTGAGCAGAGTCTATTTTGCGATACAGACAAGTAAACAGACAATAACAATGTACTAGCATGATCCGGGCACCTGGGTGGCTCAGTCGGTTGAGTGTCCAACTCTTGATTTCAACTCAGGTCATGATCCCAGGGTCATAGGATCCAGCCCCACGTTGGGCTCTGTGCTGGGCATGGAGCCTGCTTAAAATTCTCTCTCTCTCCCTCTGCCCCTCTCCCCCACTCATGCTCTTTCTCTCAAAAATAAAAATAAAAATAAAAATAAAAATAAAAATAAAATACAATGTACTAGCATGAAAGTGCTTTCATGGAAACACAAGTGCCAACAGAGTCCACAAGATGGGCAATCACCTCGGACCTGAAATATTTCTCAAGCTAGTAGCTAAACAAAAATTTTAAAATGTGATAACTAAGTTTCTTGAATTATTGTGATCTAACATAGGCAATAAAATTTTAATTATGTAGCAATATGTAAATGAGTTTGGTACTCAAAAGACTTCCTGTCTATTATGTACCTAATATTTACTTCTTACTCTGTTCACATTGTGTTAAACTCTGTTGAAAGTTTCATCTCAGTAAAAATAGGACATATGGAATTCTATTTTAACTAATTCTCACTATTATTGAGAGTTAGAAAAGAACATATAGGTAATTCTAACCTGTTCAGAACTTTTTAAGGATCTCTTTGTTATACTAAGGCATAAGAAATGGCAGAGCCTAAAGCCAAAAGTCCAGATCCTTAGGCAAAGTTTAAGGGATTCCAGGCTTAGAAAGTAGGCCAAGACCAGAGAAATGTGAAAATCCCAAAGATTAAGTAGGAAAGGGTTTGTGATTCACTCAGAAGCTCAGATAGGTTTTAAAATTATGTATTTCATTTAAACCATTGATTTCACATTTGGAAATGTATCTTCAGGATATTATTATAAACTTCTGCATTTTAGCTATAAGATTGTTCACTGTAGTTGGTTATACCGAAAAGTTGAAAACAATCTAGATGCCTAACAACAGCAACCTGGTTAAATAAGTTATGTCATATCCGCACAATAGAATCCTAACCAGATTTTTTAATTATGAAAGAGTGTTTCTCAAACTTTATTGTGCATCAGAATCATCTGCACAGCTTGTTGAAACCCAGATTGCTGGGCTCCATCCCCAGAGTTTCTGATTCAGTCAGCCTGGTATAAGGGCTCAAGAATTTGCATTTCTAACTAGTTCCCGGGTTGACACTGATGCTGTTGGTCTGGGAGCCACATTTTGAGAACCACTGATGTAGAATTATTTTCACTGAATTGGAAAAAATTCACAAGGTATTGTTAAGCTGAAACAAAGCGGTTTACATTATATTCTATATGTATATATACAGAAGATTAGATGGGAAAATATTGTGGAGTCGGTATTCCTGGCTGTCCTTGGGACTGCACTGTAGATTCTTAATGTCTTCTACATTTTTGAGTGACAGATTTCTCTGTAATGAGCATAGTATTAATCACTGAAATATAACCCACTTTCTTAATTTGAAAAATAATATCAGGAAGTCCTGGCCAATAGCACTAACAAGCTGGAAACACTGAAATAGGCTCGATCCTAGTTCTCCTCTGGCTTGTTAACTATGTCTTGCAGGGGTGTACCTTCAGACGCACTCATAGACAGAGGAACAGTGGTGGGCCCATAGATACACCCTGTTCCTGATGGGGACAAAAACAGAAGAGGCTGATATATGAGGGCTTCTACAGTTTTTCTTACTTCATTTTAGTAGTGCCATGCAGGCTTCTTCTGGAGATGTTTGAAGAAAAACTGGGTGGGACCCAAAGGGCGACCTGCCAGAAGTTTGAAGCATCTGGATTGGCGCACTCTTTGTTTCCTGACGCAGGGTAGATCCATTTCCCAGAGTATCAGATTAAGGCGTCTCCTTTCTGGAAAAAAGATTTCATGGTTTAAATTCCCGTTCACTTTGTGTCTGTGGCACTCTGCTGTCTCCTTTCCAGCATGCAGCCTCAGGGGTCATGATGTCCCTTCCCTGCTGATATCAGCGTGCCAACTGTGGTGTCATGCACACTAAGCACAGAGCCGCCATTCAGCTTCCACAGTCTGGGTTCAGGAAGCAAAAGAGCTTCTAGTTCCTACAAACCTTGACAGATCTTCCTCTAGCCTTGCATATGCTAAACAATTCTCAGAGGACGGGGGTTATAAGGAGTCGGGGAGGGGGAACTAGGGTAAATGTCAAGGATAAATACGTGATAGGAACAGAGAGAGCAAACAGTACCACCAATGTTGAGGAAAAGGAAGGGTGGACCACAGTTTAGAGAAGGATGCCATATGCTTTTCAGTAGAATACTTATTTGGTAAGCACTGTGACCCTTTTCCATGTCCTTGTATTACTGTGGTTGATAAACCAGGAGGTGGCCACATTACTGATTTTATTTAGAGCAAGTGTCCTTCACGAATGTCTAACAGAATGCCAGTATTGGGGTGTTATTTGAAAAATAAGTGTCACATAAAACTCACAATGGGTTCAATTTTTTAATTTTGTTAATGATTCAAAATGTAAAAACATGCTGTGATATAGGCTATCATTAAAAGAGACATTACTTCCATATTGACTTTCAAGTAGGTGACATAGTATTATTGGAAAACTGTATTCCATATGTTGCTTTCCACCACTTTACATGTGAATAAATGGGGCAGAACATTGTTAAAGTTTAGGATACAACTTTTTCCAAGGTTTGCAAGTTCAAAAATAGCTAGAGATGCAGAGGTTGGTTAATGATTCAGTTATTTGTTTTTATAATTTCCTACCTCTTCCCTTCTAGTGCTATAATATGAATTCAGTGTGTGAATCTGTTTAGGACCTTAGAAAAGGAAATTAAGTTATTTAAAATTCTCACCTATTACTTAAATGCCAAGAACAATGTTATAATCAATCAATTCATTTACAAAGAATTTATTGAATACTTCCTCTCTGCTAGGCACTGTCCTGGGATCAGCAATTATCCTCAAGAAGTTTACTTTCTAGAGACCAGGAAGACAGTAGTAAAGCATTAAAGTACAACTACAATGTATCAATTGGTAAATAAGCGCTAAGAACAAAAATGAGGCAGGCTGCTATAAGGACTTTGTATTTTATTCTGAGAGAAATGGGAGGTCCTTGGGTGGGGGCAGATTTAAGCAGTGACATGCTCTATTTATAGACATTCTCTATTTATAGAGAATCACTATAGCTGCTGGATGGAGAATTGGCTGTGAAGGCCAAGTATCCATTGAATTATCACTCCTCCTTAAGTTATATTTCATTTAGGACAGTTCTGCACCTAAGTATGGCTGGAGATGTGATCCTGCACAGTTGATTCTTGCCTTTTCATCCTTTCATTGCAAAATCAATTCTTAAAATGAAATTTTTATATCTGAAGTATTCCTTAAGGAATTTTTTTCCTGGAAAGCTCCTTTTAGATACATTCTCTCTAAATGGGAGTTTATCCAAAGCCTACTTTTTAATAATTACTTTACTTTCATACTACTCAGTTATCAAAATATTTCGGATTTCTTGTGAGTAGAGTTTTAACATATCTTTAAAAAGCCAAGAGATGCCTAAAATTTTTTTCAGGGGAGCTTTGTGTCTCTTATTATATAAATTAACAAGATTGCTTAAGGTTTTGTTCTGTTTTTTTTTTTAACCTGCATACTAAGGTATAACTTGGTATTGGTCTCCTTATGATACTGTTTTATGTTGTGAGATAGTTTGGAATTCCTTTTTTTATATTCATTGCTTTCTACTGGCAGTGATTTTCTCTCCCACCAGCCTTACTCCCCCAAAGTTAAGACATCCATTAGAGAAGTTTGTACCACTCCACCCCAGGGGCCCTTTTATTACCCCCATATAACGTATGGACACACACACATGCCCAAAGTCCATCCCTTCTGAGTCTTCCTCCCTCTGGTTTCCTCCTCAGAACTAAAGTTTTAAATTGCCTTTCAAGTCTATCTGTAACATACACAATAAAAAGTTTTATTACTTATACTTTACATTTAACCAAAATACTGTTAACTAACTTGATCAGCCATTTTATTTTCTACATTTGGATTTAAAGGACTTTTAACTGATTTCAGAAATCAAATCCACCCTGAAATGACTATATATTTACTACTCATAAGAATATTCCAAGAATGTACCACAAGCTTGGAAGGCAGATCCAGAAAAGGAGAACCAAAGGTATTTGTAGCAACAGTGGCCCCAATTAATAACTGATTAGTCTTTGAAGGGTCACACCTCATTTGGAAATAGAAGTGTCTGGATCTTGATTTTGGTGCTTCTCTTCTTCCCCCTTTTTAATCCATTCTCCTTATAGAAGTGGGAGTTATCTTTTTAAAAAATGTAAATCAGATGATATCAGCTCTCTGCATATGACCCTCCAATGCCTTCCCACTACAGTTAGAATAACTACCATGGCCTTTAAAGGACTCTCTATTCATGATCTGTTATGCACTGGCTCCGTCCTCTTCTCTAAAAACTGTCCCCTTGTTTCCTGGACTTCAGTCACACTGGCCTTGTTGTTCTTCCTTTAATAAGCCAAGCTTGATTCAGCTTCAAGGCCTTTAAACTTGCTGTTCCTTCTGCCCAGAATGCTCTTCCCCCAAGATCTTTGCATGGCTGCCTTCATCTCAAGAGTAAGGTCTCTGCTGGTTACTCAATTTATACTTCTGCATCTGAACAGGCAGCACCTGTGTGATCAAGGTCTAAAAATCTCTTATCACTTGTAGATGACAAAAGGTGTAACTCAAACCAAGACTGTATGAGGCAAACAATTTGGGGTTTGCACACAGTCGTATATACTCATGGTATTTTTTTCTTTCTTTACAGGTTATTTTCAGAGCTTTGTCACCACCATATGATGCAGAGAACCCTTATAGTGCCAAAGTGCAGGAGCAATTGAAGATCACCAACCTCCGTGTGCAGTTGCTAAAACGACAGTCTTGCCCCTGTCAGAGAAATGACCTGACCACAAAGCCTCAACATTTTACACATTATGCAATCTATGATTTCATTGTCAAGGGCAGCTGCTTCTGTAACGGCCATGCGGATCAATGCGTTCCTGTTGATGGCTTCAGACCTGTCAAAGCCCCAGGAGCATTCCATGTGGTATGTAAAACAATTCCTCACCTGTGAAGAACAAACCGTGAGTTACTTTCAGCTTTGGACATTGGTAATCGAAGTTCCCTTAGAGTTGGTCTGCTCTCACATAGTCCTCCCTGTTTCTTCCTCTGCTGATTCACTCCTCCGACTCCATACCCATCTTTTAAAGTGCCAATTAACTTGTGGTTTAGTCTTCAATTTTAGAATTATAAATAGTCAAGTATGATAACCAGATTCCTTGGAATACATCCATGCCAATTTTTAGTGCCATGACCTTCAGATATGAAGTGTAAGGTGAGCAGTAAGAGAGGTTGGCATAATCATATTAGTGGCATTATCACTCAGAAGCCAGCTTTGACAGTAAATGGGAACCATTGTTGAAGACATTTTAAAGTGGAAAAAATAAGAACTTCAGTTTAATGCCTGGTATCTTTTGCTGTTCAGCCAATAGAATGAATAATAATTCTCCTCTGTGAAGAGTTGGCCTGACCCCCTCTCACCCTAAACCATGGTTAAACTCCCTTTTCTCTGCATTCACATATCTCCTTGGGCTTCCCTCTCAACTTTTGCTTGTCTGCATCTCCCAGGAGATCACAAACTCCTGATGACAGGGACTGCGTGATCTCTGTTGCCTTAGTCTGGTATGTTACTGGAGCCAGAATTAAGTGTTTGATTGAGTGATAGCAACATAGGAATAAAAAGATAATCAAAACCTATTGTCATTGTCCTCACATCACCTTCTTCCAAAAAACAAGGTTACAGAGTGGCTCAGACAGCAAGTGCCTTGTTGGGATGCACCCAAAGCTATGCGGATTAGGCAAGGGGAAGACAGGTAGGAAAGCACTTCAATTTTTAAATTTTATATTTTTCTCTGATACTTCGGATCAAAGCAAAAATAAATAAATAAAAATTTGAAGATCTCAAAGTATCCTTATTTCATTTTGTAGAGTAGACTTCCACATGTGTCATCTTTCTCCTAGCCCTGATAGAGGAAAGGGTCATAAGGGAGCATGAACCAGTTAGCCAGCAGGACAGTTTGTGTCTGCTGGGCTAAGTCCCTAGGGTGCAGGACAACATTGGGGTAAAAAAAATGACTACAGAATCAGCCAGAGTTTCAAAAACAGAAACAATGCTATCACTCTAGAAATGAAACTGGGGCTCCCAAGTTGGAGAAAATGAAACATTCACCCAACAAACTAGTTTGCAAACACTAATGGATCTCTGAACTCACATTGCTTCAAATAAAGGATGGACTAATTTGTAATACCTAAGATAATTGGGTTCAAGTATGATTGAAATAGAAAATAACCCAGGGGCACCTCGGGGCCTCAGTTGGTTAAGCATCTGACTTTTGATTTCAGCTCAGGTCATGATCTCACATTGGTTCGTGAGGTCGTGCCCCAGGTGGGGCTCCATGCTAACAGTGTGGAGCCTGCTTGGGATTCTCTCTCCCTCTCTCTGCTCCTCCTCTCCTAACTAAGCAAACATAAAAAAAAAAAAAAAAAAGAAAAAAAAAGAACCCAGACATTCTAGACACATGTCAATCTACTAGACTGTAACTAGAAAGTTTATGTGAAGTAGAGCACCAATAAATTTCGGCCACTAAGTGAATTAGTGAAAGGAGAGCATGCAGGCTGCAATGGACTGAATGTTTGTGTCCCTCCAAAATTCATATGTTGAAAACCTAATCACAGTGTGATGGTATGTGGAGGTGGGGCCTTTGGGAGGTAAGTAGGTCATGAGAGTAGAGCCCTCATGAATGGGATTAGTGGCCTTAAGAGCTGAGAGAGCTAGCTAGCTCTCTTTCTGCCACGTGAGGATACAGTGAGCAGTCAGCAGTCTGTAACCTGGAAGAGGGTCTTTATGAGAACCCGACTATGCTGTCACCCTGATCTTAGACTTCCAGTCTCCAGAACTGTGAGAAGTAAATTTCTTTTGTTTATAAGCCACAAGCTGGTCAAGGGATAAAATCTGGAAAACTACAAGCTGAAGACCAACCACACTGGCCACACAGGCTACCTGAATGCAGTGACTGTCTCTCCGGATGGATTCCTCTGTGCTTCTGGAGGCAGAGATGGCCAGGTCATGCTGTGGGTCCTCAACAAAGGCAAGTACCTTCATGCACTAGATGGCAAGGATGTCATCAATACCCTGTGATTCAGCCCCCACCACTGTGGCTCTGTGTTGCCACACGCCACAGCATTAAGATCTGGAACTTTAAGGTCAAGATCATTGTAGATTAGCCGAAACAAGAAGTTATCAGTATTAGCAGCAAGGCAGAGCCACCCCAGTGTACCTCCCAACCTGGTCTTCTGATAGCCAGACTGTTTGCTGGCTACCCAGACAACCTGGTACAGGTGTGGCAGGTGACCATCGGCACACCCTAGAAATATATGCTAGAGCTTTAGAAATTAAAAAATGGCTTTCTGACTTAAAAAAAGGGAGAGAGAATTCTATTAACTTTGCTAAATTTGAAAAGGGATAAATACAGAGTTACGAGAAACTTCTATAAAAGTCTCAAAATATAACTATTCTATACAGTCTTCTGCCAGCAAGAAAACTGTCAGGCAATGAGCCTGAGCCCCCATGTCTGCACCACTGGCCCTCCACTCCATTCTGCCACTACCCACTGAACTTCTTGTTGCCACCCTGGTACTGCTGCACTCTGGCAGCATCCTCTCCAAAATCACCACAGTCTTCCACCTCAGCCTCACCACCTGGTCTCTGCAAGAGTCAGCTCCTGGTGGGCCCATGTGGAGATGGGGCCTCCAGATCCCATCCCGAGAGTCACAAAATACTATAAGAGAGACACCAGTAGCAGAAAGAATCTGGTAGGAGGTGTCTACCAGTATAATGGAGAGCCTTATGTCCTCCCTAGCATCTGGAAGGCAGAGGCCCAGGTTGATGTAAAAAATATGGACAAAGAATATCTGTCCATTGCAGGACTGGCTGAATTTTGCAAGACATCTATAGGACAGACTCCAGTGGAGGACAGCAAAGAGTTGAAAATTGGCCAGTATATCACTGTGCAGACCATTTCTGGAATTAAGGCCCTGGGTATCAAACTGGTTTTCTGCATAGATTTTTTAAGATCAGCCAAGATGTCTTTTCTACCCAAACAATCAGACACACTGGCATGCAGCTGCAAGGTTAACAATACTATGACCCCCTCCCCCCCACAAGACTTGTGGCTTTGACTTCACAAGCACTATGGAGGACATTTCAGAAATGCCATAGCAAAGTGTTCTTCTGCACACCTATGCCCACAATCCCGTGGAAGTGGACCCTCATTCTGAGAAATAGAAGGAAATAGCAACAGCAGTGAAAAAAAGAATCTCTCTACGTTCTTTGACATGGCCTACCAAGACTTTGCCAGTAGTGATGGTAACAAGGATGCCTAGGCTGTACATCGCTTCACTGAAGAGGGCATTAATGTCTGTCTCTGCCAATCCTATACCAAGAACATGGGCTTATATGGTAACTGTGTGGGAGACTTCACTGTGGTCTGCAAAGATGCTGATGAAGTCAGAGGGGTGGAATCACAGATGAAGACACTGATCCATCCCGTGTATTCCAGCCCTCCTCTCAATGGAGCCCGAGTTGCCTCAACCACTCTGACCATCTAGATTTTCAAAAACAATGGTTGTTAAGAAGCACAAGTTATGGCCAGCTGCATCATTAGCATGCAGATTCGGCTGGTCTCCAACCTCAAGAAGGAGGACTTCTCCCACAATGGGCAGCACATCCCTGACCAGACTGGCATATTTTGTTTCACAGGGCTAAAGCCCAAACAGGTGGAGCAGCTGACCAAGGAGTTCTCATCTACATGACAAAGGTCAGCCTCATCTTTGTAGCAAGGATCATCTTGGACAACTGGGCTATCTTGCTCATGACATCCACTCAGTCACCAAATGATTTTCCTGATGAGAGGGAACAGAGTCAACTGTCCTGTCTTCAGCCTCTGTATTTGTGAGATTCACAGGATGAGGGAGGGTGGAGGTGATTGGCAGATCATTTCTTTCAACCACTCAGTGAATGAATGTTGCTCAGAAAATAACATGTAGTTAAACAGGACAGGGGCATCTGTAGCTGGTGTCTGGAACTGTGTGGCTTGAAACCAAACTCTCCCTCAGCTTTTTATCTATAACTTTTCTAAAGTAGTTTACATGTATAAGAGAGTCACATTCTTAAAAGAAAACCATCAATCATGCCATTGTAATATTGCAGAAGCTTTAACTGAAGCACCTTACAGTGTTAAGAGTTCCTCTGTGGACCCAGCGTGAGACATAGCCCTTGTTAAAGGCTTTGTGAGAAGACCTAGTCCTAACATTAATGGTCAGCCTGTTTATCTTCCCGTGACTGAGCAATCTTATCAATAGACCATGTTACTGAAATCGTGTTTTATGAAAACCAGAATCTACTGCCACTGCAGCAAGGAAAATTAAAAATGCTCTTTCCTATCTTGTTTAAGAAAAGAGAAAGAAGTTTCTCCCTTTTTAATGTTTCCAGGCATTTTAATGTTCCTCTCTTTTCCCTTATCCCTGCTGTTCTTTGCCTACGGCACAAAGATCTCTAACTAGCCTAGATTTTCATCCTGTTCTACTGCCTGATTGGCCATCAACCCCATTTTCTCAGGATTTATTTATTTGAAGAGTAAAGGACATAATTTGCTATTCATCCCATACCCTCGTCTTTCTCAGCAATGAATAGTGGAAGAGTAGGCAACTGCACTTTATTTCAGCATCCTTTTCGATGATTGAATGTTCAATTTTCTCCCGCTGGGTTTTGCCTCTGCACAGTGGGACCTCATACTTCTGTTCAGTGTGGTTGTACAGTCTTGCATCTCACATCATGAGTTGGGTAATGCAGGGTAATACTAGGAAAGAGGATATTCTGGACCTTGGTTTTAACCTTGTGTGCTGCCAGCTGGGCTCAGGCTTCACCCTTTGGAAAGATAACAACCATCTGCTCTAATCATGTAGACTTATTGCAGCCTGGGTTCTCTGTCATAATAAAGTTACTGTAGGATGACCTTTCCCATCCCAAAAAAGAAAACTGGTAGCCTATAGAAAGGATCTGGATAACCAAGTAAAGGGGATTATTTAGTAAGTGTTTTTCATTTTAAAATGATGTTGGAATGAGAAGTCTCCATCCTAGAAGACCTTAGCGGATTGAAACTTCACTTCCTTACTAATCTCAGGTCACTCTGAAATTGGAAGCAACTTCCTTTTAAAATAATACTAGTTTGGGGGCGCCTAGGTGGCTCAGTTGGTTAAGTGTCTGACCTTTGATCTCAGCTCAGGTCTTGATCTCAGAGTCATGAATTCAAGCCCTGCATTGGGCTCTATAGTGGACATGAAACCTACTTAGAAAAAATAATACTGGTTTTGTGCCATGCTGCTCCCCAATTTTCATATCGATTTCAGCAGCAGTGGTGGTAGCCCCTAGTACTGTAACTACAGCATGTGCCAAAACCAGGCAAGATCAAGTCAAACTTAGAGCCAGGGCAGGGTAAGGGAGAAGAAACAGGCTAAGTGGCCAATGGTATGTTGGCTTCCAGGATCCAGTTCTATGAAAATCCTTGTCTCTACTTGCTTTAAAAAAGTTATTTTTGGGGCGCCTGGGTGGCGCAGTTGGTTAAGCGTCCGACTTTAGCCAGGTCACGATCTCACGGTCCATGAGTTCGAGCCCCGCGTCAGGCTCTGGGCTGATGGCTCAGAGCCTGGAGCCTGTTTCCGATTCTGTGTCTCCCTCTCTCTCTGTCCCTCCCCTGTTCATGCTCTGTCTCTCTCTGTCCCAAAAATAAATAAACGTTGAAAAAAAAATTTTTTTTAAAAGTTATTTTTGTTTTTTAAGCCATAAGCAATTGGACCAGCAGACGCTTATGATTGGAAATAGGAATAGTTCTAGTTTCAGATTTTTCCCATCCCTAAGCTTAAGTGCATTTTATTTTTATGTATTTTTTTCTGGATTATAAAGAGTTGGTATTAAATTTGGGAATGATTGCCTTTTTTAAATGTGATATTCTTATTTCCATAACTGCTTAGATGAGCAAATTGCACATTAAAAGCATACTCTTGTGTAATTAATTAATAACATGGCCATAAGGTCAGTTGTCCTCCCACATTTGTATGAACACTATTCATTTTACATATGCAGGTATAAATAACTGGATTCCTAAATTGTGCCTGTACAATGGAAAGTAGCCTCTTGAAAAACATTCTTTTACTAGTCAGTTTGTCATAGGTATGTGTGTATAAATATAACATTGTTTAGCACAGTTTTTCTTATAGTTAGTGGTCCTGAACCAGTGGCACTGGGAGCATTACCTGGGAACTTGTTAGAATTATCAGTTCTCAGGCCCTACCCCAGCCCTACTGAATCAGAAACTCTAGAGATGGGGCCTAGGTGATTTCAGTGCTTGCTAAAGTTTGAGAGCTGCTGCTTAATAGACTGTGCCAATTCATCTACTGTTGTCAGGATGAGTAATTAATTAATGAAGTCTGATTTTATGCACTAGAATTTTTGATGGCCGATGACAATTAAGGAAGTTAATGCAAATGATACTTAATCTGTTTCTCAAGTTATCTAAGATGTTAGGGTCATTTTCTCCCTGTGAGAGAGGGGAGCAGAAAAAGGCACAAAGTGCAAGTTGGCACCCTCATTTACTTTGAAACACTCCTCCTATGTCTTTTACTACCACCTTCATGCTTCCCCTTCTTCCCAGATACATTCTCAAATACATTCCATTTATTCTTTACCAGTTCAGATTTTTCTCATCTGTTCATTTTACTGGAAGGCAGAACAGTGAAGTAATTAAGACCCTAGCTTTGGAGTCAGATCTGGATTTGATTCACCACACCATTTGCTAAGTTACTCAGTCTCACTGAACCTCAGTTTCCCAAGAAAATAAGATCTACCTTATATAGTTATTGTGAGTTTTAAAATTATGATAGCCTGTGCCTGGCATATAGTAGCCACTACTGACGTTGCTATTACTATATTGTATTACCCCAGCCACTTCTACTTCTTCTCCCACGTACACTTCTTCCCCCTAACAACAAAAATAAATTGTAGCTTATGTGCTGTTTGACATGTTCACAAGGTTGGGGGTTTGTGACAAGGAAACTTTGACTCCAGCCTGTTTGGATCCCAGACATTATGCAAAAAGGAGATCTGAAGCTTTTTCTCTTTGCAGCTGGAAAGGACTGATGTAGTTCTCTTTTTCCTAGCAGCTGGTGATTTTACAGCTGTTGGATGATGGATGGTAATAAGGAACATGGAACATTTCACTGTTTTAGTAACATATCATTCATTGGATACCACAGAAGCCTTAGAACACTGTGAAGAATTGTTTAAATACCTTGCTCTATACTTGTTAAGGTGGATTTTTCCTTTGTAATGAGAAACTAATTATAAAAGAGTATCAATATTTTAACTGGTGTATTCTAAAACTAAGAGTAAACATTGAAACCATATGTAGAACCATATAGTGGGGTTTGAGGAAAATGTCACTTAGCTACCTAACTCTGTAAGGCAAGTGTTAGAATTACTCATATAGTTTCATTACAAACATTTTTCTCATCTGAATCTGAATACATTATATATTTATGTTTGCACATCTCATATATCAAGTTTTATATTGTCAGAACAGGTTTAAGACTACATTTTTCATCTTCAAAAAAATTTTAAATGTGCTGTGGAATAAGCCAAAAATAATAATTAGAAACCTCTTAACTCTTCAAGGAATTAAAGAAAAGAACAAGGGCTTGAAAACAGTAATGAAGGCAGCAGCAATCCAATCATTTCATTTGTCACATTAGGATCTGGAAGAAAGGGTAATCCTATCACCAAAATGGTGCACAGTGTTGTGTTCCAAATATTAACAAACTTATTATAAAGCCTGCCAATTTGATACAGTTAGTATGAGATTATCCTTAATCCATTTCAAGGTCTTGACCTTCTTATTTTAATGTTCCTGAGTGTCACTATGTTATAGCTTTGTCATTAGTCCCTTGGCAATGAGTAACTACAGATACCATAGAAGGTGTACAGAATGTTGATTATACTTCATTTACTACCTTGTGTTTTCTAGTAGAAGGGCAAGCTAGTAAAATATGTTCATGGCTGGAAATTGTTAGTGTTTTGATTGTAAAACTTCCCAAGTAATCTAGCTTTATTTTCGCTTAAGACAGCAAGATATACTTTTTCTCTTAGTGGCAAAAGTGGCCTAAGTATATTCTTTTTATTTGAAGATCAGGAAACCAGAAGACTTCATTCATTACAAAACAATTTTTGCACTCATGAAAGAATTACCTATGGGGTTCCTTTCAAAGTTTTTCCCGGAATGTTTAAATATTTATTTGCAGGCCTTTGACTATTTCACAGAAGGGTTAAGTGAAAAAACAACTGAAAACTAAATTGTTGGTGTCAGAGCTGACATTTCTGAAAGTAAAATATA
Organism: Panthera leo; assembly: GCF_018350215.1. Classification (NCBI taxonomy): domain Eukaryota; kingdom Metazoa; phylum Chordata; class Mammalia; order Carnivora; family Felidae; genus Panthera; species Panthera leo. Next base: position 116,380,424 of record NC_056685.1, on the reverse strand, counting down.
AGTCAATAGAAACGTGAAATTGGTTCTCCAAAATATAATATATATACAATTCAACTTTTCATGAACATGTTTTGCAGAAAGTGAAACATCTATATTTATGTCAAAATTGGAGCATTTTTCAGATACAAAAATAAGTTTCTTTTTTTTTTTATTAAAAAAAATTTTTTTTTTTTTCAACGTTTTTTATTTTTATTTTTGGGACAGAGAGAGACAGAGCATGAACGGGGGAGGGGCAGAGAGAGAGGGAGGCACAGAATCGGAAACAGGCTCCAGGCTCCGAGCCATCAGCCCAGAGCCCGACACGGGGCTCGAACTCACGGACTGCGAGATCGTGACCTGGCTGAAGTCGGACGCTTAACCGACTGCGCCACCCAGGCGCCCCAAAAATAAGTTTCTTTAACAAGTTTGAGCAACTAGTAGAAATTTGGGAAGAAACAACTTAAATTTGACATTTTTCCTACTGTAAGTACTTGTCAGATATTCAAGGTATATCTCACTTTGAAAATTTTTCTTATAAATATTTCTTTTTCAGTGTAGCATTTTTGGATCCATTCTGCAGATATCTGGGAGATCTCTGGGTCTGCAAGGCCTAGTCTTGCCGTTTCACTGCTAATATAATGACGAGGAGGTGGTGGCGGTGGGGGGGAGCTACATGGAAAGAGAAAAGCTGAGGTTACAGATAGATATCTCACTTCTGGTTCACAACCCCAGAACTCGTATCTCTGTGGTATTTCATTTGCGTCTTGCCAATTCTGTAAGAGCTGGAAATGTACTTCAATTTGTCCTAAAACAATTACATTCAGTAGAAGATAAGCTGTAATTTAAGTCCTTATTCCCTCTTACAAGAATTTTTAGTCACCAGACACACAAAGTTAAAATACAAACACACACACACGCACGCACACAGTGTCCTAATGATTCCACAAGACAGAAAATTCATAGCTATTTCAAATAGTGAGGAAAACAAGGTCTTCTAATTTTGGCATTAAAAGCCTTAAAGCTATAATTGAAACTACAATTGTGTTATATCTTAGCAATGTAAATATGTTAATGGAATAAAATATTACATGTGTGGGGATATGAAAGGACTGTAGTACTTATTAACTCATAATAAGATTTTTTTTTTTAGCCATATGGAATTCTGATACCTCTTTAGCACTTTAGCTCTTTAGATAGAAATTAAAAACAGAAAATTATGGTTTCAAAAACTAAAATATATTTTTAGCTTTAAAAGACTTCACATATTAGAAATGGGAAAATGATTGCATTTGTTCCACTATTAAATATTTTATATATAATACAAACAGTTATGAAGTTTGTAAGAGTAAACACTGGTCAGACGTCCTTTGCCTTTTATTTTTGCATTTCTAAGGGCACCACTACCAGGCATGTAATTTGGCTGGCTCAGTCAGCTCTCAGAATTCCTGAAGGGTAGAGGTTTCTTTGTTTCCCAGATAAGGCTCTGGTAGGTATTAAAATTAAAGAGAAGGTGGAATCATAGTATTTCCATAGCATAGTATTCTGAAAAGAGGTTAAATATTGTAGTTATAACATATTTATCTTTTAATTCTTATTTGCCATTTAATTCAATTCTCATGTGTAAAAAAAGCGGGGGGGCACTTAACTCTGTGGGATTACACAGGCATAGGAGCACTGAAGAGGAATGTGCTCCAAACTGTGCCACCCAATTTCACTAACATAAAAGATGAGGAATTATAGCTTATGCTATCAAGCAATTAGGTCATTAGTGGCCTTGAAAACAAAACTCAAATCATTCTTCAGGCCTCTCACATTCTTTTATTCTTCTGTACTATTCTTTTTTTTTTTTTTTTTACATTTATTTATTTTTGAGAGAGAGGGAAAGACAGAGTGTGAGTGGGGGAGGGCAGAGAGGAGGGAGACACAGCATCTGAAGCAAGCTCCAGGCTCTGAGCTGTCAGCACAGAGTCCGACACCGGGTTTGAACTCACAAACCGTAAGATCATGACCTGAACCAAAGTCAGATACCGTGAGATCGTGACCCGAGCTGAAGTTGAGTATGCTCAACTGACTGAGCCATCCAGGCGCCCCTCCCCTGTACTACTCCTGATTAAAATACTTACTTCACCGTATTGTAATTATTTTCTTATATATCCAACTTTCCCTATCTGCTAAGCTACTTTCTTCTTTAATGGCACATACTGGAACATTCACAATGTCTAACATAAGTTCAAAAAGTCCTGAATTGCTAAATGAATTAATTAATCAATGGCATTTTAAAGTTAAGAGATTCATTTCAGTTAATAATGTCAATAATATTAACAGTAATGACTGTTCTTGATTGTGTCACATTTCTACACACATTTTTTCTTTAAATCCTCAAACAAATACATGGAGCTGTTATTATTACCTTATTTTATAGGTAGGAAATTAGGTCTTGCTTTAAGGAATTTGTCCAAAATTATTGAGAGCAGTGATTAGGAACCCCATGTATCTAATTCCAAAATTTATTCTCTTTATGTCACATTTACCCTCATAATGCTAAGGAAAAAAATCTCAGAACTCTTCAGTAGAGTTTCATCTATATTAAGGTGCTTATTGTTTTCACTGATAATTATTGTGGTCTTATTAAGGCAATAAGATAAAGACTTTTAAGATCATCTAGAGAAAAGGAAATCCTGTCGAACAAGCTTTGTAATAAACATAATCATACAAATACTAGGAGTGTCAGATGGATTACTGTATCTTTGATCCAGACTCACATTTCCTCAGAGAATAACTAAATTATCTTCAGTATTTCTTTTTAATTATTTATTTCTTAAAATTGAGGCAAAAGAGAAACACATAGTGAGACCATTTCCAATATTGCCATTGTTTTTCTTAAAATCTTTTCAGAATATAGAGGACATAAAATGCTTTGGGACATTTTTAACATGATTTTCTTGGTTATACAGAAAAAAACTGTAATAGAAGTTCACAGTTATATCATCTATATTAAATTTTAATTTTTAAAATGCCATTCCAATCTTAATTTCCTTTTTTCTTAATATAAAAAACTTTAATTATCCAATCATAAAACATTGGTTTATAAATAATATAGCAACCAAAAAAACCGTTTACAAAGTAACTAACCTATGCCACTAAGTTAACCTGCTACATTTTGTTACTAAAAGACCTGGAGTCACAAGAGATCTGTGAATCCATCTGGTTCTTCAGATTACAATGGGATTGAGATGGCTTTGCCAGAAAATCAAACTGTTATCATTCAATATATGGAAAGCAAGATCCTGCTCACAGTGGTTTAGATATTAAATAATAGGTAATTATAAAGTTTAAAATGTTCAACTTTTAGGAATTAATTATATCAGTCTAACACAGTAATACCTGCTTTAATGGAATGCTGAGAGACCAAAGAGTTTCTATAGCATGAAGGTATCTTATAACAGTTTTTTTTTTAAAGATTTCAACAACTTTTATAGCCATTTTGCATAAATTGTATGACTTGAAGAACAGAATAATAAAATTTATAAATATTAAGAGACAAACTGCCGTGACATATCAGCTGTCCCCCAACATAATAAATAGTACGATAGTAACACTTAATTTATTATACTAGATATTCAGAAAGATTGCTTTTCAAATCCTCCAACACCTTTATACTATGAAAGTTTAATTTTGCTTTTTAATCAAAATAAAATCTTAAAATATTTTTGTCTAGACATTGTTAACCTAGCTGTGACTGTAAGTATTAGAAGGAGCAGTTATACTTCCCTAGTAAGGAAAGAGAAGAGCAGCATATTCTTGGCTATAATATTTTATTGCAGTAAAAATATAGATGACTATATATTTTAAGATTCAGGATTAGTTTAACATCAGAAAATCAACCAATATAATACACCATAATAATAAAACAGTGGATAAAAACCACATGCTCATCTCAATGGATTCTGACAAAATTCAACATTCTTTCTTGACTAAAAAGGGAAAAAAATCGACAAAGTATATATAGAAATGAATTTACTCAACATGAGTAAAGGCATCTATGAAAATCCCAGTTAACAGCATACTTAAAGGTGAAAGACTGAATGCTTTCCCTACAAAGATCGGGAATAAGGCAAGGATGACTGTTCTCACAACTTCTACTTATTATTGTACTAGAAGTTCTAGCCAGGGCAATTAGGAAAAAAAAAAAAAAAAGAAAGAAAGAAAGAAAAACTAAAAGGAAAAGAAATAAAAGGCATCCAGATTGGAAGGAAGAAGTAAAACTATGTATGTTCACAGATGACATGATCTTATATGTAGAAAACCCCTAAGAATCCACAAAAAGAAAAAAAAAATAACAAAACAACAACAGCAACAGCCAAAACAACTGTTAGAGCTCATAAACAAGTTCAGCAAAGTTGGATATAAAAGAATACATAAAACCCAGTTGTGTTTCTGTACACTAGTGATGAATAATCCAAAAATAAAATTAAGAAAACAATTCTGTTTACAATAGCATCAAAAAAAGAATAAAATACTTTGGCATAAATTTAACCAAGTAAATGTAAGACCTGTACACTGAAAACTGAAATATTCTTGAAAGAAATTAAAGATCTAAATAAAAGGAGAAACATCCTGTGTTCATGGATTGGAAGGTTTAATATTGCTAAGATGGAAATAGTCCCCAAATCGATATACAGGTTCAATGAAACCCCATCAAAGTTCCAAATGCCTTCTTTGCAGAAATGGACAATCTGAATTCATATGGAAAGGAAAGGGACCTTAAATAGTCAAAACAATTTTGAAGAACAATGAAGTTGGAGGGCTCACACTTTCCAATTTCAAAACTTACCACAAAGCTACAATAATAACAAAACAGTATGGTACTGGCATAAAGATAGACACAAAAATTGATAAGATAAAGACTCCAGAAATAAATCCATACATCTGTGGTAAATTGATTTTTAACAAAGATGTCCAGATTATTCAATGGAAAGAGTCTTTTCAATAAATGGTACAGGGACAAGAGAATAACCACATGCAAAAGAATTTGGACCCCTTTCTTACACCACATACAAAAATTAACTTATAAGGGATCAAAGACTTAAATGTAAACCTAAAATTATAAAACTCTTAGAGGGAAACAAATGTAAGTCTCTGTGACCTTGGATTAGGAAATGGTTTCTTAGATTTGACACCAAAAGCACAGAACAACAAAAGAAAAAATAAATAAATTGGACTTCATCAAAAGTAAAAATTTTTGTGCATCAAAAGATGCTATTGGGGTTCCTGGCTAGCTCAGTTGGTAGAGCATGCAACTTTTGATCCTGGAGTTATACGTTCAAGCTTCACACTGGGTTTGGAGATTCACTTAAAAGTGAAAAGACAGAGAGGGCAAGATGGTGGCCAACTAGAAGGACCCTAGGTTCACCTAGTCCCACGAATACAACTAGGTAATTATCAAATTATCCTAAATACCCCAGAGATTGACCCAAAGACTGGCAGAACAAACTCCATAATTAAAGGTAGAGAAGAGGCAATAATGAAGAAAGTAGGAAGTATGGAGACTTGGTTCAGGAGAGAAAGAGATCATGGCCACTGCAGTGGGGAGGGAGCCGTGGTCATCGAGAAGGGTAAGAGATGGACAGGGGAGTGAACAGGGAAGAAGCAGCCTCATAGTAATTTGCTTGAAAAATGAGAGGGACTGAATTTCATGAGTTCTTGCAACCAGCAGGGCCTAAAGCCTGGAGTTTTAAAGGTCAGCAGGCTTGGCTCAGGGAAAGCCCCTAGGGCATTGGGGCTGCTCTTGGAGAGAAGACAGAGCAAACAGCCCTTGGACATACAGCATGGAAACAGCAATCTAAAAAACCCCTTAGGCACACAGTGGGCAGGTTATTTACTCATCTCCCAGCATGTCCCAGAGGGGCAATGTTCACAAAGACACCCTTCCAGGAACAAAGGAACTGGCAGGTGCCATTTCTCCCCCACCCTGCAGCATAAGCACAGGGCCATTTGTGAGAACCAGTACAGTAGTCACTACCTAACTTGCTTACATCCAGCCCTGCCCCACAGTGCTCTGGTGGAACTGCCCTTCCAAGTCATACTTGCCTTAGTACCAGTGCAACAGGCTCTCTCCCCCAGACCAGACCAAACTCCCACCCACACTGTCTCAAGATCTGGGAATTTTGCAGGTTCCTGCAGCAGTGGCAATAGATCTCATTTCACAAGCAGACCAGAGCACATCTAGTTAAAATCCACCACATTCAGGCCAGGGATAAAACACTGACCACAACAGGCAAAGAGAGACTCTGCAGACAACTGGCCTGAAGGATAAAGTGGCCAGAACACAACAGCAGAGCACACATCGGAGATACTCCCTGAAGTGACAGACCTGGGGGACAGGGCACTACAGAACCTCTTCTTCATAAGGTCAAGAAGAGGAGACATAGCTGGCTTTTCTAACACAGAGAAGCAGGCACAGAGACTCAGACAAAATAAGAAAACAAAGGAATTTGTCTCAAATGAAAGAATAGGAAAAGGCCATGGCCAGAGATCTAAGTGAAACAGATATAAGTAACATGCCTTATACAGAATTTAAAGTAATGACCATAAAGATACTCACTGAACTTGAGAAAAGAGTGGAAAACACCAGTGAGACCCTTAACACAGAGATAAGGAATAACAGTATAAATAAAGAGCTCAATAGACAAAGTCAGAAACATTTGATGGAATGAACAGTAGGCTAGAAGAAGCAGAAAAACGAATTAATGACCTAGAAGACAAAGTAATGGAAAGTAATCAAGCTGAACGAAAGAGAGCAAAAAGAATTATGCAAAATGAGAATACACTTAAAGAACTCAGTGACTCCATCAAATGTAATAACGTTTGTATTATAGGAGTCCCAGAAGAAGAGAGAGAAAAGAGGGCAAAAAAATTTTTTGAAGAAATAGTAACTGAAAACTTCCCTAGTCTGGGGAAGGAAACAGAAATCCAGATTCAGGAGGCATGGGGAACCCTCAGCAAAATCAACAAAGGCAGATCCATACCAAGGTATATTGTAATTAAAATAGCAAAACATAGTGATAAAGAAAAAAATCTTCAAAGCAGCAAGACCAAAGAAGACAGTAACATACAAGGGAAACCCCAAAAGGCTATCAGTGGATTTTTCAGCTGAAGCTTTCCAAGCCAGAAGAGACTGGCATGATATATTCAAAGTGCTGAATGGAAAAAATTTACAGCCAAGAATACTGTATCCAGCAAGGCTATCATTCAGAATAGAAGGAGAAATAAAGAGTTTCCTAGACAAAACAAAAACAAAAACAAAAACAAACCTAAAGGAGTTTATGACCACTAAACCAACCCAGCAAAAAATATTAAAGGGGACTCTGTGAGTGGAAAGGGAAGATCAAAAGTGACAGTATGAGGGTGGGAAACACATAAGGAATAAGAATAAATATTTCTAAAAAAATCAGTCAAGGAACTCACAAAATAAAAGGATGTAAAATATAATAACATATACCTAAAAATGAGGAGAGGAGTGAAGAATGGATTCAAAATTAAATGACCACCAACTTAATATAGACTGCTATATGCAAAAGATATTGTATACAAACCTAATGATAACCACAATAAAAACCACTAATACAAATGCAAATAAATAAAGGAAAAGAAATCCAAATATATGACTAAAGAAAACCAGCAAGCCATGAAAGAGAGAAAGACAAGAAAGAATCAGAGAAAATCTTCAGAAGTGACCACAAAACAAGTAATAAAATGGCAATAAATACATAGTTATCAATAATTACTTTGAATGTAAATGGACTAAATGCTCCAATCAAAGCCAAGGTGACAGAATGTATTTAAAAAAAAAAAAAAGGAACCATCTACATACAGCCTACAAGAGACTCATTTTAGACCTAAAGATACCTGCAGATTGAAAATGAGGGGATATAAAAACATTTATCTTGCAAATGGATGTCAAAAGAACGGTGGAGTAACAATACTTATATCAGACAAAATAGACTTTAAAACAAAGACTATTAACAAAGAAGGACACTATATAATATAAAAGGGACAATACAAGAAGATATAGAAGACAATACAAGACAAGACAAGACAATACAAGAAGATATAACAGTTGGCCTCCACCCAACATGGAGGCATCAAATGCCTAAAAGAGTTAATAACAAACGTAAAGGACCTAACCAGTAATAATACAATAGTAGGGGACTTTATTTATTTATTTATTTATTTATTTTTATTTTTTTAATTTTTTAATTTTTAATGTTTATTTTTGAGATACAGAGACAGAGTGTGAGTGGGGGAGGGGCAGAGAAAGAGGGAGGCACGGAACTCAAAGTGAGCTCCAGGCTCCATGCTGTCAGTGCAGAGCCTGATGTGGGGCTCGAGCTCGTGAACCATGAGATCATGACCTGAGCCAAAGTCAGACACTTAACCAACTGAGCCATCCAGGTGCCCCAATAGAAGGGGACTTTAACACCCACTTATATCAATGGACAGATCATCTAAATGGAAAATCAATAAGGAAACAATGGCTTTGTATGACATATTGGACCAGACAGATTAAGAGATATTCAGAATATTCTACAGCATTCTACAGCAGCAGAATACACATTCTTTTGAAGTGCACATGGAGAATTCTCCAGAATGGATCATATATTTTGCCACAAAACAAACCTCAACAAATTCAAGAAAATCGAAGTCATAACATGCACTTTTTCTGACCACAGCACTATAAAATTAGAAGTCAACCATAAGAAAATATCTAGGAAGTCCACAAATACATGGAGGTTACATAACATGCCACTAAACAATGGAAGGGTCAACCAGGAAATAAAAGAAATAAAAAATACATGGAACCAAACAAAAATGAAAACTCAATGGCTCGAAACTTGGGATGCGTCAAGTGGTTCTAAGAGGGAAGTTTATAGCAATACAGGCCTACCTCAAGAAATAAGAAAATATCAAATAAACAATCTGACCTTACACCTAAAGGAGCTAGAAAAAGAAGAACAAACAAAACCTGAAACGAGCAAAAGGAATGAAATAATTACCATTAGAGCAGAAATAAATGATACAGAAACCAGGAAAACAATGGACAATAGAATAGATCAATGAAACCAGGAGCTGGTTCTTTGGAAAAAGTCAATAAATTGATAAGACCTATCAAGAAAAAGAGAGAGCGGGGCACCTGGGTGGCTCAGTCAGTTAAGTGTCCGACTTTGGCTCAGGTCATGATGTCATGGTTCGTGAGTTCAAGTCCCATGTTGGGCTCTGTGCTTACAGCTCAGAGCCTGGAGCCTGCTTCAGATTTCTGTGTCTTCCTCTCTTTCTGCCCCTCCTCTGCTCGTGCTCTCTCTCTCTCTCAAAAATAAACATTAAAAAAAATTTTTTTTAAAGAGAAAAAGGGAAAGGACCCAAATAAATAAAATTACAAGTGAGAGAGGAGAAATAACAATCAACACCACAGAAGTACAAACAATTATAAGAAAATATGAAAAACTATATGCCAAGAAATTGGACAATCTAGAAGAAATGGATAAATTCCTAGAAACATGTAACCTACCAAAACTGAAACAAAAAGAAATAGAAAATTTGAAGAGACTGATTACCAGCAAAGAAATTGAATCAGTGATAAAAAAAAAAAAAAAAGTCCCAACGTATGAAAATCCAAGACCAGATGTCTTCATGGGCAAATTCTACCAAACATTTAAAGAAGAATTAATACCTATTCTTCTCAAACTAGTCCAGAAAATAGAAAAAGAAGAAAAACTTTCAAATTCATTTATGAGGCAAGCATTACCATAAAGATACCACAGAGAGAGAGAGAGAGAGAGAGAGAGAGAGAGAGAGAGCGCTACAGGCCAACATCCCTGATGAATATAGATGCAAAAATCTTCAACAAAATACTAGCAAACTGAATCCAACAATACATTTTAAAAAGTCATTCACCATGATCAAGTGGGATTTATTCCTGGGTTTCAAGGGTGGTTCAATATTCACAAATCAATCAACGTGATACATCACATCAGTAAGAGAAAGGATAAGAAACATATGATCATTTCAGTAGATGCAGAAAAAGCATTTGACAAAGTACAATATCTATTCATGATAAAACCCCTCAATAAAGTAGGTTTAAAGGGACATATCTCAACATAATAAAGGCCATATATGAAAACCCACAGCTAACATCGTCCTTCATAGGGAAAAACTGAGAGCTTTTCCTGTAAGGTCAGGAACATGACAAGGATGTCCACCACTCTCACCACTTTTACTCAATATAGTACCTGAAATCATAGCCACAGCAATCAGACAACAAATTGGAAAGAAGACGTCAAACTTCCACTATTTGCAGATGACATGATACTTTATATAGAAAACCCAAAAGACTCCACCAAAAAACTGCTAGAACCAATAAATGAATTCAGTGAAGTCATAGTATTCAAAATCAATGTACAGAAATCTGTTGCTTTTCTACACACCAATAATAAAGCTGCCAAAAGAGAAACTTGGAAAACAATTCCATTTGCAATTATACCGAAGATAATAACATATTTAGGAATAAACGTAACCAAAGAGGTGAAAAGACTGTACCCTGAAAATGATAAAACACTGATAAAAGAAATTGAAGACAACACAAAGAAATGGAAAGACTTCCATGCTCATGGACTGGAAGAACAAATACACGTTAAAATGTCTATGCTACCCAAAGCAATCTACACATTTACATTTAATGCAGAATTAATTTTCACAGAACTACAACAAATCATCCTAAAATTTGTATGGAACCACAAAAGACCCTGAATAGCCAGAGCAATCTTGAAAAAGAAAAGCAAAACCAGAGGCATCACAATTCCAGACTTCAAGTTATCCTACAAAGCTATAATAATCAAAACAGTATGGTACTGGCACAAAAATAGATACATAGATCAATAGAACAGAATAAAAAAACTAGAAATAAACCCATAATTATATGGTCAATTAATCTTTGACAAAATAAGAATGAATATACAATGGGAAAGAGAGTCTCTTCAAAAAATGGTGTTAGGAAAACTGGACAGTAACATGGAAAAGAATGAAACTGGAACACTTTCTCACATCATACACAAAAATAAATTCAAAATGGATTAAAGATCTAAATGTGAGACCTGAAACCATAAAAATCCTAGAAGAGAGCACAGGCAGTAACTTCTCTGGCATCAAATGTAGCAACTTGTTTTCTAAATAGGTCCCATGGGACAAGGGAAACAAATGCAAAAACAAACTATTAGGACTACATCAAAATAAAAAGCTTATGTACAGTGAAGGAAACAAGAACTCTAAAAGGCAATCTACAGAATGGGAGAAGATATTTGCAAATGACATATCCCATAAAGGATGAGTATCCAAAATATATAAAGAACTTATACAACTCAACTCCCCAAACACAAATACCCCAATTTGAAAATGGGCAAAAGATATTAACAGACATTTCTCCAAAGAAAACAAACAGATGGCAAATAAACACACGAAAAGATGCTCAACATCACTCATCATCAGGGAAATGCAAATCAAAATCACACTGAGATATCACTGCATACCTATCACAATGATTAAAATCAACAGGTGTTGGTGAGGATGTGGCGAAAAAGGAACCCTCTGGCCCTGCTGGTGGGAATGCAAACTGGTGCAGCCACTCTGGAAAACAGTATAGAGGTTCCTCAAAAAGTTAAAAATAGAACTACCCTACTATCTAGCAATGGCACTACTGTGTATTTACCCCCCAAAATATAAAAACACTAATTCAGAGAGATACATGCACCCCTCTGTTTATAGCAGTATTATTTACAATAGCCAAGATCTGGAAGCAGTCCAAGTGTCCACTGATAGAAGAATGGATAAAGAAGATGTGGCATATATATACAATGAAATATTCAGCCATAAAAAAGAATGAAATCTTGCCGTTTGCAACGATGTGGATGGAGCTAGAATGTATTATGCTAAGTGAAATAAGTCAATCAGAGAAAGACAAATACCATATGATTTCACTCATATGTGGAATTTAAGAAACAAAACAAATGAGCAACAAGAAAAGAGAGAGACAAACCAAGAAACAGATTCTTTTTTTTTTTTTTTTAATTATTTTTTTTCAACGTTTTTTAAAATTTATTTTTGGGACAGAGAGAGACAGAGCATGAACGGGGGAGGGGCAGAGAGAGAGGGAGACACAGAATGGGAAACAGGCTCCAGGCTCCGAGCCATCAGCCCAGAGCCTGACGCGGGGCTCGAACTCACAGACCGCGAGATCGTGACCTGGCTGAAGTCGGACGCTCAACCGACTGCGCCACCCAGGCGCCCCAAGAAACAGATTCTTAACCATAGAGAACAAACTGATGGTTACCAGAGTGGGGAACGGGTGAAATAGGTGATGGAAATTAAGGGGTGCACTCGTTGTGAAGAGCACCAAGTGATGTATGCAATTGTTGAATCACTATATTATATATCCGAAACTAAAATGACACCATATGTTAACTATACCGGAATTAAAATAAAAACTTAAAAAAAAAAAAAAGGAAAGATGACTGTATGAGAAACAACCATATTTCAAGCAGAAAGATTTCAAATAAATTTTTAATGTCTAAAAGAAAAAAAAAATGAAGAGACAATCCACACAATGGGAGAAAATATTTGCAAATCATATATATCTGATAAGAGTCTAATATCTAGAATATATGAATAGTTCTTATGACTCAAAAATAAAAAGACAAATAACCTAACTTAAAAATTGGCAAGGTTTGAATACACATTTCTTAGGAAGATATGCAAATGAACAATTAGCACATGAAAAGATGCTCAACATCCTTAGTCACTAGGGAAATGCAAATCAAAACCACAATGAGATACCACTTCACACTCACTAGGATGACTATAATAAAAAAGATAGATAGTAATAAATGTTGACTAGGATATAGAGAAATTGGAACACTAATACATGGCTGATGAGAATGTAAAATGCTGCTGCTGCTGCTGTGAAAGACAGTCTGGCAGTTCCTCAAAATGTTTAACATAGAGTTACCATATGACCCAGCAATTCTGCTCCTCGGTGTATACCCAAGTGAATTGAAAACATATATCTACATAAAACTGTGGATATGAATATTCATAGCAGCATTATTTATAATAGCCAAAAAGTGGAAACAACCCCAATATCCTTCAACTGATGAATAGATAAACAAAATGTGGTTTATCTGTACAATGGAATATTACCTTATCAAAAATAGTGAAATTATGGAAGGAGCCCAAATGTTCAGACTGATAAATGGATAAAGAATGGATATATAATGGAATATTACTTAGCCCCAAAAAAGAATGAAATCTTACCATTTGCAATGATGTGGCTCGAGCTAGAGTATATTATGCCAAGTTAAATAAGTCATTCAGAGAAAGACAAATACTACGATTTCACTCATATGTGGAATTTAAGAAACAAAACAGATGAACATAGGAGAAAGGAAAAAGAGAGGCAAACCATAAAAGAAACTCTAAACTATAGAGAACAAACTGAGTTGCTGGAGGGGAGGTGGGTAGGGGGATGGGCTAAATGGGTGATTAAGTGATAAATTACTAAATTCTACTCCTGAAACTAATATTACACTATATGTTAACTAACTAGAATTTAAATAAAAACATTAAACATAATAAGCAAACAAACAAATAAATACACACACACAAAGAAAGCTATGTATTTTTTTAAAAAGGAGTATTATTCAACCATAAAAAGGAATGAAGTACTGATGCTACAGCATGAATGAACCTTGAAAAGATGCTAAGTGAAAGAAGCAAGACCACGAAAGACCACATATTGCATTATGCCTTTTGTATGAAATGTCCACAATAGGCATGTCCATAAGGACAGTAATGGTTGCCAGGAGTCAGGGAGAAATGGGGAGTGACTGTTTAATGGGCATGAGGTTTATTTGGTGTGTGATGAAAATGCTCTGGAATTAGACAATGGTAATTACTGCACAACATTTTGATATACTAAAGACCACTGAATTGTATACTTTAAAAATGGTTAAAATGATAAATTTTATGTCACATGAATATAATTATAATAAGAAAAATTAATAGCTAAACACAAACGAAAAAATCCATGGCTGGTTACATAGGAATTTTGCAGAATTTCTTTTAAAGTCCTGGTCATTAAGCTGACTGATTTTAAAAGCAATAGCTTTGAATGGGTGGGTATTAAAGAAAACTAATTCTTCTAAATGCTGTGGCTATCGTTTCTGGCCATATACAGATGATCACAGGTTTCTTTAATGACTCTGCATTCTGACAGAGTTGCCAAACAAGCATATTTTTTTATATGAGAATACTCAATAATGAAACTACATTTTATAAGATTCACCTAGAAACAAGCATTTTTCCAATATGAAAAGAAGCATCTGAATGAATTAATTAATTCAACAACAAAAGACTATGGAAGAAAACATGCTCTAGCAACTGGCTTCTTGTACTACAATCAGGGGTTCATTTATCTTAAACAAGTCAACTTTTGTAACACCCTCTGTACTGTATAGAATACTGAGTGACAGTCAAACAGAGCTGTCAAGAAAGAAGGAAAACAGTGGGAAATGTGAACTAGAGTGAATTAAATTAAAAAAAAAAAGAAAAAAAACTTTGTAAGAAAATGCAAAATAGTCTGTGACAAGGAATTTTCCTTTATATAACCAGAAGCTATGTGAACACATTGAGCAAGTGAATGTCAATGGGATGAAAAGTACTTATTAATCCCCCACAGCATTTCTAATAGAATTTACCTGGCCCCCAACTAATTATAAAAACCATCTAAATCCAAAAAGACATTGAATAAATCCTCACAAATCCTTCCTTCATTCTCATGTCAAACACTGCTTGACAGATAAGTTACTTACAAAATGAGTTCTACTAGTTTTTACCTTCACTTAATTTCCCAGGTTCTTGTCTCATAGTTATGTGTTAATAGTTTTAACAGCATATTAGAAGTTATTATTGTTAATTCCACCATTTTTTTCTAAAATTATTAAAATTAAATAGGTACTAAGAAATTGGAAGTGATATCCCTTTTCCCCTCACGAAAAGTTATTTTAGGTGTTGGTGGGAAGGAAAAGAATCCTCATGATTACATCACTGTTCTAAGATGGAGCCTCTAATATTTTAGGACTGTCTTGGGAGTTCTGTCCCCTGTATTTTTTTTTAATTTTATTATTTTTTTTTTTTTAAATTTTTTTTTTTTTTAACATTTATTTATTTTTGAGACAGAGAGAGACAGAGCATGAATGGGGGAGGGTCAGAGAGAGGGGGAGACACAGAATCAGAAGCAGGCTCCAGGCTGTCAGCACAGAGCCCGACGCGGGGCTCGAACCCACAGACTGTGAGATCATGACCTGAGCCGAAGTCAGCCGCTTAACCGACTGAGCCACCCAGGTGCCCCTATTTTTTTTTAAATTTACATACAAATTAGTTAGCATATAGTGTTACAATGATTTCAGGTTACAATGATTTCAGGAGTAGATTCCTTAGTGTCCCTTACCCATTTAGCCCATCCTCCCTCCCACAACCCCCCCCCCCCAACACTTGGTTTGTTCTCCATATTTATGAGTCTCTTCTGTTTTGTCCCCCGCCCTGTTTTTATATTATTTTTGTTTCCCTTCCCATATGTTCATCTGTTTTGTCTCTTAAAGTTCTCATATGAATGAAGTCATATGATTTTTTTTCTCTGACTAATTTCACTTAGCATAATACCCTCCAGTTCCATCCATGTAGTTGCAAATGGCAAGATTTCATTCTTTTTGATTCTGAGTAATACTCCATTGTATAGATATACCACACCTTCTTTATCCATTCATCCATCAATGGACATTTGGGCTCTTTCCATACTTTGGCTACTGTTGATAGTGCTGCTATAAACATGGGGGTGCATGTGTCCCTTCGAAACAGCACACCTGTATCCCGTGGATAAATGCCTAGTAGTGCAATTGCTGGGTCGTAGGGTAGTTCGATTTTTAGTTTTTTGAGGAACCTCCATACTGTTTTCCAGAGTGGCTGCACCACCTTGCATTCCCATCTGTTCCCTATCTTATCACTGATTTGCATTGTCACCTGGGGAAAGTTTCAGTGTATAAAGACAAGTGCAAAGTGAAAGTGAGCACTTTCAAAACAAGACTTAACTAAGATCAAATGAAGAACAGAGATGAAGTGGCTCAAATGGCTATGTAACAACCATCCTAGAAACTTAATACAGTGACCAGATAGCAATTTGGCTTGAAAGAAATTTCAAATTACTTAGCTATACACTGATAAAGTTTCTCATACAGTTTTATAGAAAACTCAAACTTTGCCTAAGGACAAGAAGTATAGCAAGAATCTAATAATATTTGCCAATCTTCTCTTGTTCTATATCTTACAGCTGAACAAATTGTGGCTGTTATAGAGAAGCTAATTTGATATTATAAGGCAAGAAAGCCTTAGATACACTGAAATAAATGTCTTAAAATCAGTGTCTGACTTTATTGTCATTGTACACATGCAAATCTCAAACCAAATTATGCATATAATCTAGCTCTGTTCACTTATAGGATTTATCCAAATAAACATGTCTATTAGACATCATTTTTCAAAGCCCAGTAGTCAGAAGTAATTCTTAAAATCCATTGGAAACAGAATAAACAGTTCTATGCAATGAAGTAATGGTGGGGAAAAAATTGCATATGTACACAATAGAATGATCTTATCTAAATGTAATCTTCATAAGCCTCCTGGGCATCACAATATTTAGTTCAATGCTATTTGTAATTTTAAGGCAGAAATATTTATTACAGTCCCCAGAGGAAAGATAAAGTACCTGATGATACTGAAAAGAGGAAGCTAGTAGAATTAATCTTTTGAAAATATAAGACATTCAAAACAAGTTGAAATTCCGCTTTTAGAAGTACATGCTTAAGCAGTCTTGATAGAAGAACTTTAGGATAGATGAACACATGTGGGATAAGAAATGGCAGTATTAAAGGGTAAGTTTTTCAAAAGTGAAGCCATGACTCTCATACAGATATAAAATAAACATAGGTCAACAATTTTATTTAACTCATTAATTAATGAAGACGTTACAACCTGTTCAAAGGAAAATTCAAAGAACCATACATACAAAGACAAAGAATATTGAATATACTTACAAATAGATGCAAAGCATCTTTCTCAAAAGATGATAACTTTAAAGATGGGAGGCTTCTCCCAGAGGAATAGGACTAATAATCCACTCAAGGCCAGGACACCCATGAAATGGCTCACTTTGAGTCAAAACCAGCCTCTGTCCTGAAGAGCTCTTAAACCCCTGGAAATAAAGAAAAGTAGTCCCTACCACTGGACTTGCAAAAAGAAGAGATTTTTCTCTTTGTTCTAGAAAAGGATTACTCAGAAAGGTGAGAGAGAATCCTACCTAAAATTACTCAAGGACCCCAAATTTAAACTAAAGTGCTCACTTACAACAAAACAAAACACTATTGCAACAATAGTACATTTTAAAACAATGGGAATATTTTAAGACCTTCTTTCACTTGGCTTTTAAAATGAGGTTACTTTATTAGCAATATTTTTAAATACAAAAGTGTTTTGCAATTTATTTGAAAGACCCAGATTATGCTTTTCTCTGCCCTGAAGCAGTTTCTGCATTCTTTTATGCAGATAGGTAGGTTTGGGGAGGTTGGTTTTTTGTTTGTTTGTTTGTTTTTGTTTTTTTGTTTTTTGGGTTTTTTTGCTTTCTTTTGTCTTGGTACGTTGAAAGATAACCCACAAAACTTGATTTTTAGTTCTTAGTTCTAGCTGTAATACTATTAAAAAAAGATCTGCTGAACCACATCTTTGAGTAATCTTGGAATAAATGCCCACAATTTGGAGTACACAAAGTTGGTAGCATTTGGAAATTTTATGTGTCTTATATGTATGTTTCTGAATACTCCTGATTTTTTATGGTAAAGAACATGCACAATGGCACAAATAAACTGCCACTTAGATATACAAATCACAGTTTGGGGGCTTATGGAATTTTGTACATGAAAAAATGGAAATAACCCAGCAACCTGAATCTCAAAATGTATCTGAATCAGGTTATGCAGTGTTCTCCTTAACCATTCTCCATAACCTAAATTAATACTGACTATAAAAACCATCACACTATGTGTTATTACTATCCCTACCACATCACATCTAATAGAGTAAATAACATAAAAGAGGTGCTATCCACAAAGAGCAAATGTTTAATTAGACTTCATTTACATTCCTGTTATCATCTCCATTTGTAAATTTATTCACTGGAGTTTGATAAGTAAAACTTGCAGTGGCCCAGAGATGCCCCTAGGAGGCATCAGAATTTTCAGTGCTCAGATAGGTTTTACATTGAACCAAGGAGATTTTAAAAGTATTCTCCATCTCAACGTACCCTAAACTTTTTCAAGCCAGGTGAGGGAAATGGGGGGCCAATCTTCCTGTATTCCCCTATCTCCAAAACTGCGAGGCTTCTCCCAGAGGAATAGGACTAATAATCCACTCAAGGCCAGAACACCCATGAAATGGCTCACTTTGAGTCCAAAATAGCTTCTGTCCTGAAGAGCTCTTCAAGGACAAATTGATTTGGAACACAGCTATTTTATTTTATGTTTTTAATTTTTTTTAATATTTATTTATTTTTGAGAGACAGAGAGACAGAGCATGAGCAGGGGAGGGGCAGAGAGAATGGAAGACACAGACTCTGAAGCAGGCTCCAGGCTCTGAGCTGTCAGCACAGAGCCTGTTGCGGGGCTCAAACTCACAAACTGCAAGTTCACGACCCGAGCTGAAGTCGGACGCCGACTGAGACACCCAGGCGCGCCCTGGAACACAGCTATTTTATTTAGGTAACACCCTCAAGGGACTTGGCCAAAGCAGATCTCTCAAAATCCTATTCCCCAGGGTTTTATCCTAGCATAGGTTAGGGATTAAGATGAAGACTCATAACGGACTGCCAGAATTCTAATACAACAGCTCCACCACTTCCTGGCTTTTGTAACCTTAGGCAAGTCATCTAAACTCTTCAAACTTCAGTTTCCTTTGTGAAATGGCAATGATAATTGTACTCATCTTATAGGGTTCTTGTGTACATCCATTGAGTTAATGCTTATATAATGAACCAGAGCAGTGCCCAGTACATAGTGCTACTCAATATTAGCTTCTAC
Organism: Panthera leo; assembly: GCF_018350215.1. Classification (NCBI taxonomy): domain Eukaryota; kingdom Metazoa; phylum Chordata; class Mammalia; order Carnivora; family Felidae; genus Panthera; species Panthera leo. The sequence continues at coordinate 116,361,216 of NC_056685.1, read as the reverse complement.
CACTACTATTGTTGTTATTATCTTGTTATTATTTATCCTCCTCATCATTATTGTTATTATTACTCTCATTTCCCTCCATGATTGACCCGTGTTCCTTAAGCTTACAGATCTCCCAGAGCAACTATTGATGACTACTATAGATAAAAACATATTTACGAACATGCCTTGCCCAGTTGTGAACTACTATATACCTTATAGGAAGCACTCTAGACAAACCTGAATGTGTTTCAATCCTACTCTACACAAAATACTGTTTTGTGACAAACAACTGAAAGTATCCCGTTCCCACTTTAAATGTTTTTTTATTAATGTTTATTTTTTTTTTGGGGGGGGGGGAGAGAGAGAGAGAGAGAGAGAGAGAGAGAGAAAGAGTGGGGGGAGGGGCAGAGAGAGAGGGAGACACAGGATCTGAAGCAGGCTTCAGGCTCTGAGCTGTCAGCACAGATTATGACCTGAGCTGAAGCCGGAGGCTTAACTGACTGAGCAACCCAGGTGCCCCTTCCCATTCCCACTTTAAATGCATAATTGGTACCCTGCTTTTCTTGGCAAGTTTATGAAATGGAAGTAAATTCAATAACTGAGGTTCTCAATGTGCCCTTAAAATATATTTCCTGAATGGAAAAAATTAACACATATTTATTGAAAACATATTCTATGCCAGTTACTAGAGATTCAAAGAAATTTAACCCACTGGTTCTTTTCCTGCAAGGGCTTACAATCTAGTGGAGAGAGGCAGATAAACACATGATTACCATGCAGTGCACTAAATGCAATTTTCTTGCGAAATTACATTGGCTCCATTCATGCTTTTTTCCAGTTCTATCAGCCAGAACAAGATTCTTGGCAAGATAGTGAATATAGGCATAGTTTGTCTTTAGCTCCTTCCCTTAAGACATTCCCTTTCCCTCCATCAGGAAGCCAGTTCGTTCTCTATCTAGGCAACTCTGAGTCCAGTTCTGGGATTGAGAACCAATGGTTATAATCCCAGCTGATATGTTTGTTACTAATACTTAAGGATTTGCCCCTTCTGAGCATAAGTACATTGTTATGGGCTCCTGGACCTACAACCCCATTTAAAAGCTAAGAATTGCAGGCAACTGACTAACTGAAAAGAGAGAAGTCTCAAAGTACTGGCCAATTTTCATTCTTTAAACATATTTTTTTCTGCTCTATACCTATCTTTATTTTATTGCCCATACTTTCTCACAAGAGCTGTTTTCTCTAGTGTCCAACTTCAGACCAATGAATAGATTGTAAAACTTTTTCTTTTTTTTTTTGCATTTTTTTTTCAGTATATGAAATTTATTGTGAAATTGGTTTCCATACAACACCCAGTGCTCATCCCAAAAGGTGCCCTTGTAAAACTTTTTCAATTCGTTGCATTCTTGCTATATGTATTATTGGGCAAGAGTCTGGAACCAGCCTTCAACCTCTTTTGCCCCATTCTGACAGAATGTTTCAAGCCCCCTTTTCCACCAAATTCAATTATTATGCTTCATATTCACCATAGAACTCCCACATCTTCTGTTAAATTAAAACATGCAAACCTTTAATGGGGAAAAGGAATATTTTATTTGTTAATGAAAAGACATGTTTCCTGACAATACTCTCTATTCAAAGGTTTGTGCTGTAGCATTGTTGCCCATGTTTTTGTCCTGTATTAGAGGAGCAGGTTCTAACAGGCTAGCCCATTATTAGAATTTATCTCTTTTCATGCATAAGAAGTTCATTCTTTTCAAAGTTAATCCTTTTCTTTAAAAGGGACATACTATCTCTTTATAAATTAATCAGTTTTTGCCTTCACATTTTGTCTTAAATTGCTGCATAGCATTATTCCACTTCTAAATCATTTGTCATAGCTAAATGGAGTTCCATGAATTGCTGCAGCTGCCTTTAAGTGGGCATTTTCCTTTGGTTCATAGAGTAGGCACTGTTTGCATTCTCTTTTCACAAACATTTTTTAAAGTTCCAATGACAGTATAATAGAAGACTCATTTTTCCATCAAAATTCAAAATTGAATGGTAAAAATGAAAATAAAATCATGTATATGTAAACAATAATGGCACAATAGCACAAGGAAATTACTTAATTTATGAAATTCAAGAATTTCTGAATACTTAGCTGTAAAGTCTCCTCCCCTCCCCCCCCCACTAACTTTCATTGTAATTTTTAGCAGGACACGAACAACAGCTGTTCCTTTCTTTCTTGGAAAGCAGTTGGGAAGCAAATTTTATCAGGCATTCCTAAAAGAATTCAATTAATATGAGTCTCTAAAGAATTAACCAGATTGATTTTTTGCTTTGGTAATTTCCATTATGGTGAATGTCTGTAGTAAGCATCACTAGATGATGAAATGTATCTTTATTTAAAAGGCAGGAGCTAGGATGATATTTAGTCTATGATATCTTTAGTCACAAGCAATGGGGGAAATGAGGCAGGGGAGGAGAACAGGAGGAGAAAAATAAAAAAGAACAGAATTTATGTTAGCTTAGGTATAGTCAGTATCAACAAATGAAAGTCTGTCTTCAGAGATTATTAACATTTATTTACCTTTTCCTTTGTGTCACAAGAAGTGCTGCAGGAATGAAGACATACATACTTTCTTTGCTCTCCCTTGTTTGGTTTTCAGATGATCTGGAAATGTTCTGCATTGGTGAGATAATAAGACCCAGCCACATGAGTCTTCTTTAGTAGTTCAGTATTCTGAACACAGAGAAGCAGGCCTTAAAATCATAGAACCCATGGGGCGCCTGGGTGGCTCAGTCGGTTAAGCGTCCGACTTCAGCTCAGGTCACGATCTCGCGGTCTGTGATGAGTTCGAGCCCCGCATTGGGCTCTGGGCTGATGGCTCAGAGCCTGGAGCCTGCTTCCGATTCTGTGTCTCCCTCTCTCTCTGACCCTCCCCCGTTCATCCTCTGCCTCTCTCTGTCTCAAAAATAAATAAACGTTAAAAAAAAAAAATCATAGAACCCTAAGTCTGGTAGGACCCTAAAAGTTGTCTAAGGCAATCTCCCATCTAATGTTTAAATGTTTTACGACATCTTGATAAGTGATTGTCCAACCCATTTGCCTGACACTACCAGTCATCCAATTCTCACAACCTCTTGCTGTGGCCAACTTCCTCAATTCCATCGCTGCAGACTACTAGAAGGCTTTCTGCCTCAAAAGCAACAATGAAGAAGCAGCTTTTCTAAGCAAGACTATCTGTCTTATAGGGATGGATTTGAAAGATAATAATTTCCTCATTTTGCCCCCACCCAGATTCCTATATTTTGAGCCTCAAATATGTAGAAACTGTATTTTCTCTCCTTATCTTTTTGGCTCTAATATATATTTGTCACTGAAGTGCATAGCTACTAATGAGCATTCTGTTCCAATAATTGCTCAAATTACTTGTTCAAAGTTTGCATAAGTCCTTCCCTATAAGTATGCTAAAAATTACTTGCAAATAGATTAATATTAGTAACAAATAAGTAATATTAGATACAAGTAGGACATTTTTTAATGTTTATTTTCTTTAAGAGAGAGAGAACATGAGGAAGGGGCACAGAGAGAAGGAGAGAAAGAACCCCAAGCAGGCTCTGCACTAACAGTGGGGCTCGATCCTTGGGATCATAACCTGAGCTGAAATAAAGAGTTGGATGCTTAACTGACTGAACCACCCAGGCGTCCCAGTAGGAAAAATTTTGACATTAATAGAATAAAGTACTTAGTATAAGGGAGGAAGTTATGAAATGCATAGAATATCCAAAATGCCAAGGAATATTTCTTATATAATTAGGAGTTATAAATTTGTTATTAAAGTCAATTTCTCCTTTTCCAATTAGACAGACAGACATCACTCTTCTTCAACTAAACCTTAAGTACATAATCCCATTTTCCTGCCCTTTATCTAATTCATGTTTGTGACCAAACAAGAGCCATGTTTAACTTGTTACTAAAGATTCCTTTTTATTTTTTTTCTTTTCTTTCAATAAAGACCTAGTTTTACTTGCACATTTTTCACAAGCATCAAATAGTGGGTGATCTTTCAAGCTTGAACAGTAACAGTTGTATTGCTGAGGAAGGACTTCTTGTTTCAGATGGTCTAGGTAATGATTTACAGCTATTTTTGGTAATTCTCAAAATGACAGCTCCTTGAATTTTTCTGTGTGCAGAAAAATTTGCTAAGCTGGCATTTTTCAGACCCTGGGAGGTTCATCCCAATTCTCAGCATGTGGGAGCAAGGGAATGCTCTGAAATCCTTACTCCAGAGGGAATTGACCTGCCCCCATTATCTTGTAATACATGTGAATGTTTGATGAGGTTTCCCTATATGTCTGTGGCCTCCTGAGGCCTGGAATTTGTGGGCCAGGGCTAACCTATCAGCTGGGTGAAATTACTTATAAGTCTGGGGCATTCCAAGATCAAACCTGATAAATTGACCTATAACGATAGTTTGGTTCCTCCAAAGAGAATGAACAATACTTTGTAGCATCTATCTTTATATAGTACTTAGTAAGTGGTTGTTTAAAAGTAGAAAGGATGCTAAAAAGCAATAATATAAGAATTAACAACCTTGAAAAATTTTGAACATTATCAGAAAAGATATGTGAGTTGTGAGTGCCACTGACTGTTGGAAAGCATAAGCTGGGGTAAAAAAATATACAGTAAAACCTTGGATTGTGAGTAACTTGTTTTGTGAGTGTTCTGCAAGAGGAGCAAACATTTCTAAGAAATTTTAACTTGATAAACGACCAATGTCTTGCAGTATGAGTAGTACATGATGCCGAACATCACATGATCACAACTGAGCCAATGGTTCTTGAAAGTTGCTTTGATATACAAGTGCTTTGGATTACAAGCATGTTTCTGGAACGAATTATGCTCTCAAACCAAGGTTTTACTGTATATATATGTGTAAAATGACCATACACACACACACACACACACACACACATATATATATATATATATACTATAAGAAATAGTAAAAGAGGAAGGGGAAGAAAGAACACAACAGACAAGATAAGAATGAGGTAGAAAGTTTTTTTTTAAAAGAAGAAAAGAAGTGTATTTAATATACCTTTTAATCATTTCCTTACACAAAAATTTTCATAGATCTTCAGTACCTACAGGGTAAATTCCAGCACCCTAAGCTAATATTTAATGTGCTTCATGATCTATATAGAACCAATCCCCCAACACATGCCCTCTTTATTTACTGACTTTTTTTCTAGAATATTCCTTTGGGATTCTTATCTTCTTGTCCTTGTCTCTAAGGAAAATCCTATGTGTTCTTTAAGACACAGCCTCAAGGACTAAGAAGTTTTACACAAATAGCATTTGTTGATGTTGGTCTTTACCATATTTATGTTAGTTAGACTTAACATTTTCTAAAATGCCCCCCTCAGATAGTACTCTATATAACAGCAGTGGTGAATTAGGGATGGTTTATTCTAGGAATTCTGACTCTAATGCCATTACATATTTGTATCCTAGATGTTTTGTGTGTAGTATTTTTTTAAAATAGGTTATAGAACTTAGGGAATTAATTATAAAACTACTCTTCTCGTTATTTTCATTATGCTACCGACTTCTGCCAGCTATATAAGTATATCTTCACTTTACCAAAATCTTCAACTTTGAGAGATTTTTCTTTCTCAGTTTTTCCAAAGACTCCATTTTGCTTGAAATCAACATCTAGCACAAGTAAACAAAGAACTGTCCAGGTTTACTAAGAGCCTTTAGCGAATCTTACCACACCAAAGTTATATAATAAAGAGTTTCTGTTTTTCATCGTACTAAGGAAGGTTGAATTTAAAAGATTTAATAAAAACAGTAAGACTGGAGGATTTCTATCAGAATATATGAAAAACCAGATTTCCAAGAGCTAGGATAAAAAGACCACACTCTTATAGAGCAGTAAAAATTGAATTCCTACAGATTCCAAATTGAAGTGCAAATTTGTCTTTAGAATTTACCTGAATGTGTGAATGGAGATGTATCTTACTTACCAACATGGAGATGTGAACTCCATGGAACTTCACATGTAAACAGCTCCTAGCAGAGATAGTCACAAAGAGAAGCCCAAGAAAATAGGTGACTGTAACTCAGCTCATACTTGGGCTTTCCAGTACCCAAATCAGTAAATTGAATCTATAACACTAGTTCCGTTTCTATAAGGAAAATCAACAAAAATTTTTGCATCATCATACTCTAAGGAGCTAATCCCACCCTCTTAAAAAAAGTTACATTCTTGGGGCGCCTGGGTGGCTCAGTCGGTTAAGCCTCCGACTTCAGCTCAGGTCACGATCTCACGGTCCGTGAGTTCGAGCCCCGCGTCGGGCTCTGGGCTGATGGCTCAGAGCCTGGAGCCTGCTTCCGATTCTGTGTCTCCCTCTCTCTCTGCCCCTCCCCCGTTCATGCTCTGTCTCTCTCTGTCTCAAAAATAAATAAACGTTAAAAAAAAAAATTAAAAAAAAAAAGTTATATTCTTTAATTAATCCCTAAGAACTAAAAGAGCAGCTATAATTAATTTTCACTAACTAAAAAAACTTACATTATAATACAAAGAAATGAAATTTAGCAACATGGCCATCAAAATCATTATTTATTAAATTTTCCAGACTATAACACTTAGGTTTCATACGGATCATTCACAAGGAGTCTTCAGTCCTCCATGCCTATATAATTCCTTGAACTTTTTGTGAGCATAATGTCTGTAGTAATCATATCACACACTTGGATAATGCATAATCCAGAATGCCTCTACCAGTGAAGAGGCACTAAGAGAATTAAAAGACAAAGGGGCTCCTGGGTAAGAAAACACAACTTACTCTAGGGTTAAATTAGGTCAGGCATAGTTCATCAATGTATTGGTGTAGCTATTTCCAGATTTGTTGAGCTCTAGGGACTCATTTTGATTCTGCCCACCCCAAGTACATGTCATTTCATGTCATTTTTAGTAGTTCCTTTATCATTGCCATCAAAATATTTTAGCTGTACTGAAATAAACTTTGTTCAGAGATTCTCCGTAGCCTCCTAGCACCACAACTTGATTCATTTTGTTTCCTCTTCCTGGAAAGTCTCTTCCCTTCTGCCTGTCAGAAATACTGCCCATGTTTAAGGACCAGCTTAAAATTCAACCCCCTTCTAAAGCCCCCACAACTGCTAATCTCTGATGACTTCTGCATCTTTTAAATTCTCACATCATTTTGTTTTCTTAGGTATTTATTGTCTTATTTATCTATAATATTTTTATATGTAAATATTTTATCCACCTACATTACACTATTCTGAAACACAAATTATGTTTTGTAATGCTTTGTGTACCAAACATTGCCTAACATATTGCCTATTTTGGTAGTTATATTTGTTGACTGGTTGGTATAATTTATTACTTTCATGCTAATTTACCTTTTCTACTGTTTCTCAAGAAAAAAAACCCTTATAGATCCAAATTTGGAAACCCCATTCTGAGCTACTTTACAAAACTCTCATTTGTACAGTCATGACATCACATGTCAGTAAGTGCATGTTGGTACTGGAATTCATGGCAACAGTTACTAGGGAGTATTCAAAATGATCCAAGATATTAATTTTTAGAAATTATTGGTGAGATTATACAAACAATATTAAAATCCTCATAAAACTCTCAGATCCTAAAGAATTCTACTAAAGTATTCCTCCCTGTGAGAAACACTATTTTAATAAATCCTCGACTACTCTGAATTGTAGGATGAAAAGAAAATTTTATGGTAATTATGACAAAATATATTCAAAGTCTTAAACAACTATATATACATACATACACACACACACACACACACACACACACACATATGTCTGTTTTTTTATAAAGTTTTTTATTTTATTTATTTATTTTTATTTTAGAGAGAGAGAGACAGCACACAAACGGGAGAGATGAGCAGAGGGAGAGAGAGTCCTAAACAGGCTCCACACTCAGCATGGGGCCCAACTCAGGGCTCAATCCCACAATCCTGGAATCATGACCTGAGCTGAAATCAAGAGTCAGACACTCAACTGACTGAGCCACCCAGCTGCCTCAAAAATATATACATTTTTGATTGATCAATTTTACTTCTAGAAAACACATTCCAAACAAAGATGTACACAAACAGTTAGCTACAAGGATATTCATTATAGAATTAAAATATATGTAAAAATATTTAAAAACCTAATTAACCAAAAATAGGTGATTGGTAAAATAAGTTGTACACCATACAAGGGAGCCATTAAAATGTGTGTTGTACAAGAATATTTAATGAAATGGAAAGATGTCAATATATTGTTATATGAGAAAAGAATTACATAATTATATTTTAAAGTACTAGAAATATAAACTTCAAATGTTGATTATGATTATGATATGAGATAATCATATTTACAGATTTCCAAATTTTCTATAGTGAGGATGTAGTACTCTTGTGTAAAGAATTTTAAAAATGTTAAGGCATTAAAAATTTAAGTAAATATCTAGCCAGTACCTAAGAATTGCTCATTAGGGTCACATAATTTACAGCCAAGAAAAATATATTATGTAACCTTTTGAATTAATCACAAGACAAACTAAAGAAAGGATCTCCCATCTTGATGGCTTTTTTAGGGAAGTGTATGAATATCATATTGCTAAAGCCAACCAATGAGATAAGACTATGGGAAGAATATTCCTTCCCAGCATTGTTTGTGCCTCACAGCTCTTATTTATTTTTGTTTGTAGGTCCATGGGAAGTGTATGTGTAAGCACAACACAGCAGGCACCCACTGCCAACACTGTGCACCATTATACAATGACCGCCCCTGGGAGGCAGCTGATGGCAAAACAGGATCTCCTAAAGAGTGCAGAAGTGAGTACCAAGCCCACAAGACTAAAAGCCTTCTTTGTAAAGTAAACTTATCTCTGGACTCCTTGGTCTCTAGAAATACAATATAAAGTGGTGGATGACAGGCACTGTAACCTACACAAATATAGCCCATATCACTGCCCACTAAAACCTCCACCATTGGAAACAATTGCTGCTTGCAAAGTTGCCAGTATGACTATTTTACCAACAACGTGTTGCCCAATGCTTGGATGCTTTGCAGAATCTAAGCACCCTTCTTGAGAAGTTGACATAATAAAAACATAGCTAGACACAAGAGCAACAGGAGGATTATGGCATACAATTACCCTCACAGCTGAAATATTGAATTATAACCATGAAAATAGCTATCTCCAGTTCGGTTCTCAAAACAAACCTATAAAGCAGATGGTGTTAATCCCATTTTAGAGACCAGGAAATTGAGGCTCAGTAAGATTAAGTAACTTGCCAAAGTTAGTAAATGATTTTCAGGACTTGATCACAGTTCTTCAGACTCCAAATTAAATGTTTGTGTTTTTTTTTTTTTCAATAATGCCTAATGCCTTTCTTTTCACTTATGATACTTGAAATGACAGATCAAATTTGAAATTAAGCCAGTTAGTCAAGAATTGGACTACATTACCAAGGCTAACTTGGGAGTTTCAAGATTAGATAAAAGGGTAAAAAATATGGGAATAAAAACGATTTTTTTCTTTGCAGTTCAAAATGTTCAGACACATACACATGCCCATAACAATGTTTATACTCACAAACTTCAATTTTACAAGGATTTAAAAGGCAAGCACCGTGGGTAACATTGTGGGAAGTCTCTTCCCATACATAATTTGGAATCATAATTGATTTATTTTAGTTTCTAGGAAAAGTAAAGGATTTCCTCTAGGCATAAATCCTGAATTATCTTATATTATGCTTTTTAAAGATTATGAATCTGGTCAAAATATCATAACAACACATCAAGGAAACAATGAAAAAACAATAGCACAAACACGGGTTGACGTCCACGAAAATGTCTGCATTCTTATTCTAAATCACTCATCAAAAGAATCTAAAGAATTTCTCCTAAATTCCTAGAGTGCCATTCCTGGTCCTTTCCACAGACACCAACTGCGTATCTAAAGACCTGTAGAACACAGAGACTTGTCACGTGGTGCTATTGATATTATAAATGACTTAGAGAAATTGTTACAAAAGAAACAATGTGGGTCTCTTCTCTAAAAAAAATTCAGGCTTCTATAGGAAACTATCTTGTACTCACCAGTACATCAATAGCTAAGGAATAGTACTTCATGAAAGACAAATCAATCTACCTGACAAATTCCTAATCCCTGTCCCCATAAGGTTCCTTCTAGGCTTCTCAGTGAGCATGAATTCAGACCTGTATCTGCAATATGAATTTTCATTTTCAAATAATGCCTGACAATGTGGAGTTTTCTAAGCATGGTCAGGGGACCCACAGTGATGACTCTGGTCCTTGGGAAGCAGCAGGAATAGAAATTGTGAAGTGTTACCGTTAAAGGGGGGAGGAAATGGGTAGCCACTCAAATAGTTTTTCCACAATAAATGTCAACCCCAGTTGCTAAGGAAACAGTAACATCTCTGCCTAAGGAGATGGATCTATGCCTTGCTGACTTTCAGGCATATCCCAAAACTTAATTATTTTTTAATTAAAAATTACAAAGAAACACTGGAAGGATACACAAGAAACTGAAAAAAAAAGTAGTAACCTGTTAAAAATAGGGAGGACAGGATACACAGGGATAGGGATACTAGAGTTCTCATTGTCTGCCTTTTATATACTTTATATGTTTTGAGCATGTACTGTGAAAATATGCACTATTTAAAAAACTAAAAATAAATTTTAAAAAATAACACTATATGTTAATTATATTTGAATTAAAAAATTAGCAATCAGCTTACCCTATTTTTAACTGCCTGAATATTAGAGAACCTGTTGTTTTATTTTTAATTATTTGGTTTCCTCCCATGCCTTTTTCCCCCCTCAGCCTGCAAGTGCAATGGGCATGCTGATGCCTGTCACTTTGACATTAAGGTGTGGGAGGCATCAGGTAATCGTAGTGGGGGTGTCTGCAATGACTGTCAGCACAACACAGAAGGTCAGCATTGCCAGCGATGTAAGCCAGGCTTCTACCGGGACCTCCGGAGACCTTTTTCTGCTCCAGATGCTTGCAAAAGTAAGTCAACTAGTGGTTACTGAAAAAAAAAAACAAAAAACTTGCTTTGTACAAAAGAGATGAATCTTTCCATCTTTTATATGCTGATCCATGGGAGAGAGGTCATGAAATTCTCAGACAATACACTCACATACACTAGTTCATTTCTTCATTGATAAAAGGCATGAACTTTCAACTTCATAAAAATAATCTCCTTTATCACTCTGCATGAAGTAAAATTTTTTCCCATAGCATCACATTTTGGAAAACTAGATGACCCAAGATAAAAAAAGGATGCTGAAAGAAAGATATATTTACAATAAATTTTTAAATGTTTTACTTATTTTTGAAAGAGCATCAGTGGGGGAGGGACAGAAGATCTGAAGAGGGCTCTGTGCTTACAGCAGTGAGCCCGATGTGGGGCTTGAACTCAGGAACTGTGAGATCATGACCTGAGTCGAAGTCTGACACTCAACTGACCCAGCCACTCAGGTGCCCTTTAAAAAATTTTTAAGGGGATGCTGGGTGGCTTGGTTTGTAGAGCATGTGACTCTTGATCTTGGGATCATGAGTTCAAGCCCCACATTTGGTGCAGAGATTACCAAGAAAAGTGTTTTCTTTTCTTGTAAAATTATCTTAAGACTAAATATATGAGTAGGACTTAGACAATAAGTGAACTCAAACTGATGAAATAAAGAGTTATTATCTGCACTTGGGTCATTCTAGCTTCATCTCTACAGCAAATGTGAAACCTGAAAAACCACAGGTTTTCATATCATTATGAATATACTTTGGTTGACACTGCCTTAATGTACCCCTGTATTACAGACTAATTTAGAACATAACAATAATCCCCTACCTTCCCCAAAACACCATAAAATGGATTTTGCTTTTTTGTTAGCATAATTCCAAGAAGACGTTTATATGAAAAAAGAGTAGAATTTAAAAGATCTGCTCAATTAATGAGACATTATCTGAAACACGTGACTCTGAAGGGCACAGTCAGAGCTTAAGGAGATGTCCAATGTGGATGAATAGCTCATCTAACTACATGAGTAGCTATACATCTATCAACTCAGAAATTATTAGACGACAAAAACCACTCAAGACTGTTAATGGAGATTGATGATCATGCATTTCCTTTCCCCACCAAGGACTCCATGTTCTGGCTCAAAAACAGTGACAGGAAGGGAGCAATACAATGGGAAAGAATCATTTAAAATCTTGCCTTTTTTTAATTTAAAGGAAAAAAAATCTATTGCTCTTGAAAAATACATATTTTTAACATCAGACAGGAGATATCTACATGAAATTTGAGTGCTCTTGCTTGTTACAAGCTTTCTCTCTTAAATTGTAGAAGACAGAAGGTGGCACAGCTCACTTTCAACATTGAGCCCAAAATTTAGATTTGCATCTTAATATTTCTCTGAGAATTCCATTTTACTCCTGCTCCTTTCATTTGAATAGGTTTTGAACAGATCTGGAATAGAAGCTTTCCCTGATCCTTATGGTTATGTGATCTTATGCCAGCTATTAAAGCTGTTTGGATTTTGATTTTTTTTCTCCCCATAGGGTGGTAATGAGAATTATATAAAATAAAGTATGTAAACTATTTAGCACATTGCCTTTATAGAAAGCTCTCAAGAAATGGAAACTAGCATTATAATAGCTATTATTGTCCTATAAGATAGAAGGTGGGAAATAATGCTACAGAATTTCTACTATTTATTGATTTAAAATACTTTATGTCAAAGATAATTACATCTTTAAAATCCACAGTACCTTGGGAAATAAAATAAAGACCCAGCCCCAAGTGCTCAATGAAGGGTCTGCTTATAAAATTGCTTAGACTCACAATATATTCAGTCCTAATACCATTTTCTACAGGATATATTTAAATAGATAGAGCAGTGCCTTGCTGGCTTAGTCTCTAGAACATGTGACTCTTTTTTTTTTCTTAATGTTTCTTCACTTTTTTGAGAGAGAGAGAGAGAGACAGAGAGAGAGAGAGAGACAGAGAGCAAGCAGGGGAGGGGCAGAGAGACAGGGAGACAGAATCTGAAGCAGGCTCCAGGCTCTGAACTATCAGCACAGAGCCCGATGTGGGGCTCGAACCCATGAACTGTGAGATCATGACCTGAACTGAAATTGAACACTTAACCCACTGAGCCACCCAGGTGCCCTGAACATGCTACTTTTAATCTCAGGGTCATGAGTTAGTTCAAGCCCCACGTTGGGTATAGAAATTACTTAAAAATAAAAGTTTAAAAAGAAAAGATATATATTTTAAAATATATAATAGATAGATATGTATATATGTGTATTGCATATCCTCAGACCACTAGTAGAAATGTCTAAAAATGAGAATGTACTAACTACTAAGCAAATAATATAGAAAAGGAATTTATCATTGAGTAACTTAGATAAGGTAACTCTCTTGTTGGACAACAGGCAACATTTTTCTTTTTGTTGCTTTTTAAAAAAAGTTTATTTACTCATTTTGAGAGAGAGAGAGAAAGAGAGAAAGCAAGGGAGAGGCAGAGAGAGAGGGGGGAAGAGAATCCCAAGCAGACTCCACACTCAGCTCAGAGCCTGACATGGGGCTTGAACTCACAAACATGACATCATGACCTGAGCTGAAATCAAGAGTTGGATGCTTAACTAACTGAGCCACCCAGGCACCCCAATGGGGAACATTTTCAAATACGTTTTCAAAGATACTATTAAATAGCATTGACTTGAAACACTATGTTGTACAATGTACCTAACATGTATTTGTTCATTCAAACACTCAATGTATATATATTGAGTGCCTATTGAGTGCCAAGAGCTAGGGACACATCAGGGAACTAAACAAAGTTCTTTAACCATTAAAAATAGAAATAGAAAAGGTTTGGGGCACCTGAGTGGCTCAGTCGGTTAGGCATTGGACTTGCGCTCAGGACATGATCTTGCAGTCTGTGAGTCAAGCCTCTCATTAGGCTCAGTGCTGACAGCTCAGAGCCTGGAGCCTGCTTCGGATTCTGTGTCTCCCTCTCTCTCTACCCTTCCCCAGCTTGCACGCACGCGCTCTCTTTCTCTCTCTCTCTCTCAAAAATAAATAAACATTAAAAAATTTTTAAAAGAAATATAAAAGGTTTATTGGCAGACCTGCAGCCAAGATAAATACCTTTTAAAATTTTTGTTTTGTTTCTTTTTGTTACTGTGTTATGTTCAAGCTATGGCTCATATTCTTACAAAATATAAAAAGGTTGCCAGCTCTAGCTTTTTAAATCCTAGAGAGCTTTTTAAATCCTAGAATTTTAAATTCAGAATTTTACAAAAAGATCATGAAAAAGGAGATTAGTTAAAAAGTGGCTCCTTGTTAATGATCACTACTTTACTTATACAACTCTTTTAGAGACTTGTACAAAAAAAAAAGAATTTACAGGTTTTTGTCCCCAAACTACCAGTTCTATAAAAACATAAGCAAAATGTGAGAATGTAGCTAAAACTAACAACACATAAGAGAGACACAGTCTTTTCACAGTGTTTATTTATGTGAGAATTTGTGTAAAAGTATATATGTCTGTCTTATAGGTGTTTATGTAAGCAAATAGTGGTATGTATGTGTGCACATGTATGTTAGATCACGTAAGTATGCTCAGTATTGTGTTAGAGAGTGTGGAGGGAGCTCATAGGAGGAGCATTTAACAAGAGTTGAATGTTTTGGGGTGCCTGAGTGGCTCAGTTGGTTAAGCATCTGACTCTTGGTTTTGGCTCAGGTCATGATCTCATAGTTCGTGAGTTCAAGCCTGCATCGGGCTCTGTGCTGACAGTGTGCAGCCTGCTTGGGATTCTCTCCCTCTCTTTCTGTTCCTTCTCTGCTTGTACTTTCTCTCTCTCTACATAACAAATAAACTTTAAAAAATTAATTAAAAAAACAAGTTGAATGTTTTGAGTTTTGATATAAAACCTGAGGCCTGAAGTTTAATAGGAATCAACAAGCACGGTTAAGTTTATTCCTAGTGGAGAAAACAACCAGAGCCAAAATGGAACAGAAGGACAAAGAACATAACATACTTTGAGAACTGAAAAAAATTCAGAATGGCCATAAAGGCAAGAAAGAGGGGGGAAGGCAACAACACAAAAGGGAATGAGAATAGTAGAAAATATGGGTGGTTGCCTGGTGTCCTCATCTTTGACAGTGAAATGAAGCTGACTGCACTACCCACAAGTGGTTGAAAATCAACCAATAAATATCATTTAGCATAATTTTTCATGGGCCCTACCAAGTTGATATTTATAGGCATTATCTAAGTATTAGAAGACCTAAATAAAGCACCAAAGCCATTTCAGTGAAAACATCAAGACCACATTAATACATTAAAAAAAAAAAACCTGAAATATTATGAGGTATTTAGAACATATTTGCCTGACTTACTCAACTCTTTAAGTTGTCATGAGATTCTGAAAGACTGAAAGATAGAAAATACTACTGCTAAGTGAAATTGCTAATCACTCCTAAACAAATACCTTCATAGTATTTAATGCACCAAGTAAGGAAGTTATGAAAATAACTGATACCAATTTAGTCCTTCTAGCGTAATTGTAGGTGGTAGATGGATTAGTAGGGAAGATCCATATTTCCTTCTTTCCTTCTCCGGACAGCCCCCTGATCCGCTGATTAGACAGCTGAGGAAAGCATATCCCCATTCATTCTATCGCTATTCTGGCATATGTTTGGGACAAGATATCTGTGTCAACTTCCCTAGCATGGATTTCTTTACCGGCACCTTCTTCCAGAATATTATTCTTTCTGTTCTTCTCTCACCTTTTCTGAACCAGGGGGAGCTCCCAATACTTATTCGTACATCCAGTTCTTTTCTCTACCTTCATACTCTCTGTAATATATTGTTTGATTGTCAACATGTTTGGTAGAGTTTTCATTTTTTTATCTAGTAATATTTTCATATCATTGACTATCTCCTTAACAGATGTGTCTATGTACCACCTTCAGAGTTATTAACTTTGACAAAGTTTATGATAAATTTACTAATATGATAACATTTACTAACGTTACAGTGTACCAGATTTCATGCTAGATGCTGATAGAGATATTGCTGTAACTAGAACTTTTCCCCCATTAGTTCCTACTTTTCTGAGGAAGGTAGTATCAAGAAAACAAGTCAATATTATGATATGATATTAAAAAATTTAAACTATCTCAGTGTGTGCTTATATCAACATGTACAATGTTATTCAAAATAACAATTTTATTATATTTATTCTACTGTGCTTACCAAGGCGGAAAAGTAACCTGCAACTCAGTGTGTGGTCCATAGGCCAGCCCCGTTGGCATCATTCAGTTGCTGATTAGAAAATACAGAACTTCTTATCCCATCCCAGACCTAATGAACCAAATATGCACTTTAACAAAATTCCCAGATGACTGTATCATACTAAAGTTTAAGATTGCTTCAGAATGCTTCTCTTCTCCCTCTCTCTCTCTCTCTCTCTGTCTTTTTAAGATTTTATTCTTAAGTAATCTCTACACCCAATGTGGGGCTTGAACTCACAACCCCAAGAACATGAGTCTCTACCGACTGAGCCAGCCAGGCACACTCAGAATGCTTTTCAACAAAGGTTAAATGCATCTTAGCACTTACTCTACAGTTAAGTCGGCTAGAATATCCTACCATTCCCAGAACATCCAAGTTAGCCAAGATTTGCATTTCTATTTGTATGCATATGAACTTAGAATTTATAAAAATGAATTACATAGAGATGTACTGATTAAAAAATAGAAAACTGGATGAATATTTTTCCGTAGTGCAGCATTTTCCAAAGTTTGATTCATGCAACACTAACTCCATGAGATGTCAATAGGAATTAGATAAGGAAAATTTTTTCTATGACTTTCAAAATTTAAGAAATGATGAATTAATCAAGTACTTATTCAGGATTTCTCTGAGCATTTCATATGCTAATAATGTTCATTATAAACCTCCTATAAAACTTTGAGGTGTGTCTCTCAGATTTAACCAAAGAATGCTTTTTTTTACAGAGTGTCTAAGGAGCCAAGATAAATACCTTTTAAAATTTTTGTTTTGTTTTCTTTTTGTTACTGTGCTATGCTCAAGTTATGCCTAATATTGGAAAATGCTGGAAAATACTGCTATTATATAGTGACATATCTATGGAAAGACTTCACTTGGGAAGATATATCCTAGAATATTCCTTCTGTATATTTCTTCCTCATTTCTAAGTGCTAGAGCCTACAACTGTATATCAAGGAAATAGTAAACCTTCTATTTCCATCAGTGAAATAATCACAAACAGAATATTAAGTAAGGCAGGGCAATATAGTCTGTTGGACTTCCAGAGATGATTTATGAAAACATCTCTCCCTTATTTCCTAGTTATCTTCTCAGGAGCTGGAACCACTGAAAACCTGAGGCAGCAGCCCAGACAAAATTTACTAGAAGTATATAAATTATACCTCAGTTTAGCTCAGGAAACACTTACAGAGTGCCTCCTCTATGCCAGGCATTGCGGTAAGCACTAGGTCTGTAAAGATAAAAAGGTCTTCCCTAAGAGATCTTTAATTCTATATGGGGAGAAATTTAAGTAACAGATTATTTCAATATACTGTGGTGATGGTGATGATATAATAAATAACAGTTGACATTTATTGAGTGCCTACTATTCTCTGTTTACTGTTCAAAAGGCTGTATATGTATTAGCCTTTGTATATGTATTAACTTCCACAAAAGCTGTTTGATGTTGGTACTATTATCCCCACTATATGAGCAAATGCAATGAAAGGGATACATCAAGCTTCTTAGAGTGTAGGGTAGGGTGAAAGCAATTAAGGGAAGACTTCCTTGAAGAGATGCCTCTGATACTTCTTTGGTGGCTGTTTTTATTTTTTCCTCTAAAAGTACTGAAACACAATATTTGTACTACTTTCTAATCAATGATTGCCTTTGTTGACTTTAATGAGTTGATCTAGAAAATAAAATGAACTGATGTTATTCTTCCTCACAGATTACATATATATACATTTAACAGAATACTTACCTGGACACATTTTTCCATCCAACAAATACTGGTGACATTAATCTTGAGACTCTGTTCACAGTTAGGTAGCTAACTCTCTGCCAAATAAGCCAAGGATTTATTGGCTCCATTGATGTTCCAGGCTATTTTTCCCTTCCACTCTCCTGACAAGCTCTATGCTGAATGCTATTGTCCTTACATATACATTTTTTAGTTGATGGTGATAAATTCATCAGACCTGAATAAAAAGAGCTCTAAACCAAATCTACTGGCCAATAGATTTATAATTAAATCATCTCTGTTCTCACTTCCTCTTTATTACAATCTTAAGTAGGATCAACTCTGGGACACAAACAATCAACAACACATTTCCATAGCCAAGAAAGCACTTTGAGGATTCTAGAGATGTTTGTTTTTTTAAGACTAGTAGAGATCATTGGAACTAAATTTATTTCTACAACTCAGAAAAAAAAAATGTAAAGGACAGTGCATTTAAGGTCTGTAAACACAAGGGAAAATGTGAATCTCTCCAGCTGAATCTAGAGTTGAGAGGAGAATGGAGGCTCAGACCAGCTGGTTGCTAAAGTACAGAAGTAAAATGGAAAATATAATTATCACTGTGTACTAAGATACTTTGAAGAACACTGTCTCTATGTTTTAAAAAAGCAGTCTCTTTTACAGTAACTCACTTGAAATATTGAATGTCACTTATGTACCTGTTGTATCCTATCACCTAAGTAGATTTTCCTTTGGCAGACATATTAAAAATATGAGAATGACCTCACTGAACTGTGGTGTGCTAGCTTTCTAGGGAGGGAAAATGCCCAGATTTATAGCATTGGCCAATTTCTATGGTTTAAGTATTTCCCCCATGGTCAATTTCAAGCTATCAGATCATTTTCAAATCAGGAACTCAAATAGACTCATACTCTATACCACAAGTGGAATGGTTTCCCTCCTTTGAAAGAAGTCTTGACTCCACCTTCACAGCTTCTTTCTCTGATCTCAAGCACTACTCCAATCTAGTCATTGGTTCCCCAACCCGTGTATGGATCAGAATCACTTGGGAGCACTTACTGAAAATATAAACTCTCAGAGCCTTTCCCTAGATCTTCTGAATCAAAATCTCCAACAGGGATCCGGGGCAGATATCTGTTTTTTGTTTTTGTTTTTGTTTTTGTTTTTTGTCTTTAAAAGCAAGGTTGGTGATTCTGATTCAGCCTTTTGGTTTCCTGGCCAGCAATTGAGAACCATTACATATACCATTGTTTCTAATGTGCGCTCTGTTCACTTCCATCCTTGAATGAAAGATTTTGAGCTAAGAATCATCTATAACTCAATCTGCTCACTGAATTAGCCATAACTCTTGACAGAAAATCCTAAAGGATTACTAAAACTCTTGACTAGACATTTTTCCTGACTCAATGATAGATATAAATGCTCAAAAGCTTTCATGTCACTTATCTTTCCCTCTTAAGAATGTCTAACTTAGAACCTCTGCTTTTCTCAAAAAAAAAAAAAATTATGGCAGATTTCTAAGATACCTGTTTTTCATGCAACAGTTTCAAAATAAATATCTAGCAATTCCATTCAGAGAACTCCCTCTTGTTCATAGTATATACATTGATTTACCATAAGTACCTCATATTTTAGAGTTCATTATTGTGTAATAAGACTGGAATTTATAATAAAATTAACTTACCACTACATTGACAATTTACTTTTACTTCTGTATTTACATATTTCAGAATGTGCACTAAACTACTATAAGTATGTTATTGTGTTGGATTTAAATAATCGTTGAATGTAGTTCTTCATGAAGCCCCATTCTCCCCCCGACCTTTTAACACCAAAGAATATCTTAAATGTTAGATTCATGGGAAATTGGGTGTGAAATATTGACAGCTATTCTATGACACCTCTCTACAGAAAATTTCCCTTACATACACACACATGTTCCCATACAACACATCGTTTGAAATAGATGTTTGAAGAAATGACTTATAGAATAGGATAGCTCTTGGGGCACCTGGGTGGCTCAGTAAGTTAAGCGCCTAACTTCAGCTCAGGTCATGAGCTGGTCTGTGAGTTCAAGCCCTGTGTCAGGCTCTGTGCTGACAGCTCAGAGCCTGGAGCCTGCTTCGGATTCTGTCTCCCTCTCTCTCCCCCTTCCCTGCTCACACTCTGTCTCTCTCTCTCAAAAATAAATAAACATTAAAAAAAATTTTTTTTAAAGAATAGGATAGCTCTTTGTTTTAGGAAACAGCCAGTTAGTTCCTTTACAATAAATTTTTGGTTTTTATGTTATGACACATTTTTAACTATTGCATCGTCTCTCTCCATATTTAAAGAAAAATCAGCAAATGGAAAAGAAAGCAGAATTTATTCCCTGTCAAAGTAAACAACCTCTTGAAAAACTGACATGCCCTTCCTTCCTCTCTGGCGGTCCAAAATAAATGTAGTCTGTTGCCTTTCAGCAAAGAGTGAACAAAAATAAACTTGGTCCTTCTGCCCTAAAACCCAAACCAAGTGTTTACCAAGATACCATTTTGTTACTTGGTTACCGTTACCCTGACTAGCCAGCTATCTTTGTAAAGAGCTCAGTCATCCATCCAAATCTATCTTTTTTTCCTTCTTGCTTTTTTTCTTCTTCTTTTCTTCTTTCTGTCTTAGGTGAAAACTGCTCAACTGATGGAAACACAGTGTCTAGAATGGGTGACTCTCTTGCTGCAGACTATCTTTCCATCCTTCACAGTCAACTCAAATATCACCCTCTCATCATGCTCCCAAAGAAGAATTTCTGTGTTTGTCTGCTTGCTTGTACCTCTATTTATTAATTATTTCATTCTACCTCTAGGATGGTTATACTTTCCCTTCAAATTGTATCAGAAGTAAAAATTTTTAAATAATTAAATCCAGGATACCTTACCACATTTAGGAGCCCATAGCACTTCCCCACTTTTCATTGTTGTACCTATGTTCCAGTCCGTATCAGAAAAGGATTGTTTCCCAAGGGTCCTTAAAGTCTCTTCCTATAGTAGCTTAGTGGGCTTTTTCTTTCAAATTACAGTTTCAGCAAAACCACATGAGTCCATTTTATGTCATATAAACAACTTAGACATTCCTGTTTTATGCTGAAAGCAACTGTGAATGATTTCAGCATAGAATCAATATGAAGTAACTGTTTTTGAAAACTTTAAATAGAACCAGTCACTTGGCAATCATAGTTGGGAAACTTTAATGTCAGCTTTAAAAAAATCTAGGATGTAAAACCAGAGGGTTAAGAAATGGAAAAGATAGAGAAAAATACATATATCATAATGTAGTAATCATACTGGGACTATCCCTTAAAAAGATCAAATGACATAAATTAAAATCGCCCCTCAAAAAGGAGAAATTTTATGAACTGATGAATAATAAAAGTCAGTCAAATTTGGGAAGAGAAGTGGGAGAGATCATGAGATTCTCTACGATGTTTCCAAAACAAAGTGTAATTCACTGAATAAACAAACAATACACCATTCTGTGTTTCATGAGGACAAGCAATAAATAATCAGGCAAATAATTATGAAATATCAAAACTCTCAGAAAGCCTGGACAAAATTAGATAGGGTACGAAGAAGAGAAGTAGCATTTGTTGAATGGCTACTATGGGCCAGACACTGTGCTGGGCAATTTACATAACTTACCTCATTTAGCAATCTTTAGGAGTTAGGTGGTGACTTTTATATTTTACAAATGAGGACACTGAGGCTTAAATTAATTATATAATTTGTTCAACTTCACACAGCTGGTCAGAGGCAGGGCTGGGATTTGAACCCAGGTTTGTCTGACCTTAAAGACTGATCCAAATACACACAGAGATCTCAAGAACTTGATTCTACACTGTGGTCTAGTGGATGAAAACAAAATGAGTTTTTAAATGCAGAAATGAGTGAACATATGTATTAGAACCAAATATAGTTTTTAAAGGCCCTAACCTCTTGAAAAAATGTATTATCATACATTGCCATGTAAAGTTTGAACTTCAGGAGCTGCATTTATCTTAAGGAATCTTCGTACAGGAAAGATGGAGCTAACTGAAGAGTGTTCCACATGGGCCAACACAACAATCAAGAAAACAGAGATACTAATGAACAAATATGAAAGAGGCTAAATAGTCTCAACTCAACTAGGAAACTGCTCAAGAAGAATACAACAACTTTCTTCAAACACTCAAAGGGTGTAAGGGGACATAGGGAGTGGCAAAACGTAATTTACTGCCCTAGAACAAAGAGTTGTAATTAGATATAATTGGATGAAAGTGAGGAAAAAAGATTGATTAATGTGAAAAAAAATTTCACTGCCAGTGAAAGGCATTTATGGGTGGGGAATGTCCCCTACAGAGTTGGAATAAAGAACTTTTATCACAAATAATAAATAATAAAATTTGACTGAGTGAAGCATTAAATGTAGGGAACCGTCTTGCACTAGGAAAATTCAGAATAATCTGTTCTGTTTAACCATTTCAGTTTTCTCTGGATTTGGGGTGTGTGTATGTGTGTGTGTGTGTGTGTGTGTGTGTGTGTGTTTTCTATTTCTAGTATCTTAGGATTGCAATGCTGTGGTGCTAAAATACTAAAAACCTATAAAAGAAATAATATGACCCTTTTAGGAGATTCATCTAAACATATTTCATGGCTGTCACTCATTCCAAGGCACATTCATTCAACAAAGATTGAATCACTAAAATGGTTCAGCATGGTCCTAGGCCAGTCATCTCTTTGGATACAGAGATGAAAAGATGTGGTTTCTACCTTCTGGGCCTTCACAGTGTACTATATAGATAGCAGGGAGGTGAAAAATCATAAAGAGATTAAACTGGAGGCCAAAAGACTATCAATCATTAACAAATATTCATTAAGTGACTATAATTCATCCATTTTTTAAAAACTCAAACAGATTTACTGGTGGCAGTCCCATCCTATTCACTGTATATATACAATAAAACAGAGTCCCTAATTCCATGGAAACAGACTATAAATAAATTTATCCAAGTAAATATGTAATTTAAAACTATAATAAGTGTTATGAAGAAAAGGGTACCATGATAGATTTTAGCAGGGATGAACCACATCAGTTGAAAGGAGAAGACAGATGGGGTCAGTAAGCATTCTTTATCCAAAAGAAAAAGGAGTTAGGGATGACTACAGTTCCTGGCTAGGCACTTGGTTAGATGGTGGCTGAGTAGAATGGAAATACAGAAGGCTTTCTTCAACAAAAAGATAATGATGTTTGATATAACCAAATTCCTCAAAGCAAAATACCGTGTCTAAAATTATACTTAAAAGTCTTCCTGTAACAAAATGTATCTCTACTCTCAAAAGTACTTTCTGCAGTTTTAACTGAAGTAGCAACTCACGAAAATAAAATTAGCTATTTAGCCATCTAAGATCTTTTAGATATACCCAGGAATAAATAGTAACTGGCTCAGTTACAACTAGTAAACAGGAAAAGAATGATACAGAAATCAAATTGAGGGTCTGAGTAGTGGTCACATAGTAAAGCATTAAAAATAAAGGGTATGTCTTTTGTATTTATTTGCATTACTCATTTAAAGTATATAGAAAACACAGGAAATATACTTAAATACCTTACTTTTTCTTAAAGCATTGGATTTCTTTCAGTGTGGGATGTACAATAACTCAAGAGACATTGCATTTCAGTAAGTGAAAGGCAAGTCTTAATTTTTCTTATTAGATTTATTCTAGCATATAATTTTATTTCAAATTAATATTCATCTTGAATATTGTTAAACTAGCTATCTTTGAACACAATGCATATCATATATAAAGGATGAATTTAAAAAATGGGCAATTACCTTTGTTTATAACGTTTTCTTTATTTTCCTATAGCTGTTTGTCCACTAGCAAAAATAATTGATAGTAGAAGGAGAAAACAGTACCCAAAAATGTAGAAGACTTCATTTTATATTAATTTAACTGCACACTTGATACAGTAGTAACAAATCATACTGCCTCTTTTCTGTTTAGAGCTACCTCTCAGTCATTGTCTTGGTCATAGCTCCAGTTCCAAGAACCTCAGCAGGCAGCTGGGCAGCTTTTGAAATGATTTTGATATTTAAAATTCCCCATCAGAAATTATGTAGGACCTTGGCCTTTTCAGGGGAAGATGGTGTTGGGAGGCTGGGAGGCTCTGTTGAAGGAGTGGCTACTGGGCAGTGGTGAAAGCCCTTGACAAGCTGCTGCTTTCCCAGCTGAGGGCCTTGAACTTTGAGTTCTGTTTTTAGAAAAGCTAAATCAGGAGCAAATACTTTGAGGGTGTTTTGCTCCCAGCGTAGCTTTTACTAGCAGAATAGCAAAAGCTACAGCCATCAGGTAATAGTAAGGAGTCCTGGCAATTTTTAAAAGGTGTACGATGCTGAACTCAACTGGTTGTTTCTGCAGTAAGCTTGGCATCGTGGACCACTCTCTGAATGAAAGATCTGCAAATGACTTCTGGAGTTGTGGTGAAGGTGGATTAAAGAGAGAAGGCAGTGAAAGCTTTAGCAACTTCATCAGAATAAAGGAAGCCATAACTCTCACATTTTGTCCCTGGCCATCTTGTACTCATGTTTACATACTTATTATGTTCATGTAGATTCACAGCTGGGACTCTAGTCCTAAATTACATGGTGCAATATCTCCCTATAAGCAGCAGGATCATGGATCAAGACCTACTCTTTTTCAATATGCTCTCACCCACAAAAGGAGAGTAAGAGCAGATGAATTTATTTTATCCAAAGAAAGGAACATGCAATAGGAGGCTAACCTAATTCTGTAAGACAAAGTAGGCAAGAAAGCTGTTTGCCACCAAATTCCTCCCAGATGCAAAGTGAGGAATTTCAGGATATTTTGGAAACCAATCAAATTATTAAAATTTCTTTTAAAAACAATCCATATCTGCACTAAGGTAGTTGTTGCTGTTTCCTCTGTGTTCCCATGCACCCCGGGGGGGGGGGGTACTCAATATAGCATTTACTGTCTGTAATTATTTATTTGCATATCTCTCTTGATTCACTGAAGAGCTAGTTGTGACTCTGTATTCCTCTTTATATCTTCAGGTTCTAGCAAAGCTCATGTTAACACTAAACTTCAAAAACTCTTTGGCAAAGGTGTGAATGAATGAATGAATGAGTGAATTAGTGAATGAACGGTGGACTTTTAAAAACTAGTATGTTGATGATGCCTGACTGGCTCAGTTGGTAGAGTATATGACGCTTGATCTCAGGGTCATGAGTTTGAGCCCCACGTTGGGCACAGAGATTACTTAATAAAAAAAAAAAATTTTAGCCAGTGTGTTTCAGCCAGATAATAACAGTCATTCTCTGAGCATTTGATGTACTAACTGCCTGATACATTGCTAAATATATACAATATCTCATTCAGTCCTCATACAGGAACGCTATGGCATATGTATTATTAATCTTGCTCCATCAATAAGAAAAGGGAAACTTGAAGAGGTTAATTTCACAAAATCCTGTAAAGAATCACCCTCATAAACCAGAATTTGGACTCATGAGCCTGACTTTTAAGTTTGTGCCCTTACAAATTGTATTACACCACCTTTGTTTTATTTTCTGTCTTCCTAAAAGATCTTACAGGCAATTTCCAATCAAGCTGTATTGTGATTGAAACAATTATTAATTTCAGAGCCATACACATAAACAAGGTTGTTTAAAAATGTGTTCATCCATTATTTCATGAACAGTATGTTTTCTGGTAGAAGTTACTCCAGAACAGCCTCATGTCCTAACTCTTCTCTGCAAATGCTCATAGAGAGCCAGTGTTTCACATAATAGATGTACTTCTGCAAACAAATATCTGTAAATAAAATTTGGATAATATTTAGCAATTTTATATTCGTTATTTGAAAAGAACCTGTCATGAAATCTTTTGTAAAAGTACCCATTTCCCTCACCTGTTTTGAATATTTTGTATTATTATTTTAGGTTTTCTTATAACAGGACACATCAGTACAGAATGTATTATTTAAAAGTAGTCATTTGCATTATTAAAGAAACCTTGTGACATTATTTAGGAATTTAAAATGATACTTTTAATAACTTTATTCTGTCAATTTGGTTGAGAGAGCAGCAGTGGGCAAGTGGTTTGGGGAAAAGGTTTGGGAGGGATGAAAATTATTCCAATAATGAATCATTTAATACCTAGACAGGACATCTGGCTGCCACTCAAAGCACCATTTTAGCTTTTTTATTTTTAATGTTTATTTATTTTTAAGAGAAAGAGAGCACGAGAGGCGGAGAAGTAGAGAGACAGAGGGAGACAGGGGATCCAAAGCAGGCTCTATGCTGTCAGCACAGAACCTGACACAGGGCTCAAATCCACACACTGTGAGATCATGACCTGAGCCAAAACCAAGAGTCGAAGACTGGAACAACTGAGCCACCCATGCGCCCCACCATTTTGGCTTTTAAAGACAATTCACCATAGCTGTACACACCAAAAATTATAATGAAAGAAAAATAAGTTCAGAATGACAGTATATGATAATAGTTCAATCTTTACTATTCTATTGTCTTCCAACAAGAAGACAAAGCTGATGGAAGGATTTAGGTACGCCAACTGGGTTGTAACTGACATTCATCGTAATGAATATGTAAAAGGTTAAGTGCTTGGGTTGCACTTTAGAATCAACAGCCAATGAGAAATATATGTTGAAGAATCAGAACCTCAACCAGAATTTAAGCAGAACCTTTTTTTCCCCCAAGCAAGATGAAAATATATTTCCATTTTGGAAGAAAATAAGAAATGTAGATTATGTGTCAAATATTGACTGTTTCACAAACTTCAGGAGAGAGGTATGCAAGGCAAGCCTTGGTGTGCAGTTTGAAAAATATGCTGTGAAAGGTGTCAGTGCCATCTGCCTGGAGCTAGTTCTGCATAGTTTCCAAATGGTATTTTTATCTTGTAATTATGCAAAAAGTCACATTGACAGAAATCCACAGCACATGTGATAGAATCACATGAAATATGTGTAAGTTTTAAAGTATATGGTAGTACACAGAGGTCAAATCCTAAAAAGGCTTGAATTTTCTATTAGAGTAAAAGATAATGGTGACAGTGGAAAACCAAAGATTACAATAGGTGGAAGTCTAAGACGTCTTTCTTCTGGCTCCCTTATCTGCTGTCAAGAACCAAGCTGACTTAGGTGCATCTGGGTAGTTCAGTCAGTTAAGCATCCGACTTCAGCTCAGGTCATGATCTCACAGTTCACAGGTTTGAGTCCAATCAGGCTCTGTGCTGACAGCTCAGAGCCTGGAGCCTGCTTCAGATTCTGTGTCTCCCTCTCTCTCTACCCCTCTGCCTCTCGCACTCTGTCTCTCTCTCTCTCTCTCTCTCTCTCTCTCTCAAAAATAAATAAATATTTAAAAAATTTTTCTTAAAAAAAAGAACCAAGCTTAGAACTGAATATTGCAGTAACTATTGGTTTAGTCATCTCAAAATGATGCACTGTTTATATTGGATTATGTGATCTCATTTAGTATCATCACATAGCACTTTGATACATTTTGGTACATTTTGTGGTACATATTATATAACTCTCCAAGTTCTTTCCTAGGTAATTAATTAATTAAGAACAAATAACAAATCAACAATGCCTTACTAACATGAGAGAAATATTAGTCATCCACTTTCATAAGCTAGAAATGTTAAAATGTTCCTCAATTTCTATTTGTTGCTCAACAGTTTCTTCTTCCTCCTCAAATGACCTCCAAATACTATCATTTCAATCTAAAAATTGATTTTTCACATCCAACCTTTCCTCCTGTTCCCACATCTACTCTCTTAGTCCAGTTCCTTGTTCTCTATCATTTCTTATCAGTCTCTCCCTACTCTAGACTATTTCACATAATGCCACCAAAGTATCTTCAAAATTAAATCATAATCATGTCATAATTCTGCCTTTGAAAGTGTTACTTCCGGGGTGCCTGGATGGCTCAGTTGGTTGAGCATCCGACTTCGGCTCAGGTCATGATCTCACAGTTCATGAGTTCAAGCCCCATGTCAGGCTCTGTGCTGACAGCTCAGAGCCTGGAGCCTGCTTTGGATTCTGTGTCTCCCTCTCTCTCTGTCCCTCCCCCACTTGCACTCTGTCTCTCTCTCAAAAATAAATAAACATTAAAAGAAGAAAGAAAGGAAGAAAGAGTGACTTCCTATGTCTCTTTATACCCATAGAACAAAAATCAACTTCTTGGGTTAGGTCCTTCTCAATCTGGCTCCAACCCTAACTCTGACTTTTTCTTCTCCTTCATCAACTTCAACTACTTTCCACTCAATGGACATTCTAAAATTCTCATGCTCTCCAAGGAGGCCATGCCCTTTCACATATGATTCCCACTGCCTGGAATGTCCTTCAGGTCAATTCCACAAATACTAATGTGGGCATCTGCCATATACCAGACACTGTTCTGGGGACTGGAAAACAAAAATAAGAAGATAAAGATCCATCTGTCAATGAGTCCAAAGTCTGGTAGCAAGGGCAACATGTATACAAACAAATAATGATGTACTATGATACACACAAAATAGAAGTATATACTAAAAGCAGAAGCAGCACAGAGGAGAACATGGTAAACTGTCTGGAGGGAGCCAGACAAGGAAACATGTCAAGATCCAGACAGACAAGGTGGGAAAGGCAATGCAGGTGTAACAAGGGGCACCGGGACAGGAAAGAGCTTCACATTTTCAGGAAGCAGTAAGCTTCCACATGTAATGTGAAAACATAAAATGCAATGGGGATGAACTTTACAGTTGAAAATGGTTAAGATGCTACATTTTGTCATATATGTTTTTGGCCACAATTAAATTTTGTTTTCATTATTTAAAAGAAATGCAGTGGGGGGAGTATCCAAAGACTAGGATAAACAACAACCTGTCTTTCCCTCCTTCTCAGCTTGTAAACTCATACTCATCTTTTAGGATCAGCTCACATGTCTAAATGACCCCTCCTTTGCAGTTCCTATGTGCTCCCTCAGCCTGTCTTCCTTTTTCTATGCTCCCTGTAGCACTCCTAGGCTTCTGTTAGAGTACCTAGTCACAGCATATGGAAAGTTTTTGTTTACTCCTCTGTTTCCCCAACAAGACTATGAGTTCCCTGAAGGCTGGCACCATTACTTATACAAGCATAGATCCTACACCTCTACAAGAATTATTTCTTGAATTAAATTGTTAGTTAACCTGCAATTAATTAACCATGTGCCAGCCACTACACGAATGTAGCCATATGCTACATGCATGATCTCCTTTTATCCATACAACAACCATATGAGGGTAGATATTGTTCTCATTTCCATTTTAAAGACAAGAAAACTGGGATAACTAGAAGCTAGGTATCTTGCCAGAGGTCACAGCCAGTAGTTGAGATCTGAAGCCAGATTGAGGCCAAACTGTGATTTTAATGACAAAGAAAATAATCAATAAAAAGATGTTTCCAAGGGAATAAAGGAGGGAGTGGGATCTCACAATATTAGTTGAGAAGACTTAGCAGGAAGCGTTAGCCTAGTAGGTGTCAGACTGTGCTATGTACCTTGCTGAAGTCATTTCATTTAAAATAATTTCATCCTCGGGGATTAAGTGTCCGACTTCAGCTCAGATCATGAGCCTTGCGTCAGAGCCCACTTCAAATCCTCTATCCCCCTCTCTCTCTGTCTCTCTCCCACTCACTCTCTCTCTCTCAAAAATAAACATTAATAAAATAAAATAAAATAAAATAAAGTAAAGTAAAGTAAAGTAAAGCAAAGTAAAGTAAAGTAAAGTAAAGTAAAGTAAAGTAAAATAATTTCATCCTCCTGAAATCTCTTTGAGACCCAGATATCCCTCTGAAGTTCAGGACAGCTGGGCTCTGGTGAGAGCTCTCTTCTGGGTTGTAGACTGCCAACTTCTCATCATAGCTTCACATTCTTCACAGAGAAGAGAGTGCTGAGCTTTCCATCCCCTTGTAAGGGCACCAATCTCATCACCCCCAAGACTGCATCCAAACCTCCCAAAGACCCCACCTCCAGATACCATCACAATGGAGATTAGGCTTCAACATATGAATCTGGAAGGGTCCATAGCACCATGTGAATTAAATCCAGCTTTCTCCCTATCCCATACCTGAACCCTCTTGGCTATATCACTATCACTATAGATTCATGACTACTGACCTCAAGTGTAGCCTTTCTGTGCCCAGCAATTATACTTCACTATCTATGTCTCTCATTCACTCTCCTGCTTCCACTCCTCATCGCTCTGACCTGGTGACTTTGCTTCCTATTTCATCCAGAAAAATCAGAAAAAAAGCAATCAGAAGAACAATTCCACTAACTCCCACTACTGCATTTACCCACTTTCCTGCATCAGTGCCCATATGCTCTGCCCTGCATCCTGTTACTATGAACTGCTCATGTTCCTACCCAAGGCCAACACCTCCTCTTTCCCCCTTTCTATTGGATCATTCCCATTCAATGTCAAACATTTGTAATCTATTTCATCTTACCATAAACAAAGCAAAAACTAGAACCTTCACTTGCATTCCTATCCCCTCCAGTTTTAGCTACCACCACATTTCTGTGCCTTTCTAGAAAAGCTCCTCAAAAGAGTTATCTGTTCCCATGCTCAAATTCCTCTACTCCGACCTCCTTAATTCTCTTCAGATGGGCTCACCACTCATCATTCACAGGGTGAAACTGTCCCTATCGAGAACACCGATGGTCTTCATGTTGTCAAATGCAAAAATATATCCCCATGCCCCATCTTCTGGGCCTCTCAGCATTTAACCCAGCGAATGTTGCCTATGTGATGTGGAAACCTTGTTTAGCTTCCAGAACACCACACTCATGACTTTTTTTCCTTTCTCGCTAATTGCTCCTTCTTTGTTACCTTTGCTGGTTCATTCTCAACACCCCAAGCAAAAGCCATTCACATTTAATGCCCTCTAATCTAAAATAAATAATGTAGTTCGTTTTTCAGCAAATTTGCCTTCTTGATTATATCTTCTTATCTGTAATTTAATTAGCTTTCATTCTCAGCATATACCAACTGGCTAAAGGAGGAGTCTTAGAGGTTCGCTGGGTGGTAAAGGGAAACTATTTCAGGATTGCCAGGCCTGATCTTCACAGATAACCTCGTTACTCATCAGTCCTTGTGTGTCCTCTCTGTTGTAGAGTGTTCCTGTCATCCAGTGGGATCAGCTGTCCTTCCTTTCAGCTCAGTGACCTTCTGTGACCCCAGCAATGGTGACTGCCCTTGCAAGCCTGGGGTGGCAGGGCCACATTGTGACAGGTGTATGGTGGGGTACTGGGGCTTCGGAGACTATGGCTGCAGGCCCTGTGACTGCGCAGGGAGCTGTGACCCACTCACAGGCGATTGCATCAGCAGGTGAGTGCACATGGCTCTTGCTCTGTCTCTGTGTCCTTTGGATTCTTTTGAAGATCTAGTAACGACTTAGAAAGTCTTACATGCTGTCAGTGGAGCAAAGATGCATTTGCACAGCTCTTTGAAGAATCTTCGTCAAATTTGTTCTTGCAAGATTCTCGAGATGGTCTGGTTCATTTTACAAAATAAATTATTAATCTTAACAATAGTCCCTTAAAACACTATTTCTGAAAACTAAAGGGATGGGAAAGTACCTGATTAGATTTACAGCTCCATAAATACATTCATTTCATTCAAGTTCTAAGAAATTCCTTAACTTCATCATTTTCTATTTTATTAGCAGCACAGACATGGACTGGTATCATGAAATTCCTGACCTCCATTCCATGGACAATAAAAGTGAACCAGCCTGGGAGTGGGAGGGTGAGCAAGGATTTTCTGCACTTCGACACTCAGGTGAGATGATAGATATAACCAGATACCATATTTCCGGGTCTGGTCTTGAGTAACAGTGATTTGTGACAAACCAGGAAACAACTCTTGTATCCTATGAGGGGGATGCTTTAGCTCTGAGGTTAATAAAGTAGTGACTCCCTTAAGTATAGAACTATTCAATTTAGTTAAGGAGTATTTTAACAAGCTTCTGTTTATTTTCTGATTATTAGAGGAACATATATAATTAGTATAGAAAATCTGGAAAATTCAAAACATCACAGTAAAAAAAAAAAAATCCAAATCTCATTACCCAAGCTGTTACTGTTTTGGTGTGTCTTTCTCTGTCTAAAATACACTCTTTTACAGAGGTGAGAGCTACTGAATATGTCACGTTTGGAAATGTAGAGATCCTTTTAAAGGAAAAATGTTCTTACAGACCTAGTGTAATTTAATATGCACAAAGGCAGGTGTGAACTCCTTATGTTTATATCTTTTATACAACTAGAAGACAATAAAACTAACAAAATTCAAATTAACGCCATTAATTCAAGATGAAAAATAATTTTTACTGAAGCCAAAGCACTCTTCACTACATAAATATGGTTCTTTAAGTCTGCCAGGTCTATACTACTCTTTCCTCTCAGTTTTCCTATGATGTTTATCTGTTCCTTCGTTTGATGAGTATGCCGTAATATTGGTGTGAATACATGATTTCTGTGTTCATCCTGCCTCTATTCTTTTCTTGTAGAAAGTTGAGTGGTGCTATTCACCACAAACACAAATGTGGGCATGAGATCTGTGTCAGCATTTGGTTGTAAAGAGCTCCCCAAATGATACAAATGAAACTTATAATAAGTTTTTTAACTTTTTTATTGGGGTATAATTCACATATAACGTATTAGTGTAGGTGTACAATATAATGATTCAATATTTGTGTGTACTGTGAAATGGTCACCAAAAAAATTCTTTGTATTAAACATTACAAATGCCCAAAATGTATTATGAACACCCATATACACACACCTATCAAACTTTAAGTTTTGCCATAATTGTTTTATATTTTCATTTAAATTTTAAAGTGTTATACATACATTTGAAGACCTGTATCAATTTCCAACTTCACTAGCCTCCCCTACTCCACAGAGTAATCGCCACCCTGAATTTTGGTATTTATCATTCACTTTCATATTTTTTCTATTTTACTACACATATACATAAGAGTGTTTTTAAGACTGCATGTACATAACTTACCTACCCCTTTAAAGCTTTTTTTGACCTAAATATGTATTTTTTTAGATTTATGCATTCTATTATTTGAATATATCACTTTTTATTCTCTCATTATTTGCCATTTAGGATATTTCCAATTCCTAATTTTCCACTGTTATATGTAATGCTACCACAAATGTCCTCTTAAATGTAACTCTGTGCACTTGAGAAGGAGTTTCACTAGAGCAGGGGCTGGTAAACTGTCCCTCAGACCAAATTGGGCCTGCCATCTGTTTTTCTACAGCCCACAAACTACCTGCTCTAAGGTTTAGATGGTTACAGCTTAAATAGTTACATAAGTGGGGCACCTGGGTGGCTCAGTTGTTTAAGGGTCCAGCTTTGGCTCAGGTCATGGTCTCATGGCTCATGGGTTCTAGCCCTGTGTTGGGCTCTGCGCTGACAACCTAGAGCCTGGAGCCTGCTTCAGATTCTGTGTCTCCCTCTCTCTCTCTCTGCCCCTCCCCCACTTGTGCTCTCTCTCTCCCTCTCTCTCTCTTTCTCTCTCTCACACTCTCTCATGTGTGTGCATGCTCTCTCTCTCTCTCTCTCTCTCTCTCAAAATAAACTTTAAAAACATAAAATAAATAGTTATATAAGTACCTACATCAAAATCTTTAATTTTGTCTCTTAGGCCAACATATTTGTTATCTGTCCCTTTATAGAAAACGTTTGCTGAGCCTTCTTCTAGGGTACAACCTAGCCACTGTTGGGTCACAAGTATGCTTTTTATCAGATTTACCACATACTGCCAAGTAGCTCTCCAAAGCAGTTGTACAGATTTGCATTCCACCACCAGAGATGACATCCTGCTGCTTATTCCACATCCTCACTGATAACTTCATATTTATGTAACAAACTTGTGTGTAACACATATGAGGGGCCAAGGACTATTCTACCTCACTAACTCAGGCACAGTTCAACTCCTTTAACATTTTCCGACTTCTGAAGTTAACATTATCAAACCTCTCAACTTTTGCCCATCTGGTGAGTGTGAAATGGGACCCTGCCATTATAAGTTGTATTTTCCTGATTACTAACAGTTTTAGTAGCTTTTCACGGTTTCTTGGCCATTCAGGTCTCTTATTCTGTGTATTTCCAATTCGTAATTTTCTCACTACTTAGTAGTTCTTTGTAAATTCATTCATCTATCCAACAAATATTTATTGCATACCCATACTATGTGTCAGTACTGTAAATACAGTAATAGAACAAAACGGACAAAAATCCCAGACTCCAAGGAGTTTACATTCTTGTGGAGGAAGACAATAAATAAATAAATAAAATTTTGTGTCATGTTATCTAATATAACAGAGAAATAAAGCAAGGAGGGAGATAATAAATGGCTGGGAGGGGCATACTTTTAAATAGGGTGATCAAGGAAAGTCTTTTGAAGGTGATGTTTGCAGAAGAACACCTGAAAAAGGTAAGAGTGAGCTCTACAGATAAAAGAGGGAAGAGAGTTTAGGCAGAAGATACTGCAAGTGCAAAAGCCCTGTGGTGAGCAAAGAGACCAGGGTGATTGGGGCAGAGCAAGAAACCACAATTTTAATTCATTTTCATAGAGAACTTATGGACTCTTCAAGAATCAAGAATCCAAATTTGAGAAATACTGGTATTTGCAATTCTGTATCATTTTTTTTTTTTTTTACTTAACCTGATCTTACGATCCTTTTCCTAATGTTTTCATTTTAGGTCACAACAGGAAAGAAGGTGGGAAAGATAAAGAAACACAAAGTTGTCATATTTATCTTTTCAGCATTTGAAAAAGAAAAAATCTTTCTCATTAATTTTTTGCCTCAATGCTAAATAGTCTGAATTCTATAATTTTAACTTTAACCACTTGCGAAAGTTTTCTTCTATTTCTCTAACACGATGATTTTCATAATTATCCAACTTTGTCTGCTAAGCCAAATCTGTGAAAATCAACTTTTTAGCATGATAGGACATTCATTAAGCCAATCACGTTACTAGGGAGCTGGCGACACACCAATTAAGCACGTAACTTGCTGGCATCAGAATGACTCCAGACTCACATCCACAACAGCTGTTAGGTCTGTGATATCCCCCAGAGAGTCTCTGAAATTCACCTGGAGGGGTTCCAGATTGAGGAAGACATTGTTCAGTTTCCTGCTAAACAGCAAAGTTCCCACTGGATATAGAATGGTGCTCCTGGGCACCTTTTACCAACAAAGTGATAATCAGTTTCCTAAGCACCACAGTTCATTCTCGAATACATGTGCCTGCCTACCTATTTACCTACCATAAGTTTCCATAACTAGAAGTGTAATGCACTATACCAGCAAGATACCCTTAATTTCTACCACTTCTTGTGAGACAGAGAACATTAGATACATACTTTTACCTCCTGTACAACAAATCTGGCTTTAACTAGTACCACAGAACTTATATAACAAAACTGGCTTGAACTAGTACTATAGAATTTGTTCAACACAACTGGCTTTACCTGATACCAC
Source organism: Panthera leo (assembly GCF_018350215.1). Taxonomy (NCBI): domain Eukaryota; kingdom Metazoa; phylum Chordata; class Mammalia; order Carnivora; family Felidae; genus Panthera; species Panthera leo. The sequence goes on along the minus strand of NC_056685.1, from coordinate 116,325,543 downwards.
AGAACTGTAAATGATGTTTCTCATAACCCAGTATTAACTAACTAGGTTTTTCTCCCTTTCCAGATTTCCTTTTAGAAAACACATCTGGGGGCACCTGGGTGGCTCAGTCAGTTAAGCGCCCAACTTCGGCTCAGGTCATGATCTCACAGTTCACGAGTTTGAAGCCCATGTCAGGCTCTGTGCTAACAGCTCGGAGCCTGGAGCCTGCTTTGGATTCTCTCTCCCTTGCTCTCTAACCATCCCCCGCTTGCACTCTGTCTCTCTTGCGCTCAAATATAAATAAATGTTAAAAAATTTTTTAAAAAAGGAAACACCTCTGGGTTAAATAAAGCCTGATCAACACAGATTCATTCAAAAACAAATTTGAATGTCTGATTTCTTAACATGAAAAAGGGAGTATTGGAAAGCAGCCACAGAAATATCTTCAAATAACAGAACTTTGTATATTCTTGTTGGCTGAAGGACTAAAAAGAACATAAGTTAAGGAATAATACATGCCCTTTGGAGCTCAATTGGTTTTTTTAGCATGGTGGTTACCACACTCTCCAGCTTTGGTGGAATTATCAAAGGCCCTGGGCTATCTTAGGTTACTACAATTCCTGAAGGAGTAACCATCTCTGCTATGTTTAGATGATACGCAATATTATTTAACAAATCACAACAGCTAATTTTAAGCACCTGTGATTTCTCATTCCCACTATTTAATTCCACTGTGATTTTCCACTGGCAAAATCTCATTCTCTGGTTTCTAACAGCTTTAGTCAGAGTCAGCATGTCACCATTTGCCACATTACCATGTCTACCCAACCTCATCTCACCGGAATCCTACTCCCATTTCCACCTGCGTATTCTGTCAGCAACTCTAAGTCATTATATTCTCCGCATACTAGACCTCTGTTGTTTCTGCCTACCCAGATCCATTTCCCCCTCTTTATTCCTGCTATTTCTGTGGCAGCTTAACCCAAACTTTCTCTAGGGAACCAGCCTTCCCCCATTTAGTAAAGTCTTGGTGAGGCCAATCAGATGTTCTCTCCCCGGAATTTAAATCGTGAGCTGAAAGTGACAAAGTCTGAAAGTAATCACAGTTCGTGATTCCAATGACACAGCCATAAAAGAGACTGTATAACAGTTCCTGGTACCTAGATCTCTGGCGCTGTCCTGATGCTTGTCTTTTCTGAGTTCTGGTTCTTCAGCTTTTTCTCCTTTCTATGAGCTACTCCATATCCTTTCAAAAATTAAGTTAAACCATTGGTTGCTACCAAAAACCATAAGTTACACACTCCTGAAGTGTTCTCCTCCTAACGTCTCTATTTCTGTTAGTAATACTTTAGTCTTCTGTCATCTTAGCTGAAAACTCCAAGTTCATCCTTAGGCTCCCTCTTCCCTTGCCGTAATCCAATCCATTGACAAGATTTGTAGACCCTAACTCTGCATCCTCCCTTAATATTCCTTCTTTTCTAGACCCACAGCCATTTCTTTAGTTCAGACCTACATTTCATCTGACTTAGGGAGACAGTACAGTGGAAAGATCAGGGGCTTCAGATTCTCCCAGACCCTGGCTTAAAATCTGGCTTTTCTACGTTAGCTTTGCTGCCTTGGATAAGCTAATTAACTTCTTTGAGCCTTTATGTTTTCACTTGTTAATAAAGCCTGTCCCATAAGGTTATTATAAATATTAAATAAGACCATATAAAGTTCCTTACATAGTTTATGGCTTATAGTTGGCACTCAATTCAGTTACTGTTGTTACCATCAATATCATCATCTTCTAATTGGTCCCCATCTCCATTTTCTCTCTTTTCCGGTACTTTTGATATGGTAATGCCAGGTTAATTTTCATATATATATATATACGTATATATATATATATATATGTATATATATATATGTACGAAGTACGAAGTATATGTATATATGTATATATATATATATACACATATATATATATATATATATATATATATATATATTTAATTCATGTAACTTCTTTAATCTGATAAACTTCGAAAATTCGTCTTTATCAATGGGCAAAATGGGTGAAGGAGAGCAGGAGATACAGGCTTCCGGTTATGTAATGAATAAGTCATGGGAATAAAAGCCACCACATAGGGAATATAGTCAATGATACTGTAATAGCATTGCATGGTGACAGATGGTAGCTACATTTGTGGTGAACACAGCATGACATATAGAGTTGTTGAATTGCTATGCTGTACACCTGAAACTAATGTAACATTGTATGTGACTTGTACTCAAATTTTAAAAAAAATTTCTCCTTTATCTAACAAATTAAATTCAGGCCCTAATTGCATTATCAGTCAAGGTCCTCCATGATGCCTTCTACTATTCACAACTCAATCTGTACCCAGGAAAAACAGAAACATTTATTCTTCCATGAACACACTACACTCTGCCTTTCTGTCTTACATTTCTTTAGTCACTCTTTTTTTTTAATTTTTTTTTTAATCTTTATTTTTGAGAGAGAGAGAGAGAGAGAGAGAGAGAGAGAAAGAGAGTGCCAGAGTGCAAGTGGGGGAGAAAGAGAGAGAGAGGGAGACACAGAATCTGAAGCAGGCTCCAGGCTCTGAGCTGTCAGCACAGAGCCCAACATGGGGCTCAAACTCATGAGCCATGAGTTCATGCCCTGAGCCGAAGTCGGATGGTTAACCGGCAGAGCCACCCAGGCGCCCCTTTACTCACCCTTTTATCTCTATATTCTTGTCAAATTTCTATGTGTTAGAATCTTAGATGAGTAAATAAATGTAAAACACTTAAAACAGTGCCTGGCACAGGGGCGCCTGCATGTCTCAGTCGGTTGGGCGTCCGACTTCGGCTCAGGTCATGATCTCACAGCTTGTGAGTTCAAGCCCTGCATCAAGCTCTGTGCTGACAGCCCAGAGCCTGGACCCTGCTTCAGATTCTGTCTCCCTCTCTCTCTCTGCCCCTCCCCCACTCATGCTCTGCTCTCTCTCTCTCTCCTTCAAAAATAAATAAACATTAAAAAAAAATTTTTTTTAAATAGTGCCTGGCACATAGTAGCTCTTCCTCAGTAAATGTTACCTATGTTTACACCACTCAATGCCTATTTAAATGTAATGCATGAAGGCAGAAGGGGAGGGATGATAAAATTATATCGAATTATTAAATATGTAAGAACGGAAATCCTATTCCTTCTAGGGATTTAAAGATAAATAAGACATAACTGTTGTCCTCAAGGATCACACTTTAGAGAGGAAACAGATAAATAAGAATGCTATATATAGACTACGTACAAAGGCATTTTGCAAGTCTTCCACAGGGCCTGACAAATGTGTCACACACAATAATTGTAATGCATAATTTAAACTGTTGGGGAAATATCTTACTTATTCTTCAGGGTCCATTTCAAATCCTTCTTCAGCCATGTAGCCTTTTTCCATCCTCCCAAACATGTGACTCTCACCCAAGCATATTGTATCTGTCTTAGAACACTGTTTATACACTTGCTTTATTCACCTTACTGAATTGTAAGCCTTCAGGCAAGAATTGTATATTGCTCATTTTTATATACTCTGAAGTGTATATAGCACCATGTCCTGCACATAATAGGTGAAATAAATACTTTTAAATTGGATGGCATTACCTTCAAAGGACTGCCCAGTTATTTTACTCTATTTGACTTTTGCTGTAGTGAACATTAATTGTAAAAAGAAAGTGTCTTTTCTATAGTTTATTCATTTAGTTTTTCTTTTCCATTAGCATGGAATATTCATACTGGACTATATCTATCATAACATCAATTACAAGCATTAAAATATATCATTGTTTCTACCTTTGTATATTTCTCTTAAGTCAGTACTTTATTGGATGATAACTAATTCAATTCAGAAAGTGACTCTACTTTGTTTGAATGACTGTTTATGATTTCTTAGTATTTATGGATTATGTGAATCACTCAAGTCTTAAAGAGTTATGCTACCTGACACCTGAAACTAATATAACACTGTATGTTAATTATATTTCAATGTTTTTTTTTTTTAAATGAGTTATGCTACCTGGATTTACTTGTGTTGTTTTTTTTTTTCTCTTCCTTGTTTCTAAATAACTGACACAATTTTTCACTTACTTTTTGTAGGTAAATGTGAATGTAAAGAACAGGTGTTAGGAAACCCCAAGGCATTCTGTGGAATGAAATATTCATATGGTGAGTTTGAAATCCTGAATGCTTCTAAGAATCTATTCAAACTAAATCCAAAGAGTTTTTTAGGAAATGGGAGGTCTAGTCTATGACATTCTCAAAATATCAAAGCATTAGTCTTAATATAATAATACCTAATAGAGATAGTGTTGAAGGTCCTAGTGAGGGCAGGAGGCTGCTAGAGCAAAGGCAAAGTCATCCTACTATGAGGAAAAGAGGCAAACAAAAAGAAGAAAACCATCACACATAACCCTTTCTTATGGATGCTTCTTGTCTTAGTAACCTAAAAGGGAAGTCCCTAGCCACTAAAATGATTCCTGTGCCAGTTTTATGTAGTATTACCAGTTTCGAGTAATAACCTGTGCCAGTTATCATGTAGTAATATGAAGCAAAAATCAGTTTAAACACTATTTCACAGTGATTAAGAGTTCGAGCTTTGGATTCAGACCTACGTGGGTTGGATTTCTGGTTTGTTGGGTAACTTCACTTCTCTAGACTTCTTCATCTATAAAATTGGATGGTGCCACCTTTCCCATAAAATGAGAGTTTTGAAAAGCACACAGCACATTACCTTGCATACACTATATGCTCAGTAACTGGTAGGGAGAAGGAAGAGGATATATATTTAGGAAGCACTGAGGCTAGCTGTCCACTCAAGCCTCTTCCCTGCCCTCTCTGTATATTCTAGACTCCTCTACTTTTCAAATACCAGGGAAATACAGACAAAGGGAAATGTTACTGCTATGTAAAGACTGTTCCTATCTTCAAACTCTAAATGGCTTTATGCTTACTATTAAATATACTAGATGCCTTATCTTGCCAACATATTTTTCACTAGTATCTGAGGCTTTTTACTGTTCCATAATTCTTTTTTTTTTTTTAATTTTTTTAACGTTTATTTATTTTTGAGACAGAGAGAGACAGAGCATGAACGGGGGAGGGTCAGAGAGAGAGGGAGACACAGAATCTGAAACAGGCTCCAGGCTCTGAGCAGTCAGCACAGAGCCCAATGCGGGGCTCGAACTCACGGGCCGCGAGATCATGACCTGAGCTGAAGTCGGACGCTTAACCGACTGAGCCACCCAGGTGCCCCTGTTCCATAATTCATACTGCCTGAAATACACATTACAATGAAGAGAAAATTTTAAGTCATGATCTCTGAAACCAAGTGTTTAGGTTCTTTTTTTCCTCCTAGGTTCTTGATAACATCGTATTTAATCTCATAAAAGATTTTTTTTAAGTAAATGTTAAAAATCTCATAAATCTTGGGGCGCCTGGGTGGCTCAGTTGGTTGAGCATCCAACTTCGACTCATGTCATGATCTCACGGTTCTTGAGTTCGAGCCCCACATCGGGCTGTGTGCTGACAGCTCAGAGCCTGGAGCCTGCTTCAGATTCTGTGTCTCCCTCTGTCTCTGCCCCTCCCCCACTCATGCTTTGTCTCTCTGTCTCTCCAAAATGAATAAATGCTAAAAAAAAAAAAAATCTCATAAATTTTTATCTAAAATTACATGCATATTTCCCTCCTTTCACTTGACAACTTGGCTAAATAATAGAAGAAAACTTTTGAAATGTATAGTGCCCAATAAAGAAAAATTCATTTTGAGAAAATGGTATTTACTATCAAAAGCAAAAAACAGGACAATTTAGTTCAAAGATGGTCAGTTTAGTGGAAATATCAACTAGTTTTCAATATTACATATATTTGGTAGCTCTCTGAATTTACAAACAACTGCACTGGCATCTTTTAATACAATTGTACTATTTTCTGCTTAAGAAACTTTGAACACTCTACCTTGTTCTTTTTTTTTCTTGTTTATTTTTATTTATTTTGAGGCGGTGGGGAGAGAGAGGGGACAGAGAATCGAAAGCAGGCTCCACACTGTTAGCACGGAGCCTGATGCGGGGTTCAAACTCATGAACCATGAGGTCATGACCTGAGCCGAAGTCAAAAGTCAGAGGCTCAACTGACTGAGCCACCCAGACATCCTGAAATACCTTATTCTTATTAACACATCTACAGACTTGGGGGGAAAAATGGTTTCCCTTCTCCATTCTATTAGTGGAAAAAAGAAACTTGATTCATTTGTTTATTCCTTAGAAAATATTTATTAAGTTATAATAATGAATAGATGAGGTCCCTGTTCTCTTTGACCATACAGTCTAGTGGAAAAATAACAGTGAACATTTACTGAGCATTAGCCATGTGTGAGGAACTATGCTACGTACCCTTCATGCATTATCTTATCTATTTGGATTTGATACCTCTCTAACTGACTGGTCATGCAAATTTGGGAAGTTCACTTGATTTCTTATAACTTGCTTCCTCATACATAAAACAAGATTAGATGACCTCTTAAGACCACTTATAAGTCTAAAATTTGGTGATTCTATAAAGATATCTGATATCTGACAACAGTATTATTAGGAAATGGAACCAGCCAGTGTAGGGTTCTCTCATTACACAGAATTTTCCATCAAGATATAGATGAGCCAGTAAGAACTCCTCTAATAGTATAGAATATACATCCAGTGTTCCTTAGATCTACTTTCTTCCTCACCCCAAGTTATTCCAACTGCTTAACCCCTAGCCACATCATTTCATAGATGAAGAGCATAGCGTAATAGAATCATGAGTTATAGAGAATATTGAAGCTCTGCCATCATATAGAAGGACAGCCATTCCAACCCCAGTTGGCTTGGATTTTACATCTGGGAAGAAGATTAAATACTCCATTTTTATTATTTTATTATTTAATTATTTAATCTCTTTAGAATATGTAAAATATATTCTGGCAGTAATATTTTGTTTGTTTTTTGTCATAACTTTATACACAGTGAGCTGCAGAGTAAAATATAATCAGAATCTAAATAAAAACCAGGATAACAATTCTACTTCCTATACATTTTTTTTCTATTTGGATTTGATAGCTGAATGTGTTTAAGATATGTTTGCAGTAGGCAAATGGCTGATTTTCTCTTAGCATAATGATATGAGTAACAGAAGCAGATGAAAATGTCGAAGAAAGAAGAGTATAGTTAATATCGATAAATAAGGTGAAGCCAATGCAAAAGTTAGTGAGCCTAATGATTTTTTTTTTAGTTTTTTCAAATTTCAGTATAGCTAATATACCATTTCATATTACTTTCAGGTACATACTATAGTGATTCAACAATTCTACATATTACTCACTGTTCATCAAGATGAACCTAATGATTTTAAAAGCAAATTTCCACATTTGCATCATCATTAGTTAACTTTTCCATTATACTCTGAAATGCTTATTTAAGTTATTCAGAGTTCAACAGGTAACATGAAATCCTATACATTTTGACTTTTGGAATTGTGTTGTTACAGTGCTAAAAATAAAGATTTTATCAGCTCATGACAAAGGATCTCATGCTGAGGTCAATGTGAAGATAAAAAAAGTCTTAAAATCTACCAAATTGAAAATTTTACGAGGAAAACGAACATTATATCCAGAATCGTGGACTAACAGAGGCTGCACTTGTCCAATCCTCAATCCTGGTAAGCATTAGACTTTTCTAGCTTAGTAACTACTTTGTCTCTGCTGATTTGCTCCTTGTCTTATTCTCTAAACCACAACTGAAATCAACTCACCAAGAGTATGTCTCCTTTTCACCATCTGAATTCTGGGGGAAAATCCAAATGGTACTCTTTGAACTGACATCAAAAAACTGTTTCTCTTCCACATGTTCTAAAAAGTGAAACATTTTAAAATCCAGCAATATAATATTTTCTGTCCTAAAAGAGAAGTCTTAGCTTGGTTCCATGTGCCAGTAGCATAGAAAACACTTTCATAATTTAGTTACCACTAATACTTCATCTGAAAGCTAGGTCCTATTACGGTGCCCTGGGTAGAATTTTCTCCCAAAGGAAATTCAAATGCAACATTCCATCTGTGCAAATAATACTGAATTCATTTTTACGATTGCATGAGAAGCATCTGTTCCTCCTGGATAGAAAACAACTCTCAAGTTCTCATCATCTTGTTTTTCATTAAATGACCATTCTGGTTCCAAATTAGAAACAGCAGAAATGTAAAAAAAAAAACAAAAACAAAAACAAAACACTGTAGAATCTTAGAAAAACTGGAAATTAAGGGAATTTGCACCTTAAAATGTTACTACAGTGGTAGAGACAAGTGAGTAAGCATGGGATTCTTACCTTTATGCTCTACAAGTACACTTTCATACTGTGTCATAAGCTGCTTATTTCTCTGTGTCCTTCATTAAATTTGAGGATGGGATTTAGATTTTCGATCACAACATCTCTAGTACCTACCATTAGTACCTAAAAAATAACATAGTACCCAGATAGTAAGTTATCAAAACAAATATTTTTTTAAAAAATCCTCTGTATTTTCCACTTTATGTAGTTGCCATCTGTATTTTAGTGGCACTGCTAAAACAGGTGCATAATTTATGCTCTGGATCTAATTCCTTTAAAATAAAAGTCCAGGAAACCCCAGTTATGTTAATAAGAAATTACTGTAGTCTTTGATTAATAACTTTGAGAGAAACAGATAACCGAGTGACAGAGAAAAAGAGAAAATCAGTCAATAAAATATTATCCCCTAAACAATCTAAAATAATATAAAACTGTTGACGTTTTGACCCATTGACTAATCTCTTACATCCTTTTATACCCCTTTAGTATTTTATTTATTTTAAATTTTAATAAGGAAAAGGAAAAGGGGACATTTTAAATAATAAATAAATATGTTTCCAAAGAACAAGTGAAGTAATTAGAATCTTGGATTTTGAATACAGGAAACTAAGAGTCATAAATTTAAGTTCTATTTCCTAATAATCTGTATGTAGAGGCTCTTCCTATAAGCACTTTTTACTATCTTGGCAAAAGAAAAAAAAATATGCCCAGTCTTTTAGTAAGCCACTAAAAGAAAAAAAAAAGCTTTGACCATCTGAGCCACCCTCCAGGAAGTAAACTATACTTCCTAATCAGGTTTCTGCCAGAGCCAAAGAATCAACTGAGTTCATCACAATTGAAAACATAAGCGCAATTATTCAAAGAATTCTTAAAAACATGTTTACTTGCTTTGAAGAAAAGACTGGAACCTGCCAAAGCAAAACCAGACACTCTTTCATTTCACTTTGTTTTTCCATTTTTACAAGTTCAATAGCCAAGGCCAAAGAAAGCTGATAAGAAAATTCGGAAACCTTACACGCCAACTTGCTTCCTCTGCTACTTTTTTGAAAAGGAACAATCTAATTGGCATCCCTGCAAATTCATTCATTCCTACATTCATACATACATTTACTCATTCATTAATCAATTTAGGATATCAAGACTAGCAGCAAAGTATTATATTTTCTTTTTCTAAAGAAACAAAATAAATCTTGTGCCCTCAAACGTGTAGCAAAGTAGATGTCAAAAGCATAAAAATAGGAAAGCAAAATGTAAATGCTAGTAAGTGATGCAACAGATAACATTGTTTTCCATGCTAATTTTTGGCATGATACTGCTCCATAATTTATGGATTTATTCAGTATCATTTTTGTTGGTTTATTTTTATACTTTAATTTTTTTCATTTTATTTATTTTAGAGAGAGAGAGAGCAAGCAGGGGAGAGGGGCAGAGGGAGAGAGAGAGAATCCTTAGCAGGCTCCATGCTCAGCACAGAGCTTGATTCAGGGCTCTATCCCATGACCCTGCGATCATGACCTGAGCAGAAACCAAGGGTTGGATGCTCAACCAACGGAACCACCCAGGTGTCCCAAATTTATATTTATACTTTAAATTAATGGCAAGCTCCTATCGTATTTGTTCTGTTTATAGTTTCAAAGTAAATTCATTTAAAATACTAGACTTAGCAATGAAGTTTCCTGAAAATTATGTATTGTGTTTTTAAATGAAGATGTTATTACTTTAGGTATGATACAAACATGATATTATATCAAGACCACTATATTTTAATTAGACTGTTAATTAAATATTGGGATTCTTTTTCATGCAAAAGCTAAGGTTACTCTTCAAAGAATTTTAATATTTTATAATCCTTACATTTGTGCTCTGCAGTGTGTTTAAAATCTCTATCATTATTTTCTCTCTTTTTCTTTTTCTTTTTTTTTTTTTTGAAAACACCATCATAGCTGTTTTTAAGTTTAGTGCTGAATTCTTTTAATAATTTTTTAAATAACCCTCTTGAGGCACCTGATTGGCTGAGCTGGTGAAGCATCCAACTGTTGATTTTGGGGTTGTGAGTTTGAACCCCACATTGGGTATAGAGATTACTTTTAAAAGTTTAAAAAATCTTAAGGAGCGCCTGGGTGGCTCAGTTGGTTAAGCGTCTGACTCTTGATCTTGGCTCAGGTCATGATCTTATGATTCTTGAGTTCCAGCCCCACATGGCGCTCTGTGTTTACAGCGCTGACAGCACAGAGCCTACTTAGGATTCTGTTTCTCTCTCTCTCTCTCTCTCTCTCTACCCCTCCTTAGCTCACTCTCTCACTCTCTCTGTCTCAAAAATAAATAAATATTTAAAAATAAATATATAACCCTCTATAGAAGCTATACATGTACATTATAAAATTTTAGGGGAAAATTTAAAATGTCACATTTCTTACCTCCAAAGATTCTCTGTTGACAGCTTAGTGTAAAATCCTTCCAGGTCTTCCTCTGTGCATGTACATATAATTTTTAACCAAAATAAATTCATACTATACTCTGTTTTGCAACCTACTTTATTCAGTTAGTGATCTTTGCCTTCAATTATAGTTTATTTTCATATACTATAATACTCAGACCACATGCCAATTTCCCAACTGGTCCCAAAATGTCCTTTAGGACTGATTTGTCCTTGTCAGGTTTAATCCAGGATCACACATTGTATCTGGTTTTTAAGACTCTCAAGTCTCTTTTATTCAAGCACAGTTCCTTTTTTCATTGTTGAAAAAATTATTAGTGTTGAAGAAACCAGCCCAAGTGTCCTGTAGATCGTATTACCTTCTATATTTGTCTGGTTGGTTCCTTGTGGTGTCATTTATCTTGTCCCTCTACTGCCTATGTAATCTCTAAAGAAAAGCTTGATAGATTCAAGATAAATATTTGGACTAGAATCCATTAGAGATATTGCTGTGTGTGTACTTCATGTTAAATCATATCAGAAGACATATAGTAACTGGAAAACTCACCATCAGGGTTGCTCGACTTGATCCTTGGGTTAGAGTGATGATAGTCTGGTCTCTCCATTGGGCAGTTTTGTTTTCCCTTTTGAGACTAGAAAATAATGAGTGTGGTATTACTTAGTCATGATACAAACATCCAGTTTCCCAGTAACTATTGGTTTAATGACATTATCATTGATTGGTAATCTTCCTGAATCAACAATTTCATTAGAGTTTGAGAAATGACATTTTCCTAACTTCCCTCATTTATTAGTTGATGCTTCTGTAAGGGGACTGTCTCTTTGAAACTGGGCTATTAGGTTACCATTCAATATAGTTCCTATTGTAAAAGGCAGAATAAATGCTAAATTCTTTCCCCATAATTTCCAATTTTCAAAGTAAGTAATGGTTTTAACAGCTTCCTCAAAAGATGACAAATTAGGGGTGCCTGGGTCACTCAGTGGGTTAAGTGACCAACTTCAGCTCAGGTCATGATCACAGGGTTCTATGAGTTTGAGCCCTGCACGGGGCTCTCTGCTGTCAGAACAGAGCTGTCTCCCTCTCTCTCTGCCCCTCCCCTGCTCACTCTCTCTCTCAAAAATAAACATTTAAAAAAAAAAAGGATGACAATTTAGTTTTTTCTAGATTTCTCTTTTTTGAGTATCATTTTGGAATTATGGATATTGGTTGATTCAAATAGATAGACACCAATAGGTACAAATTATTATATTCCTTGGTGCTCAGATTATCACAACTTTAAAAAGTTGTAACCCTTTCTTGATAACTCCCATGTCCTTCTGAATTGATCCCCATTAATCTTTGAAAGCTTCTGTGCCTTTTACCACAATAGGATGTCCCATGCTACCTTGTATCTTCCTGCCCTGGACCTGCAATAGCATTTGTCCAAGAATTGTTTTGTTTTGTTTTGGTGAGATCTGTTTAATTAGAGACTACAGTATATCTATTATAGGTGTTCACTGCTACTTGAATGCCTTTTTTTTAGGTCATTTCAGTGGACAAGTGTTATATATATATATATATATATATATACACACACCATATTCATATGTTTTACTTTTATTATTTTATTAATATATATTAATTTTTATATGTACATATAAAGCCATGAGTTTAAATTAGTATTTTCAGCTTAATTTTAGCATCTACTATTTTCCCTTAAGTTTTAAAGTATATGTCTCTTTATCTTGGAAAGCTGTCGTATAAATATAACTACTTATTTCTCTACCCTATAATATTAAAGAAAATTATTTCAAAATACCAATATTAATATTATTACAAACATCTCCTAAAGGAGATTAACATATTTCCTTTTTATAGTGTATAGGTATTGAAACCATCCTTTAATTTTTCTGTGTGTTATCCAAAATTTTTTATTTGAAGTCTGAAAAGAATTTTTAATTACAAAGTCAATACTAGGTCCAGTTAAGTCTCAATTATTTTTTTTAATATATGACAAACAAACATCCTATATCCCAAAAACACACTGACTTTTTTTTTATTTTATTTTTGTAATCTTCATTTATTTTTGAGAGAGAGACAGCGTGTGAGCAGGGGAGGAGCAGAGAGAGAGGGAGACACAGAATCGGAAGCAGGTTCCAGGCTCTGAGCTGCCAGCACAGAGCCTGACGCAGGGCTTGAACCCACGAACCGTGAGATCATGACTTGAGCCGAAATCAGACGCTTAACCGACTGAGCCACCCAGGCGCCCCAACACTGACTTTCTATAGGAAATATGTGTTACTTTGTATAATTTATAACTCTCTTCCAATATGTTTTCCCAAATGGTTTTTCACTTTTATAAAATCCTCAATATACACTACCATACATAGTGAGTCTCCAAGAAATAGTAATTTATGGCAGTGTGCTAAGCATGCACAGAATCCTCACTTCTTTACCATGAAGGGTGGTACAGTATAAAGTAAAAGTTCTACAGACAGAGTTGAGCTTAAGTCAGAGTGTTAACTATTTACTGGGAGACACTGAACAACTTGTGTAATCTTGCTGAGCCTCACCCCTTATTTGTGACACAAGAAGAAAAACAAGACCTACTTCATAGGGTTATTTTCAAGATTAAATAAATAATACATGTAAACCATTTAGCACACAGTAAATGCTTATTAAGTGTTAGCTCTTACTACCTGTGACTCCCTATTTCGACTATGAATATATAAAAGCATGAACCGTGCATATAAAATTACTGAAGTCACATCTCTCTCCTTCAATAAATTATGATACTCTATAGCCCCTAACTTTGTTCTCTTTTAGGTTTGGAGTACCTTGTGGCAGGACATGAAGATGTAAGAACAGGCAAATTAGTCGTGAATATGAAAAGTTTTGTCCAGCACTGGAAGCCATCCCTTGGAAGAAAAGTGATGGATATTTTAAAAAGAGAGTGCAAGTAGCAATAAAGGTATATAGCACATAATGGCACTTCTCTATGTATGAAACACAAACTTCATGGAAAGGAGACCTCAAAAATGAAACTGGAATTTTTTAAGTGCCAAAACATATAGAAATGTTCCAATGCATAGGCCTTGTCTAATCTGACTCTTTGGGAGGCCATGTTTAAATACAGTTTGTTTCATAAAGACAAATGAAAACTCCTATGCTGATACCTGGTTTCTATGGGACTGATTCTGAAATTTGTAACTATTAAGAGTTTTTAACAGCAGTGTGATATTTAGCAGTAATCCATTAAGGGCAGTACATCTAACAAGGACTCCTTCCAGCTTCAGATATGTTACTTATATTTGTGCTACTTAAAGCAATTAAGGAGATTTTAAGGACTCCCCAACCCTACTATCAAAAAAGGTTTTTCTTAAAAAAGAGCCTTCTTTTGCGTGATGTGTGTGAACTTTGGTCTGTGGGGTGTTAAATGGAACCTCTCCACATGTATATAGTATTTCCTTGTATAAAGCACTTTACTACCTACCACTTGTGTTGTGAAAGTTTGGAAACCGTTGTTGACAGAAAGAAAAATAAAGGGCATGTAAGAAAACCTACTGAAACAGAAGCACTGCCACTACATGTGGACAAAAGGAAGTTGTACGTTTTAACTCTGAACACTTGGGGAAAAAATATGTGAAGATACAACCTAAAAGAACATGTTTGCATATCAAATCTCAGCTTCAGGCTAGAGGTTAGATTCCACAGATACCAACCATGATGAAAATTTTTTTAAAAACTAAACAAGATGAGACTTTAAAATTAGAGGAAGAAGAAATCATAAGTGTAGAAATATGCTTGGATAAAGAGGAAATTGACTTTAAATTTTTAAAAGCTCATTTATTTGCAATGCACTTGTAAACACTGCAAAAATTATTATAGACACAGAATTTGTTTTATTTTTGTGTTTAGTATTTAAACCTGAATGTTGAGACAGTTTTCTCCTTATCTTTATTAACAATATATGGTCATTATATTTGCTCACTTTTTTGACACAATGTATGTGATAGTTCACCAAACTACAGTCTTCATTATTATTCATCTGTACACATGCATAACCACAATACGTACAGTTTCTTCTGTACTTGAATATACAAAACATGAACCACAGTGCCATAAGATTAACTTCACATACAGAACATATTTTTTTCCTGAGGTCCTGTGGACTTGCAAAAAAAAAATATATATATATATATATATTGCTCTGTTAATTTTTTTTATATTTCATATATGTAATAAAGGAATATGATCTCTTGATTTTTGTCTCATTTCCTGATCAACTCTTTTAATGATGCTAAAGATTATCTTTTCTTAATGAGGGAACACAAACCTAATTCCTTAAATTAAGAAAATCAGGGCACGTGGGTGGCTCAGTCAGTGAAGTGTCTGACTCTTGATTTCAGCTCAGGCCATGACTTCAGGGTTTGTGAGATCAAGCCCCATGTTGGGCTCTATGCTGACAGCACAGTGGAGCCTATTTAGGATTCTCTCTCCTCTCTCTCTGTTCCTTCCCCGCTTGCACTCTCTCTCTCAAAATAAATAAATAAACTTAAAAAAAAAATCAAATAAGTGCCCAGTATTTTGACTCTTTTACTCTGGTGCATGGATATAGAGTAGAAGCTACAGGTTTAGTTTCTGTCACATGAAATTTTTTTTTTATCAGATGCAATGCATTTTTATACTATATTTACTTTTTTAAAAAGCAATGAAAGTTCATTGTTGAAAATATAGAAAATTGTATCAGGAAAAAAATCCTATGTTTAAACCATCCTGTGATGACAGCATTAGCATTTGAGTGCCTATTCTGCTAGACTGTTTTCTATGCATGTACATCCCTTTTATAGAATTGGAATTATGTTATACATACTCTCATGAAATCTGCTTTTATAACCTGTAACATGTCTCTCAGCTTCTTATCTTTTCCTATTTTATCCTGGTAGGTGGAATGCTGTATAGTAGGGTATCATTTACAAACAACTTATCAAAAATGTGGGTAAGTAGATCACATCAAGAAAAATATTTTAGGGTCACCTACATGGGTCAGTCAGTTGGGCAACCGATCCTTGATTTTGGTTCAGGTCATGATCTCACGGTTTGTGGTTCAAGCCCCTGAGTTGAGCTCCTAGCTAGTAATGTGGAGCTTGCTTGGGATTCTCTGTCTCCCTCATCTCTCTACCCCTTCCCTGGTCACTTGTGAGCTTTCTGTCTCTCTCTCTCAAAAATAAATAAACAGGGGTGCCTGGGTGGCTCAGTCGATTAAGCATCTGACTTCAGCTCAGGTCATGATCTTCACAGTTTGTGAATTCAAGCCCCACATCGGGCTCTGTTCTGACAGCTCAGAGCCTGCAGCTCCCTTCAGATTCTGTGTCTCCCTCTCTCTCTGCCCCTCCCTGCTCATGTGAGCTTTCTGTGTTTGTCTCCCAAAAATAAATAAAAACATTACAAAAAAAAATTAAAAATAAATAAATAAATAAACAACCAAACCAAACAAACAAACAGGGGCGCCTAGGTGGCTCAGTCAGTTAAGCATCCGGCTCTTGGTTTCAGCTCAGGTCATGATCTCACAGTTCCTGGGTTGGAGCTCCCATCGAGCTCTGTGCTGACAATGCAAAGCCTGCTTGAGATTCTCTGTCTCTCCCTCTTTCTCTGCCCCCTTCCTGCTCATGCGCACGCGCTCTCTCTCTCAAAATAAACTGTTAAAAATAATAAATATTTTTAATTAAAAAAAAAGAAAAATATTTTAAATACATCAAATATAGGATTTTCTTAAGTTTCAGAATTGCCAAGTAGCCTTGTTTTCCATATCACTTTATTTAAAATAAGTATTACCTGGGGTGCCTGGGTGGCTCAGTCATTTGGGCGTCCGACTTCGGCTCAGGTCATGATCTCACAGTCCGTGAGTTCGAGCCCCACATCGGGCTCTGTGCTGACAGCTCAGAGCCTGGAGCCTGCTTCACATTCTGTGTCTCCCTCTCTCTCTGCCCCTTCCCTGCTCATGTTCTGTCTCTCTCTGTCTCAAAAATAAATAAACATTAAAAAAAATTAAAAAAAAATAAGTATTACCTATAAAAGAGACTACAAATAATGTCTATTTTTTAAGAGTAGAAAAATGTCCATAGTATATTATTAAGCTTAAAAAAACTGCATAACAATACTTATAGTAACAGAGCCCACCCCCAAAACACATTTATATTATGTACAGTGTTTTAAAAGGCCTGAAAGATAGATTATAGCAGTATTTACCCCTGTAACGGAAAGAAGGAGGGAGATTTTCACTTTTTATTTTGTATACATCTGTATTACTTGATATTCTTTCATTGATCATGTACCACTTTTGTAATTTATTTGACAATTAAAATTTAATCCATTGCTTATAAAGTATGTTCAAGCAAAGTCATAACTAAAAGTTCAGTTTTAAGTAGTTCACCAAATTATTGGGTCCTTAATGTCTTCCTATTCCTTTTTGACTAGAATCTTCTTCCTTACGTGCTCTTTCAACACCTTTTCTGGCAACATAAAAAAAAATACATTATTGTTATAATTGTTTCTTAATATCCTCATTCTTAGGTCACTTGCAGCCCTTCCACTGAAGTTTTCATTCCTTATGAGCATCATTTGGCTTCCAAAGTGGAAAAAAAAGAAACCCTATGTCCCCCATCCTTAAAAGTGTGAGCAAGCTGCCTCAGGACCCCACTCCCTTTCCATTATTCCATCATTCTGCCACACTTCCTATATACACTTTCTCTTCCTTGGCGTCTTTCAAAATAACCATCACAGCACCAAGTCAAACAAAACTTCCATCTATGGCTTTATATGAATGTGAACACTTCCTTCAAGTGCTACTGGGAAAGTCTCTGCCCCCAGAGCTTTACCCTGTTCCACTGGGTGTTATTAGTCAACAGATTAGTTACATAATCTCCACATACCTATCTGTATAATTTGCCTGAGGTCAACTCAGACTATGCCCTCTTATTACATCACTTTCTCCGTAGAGGAATGTTGCTAATATTTAGTATTTGATGCAATGGAAATTCTCAATAATAGGATAATCTTTTAATAGTGTCCACCAAGTGAGGTCAAATCTGTGGGGATGTGACCACGAGTCCAAAAAGCAGCATCCATCTGGCTATATTAAACAGAGAGCAAGGCTTGTTAGGGTAAACATAGTTCTTTGGGATACTTTGGGTTCTTGCGGAACAAATCCTTTTCTAAATGATCAGAGACTTAACAACTCTGAAGGGTGGGAAAAAGAACCTTGAGAATTCCTTGTGCTGGCTGTCCTTTTAGCCACTCCCCTGGAATGTCTGAGAACAAGGAGTGTGAGCACTGCCTTGGTATTGAGGAGTTTTGTCAGAGGCCCCAGGACTGAATTGCTTTTGTGTTCATTGTTTCAATGATAAGCAGTCCCCTAACCTAACTTTATCAAAGAGCCAAAGTTACTCATGACTTATTTCCCACAGTTTGGAAGGAAAATATTTATGAACAACTTCAATTTTGCATGGGAGATTGATATGATAAAAATGGAATAGAAGTAAAGGGGTGTGCCTTGCATGACTGATATTATTTTTAAGTCTCTCAGAGAATGATTTGTCTGAGAATACCTTCTGAAAAACGATGCCCTTTTCCTTATTTTCCTACACTTTCACCAAAAGGATGCAAACATTTCTCTACTTTTTTGAGCATTATTGACTGTGTTTTGAGACCTGTAATATTTAAATGACAAATTCCCAGATTTACTATTAGTTTACATATGCTGAATAACAAAAAAAAGCAGAATGTTATTCATGAGAAAAAAATATGCCATAGGCCAAATAGATACTTCCAGAATTGAGATGCATGTTCCATTAAGGGATGGTTTTAGTACACAGTGAATACATGTCTAGTTTCTTAATTTGTAGTCACAGGTGGATACCATGTTCCAAAGTGTGATCACTAGCAATGAATTAATTTATAAAACCAGAAATATCCAAGATTTACTAGAAATGATCAAATCATAGTATACTTATCTAAATAAAGGGGTGGACATCAGCCAGGCAGAGAACCTTGCTTCACAGAAAGAAAAATAACTACTGTCCGCAAATTCTCACAGTATGAGCAAATTGGTCTGCCCAGAAACTCCCTGGACACCTCCTTCTCAGTCAGGATACCAGCAAGGGTTTCAAGCTCAGCAAGTAAAAAAATACAAAAGATGATAATTGAGAGTTTACTTCAAGGTAGGTACTTTTCTAAGTGTTTTTCATGTGTTATTCCCAGTTGATCTTCCTAAGCACACCTAAAGTGTGTGTTATTATTATCTCTATATCCCAAATAAGGAAACTGAGGCACAAGGAGACTGGCTAAATTGGACACTCAGCTTATAATTGTGGAGCCTGGATTTGAATCCACGAATTATACTTCCCAGAGTTCATATTTCAACCACTGAAAAGGGATTCTGGCATTTAGAAAGGAATTCATGTGAGGTGATGCCAACTGCACCATTTTCCTCATTGACTATTTCTTTTAGATCGTAGATGTGGGGACAACACCTGAAAGTCAGCATTTCTCCCAGTTTTCCTTCTCCATACTCCAAATTATAGTGTATCCCATTATTCCACCCTGCAATTACATAATTTTCTACTAACTTTCTCATTTTTACATTGCCATTAGGATAATACTGTTTATCATAATTGATACCAAGATAAAATAGTACATGTCTGGTTTTTACCTTTGCTATTTTCCTCTTGGTCTGGCTTTCTGAGATCTATTTAGGCATAAGATCTTCTCTTGCATTTATCAGTACCAACTCTGAATAAGCTGCTATCAAATTCAGTAGCATTTCAAATCAATTCTCTCAGCTCTGACTTGTGCTGTGTAGAGTAATTCTGCTTGCAAGATGAATGAGAAGAAATTACACCAGAGAGAGAGACAAGGAAACAGAAAAAAAAGAATGTAGGCACTTTGTCAACCAAGGAAAGAGAGCAAGGGGCAGGAAACAAGGCATAAAGATATAAAAGAATAGGGGTGCCTAGATGGTTCAGTGGGAAGAACATACAACTCTTGATCTTGGGGTTGTGGGTTTGAATCCCACTCTGGGCAGAGAGATTACTTAAAAATAAAATGTTTTTTAAAGAGTATTAAACATATACATAAGAAAAAAGGAAAGCAACAGCTGGGAAAGGAACCAGGTAGTCTGTTCTAGTAACAATATGTGAAATATTTCAAAGTAGAACATACTCAGTTAACCAATTCTTCCATTGCTAGGTAACCATGATTTATGTGAGATAGTTCTGAATATTTATTACAGAATTTTTCCATCCAAGTCTGATGCTATTAGTGATGTTTGAGGAGACAGAAAAGTTAAGGATGATAAAGCAACAGAGAAACTTTAGGTAATTATAATTAGGAAATTAGGAAATCAATTGATTTTATCATATTTTGGAAGAGAATTTTATTTTTTTTAGTGTTTATTTATTCATATTGAGAGAGAGAGAGAGAGAGAGAGAAGGAGAAGCAGAGAGAGAGGAAGAGAGAGAATCCTAAGCAGGCTCCACGCTGTCAGTGCAGAGCCCAAGCAAGGCTTGAATTCATGAAATGTGAGATCATGACCTGAGCTGATTTCAGATGTGGGGCACCTGGGTGGCTCAGTTGGTTAAGTGTCAGACTTCAGCTCAGGTCATGATCTTGTAGTTCACGAGTTAGAGCCTCATGTTGGGCTCTGTGCTGACAGTTCACAGTCTGGAGCCTGCTTCAGATTTTGTGTCTCCCTCTCTCTCCGCCCCTCCCCCACTCGCGCACGCACTCTCTCTCTCTCTCTCTCTCTCTCTCTCTTTCTCTCCCTCAAAAGCAAATAAACATTTAAAAAAGTTTTAATTTTTTTTATATTTTATTTATTTTTGATAAACAGAGAGAGACAGAGCACAAGTGGGGGAGAGGCAGAGAGAAAAGGAGACACAGAATCCGAAGCAGGCTCCAGACTCCGAGCTGTGAGCACATAGTCCAACACAGTGCTCGAACCGACAAACTGCGAGATCATGACCTGAGCTGAAGCCGGATGCTCAACCAACTGAGCAACCCAGTCATCCCTTGAAACAGAATTTTAAATTTATCTTTTGTAAAGTAAATATTCCACAAAATATCTAACATCAGTAAGCACTGCCTTAGAGTCTTTTTCAATATACATACTCATCATTATAATGATTATCATTTTTGCTCTTATTAGGTGCCAGGTGCTGTGCTAAACTTCACATGACTTATGTTCTCAGACCTCACTTAATAACCTTGCAAAGTTGCTACTATTATTATGAGGAAACTGAGAACCAGAGGGTTAAATAATTTGTCCAAGGTCACTAAACAAGTAAGTAGTGGAGCAAGGACTTGAACCTTAATTATCCTTTAGGACTCATACTTTTAATCTCTATAATCTAGTAATGCTCTCAACTAATAACTCTCAAACAATGTTCATTAAAATCACCAGACATGTTTGTTAGAATGTAGAGTCCAGACTCCTACCTCTGAACATCTGTTTCAGAAGGTCTGGTGGGGACCAGGGATGGACAATTTAATAAGTACCAGAAACAGTGCTCCTAGGCACTTTTATAGAGTAGTCTGAACAAAGTCATAGAATTAATCATTTGTTCTATTTCTACAAATGTATTGCCCTCTGGTCATAAATCTACTTGGCCTTCATCAAAATGTTATTTTATGAATAAGAGAATCATTAGTCTTGTTATGGTTACCCAAGAACTAAGGTGGTAGAAAAGGGAATTAAAAGGAGATCCCTTCAGTTATTATGTACCCTACTTCCTCATCTGGCCTTAAATAGAATTGTGAAATATGTAAATGCGTCTTTGATATCTTTGCTCCTCAATCTACTTTGGGCAATCTCCTCCCCAGGGCCATTGGCTTCATACTGCTCAGAGTGTACAAGAAGATGCTACATAAGACTCCATTTCCCAATTTCCCCCACATCCTTAAATAGAATATTGATTTGTCAAGATGCTACCTTTGACCAAAAGATTGAGAGATTCAGAAGATAAAATCATTCTAATGAGATACTTTCCTATTTTCCCACCTCCCTCTTTCTCCCTAACACAATGCTTTATTGACCCAAATAAACCATGCATGACTGCAGAAAATTTTTAATGGGTGATTCTTATCATGGGAATTTCAAGCACTGATGGCAGGCGGGTGGAAGAGATATTTTTGGTCACATGTGCCTTTCAATGCCTCATAAATCAGGCTGCTTAGGCAGCTTCCTAATATCTGTTTAGGCAGTGCCTGTCTTGCTGACACACTCAATTGTACCACAGTCAGAGGCCTATGAAGTAAAGAGAAAGATGAAAAACCAGCGACATTGGGAAAGGAAAACATGGGGGACAGCCTAACTTAATCTCTCTCAAAAATGAGGACTCAAGCCACAAAAAAAATAATAATCCACACAGACTTCACATGTTTCTTTCCCATTCCTGTAAATAAGAAATAAAAGTCAGGATTACATTTTCCTTGATAGGTATGAAGAAAAAACTCAAGAAAATGCACACAACTTGCATCACAGCAAATAGAATTCCTTAACCTCAGAAATACTCATGTTGCATACACACATGCCCTCCAACCTCTTACTCATGGAGACTTGCCCAGCAGTGACCTTCAACAACCTAGAGAGCTTTTTATAACATTTGAGAATGCACAACTGGATATTTTTATCAGCACGTGCTCTGCCTTTGATAAATGTTCTACTAAGCAGTTTGAAGAAAAACACAATGAACACATTTTTTTTAATAAGGTATCTACAAGAACTCTTAATTAGCATCCTCCAGAATTTTACAGGTTTCACCAAATGTCTCAGGAAAGAAGACCAAGTTTAGAAAAGACCACTCTTGGGGTGCCTTGGTGGCTCAGTTGGTTGAGTGTCTGATTCTTGATTTTGGGATGCCAGGTCATGATCCCAGGGTTGTGGGATTGAGCCCGTAACAGGCTCCATGCTGAGAGTGGAGCCTGCTTGAGATTCTCTCTCTCTCCTTTGCCCCTCTCTCCAACTCACTCTCTCTCTCTAAAATAAAAGTTTAAAAAAAATAAGAATAAAGGAAAGGAAAGGAAAGGAAAGGAAAGGAAAGGAAAGGAAAGGAAAGGAAAGGAAAAGACCGCTCCAAGGCTTCACTTGTCCCCAAATGTTATCCTACTAGGCTTAGATAAAATCTATTTGAGAAGTGATGTGTAAAGCCTCATATTAGCCATAGTTGACTTTTCAGGATTCCCATTCAATATATTTATGAAATGTGTTTTCCCTTTTTAAAGCAGAAAAATCAAATAGCACATGTGAAAAAAAATAATGAATGCCATACAACATGAAGAAAAGTTCTTTATAATCTTTTTATTGTAACAAATAGATGCCTGCCTATGTTATTCTCCCATCATAGGGAGTTCATCATATAAAAATCTTACTTGATTTATGGAAGGATAGGGGTAGCACCAGCATTTTCGGAGTGCCCAACACCATCACAATCTTCATCTCAGTTAATCCTCAGAACGGCCTTTTGAAGTAGGTGTTATTATCTCATTTTACAGATGAGGAACATGAGGTTAAGAAGAGTAAAGTAACTTGCCCAGGTTACTTTTGCCAGTAACAAGCAGAACCAAGTATCTAAAACAGGTGTCTGTCTTATTCCAAATCCTATGCTCCTTCAACTGCATAATTCTGCTTGAAAGTTCTAAGCTTACTTTTCAACATCATTTGTTGGATTGGAGACCTTTATTTATTAATTTCACAGAGATATCTTATGACCTTCCTATGCACTGTGCACTATTCTGGGCCCTGGGCATATAGCAGTGAACAAAACAAAATCCCTACTCTCCTAGAGCTCGCATTCTAGTGGGGGGTGAACTTCAGAAAATAGCTATAATATCCCTGCTCTCTATTCACAATGTAGGCCTTATCTCTCAGGCATTTATTGCCCTGAATGATTTAAGTGAAATATTCTTTTACCATCACTGAGGGAAAATTCAATGCCATAGACCCCATTATCCTGATTGTATTGAATACCATTATCCCTCAGATGAACTGAAAGCAATAAATGACTAAATTCAAATGAAAAGCTGTTGTAATTGGATAATGACCACAAAGCAGGAGGGGTTGGGGGGGGGGAGGTTTGTTTGTTTGTTTGTTGTTGTTGTTGTTTGTTTCTGAGTTATACTGAGCGTTTAGAGGAAAATAGAATTCTTCTGCCCGCTGCCCATTATGGAGCTAACAAGGTCCTGCTCTGTGCTGTGCTCCTTAATTTTCTTGTTGGCTTTAAAGATTCACAACAGCTCTGTCTGACATCTATACATGAGAAACATAGGGATCCCCAAGTGCCCAAGCCATGGTGCACTGGCCAGCTTTGCTCCCCCACAGCTGCTAGGGGCTCATCTACTGGAACCAGGGCAGCTCGGGGAGATTCACTTGCTTCTGTGAGAAATAACAGTGACCATAATAGAAAAAGAAATTCTAGGCATTCTTTCAAGCTGTTGGGAAGTTCCAGCACATTCCAGTTGTGAAAGAATTCAAGTCCCTCCACTCATGTCAAAACTCCAGTGCCATCATTGTGTGCTTTGTACATTTACTAGACCAAGGCCTAGTAATTAACTGCAAATTCTCTGCCTGCCTTTTTTTAAAAGTAGGCTTCATGCCCAGCACAGAGCCCAACACAGGGCTCAAACTCACCACCCTGAAATCAAGATCTGAGCTGAGATCAAGAGTCAGATGCTTAACCAACTGAGCCACCCATATGCCCCAATTCCCTGCCTTTTTTATCATGAACCAGAAGCTGATTCTATAGGTCAATCTGTGATTTGGTGAATTATCCTCAGACTTTGACAATCCTCAGGCAATGACAGATTTCAGAAGTTTGAAGATTCTCAACATGAAGCACTGCTATTCTAGAGCCCTGAGC
Organism: Panthera leo; assembly: GCF_018350215.1. Lineage (NCBI taxonomy): Eukaryota > Metazoa > Chordata > Mammalia > Carnivora > Felidae > Panthera > Panthera leo. Next base: position 116,300,845 of record NC_056685.1, on the reverse strand, counting down.
CAATTGTTTGTGACCTGGAAATTTTGCAAAATATTTTATTCCATAAGCTTTGGAAATCCACATCCATGACATCTTATGACTGTTATAGAAAAAGTCTTCACTGTTTTCAAGGTCCAGAAAGCCAAATGTTTTTTTTCTAGGCCCAAGTGCTTCCCCCAAACCACTCCTGATTGAACCTCCCTTGAAAATTTCATTCTCATCTGTGATTCTATTTAGGAAGATGTCTTACTTCTTGCTTACCTCCTAACTCTTCTTTGCTTTTTTCTTCCTCTACAAAACAAGGAAGAAAAATAAACAGCAAAACAAAAGAAGTTGCTCCAATTTTTCTTAAGGCAAAGGAAAAAAATTCTCCCATCATTAAGAAGTGGCCCTGAGGATCTTCAACTGATACAAATTTGGCTATTGTTACTAGGAGTCAAAAGCACTGACCTTGATAACATGGCAGAGATAACACAGCTCTCTCTTTCCACAAGAGAAACCGTTTCTTCACTGTGCCACAGATTCAGTATGTATTTCCTTCAATATAGAAGGCAGATGCCCTCATTCCAAAAATTGAGGGGCGGAAGAGGAAGAAGATTAATACAATTCAAACACAAGCAAATAGAGGTTGTTTGGGGGAAATGACACAGACAAGCAATAGTGTGTCACCCCGGGAGAAATACTATTAATGAACTACAAATAAACAGTGCTGAGGAAGCCCTGAATAAGAGATTGTAGAAAACCCCACAGAGAAGATGGTTTTAACTGGATCTATCAGCAACCTCCGAGCTTTTGAATTTCACCAGGCAGAGATAGAGTCTGCATTGTGATTTTAGAACAACTGTGATGACTCAGATGCCCAGACTTTCCTGAAATCCAAATACTGCTGTCACTGAGATCTGCTTTAGATGCATTATCTTCACAACAACTTGATGCTAACCTCTGAGGCAGGTGCTGTTACTACTCATTTTACTCATGAGGAAAAGGAAGTTCAAGTAGGCAACGAGGCTATTGTATTACAAGCAGTAAGTGAGTAAGTGAGAGTACAAGCCCAGGTCTGAGCCCCGGACTCCGTGCTTCTAGTCACCACATTACAGCACTTCTTCCTCACGTGTGCCTTTTCAGTCGGCAGAGACGGCCAACTGCCCTGCTTCTCCATGGCTCTCTCTCTTCCTTTTGGTTCTCTGCTGACAAGACTCAGGGATTGAGTCCTGAGGCAATGACCTGGTAACTCTTCCTATAGCTAGGCTCCATCAGCAATAGGAGCTTCAGCATCTCCATTCTCTTCTCCCTACTACAACTAAGAAATGATAACTGCCTTCTAATCTTTTTTAAAAAGTCGCTGTGTAGGAAATGTCAGCAAGGCTCCATTACCTAATAGTATACCCTATAGAACAGGTATGGGTGGTACTCTGATTGCCTGAAAGGATATATCTGAAAGGGAAACCAGACATCGTGGGTAGCAATGGTACTGGTTATACTTCTAGACCACCACCTTAGAAGGAGGGAAAGTGACAGCAAGTAATATATTTGCTCATTTTTACATTTTGTTAATCTATTCTCTTGTGTTAGGTTGTACAAGATCTTTGAGGGCAGGGATCATATCTGTTTCATTCACATTGTATCTCCTGTGCATACCATAATACCTGGCACATGGTAGGTGCTCAGAAAATATTTGTCAGATGAATAAATAGGTGATATCCCCAAATTAGAAAAGCATATCCAACTACTCCCTTTTCCTTATTTACTCAATCATTCACATTTATTGAAAGCTGCTGCAAAAAAATAGCATAATGGATTGATTAAGTACATAGACTCTAGACTCTAATTGCCTGGATTCAAATACTGGTTCTGTCACCAGCTGTGTGACTCTGAGCTAGCCAATGGTAAAATGGGGGAAATAATAGTACTAACTCATAGTGTTGTTGTGAGCATGAAGTAAATTAATATAAGTAAACTATTTTTAAAGTTTATTTATTTATTTTTGAGAGAGAGAGGGAATGAGATGGGAGGGGCAGAGAGAGAGGGAAAGAGAGAGTCCTAAGCAGGCTCAGTGGTGTCAGCACAAAGCCCAATGGGAGGCTTGATCTCTGGAACCATGAAATCACAACCTGAGCCAAAATCAACAGTCAGACACTTAAAGGACTGAGCCACCCAGGTGCTCCATAAGTAAAGTGTTTGGAACAGCTCCTGGCATATAGTAAATACTAGGTGTTTGATGTTATGATGATGATAATGTTCCAGGCTTCAGGACACTGGGGATATAAGAGTGAAGAAGGCAGGTCTCTGAGTGCTTGCAACTCACATTCTAGTAAGAGAAACGATCATCCTCCTGATGATTTGATAAAATAATTACAAATAGTTTTAAACGCCATGAAGAAAATAATGCTTCCCTGGTGCTAAGAAGCAGACCCTGAGGTGGAAGTTAGCATTCAAAATGTTTACTAAGGAGGGTCCTTTAAACCAGCATCAGTGGGGGCGCCTGGGTGGCTCAGTCAGTTGAGCATTAATTAGACTTTGGCTCAGGTCACGATCTCACGGTTGGTGGGTTTGAGCCCCGCATCAGGCTCTGTACTGACCGCTCAGAGCCTGGAGTCGGCTCTGGATTCTGTGTCTCCCTCTCTCTCTGCCCCTCCCCTGCTCTCACTCTGTCTCTTGAAAATGAATAAATGTTAGGGGCGCCTGGGTGGCGCAGTCGGTTAAGCGTCCGACTTCAGCCAGGTCACGATCTCGCGGTCCGTGAGTTCGAGCCCCGCGTCAGGCTCTGGGCTGATGGCTCGGAGCCTGGAGCCTGTTTCCGATTCTGTGTTTCCCTCTCTCTCTGCCCCTCCCCCGTTCATGCTCTGTCTCTCTCTGTCCCAAAAATAAATAAAAAACGTTGAAAAAAAAAATTAAAAAAAAGAAAATGAATAAATGTTAAAAAACAAAAACAAAAAACCAGCATCAGTGATAGAGGAGAAAACACTGGAAGGTGGGCAGAGAGAGAAGGTGGTGGCAAAACAGGCCCAACCACAGCCTCAGGCTACTCCACAGGGAAAGCTGAAGAGGAATGACCCCTCACAGTTGTCCTGACCACTCTACCCTACTGGGGGTGGGCCACCGTGGGAAGGGCGTGGCCTTGTGCTCTGCAGCTGAAGCAATCCCTAAAAGGGCTGACAGCTGAAGACTGTCTGCCAACAGCACACACAGCAGCTGGGGCAGCAGAGCCTCCAATGAGGGAGGATAGGGCAGCACAACACCGTACACATTCCACCTAGCAGACATGAGGTAAGTGTGAGTTGCTACCTAAAACAAAGTGGTTAGGGAAGGCCTCTCTGAGGAGGTAATACTTAAGCTAATATAACTACACAGTGAGGAGGCAGCAGCCAAATAAATAGATGGGCGAAAGCATTCTTCCTAAAGGAAATAGCCAGTATAACATCCCCTCAGTCAGAATAAGTTGGGAGTGTTCCAAGTACAGAAAGGAAGAGCAGTGAGGCCAGAGACTGGTATAAAGTGAGTCTGAAGAGGCAGGCACGGGCCAGAACATGAGAAACATGAGAACTTTCAGGAGTTTGGATTTTATTCTAAGTAATGATGAGTAGCAACTGGAGGAAAGTGGAAGGATATGATCTACTCTTTCAAAAGATCACTCTGGATGTTATGTGAGAAATGGGTGAAGAAAGGATAAAAGTGAAGGCAGAAAAAACAACTAAAAATTTACCGAACTTTTCTAAACAAAAGATAGTATATTGATGAAGATGAGAAAAGTGGACATATTTATACGCAGAACTCTGTAGGACACTATGCAGAGATTGCTAAAGGATTAAATGTCAAAATGAAGAAAAGGAGAATTAAAAATGACTCCCAAATTTTTGGCTTGAACAACTGGAAGGATGATGGTATATACTGATATAGGAAAAGGAAAATTTAGGGATGAATATAGAGTCCCATTCCTATTAAACATCAAGTAGAGATGCCAAGTATTCAGCCGGATACACAAGTCTGGAGTACAGAAGAAGAGAGGTGAAAAGCTAAATATTTATATTTGGAAGTCATATAACAAATAGATTATATGGTCACTACTCCACCACTCCCACCACTCAGTGGCATAAGCAACAATACTTTATTTTTGCTCCCATCTGCAGATTGGCTGAGGTTCAATTTAACCATCTCTGCTTCTACCTGTGGGGTCAGGTGTTGTCTCTAGAACACAATGTTACATGTCAATTACATCTCAATATTTTTTTAAGTCCTGGACACATGATACACCTTGACCTTCACCAGTATATCATTATCCAAAGCAAGTTACACATCCAAGACTGTATGTGATGACAACCTGGATGCAAGAATTGGCAGGGGCGGGGGCGTCAGGAGGGAGAGTATGAAATTGGGGTCCAGGGGCGCCTGGGTGGCGCAGTCGGTTAAGCGTCCGACTTCAGCCAGGTCACGATCTCGCGGTCCGTGAGTTCGAGCCCCGCGTCAGGCTCTGGGCTGATGGCTCGGAGCCTGGAGCCTGTTTCCGATTCTGTGTCTCCCTCTCTCTCTGCCCCTCCCCCGTTCATGCTCTGTCTCTCTCTGTCCCAAAAATAAATTAAAAAACGTTGAAAAAAAAAAAAAAATTTAAAAAAAAAAAAAAAAAAAAAAAAAAAAGAAATTGGGGTCCATAATTTAGTCTGCCAGAGATGAGATCAGCCAGGGTAAGAACATAGATAGTTAACACAGCCAGGCTCAGACAAATTCCCAAGGTACTTCAGCGTTTACCACTCAGCTAGAAGAGGAAAAACTAGCAAGGATTTAGGAGGAGTAAGTGCAGTTGGAGAATAATTAAGAGAAAATAAGAGAGGTAGGAGAGAACAGTGTTTCAAAGAAACCATCTGATGTTGCTGAGACATCAAATAGGATGTGAACAAAGAGAGAGGTTTATGGTAACTGGCAACAAGGCCCAGCAATCCAGGTGTTCCATAACAGGACACTGGGACAGGTGAGAGGGTAAGACCCTACTGTCTCATCCTGTGTTCTCAACAGCAGAAAAGCAAATTATGTTTGGAAAATTTAAAAACACCATTCTGTCAGGAACAGTGGGAATAGGATGGTGACTGATTAATTATTAGGTTGTTTAAGGCCAGACTGCTGAAGTTCTTCAACACCTGCCTAGGGAGCTGGAACTTGGTTCTTTTTTGTTTTTTTTTATTTATTTTTTTTAACGTTTATTTATTTTTGAGACAGAGAGAGACAGAGCATGAACGGGGGAGGGTCAGAGAGAGGGAGACACAGAATCTGAAACAGGCTCCAGGCTCTGAGCTGTCAGCACAGAGCCCGACGCGGGGCTTGAACTCACAGACCGCGAGATCATGACCTGAGCCGAAGTCGGCTGCTTAACTGACTGACCCACCCAGGCACCCCGGAACTTTGTTCTTTAAACAACCGTGAGTCATTAAAAGCTTTTGGAACAGAGGAGTGATAAATACCAACTTTCGGTTCTAACTGCAGCCTAAGATGGATTTGAGAGAGAAGAGACCGGTGACAAAGAAGCAGGTTATCCTAGATCTGTTACTCAGACCTCTTGCCCAGACCCTCACCTCTCAGAGAGACTTAGATTCCCTTAGATCAAGTTTCTGATGCTTGTTGCTATTAAAATCCTTCTTGTCTGCTTTCTCCTTGCCTGGCTGACCTTAATTGACTTATGGTAACTTTCTAATCAAAATCTGGGTCCTGACCCTCTGCCTCCACCTTCCATCTCAGCACTCACTCATTTAGAAGTATCACCTTTCCTTTTGTGTCCACGCAGGAAACTCCTTCACCAATGGGCTTCATATGGCAGCATGAAACCACAGCCTGACTTGTTCACAATTCCAGGGTGTTGCTATTCAGACTTGTTCCCCGAGTCCCTGCTGCTTTCCTTCCCCCAGCCCATTCCTGTCCATTCTCCCAGAGCACATTGAAAGTTAGTTCATGGAGTTCAGAACATGGTGGTAAGCCTCCAGTTTGCTAGCATAGCTCTAGTCCTCATCTCAGGCTTGGTCTCTGAGGGATATCTACCCTGTGCGAATGCTTTTCTACCTTAAATTCCCATTTGGCGCCTCTAGTGACTCTTACCAGGGGGTTGAGGTAGCAATAGGGTGTAGGCAAGCAATGATCCTGAAAAGCAACCATTTTGTCTACTATGTGGCTCAATTCTGCACCATTTTCTAAGAAGCCTAAAAGGCAAATATATCAACAAATATCCCACATAAGTGAAATATTACCATTGGCATTTCGTAGTGATTTGGCTTGGAAAATTTTTCCTACGTTCTCATGCCTGGGCTACGTGTTCTCATGCCTTTCTACAGCAAGATGAACAGGTGTTGTTTCTAGAAAACAAGAATTACTTGAAATGAGTTATGGTTTAAAATGAGAAGTCATTATTGATTAAATGCCAGGATTTCCCCTGTTATTTTTATAGGGCCATGATATTTTTCCCTAACACATATTTCTTCAATTGCTATGCATAGTATTTTCCTGTTGTCTGCTAGCCAAATATTCTTTAGCTGACTGGTCCTAGCAGGGAATGGAGAAAATCATAAAACTGGAAACTAGGAAGCAATGACATCAGTGTTCAAATCACAAAAGACTAGGTGGAAACAAATATTTGCTTTAACCCTGATTTGTACTGTTAATGAAAGACTAAATATGGCAAAACTGGAAATTTGCTAACTCTTCTCAGTCACTACCATTTAGTAAAAATTTGTTTCTCTGACCTCAGTAGTACTTCATCTGGCCATAGTGCTCACTGGGAAATTGGCAGTGACACGTGAACTCTCTCCAATTGCACCACTCCTGGGATCTAGCTGCATCTGCTGGCCATAGAATCCTTTTGTGGTCTCTTCAGTCTTTGCTCTGGAAATAAGGCAAAGAATAACTATGCTGCCCACCTGATGACAGAGCCACTCAAAGCTGACTTGTTCTCACATTACATTAGGCATCTTCAGAAGCAGCTTTAACTCTGGTCTCTGCTCTCAGAATATTTCATGATTTGATTACTTCAGAGTTTGTGATACCTAGACTGAATTACTCTTGTCTAATAGGGGCCAGAGTATAAGGCTGATGATCCATGCTGCTCCCTTCAGCCATGCAACCCCCTCGTGGCAAAGCTCTCATAAACTCTGATGTCCTTTGCTGCCTCAGGAGTTAGTTACACTTCTTAGAGTGGCTCTGCACTACCTTTGTCAAAGAGTGGTTCATGGCATTTTCTCCACTGAGGATCCCTACTGCTCACATAGATCCTATCTCATAGCTTCTCCTAACAACCTTTTTGAATTTAACTTGCATAAGGCCCTAAAATATCACAGTAGGGAAGCTAGCTAAAGGAACATACCAGAGTCACACTCAAAGCTGCCACTTGATGCTGTCATTTGGGTCTCTGAGACAGGACATGGCCTTATGTCTTGAAATGTGTTCTTGGCCTTTCTTCCATGACTCCCACCTGTCTGTACCACCACCCCCAGATGGAACAGGGACACATGAAAAAACCAGCCTTGAATATCTCTTAGTTTCTCCAACACAGACCTGTGACACCCTCGGTTATATTGGTAAAGGAATGGAGCCCATGACTAAAGCCTGTGTCAGAGTCAAGTGACTTCAAATATTTATTGAGCACCTTCTTTATGCCCAGTATCAAGGAGATCTTGGCACCCAGTTATTATCACTAGCCCCAACAGATTTCCCTGAAAGTGTGATTACATCACATGCTTTTCATAGGCCTCACTGCCTTCCAGTAATTATGGAGCAACACTGGGTAGCTGTGACTGCTGAAGGGAGCAAGCCTGGGCCACAGATGAACCAAAAGCAGATGCAGTAGAGCTGATTCCCCCATTCCTCCTGTATCCTCCAAAAAGCTCAGAGTAAACAGTACCTTTATGTTATGGTCATTATTTTGTGCTTTTCTCCTTTGTGTCTCATATCTGTTGAGGTCAAGCAACCTCATATCTGTTGCTTAGACTGTAAACACAGACCAAATGCCAAGACACAGATAAAGTCACCAGGAAACTCAGTTCCATGTGCCAGACCCACCTTTGTGCTTTTGGACTATTGCTATGTTTGTTTAGAGATGGCAGGGAAAAAGTGCCACATGGCTCAGTGCTCATTTGCTTCCTGCTCTGTTAGGTATTAAACCCCAGCAACCTGCCCAAGTCTCAGTGTCCCTTACTATAGCTAACTAACTAGAACACTAACCCCCAGCTTAATGTCCCATGAGTACAGTCCTCTCCTCTTCTCTTCTTCCTTCTTCTTTTTTCTTCCCAAGATCCTATGAGCTAAATATCATCATTATAATAAGCAAGAATTATAAATGCAGACAGTTCTCTTCTTTGTAGTTCTACTCATACGGAAAAAAAAAAAAAAAGAATTGTTGATTATCTTAACCTACACATAACTTGTAGGACAGAAAGATTCCTGTCAAATAATCCTCCCTTCATAAATTCCCTTCACTATTATAAACTAAGACATGACCTTCAAGCATTAATGCCCAGACAATATAACATTTGTGTGTTATTTAATTAGTGTATTGCTTTTGTTAATGTACATTCCTGTGGTTATACCGCTTTCCACTCGAACTTTAAAAAAATACTACTTGGTATTAAAAAAATTTTTTTTACTAATGTGTCCATACTTTTGCTCCATTAATTTTTTTTTTTTTTTACAAGCCAGGATCTCTTAATGTTTTGAGGTTATCTCATAACAATGGCTAATTTATTAAGTCCTGTAAAATTATAACAACAGTAAGTCTTTGTGCAAAGTTGGCATCCTGGAGATTTTTGGTTAAAAAAAAAAGAATGTGATAGATCTAGCAGAGACCACTGTCATTTCTGTACCATCTAATCCCTATTATAAAGTAATTTTTGTCAAATTGAGAAGTGATCATGTGGCAGCATAAACAACACTGGAAAAGCTAATTCAATAAATCGGAGGGGTTATTCTATGTCATCTACATGCTCAAACAAGAGGGAGAGCACATTGGCTTTAATAAATCCTCAGTTTCCAGCCAAAGGCCTTTCAGAGCTCTTGGCTGCCTAATCAGATGTCTGGAATTATGAAAGCAAAGAAAGTTTTGGGAACTTAAGGAGGAACTTCTGACTTACCATAAAAAGATTTAAACTGGACAGATTGCTCAGTATTCTACATAAGTATCTAATAATCCTGTGATTGTCTAATAATTATTATTGCATTTTACAGATAAGGAAACTAAGACTAAAAAGAGTTAAGAAATTTGTTCATAGTTGGGTAGCTAGGAAATGCTGGATCTGCAATGCTAACCTTTCTACAGTGTCCACATTATAACATAGGATATCAGACAGTGTGCTGGTTTTGTCAGTGATTCCATTTCAGTCCCATAGGTTGCCCAGTCTGGACATGATGTATGTGACCAGGTGATTCAGATCACTGGGCTGATGAGGAAGAGAGTCATTTACTGATTCAGCACAAATATTACTGAGCAACTACTATGTGTCAGGCACTGTTCCAGATGCTAGAGATATAGTAGTGAATAAATAGACAAAATCCCTTTCCTCACTGAGTTTACATTCTACTGAGGGGAAACAGACAAACAAGTACATGACGTCAGGAAGTGATAAGCACTATGAAGGAAAAGAAGGATAGGAGAAAAGAGAAAACTTCAGTGGGGGTGCCCATCTAGTTAGATGGTCAGGGAAATGCTCTCTGATAAGAAGACATTTGAGGAAAGTCTGAAGGATATGAGGGGAGGGAGTAAAAAGGGAACCATGTCAGATGTGGGGAAAGAGCATTTCAGACAGAGGGAACACAAAGTGAAGGGTCTAACTAAGCAGGATGCTCCGTACATTTACAGGAAAGCACCGAAGATCCCAGCGTGGCTGCAGCAGAGTTAGCAAAGAGAGTTGAAAGAGATGAGGTGGAATGGGTGGCAAGGAGGGAGACAACCATGTAAGGCCCTTTGGATCCTGTAAACATTTTGGGTTTTACTCCATGTGAGATGGGAAGTCTTTGGGAGGTTTGCGGCACAGTGACATACTGACTTATGTTTTAAGAAAATCACTCTTAATTAGCCAGTTGACTTGGATGCCTCTAGTCAGCAAGACCCCAAACTATAAACAGAATGAGTGGTAGAACAGTAGTGCAAAGAACACGAGCTTTGGAATTAGATCTGTGTCCAAACCTCAGCCTCCATCACTAGCTGGTTCTATTAACCTTGCACTAGTTATTTAACCTCTTTGAACCTCAGTTTCCTCAACTGCAAAAGGAGAATAACATAAACTACTCCACAATTATTAATTATATGAGATATGTGTGAAGCACCTAAAATATTACTATATTTTAACAGTCCTAAAAAATAAAAATAACCAGCCATTGTATTTAATTTAGTGATTAATTATTGAATTATTTTATCATTATTAAAAATAGTACAGGCAAGACCTACACTGGATAATATTTCTTCTCTGCTTCTAGAATAATAACAATAGAAAATTTTTTTAAAACTTTGTATTTTTGGAAACTTTCAAAGATATACAAAATTAATACAAGTAATCTAATGAAAGTCATGTATACAATTTCAATACTGAGCATTTATCCTATCTTATTTCACCTTATTTTTCTGGAATATTTTAAAGCAAATCCCAAATATATTATCATTTTCAACTATAAATACTTCAGTTTGCATCTCTAACAGAAAAGAATTTTTTTTAGCATAACCCAATACAATGAACATATCTAATGAAACTAGCAATCATTTCTTAATATCCTCTGAATCCAGTCCATGGTCAAATTTTTCAGCTACCTCTAAAGTATCTGTTTTACAAATGTTTTGCTCAAATCAGGATCTAAACCAAGTCCATAGATTGCCCTTGGCTGATAAGGCTCTCAAGTCCCCTTTTATCTGCGACAGTTTCTCCTTCTATTTTTCCCCCCATGATTTTGGATTTGGAAGAAATTTTCATTTGAAAGATATGCTCTATTAATGGCAGGTTAGTAATATTCCCTCCATATGCAAAGAACATCAAACCTACATTTTGCACTATAGCATTCCAAGTGCTTTCAGAGAGGAGAGGAATGTTTTCTGCTTCCAAGAGAGGAACTTAACACTATCAACTCTTGTAGAGAAAATGCCACTTAATATGGTAAGGAGCTGGCCTTAGATTCTTTAACATGGACGGACACAAAGGACTATCATGAAATGGATCATAAGACCTGAGGGCTTTCTTCCAGTCCTAGATTTCTCTGGGACCTATCATTAGATGGGTATTTAGATGTTCACCATAGGAAAATGACCAAAAGAATTTCCCATTTTCTGTTAAAGAGTAATCAAAAATTCTTCTTTGGGGTGCTGCGTGGCTCAATCAGTTAAGCATCTGGCTCTTGATTTGGGTCCAGGTCATGATTTCACAGTTCACGGGTTGGAGCCCCCCATTGGGCTCTGTGCTGACAGCATGGAGCCTGCTTGGGATTCTCTCACTCCCTCTCTCTCTCTCTGCCCCTCCTCTGTTCATTAGCTCTCCCTCTGTCTCTCCAAATAAATAAATAATAAAAACATTAAAAAAAATCTTTTAACCTAAAAAAAAGTTCTTCTTTGTTGATAAGAAATGACAAGAATATTTCTTGACCTAGTGAAAGGAGACAGGTCAGTTATTACTATGAAAGCCTATACTGCCCTTAAAACTGATGGCCCAAATGGGTTTGGCTAAATTCAACTCTGAGGTCCTAACTAGAATTAGTTGGCTTTCATCAATTCTTTCAGGTAATTCAATAGAATAATACCCAAAAGAATTAAAGGGACACTGATAAATTCTGAATGAGCATAAGAGATTTTCTGAGATAAGAGGGGAAAAAAAAAACCAAGGTAAATGTAGCCCCTGTTGATTCTGTATCATGGTATGAATAGGTTTTGTCAAAGGATCACTTGAAGAAATAACTACCAAGGAGATAAACTTTCAAGATCTTGACCAAGAAATGACTTCTGGAAGCAAGTCAAAAACTTAAATTTAGATATTGGTTCCCATACGCATTATTTAGCCATCAAATATAACATTTTTTTTTTTACAGACTGTAATAAAAGGCCAAAATTATAAATGAGGTGTTTGTATTCATTACAAATTATTTTGGACTTGGGGATTCTTTTGAAATGTCCATGTGAGTCAACATGGAGTGGGAACTGGAAAAAGAAAGCACGGTCTCCCACTCATAGCTAATTCTGGCTCTGGTAATCAGGGAAACACAAGAGGCAGCCAAGTATGGACTGGCAACCCCAACTAGCTTGTTTTGTCATTTTGTCTTTCACTCAATAATCAACCTATCTTGGGCATTCATTAGAGTATGACCTCGTGCTAGGCCCACTGTGTTCTGAGTATAATAATTCTTCATCAAAATGTGAAGCCAGGGGTCTGTTTTAACACTGACATTCACTTTTAATTAATATGGATAATTCAGAAAGATGTTATTGTTGGCAAACAAACCACAAAAGGAAATTAGTGGTCTATTGAACACAAGGCAGGATGGTGGAGAGAAAAGAGAGTGACAAGAGAAGAAAACAGACAGGAGAAAGAAAATTTTTGTTTTGCTTTATTTTTAAATATTCCAAATATCTGATAAAAAGGAAAATAGAAGAAAGGGAAGAAAGAAAGGAAAGGAAATTATAGTGATTGTGTTATGTTCAAAGACATTTTTAAAAGTTGGCACATATAGGGACACCTGGGTGGCTCAGTCGGTTAAATGTCTGACTTTGGCTCAGGTCATGATCTCTCTGTTCATGAGTTCAAGCCCCACGTCAGGCTCTGTGCTGACAACTCAGAACCTGGGGCCTGCTTCAGATTCTGTCTCCCTCTCTCTCTCTGCTTCTCCCCACTCATGCTCTGTCTCTCTCTCAAAAATAAATAAACTTAAAAAAAAAAGTTAGCACGTGTAAGACTGTGGGGGGCGGGGGGAAGCTCCAAATCTCCTACATGCTGGGTTGATTGTGGGGACGAGGGGAGAGATGAAGGGCATCCTAGTATGTGCTTCATCCATATGGATAGGAGGAGTGAAGGAGGCTCTGTCTTGGGTAAGGCCTTTCCTGCACAAGCAAAAGGCTGAGCTGTTCCATTGGTCTTGGTCTTTGGGGTGTGGACAAGACAAGCCCAGTCCATTCAATCTACAAATGCTTTTTATAACTATTAGTGTTTGTTAAGGCCTAGAACTAAGAGAAAGCAGCACAATTTTTAATCCTTCAATTTCAAATCTCAAAAGATGGAATTTTGGTCAGATGCGATCCAGATTCTATAATAAGTTGCTTTAAAAGAAAAAAAACCCTAAAAACCTGGCAACTGATAAGGGTTGTTCCTTGGAAGAAGGCATAATATATTGATTCTGTTTCCTCAAACCAGAATCATTTAGACCAGTGGGAAAGTACAAGAAGATAGATTTCAACTCAATACTCAAGCAAGAACATTTTTTAACACTTTTATCAGCCCAATCATGAAACTCTTTGAACGGGTGAGATGCATGACACTGGAAATTGTCAAGAATAGATAACTTTCTATCAGAAAAACTGAACATGAGTGGTTTCAACCCTGGTAGGACAATGAGGACCACTTTGAAGTTTAGTTATGACCCTCAGGTTAGCATTCATGCTCTTAGTATCCATTAAGAAACATGATGATTAATGCTACAGATCTATTTAAAAATCATTAAAATGGTACATTTTATGTTATTTATGGTTTACCATAGTAAAAAACAAGAAACCATGATGACAAAATATTAATTTAGTAGTGCTTTTTAAATAAGTGTGTACTTTATTTATCATGCCAGCATTCACATATATTAGAAAAATAATATTCATTATCCCCTTATTCATTTATTTATTTACAGAATGTCTAATGTGTCCCAGGCACTGAAGTGGGCACTGATGATACAAAAATGAGTGAAAACCAATATGGCGCCCAACCTTAGAAAGCACATATATATGCGAGACATGCTATTTATTGATCTACACACAGTGCTATTTCACATGCTGATTAGAGAACCCTGTCTCTAGTTTCCCCAGTTTCTCAGGAGTCCTAGCCCACAAGTTGAAAATTACTAATATATAGCAACATTCTCCTTCTTTAATCTTCTTTAACTCTCTACTGTGTGACTATAAACAAAAACCCAAGTCAGGAATAATATTTGGCTACAGGTAATGTGGTAGAGTATGAAAACTTCATCCCATGCTGATTAGTCACAAGAAGACAGATTTAGGATCTTTTTCATGTAACCTAATATGCCCTTGACCAGAATAGGAAGGTGATTGATAACATGATGATTTGTCATTCCAGATTTGGACTTTTGGTCCTATTGTACAAAAAGGAAAAAAAAAAAGCACTTTTAAAGTGTTTTTAAAAGGCCTTAGGAAGGAATATTTAGGGGCATCTAAAATGGGACTATGAACCACTAGTTTAAAATAAAGAGGTTTTGCTTTAATACCACACTCAATTTTCCTCTTGTAAAAGAATAGTCAGATGGTTAACAATTTACCTGATATCTTGGGTGCCTGCCAAGGTACTTGCTGATTTCATTCTAAAATATGTCCTTCCAGGGGGTACAAAATGAGAGTGATTCCTCTAGTTTTGCATCTGTATTTGATATACGTTCTTCCAAGGACAGTCAGGGGAAAAGGGGGGATGTTTTATATTATTATATTTAGCTATACTATTTGACAACAGAGAGCCTCTGAATAATCAGATTTTTTTTTCTTCTCTACTTGGCCCCCAACTGAGCAGGTTGAAATCCTTTCCTACCTGGAGCACTGCAGGGGGTGTGACAAATGGAGATATTACTGGACATTTGCATTTAAAGAATTAATAAAAATTCCTCATTTGCCTGAAAGCCCCATGAAGTTTATGACCTTGACATTTTATAACCCCCTACACTGGTTTCTCTCCTGATATGGCCAAACAAACCAACATAAATCTGTATTTTAAAGAATGCAATTAGTAATGTGCTACTGGACTGCACACTGGAACTATGCAGTTCCCTGGCCACAGAATTTCACAAAAGGGAAACCAACAATACAAAACAGTGAAAAGCATTCCCTAAGCTATATTAACCTTTAGGTCACCCATATTAATGACAACTATTCCATGTGAACATTTCTTAACTCGAGCAAACAATCTATTGAGAACAAAAGGTCAAAACTGCCTTTCTTTGAGGTTAACACAGAAAAACTTCTTTTTACTTATTCTTGTTTAGAAATTGATATTTTTGGTGCTTCCTGGGGATGATTTTTGAGGTTTAGTCTGTAAATCTACCTTAAGGTTCTCTGAGATCCATCCCTAGACTAGTACCTGAGCCCAGTCTGTCTCTATGGTCCTGTACTTGAGGCAACACAGAAAGAGCTAATTAGGGCTGTTACCAAAGCCAACAGATCCCTGAGGATGTGCCAAGGGAAAGTGATGGGTTCTACTATCAACACCCTGCAGTGCAGGAAGAACACTGGGAAGGGGGTACCCATGGAAAATTCAAGAATGTTTCCTGAGCCAAGGGAGAGAAAGGGAAGCTGGCCCTGAGCCTGGCACTGAAGAATACAGAGAACACAGGACTGATTAGGACTCCACAGTCCTGCTCCTCTTGTGTAATCTTTAAAAAAGGAATTTCTTGGAAGAAAGTGGAATCCCTAACTGGTGAAGGCCATTCAGGACTTTGGTAGAGACCCAAGCGCCCTCTGGAGGTGACACTGAGGTTTCCAGTCACTGTGTTGCTTGAGGATGTTTGGGGAGGGGCGTGAGGGGTGGTTACCAAATACATAAACCTGAGAAAAGTCCCCAAGACCAGAAGTACCACTAGGAGCTACCAGGGAAGCCCTGGCTGATAGGAATGATTCCGAAGAGCAGCAATGTCACACTCTGTCTTTTCTTCCTACTTGTCACCCTTGAGGGATACTGAAGTCAGTCTTTACTAGCTATTTAACATCTGGGTGTGGTATAGGGAAGGAAAAGGATTTCTTCTTTTGGAAGCCACTCTATGCTCTCAAGCCCTTTAACCCCAAACCATGTGGACCCTGACTACAAAATCATTTCCTGTTATTTTTTTTCTATGAAAAATTCTTGCAGACTTCAACCTTGCCACCTCCCAGCAGCCTAAGTCCACTGCCTCCCATGATGTCCCTCATGAGACAGCTACTCTACTAAGCATGGCTTTCTTCAGCTTGGTCACCACCACTGCTCCTGCTGCTCTGGACTTGGGGGTAAGGCATCACCCTCCCTTTTGCCACATCTTTTAAAGTATGTAACAGGCCCTTCCGGTATTCCATCACAGCAGACTAGCGGCTCTAACAAGACTTCAACCAAGGTTCAAAAGTAGCCAACTGGAAAGCAGCCTAAGATTATTTCCTAAAATGTGAACTAAATGCATTAGATTTATCTGGAATATTTGTTATAAACAAGGTTAAGGGCCCCACTTCACTCTTATTCAATTAGAATTTCTGGAAGTGGGTCTCAGATATCTGAGTCTATAAAAAGCTCCACAAGATATCTCTTGCACACCAACATCTGAATCACTGGCATGGGAAGTAATTTACAACTGCTATAAGTAATTTATAACTGCTATGGTTTCTCCCAGAACCTTCTGGACAGGGAGCCAACATTCACGGACCCTCAGGGTATCTCCTTGCCTAGATTTCAACCTGCCTAAATGTGGCAAGCTTTGGCTCACCCCCCACCACTGGCAGTGTACTGGCACATCTATACAAGAAAGCCTAGGCAAAATGCCAAAAGGTCCAGTGAGAGAAGAATTCTCTCTCTTGCCTTCAGTCTAAGGCTCACCCATGTCCTGCCTTTTTTTCCAGTCCCAGGAAATGCTTCTTCTGATAGGAGTGACAAGGGAATTCCCATTGTCATCATGGAAACCACTACTCCAACTCACAAAGGTATGCTCTTGCTCTGAGAGTCTCAAGGATAATCACTTCAATACATTTTCAAAAGTCTGGGTCATTCCTTTCCTAAATAACATCACAGCTTAGGCATTAACAGTCCAAACTCAGCATCACCAAGTCCAAGCAAGTTTTTTTAATAGTCTCTCCTCTGTTGTAAGATAAAGACAAGGCCTTGGGGCACCTGGGTGGCTCAATTGGTTAAGTGTCCAACTCTTGATTTCAGCTCAGGTCATGATCTCACCATTAGTGAGATTGAGCCCTGCCTCGGGCTCTGTGCTGCCAGTGCAGAGCCTGCCTGGGATTCGCGCTCTCTCTCTCTCTCTCTCTCTCTCTCTCCCCAGCCTCGCCCTGCTCGCTCCCTTTCTCTTTCAAAATAAATAAATAAATAAACATGAAAAAAAAAAAAAAAGCCTATACCCCTTTCCTGTAGTTCTCTGGGTCCTTAACAGCTCTTTCCAAGAAAAAGCAAGAGGTAGCAGACAGAGAAGTCTTGATCCATACCTGGTAAAGAGGCATTTCAAATTCTTTGATTCTAAAATGGCATCAGGGGCACCTGGGTGGCTCAGTCAGTTAAGCATCTGACTTCAGCTCAGTTCATGATCTCATCATTTGTGAGTTCCAGCCCTGTGTCGGGCTCTATGCTGACAGCTCTGAGCCTGTAATCTGCTTCAGATTCTGTGTCTCCCTCTCTCTGCCCCTCCTCTGCTTGCACTCTGTCTCTCTGTCTCTCTCAAAAAAATACATAAACATTAAAAACAGTAAGTAAGGGGGCGCCTGGGTGGCTCAGTCGGTTAAGCGGCCGACTTCGGCTCAGGTCATGATCTCACGGTCCGTGAGTTCGAGCCCCGCATCGGGCTCTGTGCTGACAGCTCAGAGCCTGGAGCCTGTTTCAGATTCTGTGTCTCCCTCTCTCTCTGCCCCTCCCCTGTTCATGCTCTGTCTCTCTCTGTCTCAAAAATAAATAAGCGTTAAAAAAAAAAATTAAAAAAAAAAAACAGTAAGTAAGTAAATAAATAAATGACATAAATTATCAGAGAGACCATCAATAATAATGCACTTTTTAAAAAAAACCCAACATAGGGGCGTCTGGGTGGCTCAGTCAGGTGTCGCACTTCAGCTCAGGTCATGATCTCAGGGTTCTTGGGTTCGAGCCCCATGTCGGGCTCTCTGCTGTCAGTGTGGAGCCCACTTCAGGTCCTCTGTTCTCCTCTCTTTCTGCCCCTTCCTCACTCTCTCTCTAAAATAAATATTTTTAAAAAACTAAAAACTTAAAAACCCAGTATATTAAATGTACACAAAAATGTTTACTAAATATGTATTTATCCATACAATTACATTACGCTGTATTATGTAGTATTACAGTCAAAGTTAAAGACTTTTCCTATTCATATACTTCCAATTCACTTTTTACAGTGATCATGCCATGCACAATACATGGCATCAGTGACCTTGATTTGGCATAATACTTGCTGATCCTCCTTACCACTTTTAGGATTAACAGAATAATTTCAAAGCAGATTAATTAAAGAATACCAGGATGTGTTCTGCACTCTGCATTTGTTTTTATTTTCTTAGTTGGATGTTATCCAGAAAACTCAAGCTTCCCTTGAATATTATCCAGAAAATTTTGACATATATTTAGTGCCCGAGTCTTTCAGATATCTGAATCAGTCATACCAGTTTTTCCTATATTTAGCAATTTCCACTGCCTGTAATTGCATTGCTAGGCCCACAATACATAATTCTTTTGCACACATCACTCACAAAATAAAACAAAGTATTTGTGGGTGGTTCCCTTTCTTAGAACCTGGAAAGCATGTGGTTTTTGCTAACCCAAGAAACTATGAACAGCAAGCCAATCTTAGAATGACAAACTTTTGTTCCCTGAAAAAATGTATATCCCATAGATCTATTTTCATGCCCTTCAAATACACACTAACTTTTCTTTTCAATGCTACATGAAAGTGTAATCTTTTTAAAATTATTTTAAGTGACACTAAGGGACCCAAATTTAAATTTAAATATTTATGGTATCATGCAAATAATTCAACCAAGTGACAATCCGATTATAGAAATTTGTATACATGGCTTAAGTTTCCATTTACATATAAAATGGTAACTATGTAAAAAATTATTTTTGATGCAGAGCTCTGATGGGTAGTTGGTAATTTCAGAATCACTAAAATTTAAAAGGTGGGGGACTGCAAAGATACAACTCTACCAGTACTGTAAAGGATCTACTTTTTTATAGCTTTTTAAAAGGTTTATTTATTTTTGAAAGAGAATGAGCGGGATAGGGGCAGAGAGAGGGTGGTATAGAAGATCTGAAGCAGGCTCTGCACTGACAGCAGAGAGCCCATTGCAGGACTTAAACTCATGAACCACGACATCATGACCTGAGCTGAAGTCAAACACTTAACCTACCGAGCCACCCAAATGCCCCTAAAGGATCTACTTTTTAACACAAAGAACATGTATAAGTAGTTTTACATTTAGAAAAAATACAGCATACACACACACACACACACACACACACACACACACACACAGTACAAATCAGTTCCAGGAAGTTTAAGAATTTAAATATGAAAAGCAAAACTTTAACACTCTTAGAAAAAAATATATAGGATTTTTTAAAATGATCAGTAAACGTATGAAGAGATGTTCATTCTTACTAGTTATCAGAGAAATGTAAATTTAAACAATGAATGAGATATAAGATTGGCATAAATTAAGAAATCTGATAATATCCAATGATATTGAAGAGGTGGAAAAAATAGGAATTCTAAGGCACTATAATTTGTATAACAGAGCAATTTCGCAATAACTAACAAAATTAAAGCTACACCCCATTTCTTGATTTATACCATAGAAAAACTCCCACACATGTGCACAATGAAGCATATCAAGTAAAAACCTAAATATCCACCAACAGAAGACTAGATAAGTAAATTAAGGTACATTTAAGCACTAGAACACTATACAGCAGTTTTTTGTTCCATTATTACAGCAATTTATTTTTTTTTAATTTTTTTTTTTAACGTTTATTTATTTTTGAGACAGAGAGAGACAGAGCATGAACGGGGGAGGGGCAGAGAGAGAGGGAGACACAGAATCGGAAGCAGGCTCCAGGCTCTGAGCCATCGGCCCAGAGCCCGACACGGGGCTCGAACCCACGGACTGTGAGATCGTGACCTGAGCTGAAGTCGGACGCTCAACCGACTGAGCCACCCAGGCGCCCCTATTACAGCAATTTAAATAAATGTATTGGAGCAACACCTGTCAACATGGATAAATCTTTTTATGTTAAGCAAAAAAGAAAAGTAATTGGAAGACTTTAGGTACAGTATACTGTTTATATAAAGTTTAAAGTCATGCAAACAATCCTACCTATTGTTTATGGATGCATAACTCATATAATAAAAAGAAGCATAACAAAAAAATAAGCAAAAATAAAAACAAAAGCAAAAAAACAGGCATAGAATGATGAACACCAAATTCGCAATAGTGGTTATCACAGGAGAGGGGCAGAGGAAGGGTATACAGGGTATTTCAGATATATATAGGTACTATATCTTACTTTTTGGTACTCTTATTCCAAAAAACGAAACAAAAAGATACGAAAAAACTGTGGTAAGATGCTAAGACTTTTTAAAGCTGGACAGTGGGTATATATTACTTGTCATATGATTTTCTTTACCTTTTCTATATGCTTAAATTATTTTATAAGTTTATAAAGGGGAAAGACTATATTATGAGATAGTAACAACAGAACTTAAAGATAACTGATGGACCATCTCCCACTGTTAGATGAGAGTTACTCCAAGTAGATAAATGCAAATAAGTCAAAAGTTTTCAGTGACATAGTACTTTAAAGAATCAGCACGTGTCAGTGGGTATTTTAAGTATATTGATCACTCCAACTGACTTGAATGATAATGGGAAGTAATTTTCTATTATTTTCATTTGACAATGAAGCCAAAAATTGGGAACAAGTAATAAAAGAAATTAGGTTTTCAAGAGTACTCTTCTCATTTTGAAAGTACTAGCCATTTCATGTCTTCAGAGATGCAGGAGAGAGAATGTTTTTAAATGATGTTTTTAGTGACTTAAACAGAGTTCCAAAAGGTGAACATATTGCCTTTTTTCAGTGCCAAATCAAGTCATCAAAATATTGGAAGCAGCATGTTGTAACAAAAAGACCACAAAGGCAGAAATCAAGAAACAGAATCTTAAGGATAGTTTTGCTACTAACTAGATATAGGGAAAAGTATAGCCTCTTAATCAGTGCAATTTGGACATTGGATTAGTTAACCCCTAAATTCTCTCAGTCCTGATTAAGAATATTTTCATTTATCTCCAACAGTAAAGTTAGATGGTGATTTAGTGAAAATAAAAAGTAAAATGTAACCTCCAAATGAAAGGCAAGCGTTTTAAAACTCCCAACCAGTGGCCTAACAGTCTAAATCCAGAGTATAATTTGCTAAGCGCCAAGTAATAATCAGATGGTCAATTGGATCGTGGAGGCATTTCTTCTTTTTTTTTTAATTTTTTTTACATTTATTTATTTTTGCTAGAGAAAGACAGAGCACAAGTGGGGGAGGGGCAGAGAGAGGAGACACAATCTGAAGCAGTCTCCAGGTTCCGAGCTGTCAGCACAGAGCCTGAAGCAGGGCTCGAACTGACAAACCACGAGATCATGACCTGAGCCGAAGTCGGACGCTTAACCCACTGAGCCACCCGGGTGCCCTGAGGCGTTTCTAATTTAACACTACCTGAATGATTTATTTGGGGTTTGAGGAAAATTGAGTAATTGAGAACTAAAACTATTAAAAGGAGAACGCTGTAATCAGTGGTTCTCAAACTTTCTTATGTATCAGAAGCGCTCATATGTCCTATGGCAAATACAGCTGCCTGGAGTCCATCTGATTCAGGAAATCTAAAGTGGGACTCAGGTGTATTCTTCATAAGCCCCACTGATGATTTTAGTGTATGGAAACATTTCAGAATCAATGTTGTATGTGAACCATACCAACAGATTTACTGGTCATTTTACTTAGATATTAATTACAGAATTGTAACTATATGGTTACAATTGTATAATTATCATGTACCTTCTCACTTCAAAAAAAAAAAACCTGGTGCAAACATGGTAATGATGATGATGATTATGATGACAATGACGATGATGGTGATGACCATGATGATGACAGCAACTAATATTTATCAAGCATATATTATCAGCCAGACATCATGCTACATGCCCTACATATATAAACTCTTTAAAACCTCACAACAACCCCAGAAGATAGGCATTATTATTATTATTATTATTATTATTATTATTATTATTGTTATTATTACCATCACCCGGCCCAATATAACAGTTAATCAGTGGCAATGCCTGGATTCCAACTCAGGCAAATTTACTTCAGAGCCCAAACTATCAACCACTGCCTTATATTGCCTCTATAAATGGTACAATTCCCAACTATAGCTGCAATAACAATAGTTATCATTTTTTTAAGTTTATTTATTTATTTTGAGAGGGAAAGAGAGAGAACAAGCAGGAGAGGGACAGAGAGAGAGAAAGAGAGAATCAAGAGTTGGATGCTTAACCAATTGAGCCACCCAGGTGCTCCACAATAGCTATCATTTATAGTGTACCTACTATGTGCTGAACTCTTTTAAATACATACATTATCTCATTTAATTCTCAAATCATTCCTGCCAGTTAAGTATCTCTATCCCTGTTTTACACATGGGGAAAGTGGGACTGAGAGATAGGGTAACACAGCCGTCAGGTGGCAGAATTCAAAGATCAGATCTGCTGACTCTTAAGCCTATTCTCTTTTGGCTATGTCATACTGCCTCTCAAGCTATCAGCAGCCAGAACCCCCAATTCCTATCCACTTCCTCCTTTTCCTGGCATTTTACCGTTGTCCTATCTGGATTGGTCATTTTCTAATATACCAATGACTCTAGAAGTATACTGTCCATTACATCTACTTCTGGAGGCCAACTTTCTTTTTGGATACCTGCCTTTTAAGGCTAAGTTTTAATTTTCCCTGCCTTATAAGGCAGTGGTTTCCAAATTTTGTTTTCACTGCTCAACCTTATCAGTAAAACATTTGAGCCTAAGTCCCACCATATGCATATTTATTTATAAATTATATAATACATACTTATATATTTCTTTTTTTCTTTAATTTTTTTTTAATGTTTATTTATTTTTGAGACAGAGAGAGACAGAGCATGAATGGGGGAGGGGCAGAGAGAGAGGGAGACACAGAATTGGAAGCAGGCTCCAGGCTCTGAGCCATCAGCCCAGAGCCTGATGCGGGGCTCAAACTCACGAACCATGAGATCGTGACCTGAGCTGAAGTCGGACGCTCAACCGACTGAGCCACCCAGGCACCCCTATAAATTATATAATACATACTTATATATTTCATAATACATGAAAAAGTAGAACATTTTAAATGAGATTTTTAAAATATAAATATACAGGGGCCCCTGGGTGCCTCAGTCCATTGAGTGTCTGACTTCAGCTCAGATTATAATCTCACAGTTCCTGGGTTTGAGCCCCCGCATCAGGCTCTGTGCTGACAGCTCCAAGCCTGGAGACTGCTTCAGATTCTGTGTCTCCCTCTCTCTCTCTGCCCCTCCCCTGTCACACTGTCTCTCTGTCTCTCAAAAATATATACACATTTTAAAAATTTAAATATAAATATATAAAATACTTCTAATATTTTCTTCTGACATCCCACTTTGGAGACTATCACTTTAAGAAACTCTCACTTAGGTCTGATGTCCAGCATCAGCAATCTCACAATTTAAAAGTTATAAAACTCCAAGACAGCAGCTCCTAATCTGACTGAGTTGAAAAACTTTTTTAAAAGATAGAATCTCAAGTCCCACTCCCCCAAATTCCAACTTAGAACATGTTAACACCCCAGTTGTGGCTGATGCTCAGATGTGGAAACCACTGCAGTAAGAGACCCAAGCCCTGCCCAGAGGGCCACAGGATCAGTGAAAACAGTGATTACATCTGTTTGGTCCTAATATTATCACCTCTCCCTCTCTGGTCATTCATCCCTGACCATCTCATCCCTCTGATAAACTCTGACTCACAATGTTTCGATTATCCTTCTGATCTCTGTGTTAGAGAGGAGAAATTACTTATGCCTACTCTCTGGTTTCAGATGGAAAAGAATAGTTTCAGAGGGATTTTTACCACTAGGGAAACTGTCCTAGGTAACAACAGACAACTTTCTTGGGTGGGCTGGTCCTCTATCTCTTAAAAAAAGAAAAAAACTCCCCATTCTTCCCAAAGTAGCAATGCAAGAACAAAATAGCTTTTAGACCATCTCCCTGGGCTCAATGCAGAATGCCTTTGATTATTTCTTGTTCACTACCTTTGAGCTCAAAATACTACCACTTCTAAGATAAATGATTTTATTTTTATTATAATCACTACATTTGTGCTCAAAATACTACCACTTCAAAGATAAATGTTTTTATTTTTATTATTTTTTCAAAGTTTATTTTTGAAAGAGAGAGAGTGTGTGTACATGGATAGGAGAGGGGCAGAGAGAGAGGGAGAGAGAATCCTAAGTAGGCTCTACACTGTCAGCATGGAGCCCAATGCGGGGCTCCAACTCAAGAACCATAAGATCATGATCTGAGCTGAAATCAAGACTCAGAGGCTCAACCAACTGAACCACCCAGGCACCACCCAGCAAAATAAACGCTTTTAATAATTAATTTTATTCACACAGCTACATTTTTGGGTACGTGTACATGCAGTGTGTGTGTGTGTGTGTGTGTGTGTGTGTGTGTGTGTGCTGTAAATGATTGAGGAAGAATACAACCATCCAATCTGTCTTAATGACTAAACTGTTTCCACACTTGAGAATGGCTTATCAAATGTTTGTATAAGCCATTGTGTTTTGGCATATCAATAGGATGTTTTCACTAAGCCAGATGATTAGCATTCATTAAAACAGATTAAAGGGGCTCCTGGGTGGCTCAGTCGGTTGGGCGGCCGACTTCGGCTCACGTTGTGATCTCTCGGTCTGTGAGTTCAAGCCCCGCGTCGGGCTCTGTGCTGACAACTCAGAGCCTGGAGCCTGTTTCAGATTCTGTGTCTCCCTCTCTCTGACCCTCTTCCGTTCATGCTCTGTCTCTCTCTGTCTCAAAAATAAATAAACGTTAAAAAAAAAAATTTAAAACAGATTAAAGTATCTACTCTATTTCTCAGACCCACTCTGACCAACATCAGTTATTACCCTTTACTTATGTCTTTCTTGCCTGACTTGGTATTAATTCCTATCTATCTTTGGTCACCAGTCTTTGTCTCTTTCTCTACCCTCTAGACCCTTGCCCAAATGACATGAGTGATAATATCAGGTCTATAGCTGCAAGTGGGTAGGTGTGAATGAAGCAATGGTGCATTCACAGCAGCAGGAGAAAACTCCATGCCAATTTGTCCCCCAAATATATTTACAATGCTTACAAAATCACAAACAAATGAAACTGATAATGTTTCATTTCTTGGACTACCCCAAAGAAACTTTTCCGTCTTAAAAGAAACAAAACTATTTTGTTAGACAATTCATTTCTCACACATAGAAGCTGAAAGGAACTATAAACTTGAAAATAACAAGTTTTTTCATTATTTCACCCATTAAAATTGAGGTGACCATAACATTGAACTCATTAATCTTAGATTTAGGAATTTATCCTAAGGAAATAAGATACATCTAAGATTTATGTTCAACTAGATTTATGTTCAACTGCTAGATGTTGTTATAAAATGGAAAAATTGAGGCCAATCTAAATGTCCAACAGTAGTAATTTGATTAAATTGTGGTATGTTCATTTGATTAAGTGTTAAGATCATGTTACCAAATAATATTTTAAGAAAGAATTAAATGTTGAAAATATATGGTGACAGGAAAAGCAAATAGTAAACACTGTTGGATTTATACAGACTTTGATATCAATTTTGTAGAAGAGAAAATGCTTGTGTGCATTTCTTTAGAAAGACTGGAAAGATAAAAAAAAAATATTTGTAATGATCTCTGATAAAATGTCAGGTGAAAATTTTCCACATTTTCTACAACAAGCATTCTCTTACTTATATACAGATACATACACATAGTTTGGTTTGTTGAAACACTGAGAAATGATTTTATTATGAAAGTATTCTTTGGTCCCTAAATCACTTTAATTTGAAAATCCATGTAAACAGAACTTTCCACATTTTTTTACAGAGACTACTAAGTGTATTTATATTATTATTCATATTACTAAATTATCATGTTTATTTAAGCCACATGCATTTACATACACATAAATAATATTCCTATGTTGTTTTTATTCTATCTGCCTTTCCTATTATTTGAATATATGTGAAAATAATAAAGAGAAAAATATTCTCTGACATCCAGTACTAAAAAGTAATAATAGTAAACATTCAAAGGAGCTGGCTAATAATAATATTGCTTCTTCTATAGGAAAAGATAAATTTTAAGACAGTAAATCATAACCAACAGGTGGCCTTTGCTATGCAGTAATACAGCTCGGGTTTCCCATGGTCCTGTATTATCTGTCTTTATAGTAAACAGTGTCATATAATTCTTTGGGCTATAAATTAGTAACTCTAAAAATGATCAAAAAGAGAGTTACAGCTTATTATATATAATTCCCAAGTTCCTAAGTTTTTCAGAAACAGCAAAGAAGCAAGAGAAATTTTCAAACATATTTTAAAGTGTTGACTTTTAGAATTCCTTAATGGCCCATCTCTTCATGGGATTTATGCCATTGAAAACACAGATAAATCACAGAAGAAAAGCACCATCCATAGAATTATTCCAGTGAGGATGAGGCGGAGAAAGGGAGCTGAGAGCTTCCACCCAACAACCCAGATTTAAGCCTTCATGTGTTGTTGGGACATACAGCATGACCTGTTTTAATACAGCCACAGAACAGTATTCCTCTGACAAGGTGTTTAAAAGATTACTGCCAGATATCAGAGGGAGGATGTAAGTGTGAAGGCTGAGTTTAGTTGGTTTCGTGTGGGTCTTTAAATTGAGCTATCATATAATAATAATACTTTTTCCAACTATGCAACATAGAACAAAAAGGACAGGGAAGCTTAAAAGAGCTATTCATGAGAACAAAATCTGAGCTCTGAGTCAACTGTTTACACATTGCAAATGTATTTCGTGCACTTTAACACAACACCACCCCTGGTGGTGATGCCTGCCAAGCTTCAGACTGTCTTCAGTTTAAGGACCCAAAGAAGTAGATCTTGGGCTTTAAATGTTCCCAAATGCACTGTTCTCCCAGGTGAAAAGGAAGCACCTGGATTTTGGACTAGCCCTTCTCAGAAATCTGCTATGATATATACTTCAAAATTGGAAGCTGTTCCTTCTACTTATACAGATGGTATCATAACTAGAAAGGGTTTCCCAGATAAAAAGCAAACATGATTCAAGGTTGAGACCTTATTAGCATTTCCAAAAGGCTGTGAAAAGCCTCTATTTCTCTCTCCCCTGCCAAGTAAATGTTGTTTTGCTGAGCTTTGGCACTGTTCCTCTGTTGTCATGGTGGGGCATTATTGTCACAGCTGTCTCAGGGGGCGCTGCCTTGAATATGTTTAGAAAATAACACACAAATAAGAAACATGACATTTGCACCACACCTACTGCTGCAAAACTCAAAGCTGGCAATATATGCATCACTTTGCACTTTTAAAACAATGGAGCCAAAAGATGAAATTAAGCAAATGAATGAAAGTAATTACTACTAAGAACATAAAGAGAGTAAACACAGATACCTTCACTAAAGAGAAAAAGCAAAACAGAGAAAGACAACTTTGAAGATCTACTTAAAAAATTTTTTTTCACGTTTATCTACTTGTTTTGAGACCATGAGTGAGTGGGGGCAGGGCGGGGGGAAGGGGCAGAGAGTGAGGTAGAGAGAGAATCCCAATCCGGCTCCTCACTGTCAGTGCAGAGCCTGATGCAGGAGTCAATCCCACAAACCATGAGATCATGTCCTGAGCCGAAATCAAGTCAGCTGCTTAACCCACTGAGCCACGCAGGTGCCCCAAAGATCTACTTTTTAATATGAACAACTGATGGAAACTTTCTCAAAAATAATTATAAGCCATCCCGCAACTGCCTACTTCATTTAGTAATTTTGTTTTTCAAAATGACCAATTATTTTGTTTTGATTGTCTTGCTCTTCAGAAAACAGTGGGCTGTCAGCAGCATGAAAAGAAGTATTGCAATTCTCAATTTCATATTGATTATGAATAAAAAAATGTACTTAGAGAAGTTGATAATAGTACATACAATGCCTTGAATGATGGGTAAAATGTGAATATGTTATGCAACATACTGGAATTTCCTTTACAAGTATGCTGCCTTTAGGATATTTATGTTTAACCAGAATTGCAGGTAGGAACCTGCAACTAACATGCATTTAATGAAATGTTATTCATTCTACCTTTACTCGTAAATACATGGTTCAGCAGTCATTTAACATCTTCTAATCACTTTCGAAATGATTTTGGGTTAAAAACAAAAACAAAGAAACTTTATCTTAGTTGCTACTTCTAACGGACATCTTCAGAATCACGGGAAATGGGAGCATTTCCCCATACCATCACAGATTTGCCATGGGATTTTGAGAAAGTTACTTTTCCAATCATCACTTCTTTTTCTAGAAATAGATCAATGATTAGAATAAAGTAATAATGCTTACAGTGGATCATTTAGGGATTTCTTCCAGTAAGATATAGTTATATTAAGATATTGCTTTGAGCACCTTAATAGAATCCAACATAACAGTGACTTAAATAAGAATGAAGACTTATTGGGGCACCTGGGTGGCTTAGTTGGTTAAGCATCCAACTTGATTTTGGCTCATAGTCATGGGATTGAGTCCTGAGTCAGGCTCTGTGCTGAGTGTGGAGCCTGCTTGTTCTCTCTCCCTCTCTCCCTGCCCCTTCCCCTCTCACTCAAAAGAAGAAGGAAAGAAAGAGAGAGAGAAAGGAGGGAGGGAAGGAGGTAGGAGAGAGAAAAAGGAATGAAGGAATGAAGGAAGGAGGGAAGGAGGGAGGGAGGGAGGGAGGGAGGGAGAGAGAGTGAGAGAGAGAGAGAGAAATAAAGAAATAAAAAAAAGAAAGAGGGGCGCCTGGGTGGCTCAGTCGGTTAAGCGTCCGACTTCAGCTCAGGTCACGATCTCGCAGTCCGCGAGTTCGAGCCCCGCGTCAGGCTCTGGGCTGATGGCTCAGAGCCTGGAGCCTGCTTCCAATTCTGTGTCTCCCTCTCTCTCTGCCCCTCCACCGTTCATGCTCTGTCTCTCTCTGTCTCAAAAATAAATAAACGTTAAAAAAAATTTTTTTAAAAAAGAAAGAAAGAAGGAAAGAAAGACTTATTTCTCCACATAAAAGTCTGAACTAGTAGATGAGGAATGTAGAGTGGCTTTCTTCCATGAGGTCATCCAGGGGCCTAGATTTCACCTATCTTATTGTTCCATCAAATCAGGGATAGAAAAATTATAGTTGGTAAGCTGGACACCTGTTTTTGTAAATAAAGTTTAATTGGAACATAACCATGCCCAATTGTATAAGTATTATCTATGGCTGCTTTTGAATTATGATGGCAGATTTGAGTAGTTATGACAGAGACTCTATGACATTTAAGTCAAAGTATTTCCTATCAGCCCCTTTAAGAAAATTTGCCAGGCCCTGCAAAGAAAATTTACTAAATGAAGCTCCCAGCCACACAGTCAAATAATTTACTACCACATTGCAGGTTGTATGAAAGGGTAAAAGGAGAAGTGATGATATCTTCTTAAGGACATAGATCATCTCTTTTCACATCTCATTGGCCAGGACATAGCTTTATGGCCCACTTACATACAGCTAGAAAATGTTGTTTCTAGCTTGATAACCATGTGTCTAACTAAAATTTGAAAGTTCTATTCCTAAAAGGAAGATTGAGAGAATGGATATCATAGGCCAATTAGTAGGCTTTTCTACAAACCACTTCTCTGGCTGTCCAAATATTGATATATACTCTTTTGATAATACAAGAACACATTCACCTCCATCCCAAGAGAACCAATATGACCTCCCACCAAGTTACCACACCCATCTCAGAGTCCAAGATCTCTGAGAATTAGTCCTCTCCATCAAGTTTGGATGTGGCTCCTTTTGGAAGAGGGACTCATAAACTAAGGCACCCAATATGCACTGGTGTGTGAGAAAGACATGATAACCATAGTAAAAACTCCAAGTCAGAAAAGGAAAGAATGGGAAATATATAGTAGTCACTGGTCCACAGCAAATGCAAAGATTCCCTGCCCTGACAGAGAGTAAGTCTGCCCAATTCCCTGCCCTTCTGATCCACCCTGATTCTGCTATCTGGGAGGTTCTTTCATGCCCATTATCCTCTGTAACCACCTCTTAAATCAGTAATGAAGACTATGTCCTTCTTGGAGATTCAAAAATTTCTCAGCCTGGGGGTGCTTGTGTGGCTCAGTTGGTTGAGCATCTGACTCTTGATTTCAGCTCAGGTTATGATCTCACAGTTCATGAGATTGAGCTCCTCATTGGGTTCTGCACTGAAAGTGTGGAGAATGCTTGGGATTTTCTCTCTCTCTCTCTCTCTCTCTCTCTCTCTCTCTCTCAAAAATAAATAAATAAATAAACATCAAAAAAAAAAGTTTCCTACTAGTGTGGGCTTGGACGCCCCAGAGGTTGTATTTGCAGTTATAAAATCATAGGTGTATAGCTTCTTGCAGACATTTAATAGGTTTCTGTGAATGATGCCCCTGGAGTGGTATAGTGCACAACCTGCAAGGCTGTTATGTGATGACCCTGATTCTGACTAAGGTCAAATTACAGGATGGCAAGAGACCCATTAGAAGACAGGTAGAAAGAGTCTAGAAGGGTTTTCAAGAAAGGTTGTAAATCAGAGTGCTGCCCCTAGTACTTTGTAGGTAATATCAGAATCCATCCTGAACCTGTCACAACAGAGCTGTGAGTGTACCTGTGGGGGAAATGGCTTAGGGCTTATAAGTTGAGTAGAGCTCTACCTTTTGGAATCCAGAGAGGTTTTTTGTGCCAGAGTACAGCCCTGAAAGAGCATTATACAGAGAGAGGGACCATTTTCTCCCCTCTATCCCTCAACTTGCAGTTATATAAATATTGTACCCTCCCTCCAAGCAAAGTAAAAATGCCCCTTTTCCATGAGACCTTCTCAGTACAGGTCAGAATTATTCAATTCTTCCTCGGGGCTCCTGTAGCACTTACAAAGTATGGCCATTTAATGGCTGATCACTAGTTAATTTCCCTATGACCTACTTTCCTTATGGAAATAATAGTAAAGATTTCATAGAATTATTATGAGAATAAGATCTGTTAACATTTGGGAAGCATTTTGAACAACTCCTGTTACAGGGGAAGCACTTGATAAAATTTGGCTATGATTATTATCGTGAGCCAGTGAATTCCATTTTCGTATAAGCAGTTTGGATTGGGTTTCTATAACTTCCAACTTAAAGTGGCCTGATTCCAATTACTTTGTAAGAAACTGCGAAGAGACAAGAACCAATCCCTTCAACATAAGCTCATTTTTTTCACTTCTAATTTCACTGAACAGAAATTTGAGGGCATGTAAGGTGGAGGAAAACTAAAATTTTAAATTGCATGCTGAACTTGTTTGCCTCTAACAGCATGCGATGTGGACATTTTAGCTACCTAACCAGATCTATTATCTTCCTGACAGAACCCTGATTGGTTCAAGTATATATCCCCATCTGCCTTACACAAACCTGACTCACTCTTAGCTTAGGGAGTAATCCTAAACTATCTAAATAATAGCTTGCAGTCAGGATGATTTGCTTCCCAAGGGACATTTGGCAATGTTGGTTGGTTGGTTGTCACAATTGGTGGGAAGACGCTACTGGGTAAAAAAACAGGGATGCTGCTAAATATCCTACAATGCACGGATAGCCCTTCACAATTATGTGCAACTCTAATCCATGAAATATGGGAAAAGGTTTTCTAGGTGCTTTGGGGAAAACTTTCATCTCTCCTAAGAAGATCAGGGGTCCTGTACCCCCCACCCCCACTGCCTCCTGCCACGTCACATGCCAAATTAGTATGCAGCCTAATCACTCCATCATCCATCCTCCAACCATAAGAGGAAACTGCCTAAGGATTAAAATAGAACAGAGCAGTATGAAGAACCTCTGGTTTTGATGATCTACTGAGACCATTGGATCTACCTTGCCACTGGAGTTCCTTTTATATAAAACAACACACTTCCTCATTTTTAAAGTCTGAGTTACATATTCCATGAGTTGCATCAACTTAAAGCTTTTATTAAATGCCCACTGGGGCGCCTGGGTGGCGCAGTCGGTTAAGCGTCTGACTTCAGTCAGGTCACGATCTCGCGGTCTGTGAGTTCGAGCCCCGCGTCAGGCTCTGGGCTGATGGCTCGGAGCCTGGAGCCTGTTTCCGATTCTGTGTCTCCCTCTCTCTCTGCCCCTACCCCGTTCATGCTCTGTCTCTCTCTGTCCCAAAAATAAATAAAAAACGTTGAAAAAAAAAATTTAAATGCCCACTGTATCAAGGACAGTATTCAGCACTGAGAATATAAAAGTGAATAAGACAGCCAATTGGCCCATTGTAGAATTTTTATTCTAAAACAGGGCAGGTATCCCAAAAGAAATAATTATGATACGTGTTATAATAGAGATAGGTACAATGTGAGCCTAATGGAAGAAGTATTAGTTCTGCTTGTCTGGGAAATCAAGTCTATCTCCCTCACTAGATTCCTTAAGGGCTAAGATTCAAATCATTTTAATCTTCTTGTTCTCAATATTTGGCATGACTCCTTGTACACAGGTGTTCAGTATTTGGTTAATTTAATCTAAATACTTATCAAAAGAATCATTTTTACTAGATTCTCTGATGTGCCTAATGATTTTTATAGGATAAAAGTTCAAATGCAATACACATATCCATTAATATTTCTTCCTATTTAATAGAAGTCTCCACCCTTATCTAGTAATGTATGAGTGTGTATTTGCTGTACTTCCAAAATGTGTTTAAGGTACCTTGAAAATTAAAATACAGACATACCTGGGGCACCTGGGTGGCTCAGTTAGTTGGGCATTTGACTTCAGTTCAGGTCATGATCTCGCCATTCGTGGGTTCTAGCCCCGCATTTGGCTCTGTGCTGACAGCTCAGAGGCTGGAGCCTGCTTTGGATTCTGTGTCTCCTTCTCTCTCTACCCCTTCCCCACTCATGCTCTCTCTCTCTCTCTCTCAAATATAAAAACATTAAAAAATTTTTTTAATACAGACATACCTGAATATATATTTTTCCAAAGAAAACATATAAATGGCCAACAGATATATGAGAAGACATTCAATATTACTAAACATCAGGAAAATGCAAAACCACAATGAGATAGCACCGCATACCTGTTAGAATGGCCATTATCAAAAAGTCAAAAGATAACAAATATGGGAAAGGACATGGAAAAAAGAGAACCCTTGTGCACTGTTGGTGGGAATATAAATTGGTGCCTCCATTATAAAAAACAATTTGGAAATTCCTCAAAAAATTAAAAACAGAACTACCATGTGAGCCAGCAAACCTACTTTTGGGTATATATCCAAAGGAAATAAAATCACTGTCTTGAGGAGACATCTGCTTTCCTATGTTTACTGTTGCATTATTCCTAATAGCCAATGTGTGGAAACAACGTAAGTGCCCTTTGACAGATGAATGGATAAACAATGTGATGGAAAGACAGATATCATGGAATATTTTTTATATATATATATATATATATATATATATATATATATATATATATTTCATTGCAATATTATAAAATATAGGACTCATAGAAACAGAGAAAAGAAAAATTGTTGCCAGGGGCTTTTTTTGGGAAATGTAAGTGACAGTTGTTAACATTTTAGAACAGAATTTTCATATAATTTCATACTTTTTCACTAGGTGGAAGTGATTGCCTTAATCCAGACAGGTAGAGCCATGTTTGACAAGGATCTGCATCCTAATTTTTTTTCCAAAAAATATACTGCTACCCACTGGGAGGCTTTAGCCCAAGGAATATAGTTGTAGCTTCATTTTAGCCTGAAATATTAGGAATATAGGACCTAGAGAAATAGAATTAAAAAACCCTGGGCACCGTACCTCCTTAGGAATGCCTGTAGAGATAGGCAATATTGATTTTCAGTTGTGTTGATGATGTGATGAATGTGCTGAGCATGAGTTATTTTCTGATGGGTGAAAAGGAGACTTCTAAGCCCAGATCAGTAAACTTGTTTTTAATGCATCTCTAGCTGCCAGCTTTGAAATTACATATTTTTATCCTTACAAAGAAAACTAAAATAATCCTTCAGAATTTTCAAAGTTTAAGACCATCTCCTCCTTCCTTCTACTACTTCCCTTCCCACCTTTTGGACTTGAATTTTATCTCCTCACTTTGATTAGTGATTTTCAGTTTAAACAATGTATTTTATTCATTCATTCACTCATTCATTTTTTGATAAAAGTTGTAATATTTAAGTGTACAACATGATGTTTTGATACAAGTATACATTACAAATATGAAATGATTAGCACAATCAAGCTAATTAATGTATCCATTACCTCCCATAGTTATGATGTGTGTGTGTGTGTGTGTGTGTGTGTGTGTGTAGTAAGAACACTTGAGATCTACTCTCAGTAAATTTCAAGTACACAATACATTATTATTAGCTATAATCACCATGCTGTACATTAGGTCTCCAGAACTTATTCATCTTATAACTGAAAGTCTGCACCCTTTTATCAATTATCTCCCCTTTTCCCCCACCCCTAGCCTCTGGTAATCACCATTCTACTCTGTTACTATGCGTTTGACCTTTTTTTTTTAGGATCCACATGTAAGTGATACCAGGCAATATTTGTCTTTTTCTGTCTGGCTTATTTTACTTAGTATAAAACCCCACCCAGGGTTCATCTGTATTGGTGCTATATATATAACTTTCTTGATCCATTCATTTGTTGATCAATCGGTATCTTAGCTATTGTGAATAATGCTGCAGTGAACATGGGAGTATAAATATCTCTTCAAGAAAATGGTTTCATTTCTTTTTTTTTCTTTTTTTTAACGTTTATTTATTTTTGAGACAGAGAGAGACAGAGCATGAATGGGGGGAGGGTCAGAGAGAGAGGGAGACACAGAATCGGAAGCAGGCTCCAGGCTCTGAGCCATCAGCCCAGAGCCCGACGCGGGGCTCGAACCCACGGACCACGAGATCGTGACCTGAGCTGAAGTCGGACGCTTAACCGACTGAGCCACCCAGGTGCCCCATCATTTCTTTTGGGTATATATCCAGAAGTGGAACTGCTAGATAAGAAAGCTATTTTTATGGTTGCATAAATTTTCCTTAAGGAATAGGTTGCTATTAATTATTACTCTTGATTGCAAATGAGACTAACACAATTTAAATGAGTTTAAGCAAAAGAGCAAATGAGTAGATTGTCTGAAAGTTCAAATACAGCTGTATCCTGAGGCCAGACCAATATTGGCAACGTTTATTTTCTCTGTCTCCACCCTGCTCCCATTTGTTAGTTTTCTCCTAATATAAGACAGACTCCATGAGGTTTCAGAAAATTATCATGTGTGACTCCATGTTACATCCTAAGCTAGCAACTTCTGCAGAAGGAATCCTCTCTACCATCATTCAGCTATGGCCAGATGAGTGAGGCCCTTGGAATTGTAGCCCATCAGAATCATAGGAAGTGGAGGAGGAGGAGTTCCTGTAAAGAAGAGATGCTGGATTAAAAAAAAAAAAAAAAAGTTTAATGTCCAGTACAGTAGTAGAAAAACATAACATCAGGTAATACATATAGTCCCAGAAAGTTTTTAGACCTGCATATGGGGCCTTTGACAATTAGTATTCTTCAAAGGTTGAGAGGGTTGGTGGGAAGGGGAAACAGCAACCTTCTATCCTAGAACTAGTAACCTTGCATCATGGGAATTTGTATTGTGCCAACCTTACAGGCTACTTGTTCCACACATCAACTCTTCTATTTTGCTGTTACCTCAGATAACATGTTTAGCTCTTATTCTGAGTATATCATGTATGAGACAGGATAAATGGGCCCTAATATGGCATGCAGTTCTTCTCTAAAGCACTCTGAAATCCTGGGAAGACTGGGGTTATAGCATATGCTCCAGTGAGCCTGTTAAGATTACTCATGATGACTCTAGGCTATGTTTGGAACTCTTTCTGAAGTGAATAAACAGATGGCTAGCAGTGGCTAAAATTGAAAGTAGTTTTTAAAATGCTGAGAATCAATTACTTTAATATTCTCCAAGCTTAAATATCCTTCAAAAATGAGTGGACAGTATTTACTAAGAAATATGTTCCTTCTGGAATGAATTCAACTCAAGGAGAGCAAATGTGCTGTAATATTCTTAGACATGAATTCAAAGTGATGTGAAAAAAAGAATTACTGGTTTCATATCCCTATCACAGAAGTCTTGAGGCATAATTAATTGATGATGATTGCTTCAGAAATATTCTGAGCCAAGACTCCACCAAAAAAAGAGTAGTACTTTTCTCATTAGCTTTCTAATAGCACATATTATTCACAAGAAATTCATAGGAATGGGCATGCTATGTCTTAGAAAAATGACCCATTTAGGGTATGCTTGAGCCAGAAACAGCAAAATGGTGGGAAAGGCAAGTTTATGAATCCTAGAAACTATGCCAGTAGGATTTTCTGAGGGCCAAAAAAAGATAATGAATCAGCCAGTCCAGCTGTGAGAATGCAGCTGTGAGACTGCTGAAGGAAATGATGAAGTAAAAGGCAAGCTCATGAAATGACATGCCACCAAGCTGAGAGCAGTGTTAGCATGCTGGAGGACAAAATAAGTTATTTCTAATGACTCTGGCAATTTAGAGATTTGGATCTAAGAAAAAAAATTCAACAAGACCAGTAACAAATTAGTATCAAATAAGCATCAATAAGGACCAACATAGGGCTGTAGGCAGAAGTTGAGCAGCAATGGAGCAAAGTATACCACACTCTCTAATAGAGAGTTTATAGTATGTACAGAGTATCTTGTCCAACTAATTCACTTTGAACTAATGCACAGATTTAAAAAAATAAATAAATAAAAATAAAAACAAAGTCTTGCCCAGGGAGGATGTTTCCATTGTTTCTTGCTACTTAACAAATTACCCCCCAAAAATAGTGCCTTAAAATTGGTTATTTGCTCACAATTCTGTAAGGTGGGCAAGCCTCAGCAAAGATAGCTTGTCACTGCTCCACATGGCGTCAGCTAGGGCAGAGCAACTATGACTAGATAATCTACTTCCAAGATGGCCTTACTCAGAAGCAGGCAAGTTGGTGTAGCTGTCGGTTAGAAGATCAGCTGGGCCTGTTGGCCAGGGTTTGGTTCTCCTCCTCATGGTCTCTCCATGTGGCTAGGTTGGGCTCATGGAGAGGCCATGTGGAAGACAACTGCTCACAGATGGCAGTTTCAGGGTAAACATATTACACAGCAGCTGGCTTTCCCCAGAAGGCTAGGTCTTCCTAAGGCTTAAGCCTGGAACAAGCACAGTGTCACTTCCTCTAAATTCTCTTGGTTAAAGTAGAGCCAGCCCAGATCCAACAGAATACCACACAGGTGATGAATACAGAAGCCATGGTTCAGTTTACCACAGAGGAGATGTGACTTATGCAAAGTTAACTATATGCTACTATTAATTAGAGGAAAAGTTGATGCTAATAAGCCTGTAAAATAAAGCATAGGGGAAAAGAGACAGACAGACAGGCAGAGAGAGAGAGAGAGAGAGGGAGAGAGAGAACTGTTTTGTATGGCCAACATAGAAGAAAAAGAACAGAAAAAGAAGAAAAAAAAGACAAAGGAAAATAGGCAGAAATAGTAAAATAATGATCCCATTATAAGGACCATGGTCAAATCGCAGCTTCACAACTTAAAAGAAACCTAAAAATTTTAGAGATAAGTCAGAGGAGAGCAGTAATTAGGACTAGAGAATAGGAAAATAAAATTATGATGAAAACTTTTAAAAATAAAATTATACACCTGGAGAAGAGACTGGAGAGTGACTGAATAATGATCCTCAAAGCAGTCTATCAACATTCACCACCAATTTCTATGCTCCAAGAACAGAAAAAGAGGATGGCAGTTTAAATTGATCATATAAGGGGTGCCTGGGTGGCTGCATTGGTTAAGTATCTGACTCTTGATATCAGCTCAGGTTATGACCTCACAGTTCATGGGATTGAGCCCCCAGTGAGATTCTGTGTTAAGAGTGTAGACCTTGCTTGGGATTCTCTCTCTCCCTCTCTCTCTGCCCCTCCCCTGCTTGCTCTCTCTCTCTCTGTCTCTGTCTCTGTCTCTGTCTGTCTGTCTGTCTCTCTCTCAAAATAAATACACATTTTTTAAATGTTAATAAATCAATCATATAAGATTTAGGTTGAAAGAATTTCCTGGAACAGATGATGGATTAGAAAAATGAGAAATAAAAATTTCTTTCCAAAAATCCTTGAGAGGCTACAATTAAATATATGAAAAAGTTTTTCTTCCCTGGAAAAAAGGAACCCTCCATGATGACCGTCTCCTATGAAACTGAAACTACTAGGGAATAGTGAAGTTCTCTATAGGTCACTTGTCTATACCTTTCCACCTGCATAACCCTTTTATGCCCCTGCTCTTGCTCCCTGCCCTATATCCCAACTAGACTGCAAATTTCTTGAGGGCAGGATTATGTCTTGATCTTTTCCCAGCATCTACAACTTGCTCTCAACGGGATATGCTTAATACAGAAAGTGTTTAGATACTTTTGCCCATGGCAACTGATTGTATGCTAAGCATGATGATTGAATAATTGTTCATTTATTCAACTGACATTTACTGTATATTGACTTTCTGCCAGACACTACACTACATGTAATGACATACTGAGATTAGTAAAACAAACATAGCTTTTGTCCTTATAGTATGGTAAGAAAATATAAATACATACATATGTATAGTTTTTGAAAAAAACTATAGGATGATATGAGAGATTAAAATAGGAGGACCACTGACCTGGGAGATAAAATAGTGATTATGAGCACAGGCTCCAGAGTTGTACTCCCTGCAAGTTTCTTAACAATGTAAACACTAAGTTTTTTGATCTGTAAATGGGGATAATAATAATACCTATATCATAAAATTGTTATAAAATTCAACTTGGTATAATGTCAGTGTCCACTAGACTCGTTTTTGGTTATTGATTTTCTTTTCTGCTCTGTTCTGTTTGTAAGGATTGATTTTTCATAGAGGTCTTCCTCAAATATTGACTTTTGTTTTATCTTAGATGTCTTCAAAAAACAAAGAGAAATTTTGCTTTTTTATTTTTAATAGGTTAAAATTCATTCTATTTTGCAATTACCATAAAGGTCCACTGGACCCTTTGAAAATCTATGATAAATTATGGAATCTTAGTGATCTTATTTTTCTTGTATCTTGAAATATTTTGCTATTTCATCAACCTTAGAATAAGTTCATCACTGCTAACCAATTATTCTCAACTGCAATTTTAAAAAAGACTAAACCAAGGGGCAACTGGGTGGCTCAGTCGGTTAAGTTACTGACTCCATTTCGGCTCAAGTCTAGATCTCATGATTCATGAGATCAAGCCCCTCTTTGGGCTCCACGCTAACACTAGGGAGCCTGCTTGGGATTCTCTCCCTCTCTCTGCTCCTCCTCTGCTCTCATTCTATCTCTCTCTCTCTCTCTCAAAAATAAATATTTTTTAAAAAGAGTAAAATAATGGGGCACCTGAGTAGCTCAGTCGGTTAAGTGTCTGACTTTGGCTCAGGTCATGATTTCACAGTTCATGAGTTCAAGCCCCAGGTCAGGCTCTGTGCTCAAAGCTCAGAGCCTGGAGCCTGCTTTGGAGTCTGTGTCTCCCTCTCTCTCTGCCCCTCCCCCACTCACACTGTCTTTCTCAAAAATAAACATTAAAAAAAATTTTTTTAAAGAGTAAAATAATAAGAAAATGGAAGAAATATTAAATTACCTATAGCAATAGTGAAAAAATGACCACTTGCATAACATTCTTCCACTTCATTTTCCTTTTCTTCAGTTTCTTATTGTACTGACCAAAGTATTAAATCATCTTTCGGGGCACCTGGGTAACTCAGTTGGTTAAGCTTCCAACTCTTGATTTTAGCTCAGGTAATAATCTCACAATTGTGAGATCAAGCCCTATATCGAGCTTTGAGCTGGGCATTGAGCCTGCTTAAGATTCTCTCTCTATCCCCCCTCACTCTGCCCCTCTCCCACTAGTTTGCATGAACAGTCTCTCTCTCTCAAAAAGAAAAAAAAAAGTACTCAAAAAAAAATACTCAAAGTATTGAATCATCTTTGAGTCATTAGAGCAAGCAACTCTTGATATTGGAGTTGTGGGTTCGAGCTCCATGTTGGGTGTAGGGATTATTTTAAAATAAAATCTAGGGCCACCTGGGTGGCTCAGTAGGTTGAGTCCTGACTCTTGATTTTGGCTCAGGCCATGATCCCAGGGTCATGGGATCAAGCCCCATGTCAGGCTCTGAGCTGAGCATGGAGCCTGCTTAAGATTCTCTCTCTCCCTCTGCCCCTCTTCCCTGCTTGCGTGCTTTCTCTCTCTCTCTCAAAAAGAAAAAAAGAAAAGAAAAGAAAATCTAAAAAAGAAGAAGGCATTAAAAATATAGGGAAGACTATCTTTAAGTCTTTTTTTAAGCTTTTTAAAAAATACTTTTAGGAGATTTGAGTGTACAAGTTCAGGAAGTAAGAGCATTCAGAGATAGGGAAATAATACTTGATGTGGCACACATGACAACAAAGAAAAATAGTAAAAGAATAATTAAGGCTCAGGAAACACTCCCCTTGATTATCTTGAAACCCCTCAACTAGATTGTAAACACGGAGAGAGGGCTTTTATAATTTTATATTCTCCCCAAGCTAGACTGGGCTGGGCTCATAGTATGTTTTCAATAAATGATTCATTAATTGAGAGAAATGGACTCAAATCAGTCCTTCATGTCACTAAAGTGGAATGGCTAGATGTATGAATCTTTTTTATATAAAGTTTATTTGTTTACTTTGGGAGAGAGGGTATGAAGGAGGGGGGGAGAGAGAGAGGGAGAGAACCTTATGCAGCTCTGCACCCTCAGTACACAAAGCCCAATGCAGCGCTCGAACTCACAAACCTGTGAGATCATGACCTGAGCCAAAATCAACAGTTGGGGGCTGAACTGACTGAGCCACCCAGGCTCCCCTGGCCAGAAGAGTGAATCTTGTAGTCTGATTATCCTGGGTTCTAATTCCTGCTCTGCCACTTAACTACGTTTTACTTTAACTTAGCCCTCTGAGTCTCAATTTCACAATCTATAGTAGAGAGAAATTAACACAATCTACCTCATAAGACTGATACAATTCTTAAATGAGCTAATACAGGTGAAATACTTAGCAGAATGCTCAGTAAGTGTTAGCCTCTATTATTTTTTTCCCTAGTTAACAGATATTTTTCATCAGCACAGCAGTCAAATGTACAAAACCAAATGTCAACAGCATTAAAACAATAGTCTCATATGACTACTATTTTCTAGAGCAGAAGCCAGCTTTTCATTTATTGTTATGATTTATGATGGGATTACATTTGTCAAGGAATGAATTTAAAATCTGGGCCTGGCTTTCCCCTAATAAACCAGGAAAGAGACTTCCTTAGGAATCATCGAATGACACTGAATTAGATCTTTTAAAAGCAAAAGGAAGAATAAAATTCCTTTTATCATGTGAAAAGAGATTAGCATTCATACCACAGGAAAACAACCTTCTTCAGGATCAACTTGATATAATGTATGCACAACAGAAATGTTATAATAATATTCATTTCCACTTCTACCAACTCTTCTCCATGCTTAATAAAAATGAAGCTTAAACTCTTAAAGGCCTAGAGATTATGAATTTGGAAAACACTTAAAACTGTAGTTGCTGGGGCAGCTGGGTGTCTGACTTCGGCTCAGGTCATGATTTCACGGTTCATGAGTTTGAGCCCCACGTTGGGCTCTGTGCTGACAGCTCAGAGTCTGGACCCTACTTCAGATTCTCTGTCGCCCTCTCTGTCTGCCCCTTCCCCACTCACACTCTGTCTCTCTCTGTCTCAGAGTTGCTATCTCTGAGATGCAGTGAAATTTTTTTAATTGAAGTATAATTAACATACAATGTTATATTAGTTTCAAGTGTATAATGTAATGATTTAATATTATAAATCGCAACTTTAAAGAATTAAAAAGAAATCTTTGTAGCACAAAATAATACTGTGTGCTGAAATACATGTGAAGTGAATATAAAATTTAATACACTTTAAAAAATGAAGCTTAGGGGAGCCTGGGTGGCTCAGTTGGTTAAGCAGCCGACTTCGGCTCAGGTCATGATCTCAGGGTCCGTGAGTTCGAGCCCCGTGTCGGGCTCTGTGCTGACAGCTCAGAGCCTGGAGCCTGTTTCAGATTCTGTGTCTCCCTCTCTCTGACCCTCCCCTGTTCATGCTCTGTCTCTCCCTGTCTCAAAAATAAATAAAACGTTAAAAAAAAATGAAGCTTAGAAAAAAACATTTTTCTCAAGATATCTGCCAACTAGGTGAGAACAATAATATTAATAATGGTATTGATAATAAAGATAGTTAGCACTTAATCAGTACCATAAGTATTCCACATGAATTATCTCATTGAATTATCATGCTGATACATATTATATACGAAAAAAAACAAAAACAAAAAAAAATACATGAACAGTTTTAAGAAGTTGATCCCAAGAATAAGAAGGGTGAATGAGATAGACATTATGATGTACCACCCAGATCTCTCATCACTGAAGGACTTGTTGCTCCAGCTGCTAGGAGAACTGTTGGCAGACAGCCCTACCATGTGTTAACACCTTTCAGAAATTGCCTCAATCAGCCAGCCGTCAGCTGTCAGCCAGCCCCTTCCAGGATTGTCTGAGAAGCAGAGAGCAGCTTTGCCGGAAACCACGCCCTTTCCAGGACAGCCCATCTCCAATGACTGGCTGCTGCTGGAGTATAAAGACTTGGCTATCTAGGGCCAACTTAGGACACCACTGAAGGGCTAGTCCAGCTTCAGAGCTCTTTGTGGGGTCAGATGAGATTGTGGTTGGTACGCATCACAGCTGGACTTATCCCTCTGCTTCCTTCCCCATGTTTTGACAAGTTTTGATCCCAAGGGCCCTGCCTAATAAACATCCTTCACTCTGTCTCAGAGTCTGCTGCCTGGGAAACCCAACTTTCAACACTGCAAGTCAACTACTAACAAAAGACTATCTTTACTCACACAAAATATCTTATGTCTTTAATAATACATGTTCCTAATTTACTTCTTGTAAAATATGGAATCACAAACAAGTTATATTATTCTTAGTCTTATTCTGGACATTTCCATAGTCCACAGGATGTAGAGAAGATGGCCATGGGATAGCTATGCTCTGACACACAGAGTACAGAAATAGTTCTAGCATACAGTGTAGGTGAACATTGGGAAACAAAATTTGACAGACTGAAGGTGATAACTAATCCTCTAACCAAAAGAAAATAAAAATAAAGAAAAGTAGGGTCTTCCTCTGGAATAAAGGACAAATGTAAGTAATACATTCTGATTGGGAAATTTTTAATTATAGAAATTTTACAAAATTAAAAAGGAAAGGGGCACCTAGGTGGCTCAGTCAGTTAAGTGTCTGACTCTTGATTTCGGCTCAGGTCATGATATCAGTTTGTGAGTTTAAGCCTGGAGTTGGGCTCTGAACTGACAGCACAGAGCCTGCTTGGGATTCTCTCTCTCTCTCTCTCTCTCTCTCTCTCTCTCTCTCTCTCCCCCCCCCCCTTGTGTGCACTCACTTGCTCTCTCACTCTCTCTCTCCCCCTCTCTCTTCTCTCTCTCTTGCCTGCTCTCTCTCAAAATAAATAAACTTAAAAAAGAAAAAAGGAGAGGCGCCTGGGTGGCTCAGTTGTTAAGCATCTGACTTCCACTCAGGTCATGATCTCAAGGTTTGTAAGTTCAAGCCCCAAATCAGGCTCTGTGCTGACAGCTCAGAGCCTGGAGTCTGCTTCGGATTCTCTCTCTCTCTGCCCCTCCCTGCTTATACTCTGTTTCTCTGTCTCTCTCTCTCTCTCAAAAATAAATAAACATGAAAAAAAATTAAAAAAGTAAAAAAAGAAAAAAGGAAAGATATACTCTTTCTTCACCTCAACTCTTGTCCCACTTCCCAGAGGTTATCACTGTTGGTTTGGTGTGCATTATTTTCAGAACCTTTTCCATGAGTATTTAATTATAGGTGTGTATATGTTTGAATGTGATTTTTTAAATAAAAATGGAATTTACAGTATGCATTGTTCATCAGCGTACATTATGGAAGGTAATCTGCTTTACTCAAACCACTGATTTAAATGTCAATCACATATGGGCCTCTGGGTGGCTCAGTCAGTTGAGTGTCTGACTCTTGATTTCTGCTGAGATCATGATCTCACAGTTAGTGGGATCAAGCCCCACATCAGGCTATTCACTCTCAGCAAGAAACCTGCTTGGGATTCTCTCTCTCCCTCTCTCTCTCTGCCCCTCCCCTGCTCACACACTCTCTCTCTCAAAATAAACTTAACAAAAAAATCTCAATAAC
The DNA here is from genome assembly GCF_018350215.1 of Panthera leo. NCBI lineage: Eukaryota > Metazoa > Chordata > Mammalia > Carnivora > Felidae > Panthera > Panthera leo. Next base: position 116,256,201 of record NC_056685.1, on the reverse strand, counting down.
ATCTAAAAACTACCTTCACAGTGATATCTAGACTGGTGTTTGACCAAACATCTGGGCACCACAGATGTTGATACATAAAATTAATCATCACAAGACCACCTCTTGTCAACTTGGCACTCTTTAAACCATACTTGATATCTAAATAAACAAAACAAGTGTCTTAAGGGACCTGGTTGGTGCAGTCAATAGGATATGTGACTCTTGATCTTGGGGTTGTGAGTTCAAGCCCCACGTTGGGTGTAGAGTTTACTTTAAAAAATTTTTTAAATGTTTAAGACAAGCATCTTCGGGCTACTATACAAAAGTACCATAGACTGGGTGGCTTATAAACAACAGAAATTTATTTCTCAAGTTCTGAAGTTTGGAAATCTAAGAACAAGATGCCATCATGGTTGAATTCTAATGAGAACCATCTTCTGGTTGCAAACTGCTGACTTTTTTTTAAGACCTACACCTAATGTGGGACTTGAACTCACAACCCCAAGATCAAGAGTCTCATGCCCTACCAAATGAGCCAGCCCAGGCATCCCAGACTGCTGGCTTCTTATATCCTCAGAGGGAAGAGAGCAGAGAGGGTAAGAAAGCTCTCCTATGACTTTTATAAAGGCACTAATGCTATTCATGAGGGTTACACCCTCATGCCCTCATCTAATCCTAATTACCTCCCAAAGGCCCCATCTCCTAATACCATCACATTAGAGGGACAGGGTTTCAACATAAGAATTTTCAGGGGAAACAAACATTCAGTCCATAACAATGTGGTTATACTTCTACTTAACATGATACAACTATCCTTCATACAACTAAAAAAAACATTAAACTGGAGTGCCTCGGTGGCTCAGTCAGTTAAGCATCAGACTTTGGCTTAGGTCATAATCTCAAGGTTTGTGGGTTCAAGCCCCACATTGGGCTCTGTGCTGACAGATCAGAGCCTGAAGCCTGCTTTGGATTCTGTGTCTTCCTCTCTCTGCCCCCCTCCCACTCATTCTCTCTCTCTCTCTCTCTCTTTCTCTCTCTCGTCTCTGTCTCTCTCTCAAAATAAATAAACATTAAAAAAGAAAAAATTAAAAATAAATAAATAAAATTTAAAAAACATTAACCCTTTCCCCAGAAGAAAATGCAAAGTCCTTGGGTGATGTTCACTCTTCTTGATATCATATAACTTAAATACTATGATGTAAAGTCAAAGCATTTATATTATATGAGATGAGGATAAGAGGGAAAAAACAAAGATACTTGCTACACACATACATACACATAAACATATTCATAACAAAATAAAGAAGAAATACTCATGATAATTCCAGACCTCATTATTACTGAATATAATACTGGTCATAGCTAGTATTTAAAATTATTCTTCCACTCTGTATTCTGTATTCCCTTTGTCCTTAGCAAGCACCTCAGCTGCTCATGGTTCTTTACCAGGTGGGGTAATTTAACCTTCATTCCTAAAGGGTCTGGGTCATCTCTAGTCCTGCCTGAACTGGGTTGCAGTTTTCCATCAATTTCAACTGTGTGGTAATAATAAAAGATAGCCAGGTGTACCTGGCTGGCTCAGTCAGTAAAACACATAAATCTTTTTTTTTTTAATATTTTTTTTTTTTTGAGACAGAGAGAGACAGAGAGAGAGAGCATGAGTGTGGGAGGGACAGAGAGAGAGGGAGATACAGAGTCCAAAGCAGGCTCCAGGCTCCAAGTTGTCAGCACAGAATTCAATGCAAGGCTCAAATTCATGAACCACAAGATCATGACCTGAACCAAAGTTGGCCACCCAACCAACTGAGCCACCCAAGCACTCCTAAAACACACAACTCTTAATCTGGGAGTTGTGAGTTCAAGCCCCATGTTGGGTGTGCATATTACTAAAACAAAATAAAATTTAATTTAAAAAATAATAAAAGGGTGCATCATACTCCTGTTTTGGGGTCAGGTCATGATCTCACGGTTTGGGAGTTCAAGCCCCAACGTTGGGCTTCATGCTGTCAGTGCAGAGCCTGCTTGGGATTCTCTCTCTCCCTCTTTACCACTCTCCTGCTCACGCACTCTCTCCCTCTCTCAAAATAAATAAATAAACTTTAAAAAATAAAAAATATAAATAAGTAATTAAAATCCCATACATACCTTTCCTCCCCTCCACTGTGAAGTAGCAACCCAATTTCCCCTTGGTAATCAAGATCAATCACCCCAACCAGCACAGTAACTCCTTTCTTTTCCTGTTCAGAGGCATGGGGAACCTAAAGACCAGGTGGCAGTCTTAACTGCCAATTCAGTGGAATAATTGTTGTGTCTCCTAGTAAAGGCATTCTTCCATTTGCCACCAAGGCCTCGAGGCCAGGAGTGCATGAGGTCATAAGGACAGGAAAAAATTTTACTAGTAGTTTACTAGGGCTAATGGTGAGTGGTGCCACTGCCACTCCTTGATTCCTAGACCCATGAAGCCTGGCTATGGGAGAACAGCAGAATATACAGAGCATATACAGCCTCCCAGAGAATCCTGTCCTAGCCCTGCAAGATATTGCCACCTTGCTGGCATTGTAACTGAGTCTTCAAAAGGCCATTCTAGCATTCTATGAAACTAGCTGCCTCAAGATGATGAGAAATATGGTAATACCAGTGAATTCATGAGCATTGGCCCACTATCACACTTCATTTGCTGTGAAGTGAGTTCCTTGATCAGAAGCAATGCTGTGTGAAATACTAGTGATGGTGGATAAGGCATTCTATAAGTCTATGGATGGTACTTTTGGCTGAAGGATTACATGCAGGGAAGGCAAATCCATATCCAGAGTATCTATTCCAGTGAGAACAAAATGCTGCCCCTTCTATGATGGAAATGGTCCAATATAATCAACCTGCTAGCAGGTAGGTGGCTAATCACCCCAGGGAATGGTGCCACACTGGGGAATCTCTGCTTCTAGAAGATTGAGCAGTCAGCAGTGGCCTTAGCCTGGTCAGCTGTGGTGAGTAGAAGTCCATGTCATTGAGCCCATGAATAACTTCAATCCCCACTACCATGGCCACTTTGTTCATGAGCCCATTGGGCAATGACAGGTGTGGCTTGAGAAAGAGACTAACTGGTATCCATAGAATATGTCATCCTATCCACTTGGTTATTAAAATCTTCCTCTACTGAGGACATACTCTGGTGATCATTCACATGAGACACAAATATCTTCACATTTTTTACCCTTTCAGCAAGGTCTATCCACATACCTCTTCCCCAAATCTCTTTGTTACCAATTCTCCAATCATGTTCCTTCCAAGTCTCTGACCAGCCAGCCAAACTACTGGCCACAACCCATAAATCAGTGTATAATCACTAATCTGGCCATTTTTTACTTCCAAGAAAAATGAACAACCAGGTGCACTGCTTAACATTCTGTCCAGTGAGAGAATTTCCCTTCACCATTGTCCTTTATGTCCCAGAAAGGAGCTGTAGTACTACAGCTGTTCATTTTCAAGTGGTGCCTACATATCGCACAGAACTACCTATAAATCAGGCCTACGATTTCTTTTCCTCTGTCAACTGATTGTAGGAAAGTCCCCATGAGGCCAGAGGCACAGGCTGGGAAAGAGAAGGCAATATAGTAGGAATGGGGATACTTTCATATCTGCACTATGAATGTAGCTCATTCATTTAACAGCTGGATAGTATTCCATTTTATCCTTATACCATAAAACAACTATCCCATTGTAATGGGTTTTTAGCTTGCCTCCAATTTTTTTTATTTTGCTTTTAAAATGTTCCAGAGAATGAATGAGTATATATATATCCTTGTGCACTTGTGAGATTTCCATAAAATATTTAAAAATACAAATAGAAAATAAGATATCAACTATGACAACTAGATTGGCTACCCTAGAACAAAGATGCATCAAGAGGCTCAAAGAACCATTCTGAAATCTATTACAAATATCTCCCACCAACCACTCAGAAAAGAAACTAATGAAACTCTCGAGAGAATGTGTGTATATGTACATATTTTACCACTTAATACTGTTGCACTAACATTTAAACCAATATAAGAGCAATTATTTTTGTCTACAGTTTTGAGTTGGCTTAGTACTGTCACTGAATAAATTTTGGGTATTCAATAGTCAGAATATAATACAAATTACTTAAAAGTCTTCTGTTGGCTGCTTCCAAAAATTACCAAGTATATCAGTTACCTATTCAGTATTTCTGATGATTATTTCCATCCCAAGAGATGGCCCAATCTTAAGATTAATTAAGGGCTTCACTTCAAATTCAACAGATAAGTTATTCTTACACCTCCACATAATAATATATCTTTTCTAACTTTGCCAAACTAGTGATCTTACAATTTATACTTCATAAATCAAAGAAATTTATTCCATTCCAGCCAAGAGTATAATTTTTTCCAATTTCTTTTATGAAGGACTTCTAAGTTTCATACATTAGCAGTTGGTTATATTTCATCTGTCTAAGCGGAGAACAGTCATCTCATACATGAGCAGCTAAAATGTGTATCTCTATTTACAGTCCTTAGTAGAGATTTTGTAGAGATTCCACCTCTGAATCACATAGCAGAAACTTCAGGCAAAGTTTTAAATCTTTGTCAGCTTCAAAAGAAACCAACTTTCTTTCAAGCTAAAGATGGGGAGGTCTCTTCTTCGGTGGATCATCTACAAGCAGAGGCTGCTTGTTACTCACAAAATCTTAAAAGTGAACCACCTTGTGAAAATAGCTTAAATTCCATCATCTGAGATTTTATTTGGAGTCTTTAAAGACTTTCAGTCTTCTAAAAAAATCTCTTAAAATACAAATTCCTGGAATAGTTAATCCCTTAAGCCAAGAGAGCAACTACCATCTTCATTAAACAATTTAGAAATGAGACACAGGATTTGGGCAGAGATAAAATCAAGAGAAAAACAATTTTTTTGCCTACTTTTCAATTTTATCAATAGTCTACTTTCATAACATTTCAGGTAATAAATGAATCAGAAATATAAATACATATTAACAGGTTTATATATTAACTTATCTTCTAAAACATTTCAAAATACCAATCTGATAAGTCTAGAGAATGACTTACTTATAGATATCACTTCTGTTAGGCACATTTTCTTTTCAATTCATGAACTTTCTATATCTTGTTCCTTCTAGAAATCATAAATACTTGCTAACTCTGAAGAATAGATCCTTTTTTATTCTCCCATCCCTCTTGAGCTAAGCATTATCTTAACTTTTATCATGATCCTGGATTGCTCTCCTTTAGTTTTACCACCCATATGTATATCCTTAAATAAAAGAATTTAGTTTTGCCTATTTTTGAACTTTATAGAAATGGAATCATACTGTACATACTCTCTTTTTCTCCATATTGTTTCTGATAGCTGTACTTTGTTCATTTTAATTTCTGGATATAAGTATACTTCAATTTATTCCTCCCTTGCACAGTTAATGGATATTTGTAATGTTTCCATTGGGGGTCATTATGAACAATGCTGTTATTATAAGTACTGTTAAACATGAACTCTAGTAAACATAAGCACACAATATATTCCTAGGAGAATTGTTGTGTCATAGAATATGAGTGTCTCAGCTTTATTGATAATGCAAACTAAGTTCCAAAGTGGTTGTGCCAACTTACACTGTTACTAGAAGTGTATGAGAGCTCCTGTTGCTTCTTATCCTGACCAACCTCAAATTTTTCTAATTTTCAAAAATCTGGTATGTATACATTGGTATCCCACTAGTCTAAATAACCCTAATTAGGAAGGAAGCTGAATACTTTTTTCATATATTTTATCAACCATTTAGATATCCCTTATTATGAAATGGTGAAATGCCCTTCACTTTTCTTGCCCTTTTTTCTATAGGGTAGTCTTTTTTTTTTTTTAAGAAGTTCTTTATTCTGGATACTAGTATGTACTTGATTGATGTTACAGGTTGCAAAAATCTTCTATTCTGTGCCTTTTCTTTTTGTACTGTCTTTTGACACTTTTAAAAAAAAATTTTAGGACAGCCTCTTGATCAGAAGGGAGCCTAAAGGCCCACCCTTGGAGAGAAAGGCCATCATGAAGGGTAAAGCCTCCAAGCGGGGAGAGAACAGCATTGGAGCTGGTACCAAGCGTGCCACGAAGCTGGCCGTGTGCTCAGCAACTACTGGCAGAGCCTGGAGTGATGACTGGGGTGGCTTTCTCAGGTAAGGGGCTGTGCTTCTGATTGTACTTATATTTGCATTTCCCATTCATGGCGATCAAGATTCCAGCAATGCACAGGAGCCCTCCAAAAATCATCCCACCCACCTGCAGGCTTTCCCTGTCATAGTAGAAGGGACTTTGGCATCCAAGGCAGGCAGCCCTGCCAGTGTGAAGAGAAGGCCCCAAGTCACTCTCTTCATGACACAGCTGGAGGGCAGGGCTGGGAGCCGTTTTCCTGAGCTCACCTGAGAGCTGGGTGCAGAAAGCAGGTCTGAAGAGGTTCCTGGGGCTGTCTTGACAATTTGGGGGTAGTCAATTTTCCCTTTATGTTTAATGCCTTTTGTGACTTGTTTATAAATCATTTACTACCCTTGAGGTATTCTGCTATATTATCTCCTAACAGCTTTATAGTTTTGACTTTCATACCTAAGTCATGAATCTACCTGGTATTGATTTTTGTCTATGTTATGAAGTAGAACTCAATTTCTTTTTATTTCATATAGATACCCAATTGTTCCAGCACCAATATTCCAGAGCAAGAAGAAATTCTTCTGAGTTCTTTCTTTTCCTTTAATGTAGGTGTAGGAAACTTCTAGCCCTTAACTCAATTGCTTTCAGCTCATAGAGAAGGCAACAAGAATGGGTTCAGTTTATTCCTAAAGTTGCTAAAACTCAAAAGAGTTGATTTCTTCAAATTGTTAGTTGTAATAATATGAGGCTGAAATGTGTAAATGGGTTTTTCTATCTAAATTTTTTAACGTTTATTCATTTTTGAGACAGAGAGAGACAGAGCATGAATGGGGGAAGGTCAGAGAGAGGGAGATACAGAATCTGAAACAGGCTCCAGGTTCTGAGCTGTCAGCACAGAGCCCGACGCGGGGCTCGAACTCAAGGACCGCGAGATTGTGACCTGAGCCGAAGTCGGACGCCCAACCGACGAGCCACCCAGGTGCCGGCACCCATGGGTTTTTCTATCTAAAACAGATATCTAACTTGCCTAACTTATAGTATAGAAAATAGGCTTAAACTATATTGAAAATAAAACGGATAAAAAATATTCCTAGACTTATAACATTTAATGTAATTCAATTCAACAAACACTTAAGAAGTAAAATATTTTATAACATTTATTTTATACCTAAAGATTATGCACATTTAACTCTTTATTTTTGCTATCTTTGTAAATAAATAGAGTTTTGAGACTTGTTTTACCCTCAAGGTTTGAGCAGAATTGAGGCCATATCTCTATCTCATAGACTCTATCCTATTGTCATGGCACCTTCATACTTGAATCTTCTCTGCAACATTATTGCCCAGTGGTCAACTAATTTGAAGACTCAATATTGAATTTGACTGATCTGTACTTTTTCCATTTACTGAACAAAATTCGACTTGGAGGTCCACCCAGAAGCAACCTTCTTCCTCCTGTTGACTTTTCTAATCTTGCCTTCTTCACACTAAATAACACTAAGATTCTTTCATTCTTCTTGATGTCCTAATTTCATATCCCCTCATCATCCTAACTGACCAGCAGAAAGTAGAATAAACCATCACCTTCTTTACTTCACATATAATACCTCCATTAATGTATTTGTTTTTTGAGAAGCTACTTTTCATTGCTGCTTTTGCATGCCATCCACAACTAATCATAATAATGACATAAAATTAAATATCTATTTGTTAACACTAGCAAATAGCATTTTGTTCCTATTTTAAAAGTGATTGAGTCTAATATTCCTATATTTCTCTCACTCTTAAAAGTAACCTTAATTATGTTGCCTGTGTACTTACAGTTCATTTCAAATGGTTTAAAATTCACACACACACTCACACACACACACACACACACACACACACACACATTTCTTGAGAGGAAATAAAATCATTTCTAGTAAAACATATATCTAAGTGAGTTCTATATTTCACTCTTTAACATGTAGAGATTTTTTGGCCACTTTTTTTCTTCACTATTCTTTTTTTTTTAGTGAGGCAAGGAAAATTCTGTTTCTCTGCTTAGTCACATTCTCAGCATGTGAATGGGACAACACCTTTGCCCCTCTCAGAAAGATTTTTTCTAGCATAGCCAGTCATAATTATGAAGTCTTTCCTTTATTCAACTATAAAGGTTTCTTTTTCTTTTTGAAGAATTACGACTGATGCTCCAAAAAACTCAATTATGCCTAGCAAAATTCCATTATCTCATTTCCCAAGGGGTACTAGAGCCCTGCCCCACCAGCCAGGATACACAAGAATTCTGTTTTAAAGCAGTTCCACATGAATGCCTATTTCTCCCTTGTGTTCTCCATGGCTGGGAACCACCTCTTTGAAAAACACAATGCCATGCTGAATGTGCATTTTTCATTAAAATGTGACCTGTTTCCAGGCTGGTATCTGTGCTCCACATTCAACTAACCCTTTGGCCAAATTCACACCCACATATTTTGGACATTCTTCTGGCCTAAAACTGCACCCAGAGCATCTGTTCTGTGCAAAGGATTAATGAAAAAAAAATGTGTGTGCAGGTCAGAAGCTAGTCTAGTGACTGCACATCCCCCTTCAGATGCTTCATCAGCTCACAAAATGTATGAGACAACTATCAGCCATATGGAGTTTATGGCTTACTTTAAACCTTAAATCTTTTAAACTTATAGATGGGAAGGCCACGAGAAAAATGAAAAAACAAAAACAAATCTTGGAGAACATTTTCCTTCTGTTTTAGTTCTTGGCCGTTTGGTAATCTCTGATGGTGTCTAATATTAGACTCTTAAAGAAAATCTTTTCCTTAGGCTGTTCTATTATAATCAGGAGTCTAAGAAAAGATTGGGTTATTTTTTCTATGATTAGAAAAGAACAAGAAAAATATAATTTTAAATATCAAAATAAGTGGAGGGGAAAGCTTGTGTACATTTTCCTTTACTCAAAAGTCTTCATTTTCCTCTTTCCTCTGCATCACCTCTAGAAAGAAAAGCCATAAAGGCAACCAATTTGGAAAGCAGAACCTAAAACATGTTTAAGGAAAATGTATTTTTTAAATATAGATTTTTTTTTAAATAAGTAAATAAAAATATAGATGATATGAATATATATATATTTTTTTTTTCACGTAATGTAGTGTATTAAGAGTGCACTAAAGACTATGTCTGGACATTATTCTCAAATAAAATCTCCCAAATTAAGGTGTGCCTGAGTGTCTCAGTCAGTTAGGCCTCAAGCTCTTTCTTGGTTTTGGCTTGGGTCATGATCTCACAGTTGCTGAGTTCGAGCCCCACATCCTACTCCACACTGTCAGTGTGGAATCTGTTTGGGGTTTTCTCTCTCTCTCTCTCTCTCTCTCTCTCTCCCTCCCTCCCCCACGCACTCTTTCTCGCTCTCAAAATAAATAAACTTTTAAGAAAATCTCCCAAGTTATACTATACAAATCCTCAGCTAAATTTCCCTTTTGCATATAGAGAGTTAAATGGTCATAAACATGACTAAAAAAGCCTCTCCTGTTTTTGCCTAAGGAGATGAGTTTAGGGACTATATAATCTTTCATATTCAAATATGTAACATTTCTCTTTATCCTTCTGCTATATGCCATGGCCATTTGCCACCCAGGCAGGAAGGAGCCAATGTCAACAGACATCTGCAGCAGAACCCTATGAGTTACTTAGACCAAAACAGTGAGGACCCTCCATTCTGGCCACCAGATGTTGTAGCCATTTCTCTAAATGTCCTGTTTGTGACCTTGACTCTTTAGTTCCCCCACAGCATTCTATACTTGAAAGAGCTACTATGATTGCCTCTGATTCTCCCTTCCAGTCTGAATACAGAAGGGAGTCTCCTTCTCACTGCCTCAACCCCCACCTCACCAACCTTAGAGAGGCAAGAATAGAACCTAAGAATTGACCAACAAATACTGCAGGGGTGACAGTGAAACTATTGTGGAATTCTTCGTTCCTAACCCCCTGCCTTAAGAATAAACTAATACAAAACACTGACACAACTTTGGAAGAAAGCAATTTCAACTATATCACCACAGCATTGGCCAAAGACATAGTGAAAGTAATGCTGAAAAAAAAAAAAAAAAAAAAAAAAAAAAAAAAAACTAAAGGAAAACAGCAAATGCTAATCCCTGAGATATGGTTTTCATTTTCCAACCTAGCAGAACTCAGGTGCAGCTTTGGTTTATTGTGAATCAAATCCCTTAAAAGGTAACAAGGGTCTACAAAAAAAAAAAAAAAAAAAAAAAACATCTTCCAATGTCTGTCTTTTCCTTTGAAGCCAGACACTGGCTATTTACATTTTAAACAGTTTTCAACATTCTTTTCACGTTTTTAATTTAAATTGACACCTTTTGAGGGTTAGCGAAATGAGATGCAAACAGAATTAACAAATCTATATGTTTGCTTTTTTTTCAGGTAGCGGAGCAGAAAAGATAGCTGTTTGCTAAAAATTATTATCCCAGAGCACCCCCTTATGGCAAATGCACTAATGAAAGTGCTTCCGTAGGAAAAGTAAAAAAAAAGTGTTTCAAACCTTCAGTATACGGAGGTAAATATTGCTTTTCCACTCTTAAGATCTTTTCTTCATTTTTCTTTCTTTTTTTTTTTTAATTTTTTTAATGTTTATTTATTTTTGAGACAGTGACAGAATGCGAGTGGGTTAGGGACAGAGAGAGAGGGGGACACAGACTCCAAAGCAGGCTCCAGGCTCTGAGCTGTCAGCACAGAGCCCAACGCGGGGCTTGAACTCAGGAGCTGTGAGATCACGACCTGAGCCGAGGTGGAGCTGAAGTCAGACACTCAACCAACTGAGCCACCCACGTGCCCCTCTTTTTTATTTTTATTTTTTAATATAAGCTCTACGTCCAGTGTGGGACTTGAACTCACAACCCCGAGACCAAGAGTCACATGCACTACTGACTGAGCCAGCCAGGTCCCCCTTTTCTTTATTTTTGTTGGGAAATTAGAAAGCATCTTGCCACTCAAAAGAACAGTCTCATTTCACTTCATAGATAGATTTATTTACTACTTCAAAAATAATTTCTTTCATGCTAGAACATGGAATCCTATACTTTAGACTCACCCAATAATGGCAAACCTAAATTAACCCAGTTTTTATACTTCTGTTGAACTTAATTCTCAAATGGCTTTCCTCTACCACCAGCTGAACTTGAAGTATTTTGTCAAGTGCCATCTTTCACTAAACCATGCATACCCACTAGCCTCTGAATTCCTCTTGGGTGTCATCTTCATAACCCATACATGTTACAAGTGCCACATGAGCTGTTATTTACTAAACAGAATCATTAAGTCCTATTGTTAAGATAGATCATGAACTGTCACAGCTATAAGTGTGATTCTCTGGTGGGTTTTTGCTGAAGCTAGAAAGACAAGAAATGAGATAATTCTGCCCCAAGCAGGCAAATGTTTATAATAATTTAGCACAACCAGAAATTCATACATAACTTCTGTTTTTCTAATCCATTATATATTTTTTTCTTCAAATGTTTATTTAAATTCTACTTAGTTACATATAGCGTAATACTGTTTTCAGGAGTAGAATTTAGTGATTCATCACTTACGTATAATACCCAGGGCTCAACACAACAAGTACCCTCCTTAATATCCATCACCCATTTAGCCCATCCCCCATCCACTTCTCCCCATCAACCCTGGGTTGCTCTCTATCATAAAGAGTCTTTTATGGTTTTCTAACTCATTATTTAGATTCTTCAAGTTTTCTATATGTGTTAAGAATACATCTCTGTGTTCTTGTGTTAAACATTAGAAAAAAGCATTTAAATTTAAATGTATGATAGAATTTGGTTTAACAGCATCTTTAAATGCTAATCAAAAGAATATTCAATATTGAGTTTCTATATCCCTCTGAGAAAACATCCTCATTATTAATTTATAATCACCTTATCCTGAGGGCATGATATAAATCCCATCATAACAGAGTTCCAAAAAGGTCAGGCCTACAACCCTAAGTCCTTAGAAGCCTTAGTCCTACAGCTAGATGAGACCTCAGTGTTCAACATAGGACCAAACCCAGGGGGTAGTGACTTGAGAAATAGGCTCACAGGTACAAGATTAAATACCAGGTTAGAGGGGAGCAAGGGGATTATTATTAGACAAAAGGCCCAAACAAACCACATGTCCAAACCAGCTATTCCCCAGTGTAAGAGTGGGCCAGCTACCACCAGGGTTTGGATCCTCATGGACAGAGTTGGGGCAGGGTAACCTCCCTAAAACATCCAAGAGTTGGTACATGCTGAGAGGTAAGTCCCAGTAAATGTTCTTGAAGAGTTCCAAGTAGCAAGCCAGGTAATCAAGATCAGTGCAGTCCAGTGGAAAGAAAGCATGATCTAGAGCCAGTAAAGGAGCCAGGGTAGGCCCTAGGCAATGACCATATATGGAATTTGCCCATTTTTTGGCAGTTGTGTAGGGCTGGATAAAAGGTACAGGGTGAGAGTGGGAGAGACAGAAACAGAGAGACAGAGACTAACAGATTGACAGACTGTTTAGCCCCAAGTTGGAACTCTTAAAATGTTCGCTTCCTTTTCTTCCTCCCAACAAGAAGTCGCAGCACTCAAAAAAGAACATAAAAGGACACCTGGGTGGCTCAGTCAGTTGAGTGTCTGACTCTTGATTTCGGCTCAGGTCATGATCTCATGATTTGTTGGATGGAGCCCTGCATCAGGCTCTGTGCTGACAGCTCAGAGCCTGCTTGGGATTCTCTCTCTCCCTCTCTCTCCCTCTCTCTCCCCAAGTAGATAATCTTTAAAAAACAAAACAAAACAGGGGCACATGGGTAGCTCAGTCAGTTGAGTGTCCAACTTCAGTTTAGGTCATGATCTCATGGTTCACGAGTTCGAGTCCCACATGGGGATCACTGCTGTCAGCACAGAGCCAGCTTCAGTTCTTCTGTCCTCCTTTCTCTCTCTGCCCCTCCCCAGCTCACATTCTCTTCCCTCAAAAATAAATAAACATTAAAAAAAAAAAAACAATAGAACATAAAGCTTTCTGCCCCTGGATGCCACTGAGTAACCATCATTAAAGTCTCCCCTCCTACCACCATCATGTCTAAGTCAGAGGCTCCCAAAGAGCCTGAACAGCTGCAGAAGCTCTTTATCAGGGGTTTGAGCTTTGAAACAACCAATGAGAGTGTAAGGGGCTATTTTGAATAATGGGGAATGTTTATGGATTGTGTGGTAATCAGAGATCCAAACACCAAGAACTGCAGACCCTTTGAGTTTGTCACATATGCCACTGTGGTGGATGCAGCCACAAATGCAAGGGCACACAAAGTGGATGGAAGAGTTGTGGAACCAAAGAGGGCTGCCTCAAGAGAAGATTCTCAAAGACCTGGTGCCCACTTAATTGTGAAAAAGATTTTTGTTGGTGGTAATAGAGAAGACACCATCTTCTTAGATGGTGATGAAGAACACTATCTAAGAGATTATTTTGAATAGTATGTGAAAACTGAAGTGACTGACATCATGACTGACCAAGGCAGTGCCAAGAACAGTTTTGCTTTTGTAACATTTGATGACTATAACTCCGTAGACAAGATTGTCTTTCAAAAGTAACACACTTTGGGGCGCCTGGGTGGCTCAGTGGGTTAAGCATCCAACTCTTGATTTCAGCTCAGGTCATGATCTCATGGTTTGTGAGTTGGAGCCCCGTGTTAGGCTCTGCACTGACAGGGTGGAGCCTTCTTGGATTCTTTCTTTCTCCCTCTATATCTGCACCTCCCCGACGCTCGCACATGCCCTCTCTCTCTCTCTCCTCTCCCACTCATGCGTGCTCTCTCTCTCAAAATATATATACCATACTGTGAATGGCCACAACTGCAAAGTAAGAAAAGCCCTATCTAAGCAAGAGGTGGCTAGTGCTTCATCCAGACAAAGAGGTTGAAGTGGTTCTGGAAACTTTGGTGGTGGTTGTGGAGGTAGTTTTGGTGGGAATGACAACTTTGGTCATGGAGGAAACTTCAGTGAGCCGGTAGCTTTAGTGGAAGTCCAGGTGGTGGTGGATATGGTGGCAGTGGAGACAGCTATAATGGATTTGGTAATGATGGAAGCAATGGAAACTATAATGATTTGGGCAATTATAACAATCAATCTTCAAATTCTGGACCCTCAAAAGGAAGAAATTTTGGATGCAGAAGCTCTGGCCACTATGGCGGTGAAGGCCAATATTTTGCCAAACAATGAAACCAAGGTGGCTATGGTGGTTCCAGCAGCAGCAGTAGCTATGGCAGTGGCAGAAGGTTTTAATTACTGCCAAGAAACAAAGCTTAGCAGGAGAGGGAAGCCAGAGAAGTGACAGGGAAGCTACAGGTTACCACAGATCTGTGAACTCAGCCAAGAACAGTGGTGGCAGGGCCTAGCTGCTGTATACAAAGAAGACATGTTTTAGACAATACTCATGTGTCCATACACATGGGCAAAAAACTCGAGGACTGTATTTGTGACTAAGTGTAAACAGATTATTTTAGTTTCTGTTCTGTAGAAAATGTAAAATATTCCAACAAAGGGTTTTAATGTAGATTTTTTTTTTTTTTTTGCACCCATGCTGTTGATTGTTAAATAGCCTGATCATGTGTCTTTAAAAAACACACAAAACATAAAATGTGGAACACTTCCTCCCTCACTTTGCCTAAAGGTCTATCATGACTTCATATCATTCTTACTATTCATTATTTCAAAGAGACAACTTTTTTTTTCTAAAATCAATCCAATGGGTTCGTCCTGACTCGTCGTTCATAATCTGATCTTCAGTCCTTCCTTTTCTAGAGAAATGTTAGTTCCAAAGAACTCAAGGTCTCTTGCAGCGACTTTTACCAGTGATGAACCTTGCTTCATCCAAAAGTACCTCCCTCACCTGTCTCAGCCTTGGCATTGAAGCTTACCATGCATCCAACTGAACTTCAGGGCACTAGGTAGCTGAATAGCTAATCTAACTTGGGTGGACTGCCCCTCCAGCTCCTTGTTCCAGAATTTCTTGGAAACTACCAGAAAAGTCCACTAGAGGTCACTTTACTGCCACATGCAATGGATAGGGAATTTCAGAGTTTCATTTCTCCCAAAATGGTTATGAAATAAAGTGTTGATGTTAAAGTTCTAAGAAAATATGAAAACAACTTGGGAATTACCATGTCTTTCCATGCCACAGTGCAGAGTGCTCCCAGAATTTCAAACACAGGAGGCTGAAAGTGCTTATGGAAATTATAAAAAATTGAGAGGAAATCAGTTTATTGCTTCCTAAAAGCCACATTCATCACTTATTCCTTCATACTAGACCAGAACCCATATGACTCCAGAAAGACACTAGAGCAGGCAGGGTTCCTAATTTGGAGATGGTATATTCTTAGGTATTGGAAGGTCTGTGAACCTCTAAAATTGTGTTTTTCTGAGGATAGAACGATCCTCAAAGAAGTTTAAGAGATGAAAGACTCAGAAACGGGAAGAGCTGCTTTTTTTTCACCAAAGAAAATTGAAAGAGAAATTTGGGCTCAGAAACCCCCTCCAACACTAAGATTTTCTCAGCCAGCCAGGGACAAATCAAGGAATTGATATTTGAGCCTCTGTCCTTTAGAAAGGACCTGAGTGGCAGCAACTGAAAGGCTAGCAAAACTTCAGCATTCCCCACCAAACTAAAAGGTACAGAATAAACGATAATTATGGTTAAGGCAGAATGCAACCTAAAAACAAAGAGAAGATAACATGAGAATGGCTCCCCAGGACCCAAAACCCCAGGCACTAGGGACAAATGGGTTAGAAAAAGGGGTGGAAACCCTCAGTGTGATGCAGATTTGTTTGAAGTGGAGTGACCAGCTACTAAATAGGGGAGTCCCCACAGATCAGCTCACCCCTCCCCCACAGCCCTATGTGAGCTCATAATACCTACCCTTCTGAAAGCAGTTGCCTCATAGGGATTCAAACTGACCAAAATGGAAAGCTTTGGATGAGTGGAGCTGGGGTCTGCCATCGGTATAAAGTCTGAGAATTCAGAAAGTTCTGAAGTGTGGGCAGGTGAGCCTGAAAGAAAAGAGAATTCAGAGAACTGTGATTTATTTCTGTCCCATTAGGGATGGAAGATGCTTTGATATATACTTAAACCATCTCTGGGGAGTTTAGAGTTTAGGATATTTTGAAAATAAAGGCTTTTGTTTTTGACTGTTACTCCTGACCCTTCCCATCTATTAACTAAATTTGACTTATTAACTTATTAGCAAAAATCCTGTCCATTTGAAGATGGTGCTAGGTATCCTTGTACCAAAATACTCTCCCTAATCCTCTGGGGAAATGACTATATTTACTTGTCTCAGCACTGGGCTTCTTCAGAAATGGTCACGCTTATGGGAAGTTTTATACTATGTCTTAAAAGCAATCTAACCGGAATCCTAGAATGGAATCATCTCAAAATAGAAGCATAGTCTAATTTTGTAGCAGTATGCCATCCGTATAGTCCTAAAGATACTAAACAGGTTCTTTTTAAATCAAAGGATCAAACAGGCACCTCTGTCTACAAGCACTTAGGAAAAAATGAGCCAAATTTATATTTTCAAGCCAATAACATCCAGTAGACTACACAAACAAGTAGAAACAAAACCAAGATATACTGCAAGACTGATTCCAACTCCAAACAAATTCTGTGACCTTCTCAGGTCTCTTACCTTGCTACCACAGATATTCCACTTGATCTGATATTTAGCATATTAATTACAATGTAAAGTATAAGGATTCAAAGTCCAGGCATTAATCCCTTGGAAACCCTAAGATCTAAGTGCCAATGCAGCTATTTTCTAGTTTTGTGATTTTGAAATTATTTAACTTCAGTTTCCTTATCTGTAAAATGGAAATAATAAGATCTACTTTGTAAGGATTAGGAAAGGAGGTGTGTGTGTACTTGAGTTATCCCAGCCTCCTCTCAGATGACAGGGTAAGCCAAAATACAATGTACTCTACAGAAAACACTTGGAGAAACAAAAGTATCATATAAAGAACACTAACTGATAAATCCATAATGATACAGAGCATACTGAGGGTTC
Organism: Panthera leo; assembly: GCF_018350215.1. Lineage (NCBI taxonomy): Eukaryota > Metazoa > Chordata > Mammalia > Carnivora > Felidae > Panthera > Panthera leo. The sequence continues at coordinate 116,238,987 of NC_056685.1, read as the reverse complement.
ACTTCTGCCATCACACATAATAAAAAAAGACTAAAATTTGTTTCAGATCTATTAAAATTGTTCTTTCAATCATTTGTAGGACAAATAAAAAGCTACCAGAAGACTTGTTTCTACTCAACATCAGAAAAAGTTACCAACAGCAGTCCTAAAACAGAAGGGCTGCCTCTGGAAACTGTGAGTCCTTTGTTACTAGAATCATAGGACAAGGGAAGATGATGGGAGGGAAATGAGGAGGGCACTCAAGGATGTCCAGATGTCAACCACTTGGCTGGACTTTATCAGGTCTCTTCCAAAGCTGAAAACTTTTTTTTTTTAACTTTGATTTTTTACTTTTGATTTAAGATATATTTAAAACGTCAGATTCTCTTTTTTTCATGGTTTACATACTGCTGAATTCAAATTATTTGCATTTTATTTAAAATTATTTCTTAAATTTAAATCCAAATTAGTTAACATATAGTGTAACAACGATTTCAGGAATAGAATTTAGTGATTCACCCTTACCTACATGTTGCACCCAGTGCTCATTCCAACAAGTGTCCTGCTTAATGCCCCTTGCCCATTTAGCCCATCCCCACACCTAACACCCCACCAGCAACCCTCAGTTTGTTCTCTGTATTAAGGGTCTCTTATGGTTCGTCTCCCTTCCTGTTTTTATATTATTTTTGCTTCCCTTCTCTTATGTCCATCTCTTTTGTATCTTAAATTCCACATGAGTGAAATCATGATATTGGTGTTTTTCTGACTGACCTATTTTACTTAGCATAATACACTCTAGTTCCATCCACCTTGTTGCAAGATTTCACTCTTTTTGATCACCAAGTAATAACCGTTGTATATATATACCACATTTTCTTTATCCATTCATTCATCGATGGACATTTGGGCTCTTTCCATACTTTGGTTATTGTCGATAGTGCTGCTGTAAACACTGGGGTGCATGTGCCCCTTTGAATCAGTACTCCTGTATCCTTTGGATACCTAGCAGTGCAATTCCTGGGTCATACAGTAGTTCTATTTTTAATTTTTTGAGGAACTTCCATACTGTTTTCCAGAGTGGCTGCACCAGTTTGCATTCCTACCGCAGTGCAAAAGGATTCCTCTTTCTCCTCATCCTCTCCAACATCTGTTGTTGCCTGAGTTGTTAATGTTAGCCATTCTGACAGGCGTGAGGTGGTATCTCATTGTGGTTTTGATTTGTATTTCCCTGGTGATGAGAGATATGGAGCATTTTTTCATGTGTCTGTTAACCATCTGCATGTCTTCCTTGGAGAAGCGTCTATTCATGTCTTTTGCCCATTTCTTCACCAGATTATTTGTTTTTTGGGTGTTGAGTTTGATAAGTTCTTTATAGATTTTGGATACTAACCCTTTATCTGATATGTCATTTGCAAATATCTTCTCCCATTCCATCGGTTGCCTTTTAGTTTTGCTGATTGTTTCCTTCACTGTACAGAAGCTTTTTATCTTGATGAGGTCCCAATAGTTCATTTTTGCTTTTGCCTTGCCTATGGAATCATGTCAGGTAAGAAGTTGGTGTGGCCGAGGTCAAAGAAGTTGTTGCCCGTTTTCTTCTGTAGGATTTTGATGGCTTCCTGTCTTATGTTTACTTATGAAACTGGACCACCTTCTTACACCATTTGAATTTATTTTTGTGTATGGTGTAAGAAGGTGGTCCAGTTTCATTCTTCTACATGTTGCTTTCCAGTTTTCCCAACACATTTGCTGAAGAGTCTATCTTTTGTCCATTGCATATTCTTTCTTGCTTTGTCAAAGATTAGTTGGCCATATGTTTGTGGGTCCATTTCTAGGTTCTCTCTTCTGTTCCATTGATGTATGTGTCTGCTTTTGTGCCAGTACCATACTGTCTTGATGATTACAGCTTTGTAATACAGCTTGAAGCCTGGAATTGTGATGCCTCCAGCTTTGGTTTTCTTTTTCAGGATTGCTTTGGCTATTCGAGGTCTTTTGTGGTTCCATACAAATTTTAGGATTGTTTGTTCTAGCTCATGAAGAATGCTGGTGTTATTTTTTAGGGATTGCACTGAATATGTAGATTGCTTTGGATAGTATCAACATTTTAACAATATTTTTCCAAACGATGAGCATGGAATGTTTTTTCTATTTGGGGGAGGGGGTCTTCTTCAATTTCTTTCATAAGCTTTCTATAGTTTTCAGTGTATAGATTTTTCACCTCTTTGATTAGGTTCATTCCTAGGTTCTTAATGGTTTTTGGTATGAAAACTGTTTGCTAAAGAATTACAGAAGGATATTCTATACCAAAACTACACTCATGGGGCACCTGGCTGGCTCAGTTGGTAGAGTGTGTGACTCTTGATCTCCAGGTAGTGTGTTCAAGCCTCACTTTGGGCATAGACTTTACTTAAAAACAAAAACAAAAATTATACTCTTGATCTACATTACTACTCTTGCTCAACTTTCCAAAAAAGCATCTTCCTACAGTGGTTGCACTAACTGAAGAAAAAATGTTCACATTTTCTGCTTCTTTGCAATTACAGTAAAACTTTGGTTTGTGAGCATAGTTTAGTTTTGGAAAAATGCTTGCAATCCAAAGCACTTGCATATCAAAGCAAATTTCAAGAACCATTGGCCCACTGTGATCATGTGACATTCAGCATCACATACTACTTGCATTGCAAGACATCACTCATTTATCAAGTTAAAATTTATTACAAATATTTGCTCATTTTAAGGAACACTTGCAGAACAAGTTATTCCAATCCAAAGTTTAACTGTATTCCTAAAAACACTCATTCACAGGAGCTAGAAACCTAGCTCTAGGACACAGTGGCTTAAAAAGCAAAAGCTACAGGAGGGCCTGGCTGGATCAATCAATGGAACGTGTGACTCTCAAACTGAGGTTGGAGCCCTACATTGGGTGTAGACAGTACTAACAAAATAAACTTAAAAAAATAAGTGAAATAAAATGTTTTTAAAAAGCAAAAGCTACACTAATGACATAAAAAAAGAATTTTATAGCATTGTTCAGTTTGTTCAGAAATGAAACAAACTTTTATGTATATATTTGAATTCAATTCTTTAGTTTATCTTCCTAATGAAATACCTGTTTTCCCAAGAATTGTAAGAAAAACAAAAATATTATCAGAGCATCGGAAGGCTTTTAACATTAAAATAAGCTATAAGCCACCAAATAAATGTTGTGTGTGGCATACCTAAAAGCAGACCCGAAGTTGAGAGCTGCCAGTTGTCTCAGTGTATGTATAGACCAAAGCACTGTACATAGTAGAAGTAAGTATACATAGGAATCTCTGGAGTCTTCCTGGATTCAAATCCTGGTGTTGCTACCTGTTAACTACATGACCTAAAACAAGTTACTTGATCTCCATACCTCAGTGTCTTCATTTCTAAATGGGAATAACAGTATATACTTCATGGGCTTAGTGTGAGGATTAAATGACAAAATACTTACAAAGCTGCATGCATAGTCCCTGGGCATAAAAGTGAGTGTTTATGAAATAATAGATACCATTAACACAATAGCTCCCACTGGATAGGTGATAGACTTGTTAAATATTTTTAAATGAATTTTTTTAATAAAAACAATATATGCTTATTGTAGAATGTGTAAATGACTACAAAGAATTTAAAAAGGATATTAATCACCCATAATCCTAACAATTAAAGAAAGGACTATTACATTTGGCATATTCTTTCCAAATATTTTTTTCTTGTATATTTTTCCATGGTTGAGGATCATATGTTCACAGTCTGGTAGATTGAGGAATAGGTTTAGAGCTGCACCTTCTTCAGTGTCATAGGTGAGATGACAGATACCATGAAAAACTATATTTTCCTCTTTTTCATTATCTTTTTTTTCCAGGACTTTACTATCTACAGAGTAAAGACATAGCCCTGTAATCCTTCGCTACTTTTTTTTTTTTAAGATTTTATTGGTAAGTAATCTCTACATCCAACATGGGGTTCAAGCAACCCCAAGATCAAAAGTTACATGCTCTAGTTCTACCAACTGAGCCAGCCAGGTGCCCCTCCCTGGCTTTTTAATGCGAACTTTCTCACTTTCAAATGTACATCTCCTTTCTAAGCACCTCAGGAGGTGAGGTACCCACTTCTGTAACCCAAACTTCTCTTCTCCCTTTTTCTCCAATGCCAGACTGGCCCTGAAGAATTCCTCCCCTGGACTGTGCAGAGACAGATGTCTAGAAATGGAGCTTCTTCCCACCATTATTTCCTTTAACATTTTTTAACTATAAAAATTACATAAAGTGGGACACCTGAGTAACTCAGTTAAGTATCTGACTCTTGATTGCAGCACAGGTCATGATCTCATGGTTTGTGAGTTCAAGCCCCACATCAGGGTTCTCTCTCTCCCTCCCTCTCTCTGTCCCTCTCCTACTCACACATGTGTACTCTCTCTCTCAAAATAAATAAATAAACATTTTTTGAAAATTACATAAAACTTCATAGAAATAATTACCCATTTGTCCCTATATTAGATGTATAGCAAACAGCAGCGTCTGGCTGGCTCAGTCAGAAGGCCATGCAACTCTTGATCTCGAGGTCATGAGTTCAAGCCCCACATTTGGTATGGTGATTACTAAAAAAAATTAATAAACTTAAAAAAATTTTAAGAACAAATAAAGATGTATGACCAATATAACTTTAAACTGGATCATCAAGAAATTGATCTCTACTCTATAATAAGGCACAATGGTTGTCAGAGTTACAAATCATCATCTGCTACCATCTAATCTAGTACCTTTTTTTTTCAAGATTTTATTTTTGGGGTGCCTGGGTAGCTTAGTTGGTTAAGCATCCAACTCTTGATTTTGGCTCAGGCCATGATCTCATGGCCATGAGATTGAGCCCCACATTGGGCTCTGTACTGGGAGTGGAGCCTGCTTAAGATTCTCTCTCTACCTCTCCCTTTGCCCCTCTGTCCCTTGCTTGTGTGCAAGTGTGTACTCTCTCAAAAAATATATGTATATATTTTTTATTTTTAAGTAATCTATATACCCAACATGAGACTCAGACTTAACAACCCTGAAATCAAGAGTTGAATGTTCTACCAACTAAGCCAGCCAGGCAACCCTCTAATCTAGTACTTTTAACTCTGTAGTTCATTCTTACTATAGCTATTGCTATCTTCAGCAACAAAATGCATCACCATAATAAGGTACTATCACCACTATCAGCAAACACATACCATTTATCATGCACCTAAGTAATTGGCTATGTCTATTTTTACATATATTAGCTCATTCAATCCTCAAAACAACTCTGTGAGATCACCCATTTCACAGGTAAAGAGAATCTGAATGAAAGTCTGTTTTGACTCCAAAATCACTGAAATTTTTTTCTAATTAATACTCTGAAAATCCTTCCTGGTCACACCTAGTTCCAGAGTTTTGACACGATATCACTTCATAATACTCTAACACAATCTTTTTTTTAATGTTTATTCATTTATTTAGAGGGGGGTTGGGGCACAGAGAGAGTCCCAAGCAGGCTCCACACCATCAGCACAGAGTCTGACTCAGGGCTCAATCCCACAACTGTGAGATCATGACCAAAGCCAAAATCAAGAGTCAGACACTTAACCAACTGAGCCACCCAGGTGCCCCTCTAATACAGTCTTTTAGATTCATGCTAGAATATTAGACTTTTAGAGAGATAAAGACTTATAAAATACAACTGTGTCTGGGAAGTCAGTCCTCTTTGAAAGAGAATAGTTTCTGGGGGAAGAAAACATGAAGTGAGAAACGCGGAAAAGATGCTTGTCCAACCAGCCAAATTAGCTAAATCAATCCTAGAAGCAGCTGATCACAGACAGTACAAGCACAGCTTCACCAAAAAAAAGTTGGCCTTAAAGTCCCATGTGCACTTGTTTTAGCAATCTCCTACTGACTTTTTTTTTTTTTTTTTTTAACGCTTCACGAATTTGCGTGTCATCCTTGCGCAGGGACCATGCTAATCTTCTCTGTATCGTTCCAATTTTAGTATATGTGCTGCCGAAGCGAGCACTCCTACTGACTCTTTGAGAGTCTTTGTAAACGTCAACTCCTTGTCAAGTTTTCTGCTCCCCATCCTCATCCTCATCCCACCCCACATTCTCTCCACCATTTTCCCATAGCACTTTGTAAATGCCTCTATTGTGACACTACATTGAATTTACCTATCCATACCTCAAGCCTGTGAGGGAAGGGGTTACCATATCTTATGTTTGTGTTCCCAGTGTACCACGTAGTGCCTGGAACATGTGGACGGAATGAAGGACTGATGAATGAGTCAACGAATGAATGAAATGGAAAAGCAAAAATAGAACTAAAAGTTAGGAATAAAAAGAACAATGAGGGGGCACCTGGCTGGCTCAGTCCAAAGAGCATGTGACTCTCAATGTCAGGGTGTGAGCTCAAGCCCCATGTTGGGTGTAGAGATTACTTAAATAACGAACAAAAAAATAAATAAATACTTTTAAACAAACCAATGAGTTTTCAATAACTAAGAAGTTCCTTTATTTAGTCATACCCCTTCATTTTACAGAAGAAAAAACAAACTTGTGGGGCACCTGGGTGGCTCAGTCGTTTAAAGTATCTGACTTCAGCTCAGGTCACCCTGCTTTGGATTCTGTGTCTCCCTCTCTCTCTGCCCCTCCCCTGCTCATACACTCTCTCTCTCTCTCTCTCTCTCTCTCTCTCAAAAATAAATAAAACATTAAAAAATTATTTAAAAAAAAAAAGAAAGAAAAAACAAACTTGTTATTAGTTAAATGACTTGTCTATACTAGTTACTATCAGGGGCACCTGGCTGGCTCAGTAGGTAGAGCATATGACTCTAGATTTTAGAGTCATGAGTTTGAGCCCATGTTGGGTATGGAGCCTACTTAAAAAAACAATAACAACAACAACAAATTAGTTAATGTCAGAAGCAGGACTAGAACACAACAGGTCTATTAACCTCAACTTTTTGTTTCCCTGATCTTTTCTCATCATTATAACACTGATCACACTGTATTGCCAGTCTTCCCCAGCACATCGAGCTCCTTGAAGGCAGTAACAATGTCTTATTGATCTCTAATCTATCCCTTGATTATAAATGCTGAAGGTAATAAATATAGTCCTCTGTGCCATAAAAATGACCTCAAAATCAGATATGTGGGTTTGCAATCCCCTTTAACACCACTTCTATACTAATTTCCACACTGTCAGAGATACCTGAATGAATTTTAGTGAAACAGTGAAATAACCCTGAGTTTTAAAACCAAACACACCTGAGTTTAAATGTCAGTTCTGAAATTTATTGTGATGTCAGGCATACTATTTAAAATTTCAGAGCTCAATTACTTCACCTGTAACCCAGATCAGAAAGGCTAAGAGGACAGGTAATAACATCTATCCTGCAAACTAGCATATTATAGGGGTTCAATTAAAGGGTCATTATGTTATTGTTGTTATTGTTAATTAACAAATTAGTGAATTCATTCATTACAACATGGAGCATTTTTTCAACTTCTCTCTGCATATCACCTGTCCTTTAAACCATTTCCAGGCAGATTTCTCTAGAAATTTTCTGAGTGATAACCGCTATTTCCTGACTTCACACAATACTGAGTGGCCAATACACAACTTTTAGCATTGGATTATAAATTCTATCTTGTGCTATTCTCTAATTTTTTATTATGCACATATCTCATTTTTCTCATCAAGTTGTAAGGTTTTTGACTATGTAATAAGGGTAATATGTAATATGTAATAGGGTAGCATAGAGAGAATAGAAGCAGAGAATTGAGTATAGAGGCTAATTATAATAGTGCTGACAAGGAATGATAAGAATGAGAGCTGGGGCAGTGGCATTGAAAAAAGAAATGGGACTCAGGGACACTTAAATGATAGAACTGGCAAGATTTGGCCCCTGATTCAATGTGATGGATAATGCTGGGTTGGGGAATAAAAGATGATCCTAAGGTTTCTAAAATAAATGGTTGACTAGATGATGATTCTATTATCTAAAATAAGGAGTAAAATAAAAAGAAGAGATTGGAGACTGGGAGTGGGAGAAGGAAGGACAAAAGGTATTAAAGACATGTTAAATCTTTTGCAAGTAGGCACAAGTGGGCAATAAAAAGAGAGAGAAAAAGATCTAAAATACTGAAAACTCTTGGGGCGCCTGGGTGGCTCAGTCGGTTGAGCTTCCGACTTCGGCTCAGGTCATGATCTCACGGTTCGTGGGTTCGAGCCCGCGTCGGGCTCTGTGCTGACAGCTCGGAGCCTGGAGCTTGTTTCAGATTCTGTGTCTCCCTCTCTCTCTGACCCGCCCCCACTCATGCTCTGTCTCTCTCTGTCTCAAAAATAAAATAAACATTAAAATACTGAAAACTCTTGGTTGGAGAAATTTCCTCAGGAAATAAAGCAGCTTCTGAACCTAAGCTGTACAAGATATAAAAGAGACTGAGGTTGGGCAGAGAGGATACAGAAGAAGGTTGTCCAGTGAGGCCCTGCAGGGCAGAAATAGACTCAGATGGTAAATGTTATAAGTAAATAAATTTTTATTTGCCCTAAGGGAGAATTTTCTAAAAACATGAGGTTTCTGAGTCACCAAATCTTGGAGGAAACAGCTGTCCTTTGGGATCCAGGGAGCTATGTATCCCATTGTATGACTCTGGACCAGTCATTTCGCCCCAGCTTCCACTGTCCTATCTGTAAATTTCAGACCAAAGCCATTATCCTTATTATTCAGATTCTAGTGCTTATTAGGACACTTCCTGTATCACTGAGTATAACCAAAGAAACAGATTCGTGGCCATCAATGCATTTCACATAAAATGCAGATGGAGTAAATAAGGATACAGCTCAGATCAGGAAGATGAGTAAAGCTTTAATTATGAACCAGTTGATCCCTACACCCATCCTACAATGAGTAGCTTAGAAAGCACATACATTTCTGTTTCTTCTTTGAGACTGTCTTATCTGTTTTTCTGTCCATTCTCCAAGGTCATGAGTTTACCTATTTATGACTGAATACATTTTGGTGGAAGAGCTTCTATAATTATGATAGAATGACATCTCAGTTGATTTGGACACCTTTAAATGTAGGTCAAATTAGCTTGGCAAGGAAGCAATCTAGCAGGAAATAAACTACAGGTAAAATTCTCTAAATCAATTTTTCTCATTATATCTATACAAATTCTTCTTGGAGATGCTAACACTATCTTCTGTTTAATTTAGACAGTCAGGTTTAAGGACTTTTTTTCAAAAGTAGACAAGTTGAGAGGTGGGAAGTGCTTTAATAACTATCTCTCAAAAGAAATCACTTCCATGGTATCTATAAAGTACACTTCAGAGAACAATGGTATCTATAAGGTATGCATGCTGTGAAGAACAATGGCTGGTCATAGGAAGACTTGTTTTCTAATCCCAGGTCTGATCAATGCCGTGTGGCTTCAGACAAGTCACTTAATATCTTAATAATTTCCTCAGCTATATAATGATAAATATGAAGAAAGATAATGTGAAAATTCTTTGATATAAATTGTCTGCAATGAAAGGCTTTATAACTAATGCACAATTCCTCCTTTCCTCAATCTATTTATATAGATATGAGGTCCTTAATATATCTTTGAGATAACTCATAATCCTCTCCTCCCTCCATTAGATTTGTTAACCAAACGATTGAAAGTATTTTGGTAGATGGGGTGCCTGGCTGGCTCAGTCGGTTGAGTGTCCGACTTTGGCTCAGGTCATGATCTCATGGCTCATGAGTTCAAGCCCTGCATTGGGCTCTGTGCTGGCAGCTCAGAGCCTGGAGCCTGCATCTGATTCTGTGTCTCCCTCTCTCTGCCCCTCCCCGGTTCGTGTTCATGCTCTCTCTCTCTCTCTCTCTCTCTCTCTCTCTCTCTCACACACACACACACAAATAAAAATAAACAAAAAAAATGTTGAAAGTACTTTGGTAGATAGGTAAAAGATTTAGTGACAAAACCTGCTAAAAGAAGAAAGCCAAATGCCTCTGAAAAAAGGTAAGCATATCTTAAATGAAAAAATCAAAGACTATATATACATTTAATGTGTTTGTAAGACATACTCTGTCTTTATTATTTTTCAGATCTGTCAGTTAAAAAATAAAAGTAGTGGTGTAATATACTCAAGAGGTTTAATATTATGTTAATCAAAGCTGACAACTGTGAAAACCATTTATTTTTGTATGTGAACCACTAATTTCAGATGAAATCTAAAATACTCAAGTCCCAATTGTTAACACTGAAATGCTAACAAAAACCTTAAGGAAATCTTTTGTAGCTAGATTATACTGTTATGCATTTATTTGAGAAACTAAAACATGTATGTAACTAATGTATCTAAATCCTACTGTATCACTGCAAAGGCTCCAATAAAATCTACTTGGTCAAAATTTGAGCAAATTATACTACATAGCTTAATTTAAAATCTATGTTGTCATTCATCAAATTCTGATAACTATACTATGCAATTTAGTGTATGTGGTTAGAGCATTGCCTAGACTCAACAAATCCAAAGTTGCATTCCCATTCCTACTGGAGCCAGTTGACTTGAAAAGGAGAAAAATATCAGTAACCTAGCACAGCTTGCTTTCTATCCACTTTCTCTGATTTTGGTGAAAACTGCGTTCAAAGGACACTTAATAAAATTGTGGATGAATAGCCTGTGTAAAAAAACTACCTGAAATGCCACGTTCACAAACAAAGTACAGTACTCCCTCAAAATATAAATAAATAGAATAAAACAAATAAACTTTCCTTCTCTAAATATAGGGAACAGAGCATGTCGTGATCCAGTTTAGGTCTGCCTCTCCACTGCTAAATCTAACACCTCCAGAGAAGATCCTAGTCTGATGTGTGAATATAAATAAATTGATTAAATCCTGAACATGTTTCCTCCTCAACTGTAAAATGAGGATAATAATACTGACCTCCTTAGGACAATTGTGAGAATTACAGTAAGCAGTGACTATAAGCTAACTATTAAGTGAAAGCAGCAATAATAGTAGCAGCAGCAGCAGCAGCAGCCATAGTTATCATTCTGTCCTGATACATAGGGGATCATGTACAGGTCTAAGAATAAAATCTAAGAGTGTATTTTAAGAAGGAAAAGGTGATCAACTTTAGCATATTTTTGGTGAAGGAAGATCAATGGTTTTTGAATTTGACCAGGAAGAAATTGCTGGGGAGCTTGTTTTAAAAGAATATTTTCAGGGACACCTACCTGGGTGGCTCAGCCAGTTAAGCATTCGTCTTCAGCTCAGGTCATGATCTCAAGGTTCCTGAGTTTAAGCCCCGCATTGGGCTCTTGGCTGTTAGCACAGAGCCCACTTTAGATCCTCTGTCCCCCTCTTTCACTGCCCCCCTGTGCTCGTGTTCTGTCTCTCAAAAATAGACATTTAAAAATAAGTAAATGAAAGAATATTTTCAAAGCAGTAAGGTGAGAAGCCTGATTGTAGGTGGCTAATGAAAAGAAAATGGAGATGGCAGGTATAAACCAGGCATTTTCAACATCCACCAATCACTATCATAGAGTCATGATGATTTTTTTTAAATCAGAGGACTTATATTTCTAGGCTTTTTATTATAGTTCTCATTTACAGAGAGTTTTAGGATTGAGAAAAATAATTACTAAGATTGTCTTGTTGCCATTGTTCTAACTCACAAAATGTTCTTAGTGGTTGACAATGTAGAAAACTATTGAGGTTATTTGGTAAAGAGTACATTGATGATGAATTTAAAACTGATAGGTAAAGTGGGCAGGGGGAGGCAAACCGTAGCTCTAAGTAGACAGACTGAAGAAAAATGAGTTCTTATTGAATGTAATGAAACATGGTTTCAAGGCAACTATTCTCGGGGTTTTGTAACTAGTTAGCATGCCAGAGTCTCATTCGTTATTGGAATTAACCAGACAAATCACTCCACCAGCTAAGAACGGCCATGCACCACCACCCACAGAATCAAGAAAGAGATATCAATCTGTCAATCCTGTCCATGCCTTTGGTTTCCCGTGTTGAGTCAAATTAAGCAGGAGGTTCCACTCCTGGTGGCAACCTTCTGCCAATTCCTTTAAGTTTCAGCTTTGCAACCATACTCTCCCCCTGCCCCTCCCCCACTCCCATGCCCAACCAGAATCCAAAGACTTTGGTTTCCCAGAAGCTGCACCAATGCATCACCAGTCAGCATCATTTATGTTTGGAACTATGGCAACTATCTCTGTGCCTTTGAGATCTACTGATATAAGCTTCTCATTGATGATAAAAGGGAGAAGAGAAATTAAGGGGTTGAGACAGGAAGCTATACATCAAGCGATTTCTTTCAAGATGTGGAAAACTGGATGTTTAAAAGCAGAGGTTTAGGAGCCAGTGAAAAGGAAGAGAACAAAGAAATGTTAGAAGAAGCAGAAAAGCTTAGCAACAAAGTACCTCACATATTAGGATAGGATAAGATTCAATAATAATAATAGCACCTCACATTTATTGGGAACTATCATTTAAAAATTTTGTTATATCTTTGTGTTATGCATAGTAGCAGCTAGTAGAAATACCACAATTCTGATTTTGCTGGTGTCAATAAAAAATCTGCAAATTATATAGAAAGATCATTTATCCACCTTTTGGACTTAATTTACTTTGAATTCATGTAGTACTTCATAGTTTACAAAAGCATTTACATAATCCTCAAAACGACATGAATCTGCTGAATCAGTTTTGTAATTCCCATTTTCAGAGAGAATCTCAAGCAGATTCCATGCCCTGCGCAAAGCCAAAAGTGGGGCTTGATCCCCCAACCAAGAGATCATGACCTGAGCTGAAATCAAGAGATGGCAGCTTAACCAACTGAGCCACACAGGCTTTTTTTTGTTTCTCTTAAGTCCACAGTTGATTATGAAGAAAGAATTCTCACATTTTTGGTAGATATTTAAAGTGTTGGACTTCCTAACTAGCATTCATCTTAAGATAAAACGGTGGGTTTTTTTTTTAATGTTTACTTATTTATTTTGAGAGAGAGTGAGCGCAAGCAGGTGAGGAGTAGAGAGAGGGAGAGAAAGAGAAAATCCCAAGCAGGATCTGCATTGCCAGTGCAGACCCTGATGCAGGGCTTCAACTCATGAGCCATGAGATCATGACCTGAGCTGAAATCAAGAGTTGGACACTTAAGCAACTGAGCCACCTAGGTGCCCCTTAAGATAAAACATTTTATGTTCATTCAGATTTCCTCTATTTCCGCAAAGACCCAGTGAGTGCCTGATGCTGTTCCACTCCTAATCAGGCCTCTCCAAGGCAACGCAATATCTATGCGTGTTTCCCATTTTCCCTGTCATCCCCCAAATTTAAAAACCTATTTCCCATTATCTTCACAGCACTGTTAATTTATCTAATTCACTAATTTGCAATAAGATACTAAAACTGTTAGGAGCTTGGGGTGCCTGGCTGGCTCAAGAATCAGGGAACATGTGACTCTTGATCTTGAAATCATGGGTTCAGGCCCCATGTTGGGCATGGAGCTTTCTTGGGGAAAAAAACAACAACAACAAACTAATAGGAACTTAAAAAATATCCCCCTCTCCCCCAGATTTGCATTTTGTCCTGGGGTCTTAAATTGTTTTAATAATACGGGCATTTCTGACCCTCATAATGGAGCCAAGGTAATTTGGTTTTTCTTGGCATCCCATCACACCAACACAACAAAGGCATACTTTATAGTGCTTTTTGTACAAATAATGTACATTACATGTACATCAGTATTAAACAAAAAGGGAGAAAACTATTCATAATGAGACTAGTCAAAATTATAATCCTCTTGCCCAGTGTGATTAATAATAATGTTAAAACTAGATTTTGTCTTAATTCAATAAAATGTTATAAGCATAAGCAAATAAGTTAAATGTTTAAGTCATTCTTTAATATTATCATTGGTTTTTATGAAAAGAAGAAGTAACTTCATAATTATTCAATAGTGAATTTATACAAATTTCCTTCTGTGATCAATCCCAAGTCATTTTAGAATTTTCATGCAAATAGATCAAAGAAAACTTCATGTTGCTAAAAAGACTTCTTTATGCCACCTTTTGTTTTCTGATTGACTCATCTTTCATTATTTTTCTATAGACCAGGAATCATATATTTAGTTTAAAAATTAAGAAACCTCGGGGCGCCTAGGTGGCTCAGTTGGTTAAGCGGCCGACTTCTGCTCAGGTCATGATCTCGCGGTCCGTGAGTTCAAGCCCCGTGTCGGGCTCTGTGCTGACAGCTCAGAGCCTGGAGCCTGTTTCGGATTCTGTGTCTCCCTCTCTCTGACCCTCCCCTGTTCGTGCTCTGTCTCTCCCTGTCTCAAAAATAAATAAAACGTTAAAAAAAAAATTTAAAAAAAAATTAAGAAACCTCTACCAAGCATCCATTCTGCTTAGTTTTGTAAATATTAGTTTAAAGACCAAAGATAAAATGAAATAGATGGAGGCTATCTGCCTTACATACAACCTCCTTTCCTTTTAAGAATTTCCTGTGGAAATGCGGTTTTCTAGAACTTCATCTCTGGTTAACCAAGCAAGGGGAAGCTTACAGACACAAACAGATGGCTAAACCAATGACTGTCACCAAGAGGGCCCTATGGCCTGAAAGGAAGTCACCTTAAGACAACAGAGAAAAGCAGGGTGGTCATCCTAGCTCTTGCACATGAAGAATTGTTAGCTTTTTTAAGATTTATTAAAAAAAATTTTTTTTTTAATGTTTTATTTATTTTTGATACAGGGAGAGACAGAGCATGAACAGGGGAGGGTCAGAGAGAGGGAGACACAGAATCTGAAACAGGCTCCAGGCTCCAAGCTGTCAGCACAGAGCCCGACGCAGGGCTCAAACTCACAGACCACGAGATCATGACCTGAGCCGAAGTCGGCCGCTTAACCGACTGAGCCACCCAGGCACCCCTTTACGATTTATTTTTAAATAATCTCTACATCCAACATGGGGCTCAAACTTACAACCCTGAGATCAAGAGTCACGTGCTCTATCTATGGAGTCAGCCAGGCACCCCAGAATTGTTAGCTCTTTTTACTGCATGCATATATACTGAATCTACAGTATGAGGTTTCCTTTATATGCTGCAGTACCTTACTACATTAATCGCTGCTTTATACTCAGCTTTCTTTTTTTTTTTGCAACACTAAAGGATTTCAGTTTCCAAAGGGTTTGTGAAGATGTAAATAATTATACAAACAATTATGATTAACCACTTTTCTTAATTGTTTTTTTTAAATGAGTTTAGGGGTGCCTGGGTGGCTCAGTCCGTTAAGCACCTGACTCTTGATTTCAGCTCAGGTCATGATTTCATGGTTCGTGGGTTCAAGCCCACATCAGGCTCTGTACTGACACTGGGGAGCCTGCTTGGGATTCTCTGTCTTCCTCTCTCTCTGCCCCTCCCCTGCTGGCTCTCTCTCTCTTAAAAATAAACACTTTTTTAAAATTAAAAAAAAATACAGGTTTAAAAATATGTACAGGGGCGCCTGGGTGGCTCAGTCAGTTAAGCACAGGATTTTGGTTTAGGTCATGATCTCACGGTTTGTGAGTTCAAGCCCCACATCAGGCTCTCTGTTATCAGTGCAGAGCCCACTTCAGATGCTCTGTCTCCCTCTCTCTCTGTCCCCCCCCCCCTCAAAATTAAATATACAGTATTTAATTACATGTACAGTATAAAATAAAATTTAGGTACCCCAATCATCTTCCCTCATGAAAGATTATTTTCCCTCATGAGGGATGCCTGGCTGGCTCAGTTGGAAGAGCATGTGACTCCTGATCTCAGGGTCATGAGTTCAAGCCCCACATTGGGTATAGAGATTACTTAAATAAAACTTAAAAAAAAAAAAAAAGATTACTTTCCCTCATGAAAGATACTTTTAGTATCTTTTTGGCATGGTTTACTAAAGCTTTATAAGTTAGAATTTCCAATTCTAACCCTTTTCCTTTCTCTCTCTGCTTCTCCAGATCCTTTCCCTGCTTGCTATGAGAAAAGGAGGCTAAAACTTTGTTCTACATGTTTCTCATAATATCATAACTAATTTTAACATTTATGGTATTTATCTTCCAATTAGCTATTACTTTAGTAAAAAGTAAACCTCAGGTTAAAGGGTTATAAATATGAACAAATCTCAGTTCCTGACCTCAAGGAAATTTACAGGGCAGTAATGATCCTGAGAGAAATAATGATAAGTACATTTACTTTTCTCTTTATACTTCAGGAAGGGTTTAAACATGCAAAAGTTCATTTGATGTTTAAAACATCCTTGTAAGGAAGATAGGACAGATACGATTTCCCTAACTTTACAGAGGAGATAAAAGTAAAACATGCAACACATTTAAAGAACTAAAAATATTTAGATAAACTGTCATACATTGTGATTATAACTAGATAAACATGTTATAACATTATACACACACATACATCCTTAACTTATCCTTAGAAAGGCATCCAGGCTTAAGAAAATATCTCATTTGTTTTCCACAATGCTTAAAATCTCATCTTTTAGGGGCGCCTGGGTGGCTCAGTCGGTTGGGCAATCAACTTCGGCTCAGGTCATGATCTCGCAGTTTGTGAGTTCGAGCCCCGCATCCGGCTCTGTGCTGACAGCTCAGAGCCTGGAGCCTGCTTCGGATTCTGTGTCTCTCCCCTCTGTCTAACCCTCCCCTGCTCACGCTCTGTGTCTCTCTGTCTCTCAATAATAAATAAACATTAAAAAAAAAAATTTAAAAATCTCATCTTTTACATTTATTTATTTATTCATTCATTCATTCATTCATTCAGATTTTATTTTTAAGTAATCTCTACACCCAATGTGGGGCTCAAATCACAACTCCGAGATCAAGAGTCTCTCACTCCACCGACTTGAGCCAGCATGGACCCCTAAAATCTCATTTTATAATCCCATACTTAGTGTCTATAGGAGGTTCCATTATAAATAGTCAGAAATGCAAAAAACATTACTAAACACTAGAATTTACTACATGATAACTGGGCTCCTTAGAAAATGAAAGTTTGGAGTAAAGAGTCCTAGAATAACGTGGGAAACGATTTATTGGGAAAAAAGAAAAAAAAAGCCTTGATAAACTGATATAAAGCCCTGGGCACAAGCAGCCTGTGGATTCCTGAAAAAATTGAGTAGGATGGAGATGGAGAAGATATTAAAAGGAGAGACAAAATGACTATTTTACAATTTTGCTGCTGTTAATGACAAAACCCCGGGCTCCTTTTCAATTTCTAGTAGGCATATGTTGTACTTTTCAAGGTATAAGCTTCCCTCACAGGCCACTAAATAAACACTTACCAGCCCTTTAAAATTAAATCAGTTTGGGGGTCTTCTACTTTTTAACTTGCATTTGCCTCCCTTACCTGCCACCACCCTCATTCTTTGTTTCTTAGAATTAAAAAATCCTAGGGGCATCTGGTTGGCTCAGTTGGTAGAGCATGTGACTCTCAATCTCAAGGTAGTGAGTTCAAGCCCCACAATGGGCATGGAGCCTACTCAGAAAAAGAAACTAAAAAAAAGAAAGAATTTAAAAGAGCTAATTCTAAAGCCATTTCTTTCTGCTCATGTTCCACTCTCTATATTCACCTACTAAGACCATATGTTGTCATCTGCTGTTCTAATATTTCTCTCTCAACTCTTTTCTTACATATTTGCCTCAAATTTAAGGTTTTTGGGTGACTCTATTTTTAAAAAATCAACAGCAGGGTGTTGTTACACCTTAATCAAACTTTAGGTCTGAGTCTTTTAGTATTTTCTTTACCTACTTTCTCCATTCAATCCTTTATTTCTTCCTAACATTGAAATGAAGGTCATGGACATGTCAGTGCCTAGCATAGTGCCAGGCACATAGGTGTTCAAAAAATATTTGTCAAATGAATCTTTCATAGCTTTAAAATTATTGATAGGAACATTTAGTCTGTAAAACTGAAAATTCTTGGAAGCAGTTTTCTCAAAGTTAACAAAACCCTAAACTCTTCTTTAATAGACAATTAGGATTCCCAAGATATTTCTCATTTTAATAAAAGACTGGAATAGAAAATTCTAAAAATCAACACAAAGATTAAAAAGCAGCCCTAAGATTAACAAAATTTTGTGTTTTGTCTTCCTTTAATTCATTCAGACTCTGACGATCCAAGAAACAACCAGTTAGTGTTGTATCTACTTCAGAAGTTGGATCTGGCCTCAGAATGGAGGTATCAAAGTCATTAAAATTTTATCTTGTTAGGAAACTGTACTTACCTTAGAAAAAAAAGCAAATTGACGTTTCTCCCAATTTAGGAACTGTGGAAACAAGGGAAACCACTACACATCATTTCCACAATGCCCTATTATGCGAGAGAACATCTAATTTTGTTAATTCATTAAGCATTTTAAGAGTATTTTTGGCCATCACTATACTAAGGAGCTGTAGAGAGACACACAGTGGAGCCAGTGCACATTCCTTCTCCCCAAAGAGGTTACAATGCAAAGAGAGAACCAGGCGCGGAACTCAGAACAAAAGCTGTGACTGCATAATAATGTATTGGGGGTTGGGGGATGGGGATCTGAAAGCCTAGTTACTAGGAAAGCAATTTCCAGGAGGTAAGAGCTTAGGCCAGCTCTGAAAGAGGTTGATTGTAATTTTGCAGGAGTGAAAGTTGGAGGGGCTTCTACTTAGGAGATAAACATCTGCGCAGATTTAAAGGTGGGAAGTGCCTGAAGTGTGCAAGACTGTAAAGAGACTGACCTCCTAGCAGTCAAAGGCCGATAAGGGGAAAGACTGATTTTGAGGATGTAGGTAAGTTTGGGGAAGCCTGTTGATGATGTGTGAAGGGAAGAAGACATTTTTTTCTTTGTTTATAGTAAAAAGCTTAGATTTCATGACATGGGTGTAAAACAAAGAGGAAAATTACGTGAGAAAAATTATTAAGACAGCTATGTAAAAATGAGGTTCTGGTTCTGGAGCTCTAGAAACAAGTTAGACACGGCATAATTTAGGCCTACGTTGTTAAGACTCAGAATAAAATGGTAGCTAAGGAAATTTTCAAAGTTGAGTAAATAGTAATAACAGTAAACATATATAAGGTTATGCTACAATCGATCTCTTTAATTATTAACACAATTAATGACAATCTCCAGATAATTTCTTATCTCTAGCTCATTCCTTCCCATCCAGCACCTCTCTCTAGCTTACATCTTTGTATTCAAGACCTTTTGAGGACATCTATTCAGTACCCTCCTCCTATGACTTACTCAACTTGTCTTTGCTTTGTCTTCTTCCCATAAATGAAAAAATATCATCTTAGTCTTTAAAAGACCCAGCCTAAATACCGTTTCCTTGAAGTCATTTATGACCTCAGGAAATTATCTGAACTTCTATCTGCTAGTCACTTTGGCCACATGCAGCTTATTTTCTGAACAATTTTTTTTTAATGTTTTATTTATTCTTGACAGAAAGAGAGACAGAGCATGAGTGAGGGAGCGGCACAGCGAGAGAGGGACAAAATCCAAAGCAGACTCCAGGCTCTGAGCTGTCAGCACAGAGCCCATCGTGGGGCTCGAACTCATAAACTATGAGATCATAACCTGAGCCGAAGTCCAACCCTTAATCGACTGAGCCACCCAGGTGCCCCTGAACAATTTTTGAATACTGATGATCTTCATTCTATTTAACCCTTTAAAACAGTTTTTTAAAAATCATGGGGCACCCGGGCAGCTCAGTCAATTAAGTGTTGGACTTCGGCTCAGGTTATGATCTCACAGTTCATGAGTTCGAGCCCCACATCGGGCGCTCTGCTGTTGGTGCAGAGCCCACTTCAGATCCTCTATCCCCCTCCTTCCATGCCCCTCCCTCACTCATCCGCACAAATGTACCCACGTACTCTCAAAAAAAAAAAAAAAAAAAAAACAAACGTTAAAAAAAAATAAGTATGATCATTGCAGAACACATAGAAAATAAAAATCACTTGTGGAGTGCCTGGTTGGCTCAGTCAGTGGAGCGACTCCTGATCTCAAGGTTGTAAATTCAAGCCCCATGCTGGGTGGAGAGATTACTTAAAAAAATAAAATCTTTTAAAAACGGCACTTGTAATCCTGCCACCATTACTAAAATGTTGATGTATTCCAAGTGTTCAATGTGAATAGTATATACATTCGTTTTTAAATACAATATATACATTTTTGCATCCTGCATTTAGTTTTTGCTTTTTTTTTTTTACATTGTTATTTTACAGACTCTTGGCATCCAAACCATTCTACTCAGAATCTGAAGACCCCAGCTACTGCTTCTTTTTACCTCAGCTGTTAATCCTTATATCCTCTTTCTTTTTTTTTTTTTAAATTTTTTTTTCAACGTTTTTTATTTATTTTTGGGACAGAGAGAGACAGAGCATGAACGGGGGAGGGGCAGAGAGAGGGAGACACAGAATCGGAAACAGGCTCCAGGCTCCGAGCCATCAGCCCAGAGCCTGACGCGGGGCTCGAACTCACGGACCGCGAGATCGTGACCTGGCTGAAGTCGGACGCTTAACCGACTGCGCCACCCAGGCGCCCCTATATCCTCTTTCTTTATGCCTCTTGCTTCCAGGTGTCCACTGTTTGCCTTCTCAATGTGCCTTTAATTAATTAATTAATTAATTAATTAATTTTTATTTCAATGTGCCTTTAAATCAATATTCAACCCATCTCAACCCCTTTTACCTCAGTGTTTGAGAAGAGGTTTTATCTATCTATCTATCTATCTATCTATCTATCTATGATTTTGTTTTTAAGTAATCCCTATTCCCAATGTGAGGCTTGAACTCACAAGCCCTGAGATCAAGAGCAGCATGCTCCACTGACTGAGCCAGCCAGGTCCCCAGGGGTGGGCAGGGAGAGCTTTTAAAGAGCTTCCTACAGATTGATTGGTCTTGGGTCTGGTGTTCATCTCAGACTAATAAACTCTGGAAAAGAGGGAGAAGGGGGTCATACAGTCCAGTAAGATAATTTATAAAGAAGGACCCTCTTTGAAGAATTGGGAATGGGAGACACAGTTGACTTGACCTATAAATCCTTCATTTAATATTTTTAGAAAAGAAGATTTTTAAAAAAAATTGTTTTATTTTATATTTGAGAGAGAGAGACAGAGACAGCGAGCAGGGGAGGTGCATGCAGAGAGAGAGACAGAATCCGAAGCAGGCTCCAGACTCCGAGCTGTTAGCACAGAGCCCAACGCAGGACTCGAACTCACAAGCAGTGAGATCATGACCTGAGCTGAAGTCGGACGCTTACCCGACTGAGCCATCCAGGTGCCCCGAAAATAAGATTTTTTAAAAGTAATCTCTATGCTGAACTTGGGATTCAAACTCATGACCCCGAGATCAAGTCACATGCTCTACCAACTGAGCCAGCCAGGCACCCCCTGAAAATAGAATTTTTAAAATAATTGTTTAAGTTTATTTATTTATTTTGAAAGAGGGAATGCATGAGCAGGGGAGGGGAGAGGGAGAGAGAGAGAATCCCAAGCAGTCTCTGCACTGTAAGCATAGAGCAGATACAGGGCTCGAACTCACAAACTGCAAGATCATGACCTGGGCCAAAATGAAGAGTCGGTCACTTAAGTGACTGAACTACCTAGACAGCCCTGAAAATAATATTTTTGATGACTATATAATATTCTGTCCTATGACTATATCAGATATACTTATCCTTTCCCATGGTACTGAACAGTTAGGTTGTTTCTGGTCTTCACTATTCTAAATAACACTGAGCAGAAGTAAAAATTTGTATTCCTAAAAGCAAAATTACTAGATCAGTGGCGGCGGATTCTTAATATTTGCCAAAGATCTTCTAGATGGGTTTTATGACCTTAAAAAAGGAGAGCAAGGTTTTTGAACTTATATTTTGCTTTCTAGGAAATGCAGGAAAAACTATATTGTATGCCAAAAATACTTAAATGAAATACTTCCTCTTAAGAGATACTCTCATGTAATGCATTTTAGAAATTAAGGTGATGGGAAAGATTACAAGACAGTGGTTTATGTGTTTTGAACTGGAGGACTGCACTGGGGACAGAATTGAATTCTATAGAATTATTAATGCACTTGTATTAGAAAAAAAGAATGAAAGGAGTATTAAACTATGAAAATTCATCACTTATCATTTATACGTGCAAAACTACATTTTATGCAATTGAATCTTCAACTGGTACTTTTTATAATGTGAATTGATTAGACCGTTGCCATTTGTTATCTACGTAAGAATTCCTGAGGCTAATATGCCGATGTTAATTAGCCATTTCCCTTCAAACTTTTGTTTAGATAATATGCTATGAATGCCTTTGTGCGCTCATTTTTTTCCCCATTCATACCATGGAAAGATATTCCCTGAAGTGGAGTTGTTCATGTGAACAATTTTATAGCTTCCCTTATATATTGCAAGATAAGGTACTCCACGGACACGTTATTAACGCTGCATGTTTGTCTTGCTGCTTCTACCTCCCCTTAAAAAGATAGGTCTTTTCATTTTAAATATTCCCCACAGGGTAGCGGAGGTAGAAATGGCACACAGCTGAGCACAGAGTACAAGCTCAAGAAATACTAATGGCTTAATTTTCATGTACCTGTGGGTTTGACTTTCTCTTCTCTAGATCTTTCTCTCTCAGCTCTTCTTTTCGGTATCTATTTCATTACCTTAAATTGGCAATTTCAAGTAAATCGACAGCTTCAGGTTGATTTTGGACACAGGAGTCTCTTCGTGTCCCTCAAATTTATGTCTCAGTGAGTGTCCCATTCTGGAACCTTACTTGCCCGACTGCTGTCTGAGGAAGCTGAATTCAAAGCAGTCACGATCCCCTCGAGGTCACACGTAGGGTTGCCTCCTCAGAAAGGAAGCGTTTTCTCAACGAATGTCTATGCCAGTCAATTTGCGCTGATTTGGAAGATAACGGAATGGGCGCGCCTTCCTGCCAATTTGACGCTGTGCGAGTCGCAGAAATTCAGTGGAGGGGTTCGGACGCCCGCGGAATCTTTTGCATCTCACAGAATTGTAGTAAACACTGGCTGCACCCTCCCGTGCCCGGGAGATGAGGACAGGTGCGAAGCCCGCCTGGGGAGGAAACGGCTACTATCCGCTCAGAGCCACATGCCGCGCTGAGAAAAGCCCATCCCTGGACCACGACCGGAATCCCGGCTGCCGCTCGCCTCTCAGGGCGTCCCCGGCAGCCGAGCGGGTGGCATTAGCCAAGCGGAGCGGCACCCCCGGCACGCCAAAGGCCCGGGGGGCGGGGCGGCACGGCGTCACCTGTGACGT
Organism: Panthera leo; assembly: GCF_018350215.1. Classification (NCBI taxonomy): domain Eukaryota; kingdom Metazoa; phylum Chordata; class Mammalia; order Carnivora; family Felidae; genus Panthera; species Panthera leo. Next base: position 116,215,687 of record NC_056685.1, on the reverse strand, counting down.
AGCCGCTCGACCGGGCCGCCGCCGCCGCCGCCGCCGCCGCCGCCGCTGAACCGGGGGCGGGGGGCCCGGGGGTGAGCGCAAAGATGGCCGCTTCGGCTCGGGCTGGTGAGTGTGCGTGACGGACGCGCGCGGCTGCAGCGGTTGGCGGAATGAGGCTCTCTACCGGAGCGGAGGTCCGACCAGAGCCTTCGGGGCCTGGGGGCACCTGGCGGTGTTTTCCCGCCTCGCAGGGCGCGGGGAGGTCCTGAGGGAGGGAGAGGGGGGCTGCGGACGGACTGAGGGGAGCGGGCCGAGGGGCGCGCGGAGAAGGCAGTGGCAGTGGCGGCGGGTCCGGCGAATTTAGAATTGGCGCCTCTGGGAAGTTTCGGTGGGTCGTGCGATGTCCTGGTGGCTGGCCACCTCAGGAGTGCCCAGAGATGCTGCGGGCAGCCGCGCGTCCCGTGTGGCCAGGGTCACCGCGTAGCCACCCTGAGCGGGGCTGGAGGGGCATGAGTTGGGAGGAGAAGAGGCGAAATAGGAAGACTTTGGGGGGTGCGGAGGGGGAGATGTGCCCTGACCCGCGTTGGGGAGCGCTATGTAGATGTGATCATGAATAGGGATGCGCGCTGGGCACTCTGCAGAGCTGGTACTGTCGAAATAAAACCGCATCCTAACCCCTGGCTCTGATTGCTGCCAGGTGATGCTCGAAATCCCCTGGGAGGCTTTGGAAGGGCATTTTCTAGCCGTCCGTTTATGAGGAATGGCTTGCTTTCCTTCCAACGATCGGGTCCCAGCGTTGCCAGCACCTGCTGCCACTTAGAGACACTTAGGATTTTTGAATACCAGCTTCCGCTGGCCTTCGGGGAAGGAATGCTAATGGGCTAAACTCATTTGGGGGCTTAAGAAACGTGTTAGCATGAGAAGAAAAAAATGTTCAAGTTTAAGAGGTGGTAGGAGACCCTCGTACGCCCACTCCCAATAAAAAAGAAAGTGAAACGTAGTGATTGTTTCAACTGCAAGTTTGAGCTGTTGTACATTCTGCATGTAACCGGATAATTTCTTGCAGTTTTAATTTTGGAAGTAGACAATTTAGCAAGTCTTAGGAGAGTCGCTTTGTCCTTAACCCCTCCTGATTTCCCCCACTTTTAAACTCTAATGGTCCTATCTTGCAAGTAACGGGATTGTGAAATTAGCATGGAAATAGGACCTTCAGACCCTGCACTTGAATTCCTTATTATCTGTGAAGTAGCCTGTGTGGGGCGGGTTGTGGGGCGGGGGGGGGGGGGGGGTCGGGGGGGGAGTAGGGGGTGGTAACATAGGGCCTGGAATTCCATTTTGAGTTGTCTTTAAAATCAGTATTCAGTGTAAACAATGAAAAAAAATTAGCTGTTCACTGTGATCAAATTCAGAAAGCCAAACATGAGTTAAGCACATGTTTATAGAATATTTCATCATCTCAGTGAGATTCAATATTCAGTTGTCTTGAAAGAGAGGAAAACTTTGTATTCTTGGAGCCCTAATCTTTTTATCCTTAATTTAGCATCTCGGGATTTGAAAGAGATTTTTATTTTTATTTAATTTCCAACCCCTACCCCCACACAGATTTGAAAGAGATTTTAAACATTTTGTCTTGTTTACCTTTTCTCCACCCTGCTCCGATTTCTCTAGCTTTTTGTGTACTAGCCGTTCATTTTGCAAAGGATGGCAGATTTTTCATTCTAGGAATTTTCATGTAGTCTATCTTTATTGAAATTTAGAGATATTCTAATATTTAACAAAGTTTAGCGCATACAGTGAGGAAATTTAAATGTTTTGGCTGTTTTCATTGTACATTCACCTTGTTTTTCTTCCAGAATATTAATTATCCCAGACTTTTTAGCTTAACAACATTTAAGTGATAAGTGAATCTGTGTTGAGTATACTATACAATGATACACTTTTTGGAATATTTAAATTGGAAAATCTGTTGAAGATTTGGGTTAAATATTTGAAATATATTGTTTCTACCTGTCTTTACCCCCCCCCCCATCTTTTCACAGATTTTTCTTTCTGTACTACAGAAATTTATCATATATACCCTCTACCCAAATTTTCCTCTACATGCTTAAATCTTACTGAGTATTATAGCATTGGTGGTACATAAAAGGATTTTCTGCTCATTGGGTTGTTTGAGGGCAGAGTCTGATTGTATTTTGTTTGTATCCCCAGCACCTGACTATCTGCTTATCATGGAGGGAAAATCCCTGTAAGTGTCGAATTGTGGTTTTGAATGGTGCAGAGATATAGAGAAAGGCAACGTCTTGGCTTCTTATAGGCAGAAAAAGGGTGCTTTGAAGTGTTTCTCCTTCCTGTGATGTTAGGCAGAACAAACATGGTTGCCGGATTCTAATGGAGTTGTCTGGTTGAGGGAGATTAGACGGAGACTGGGGCCCAGGCTTAGGAGACTAATCAAGGTAGGAAATGTGTGCCCATCATTTTCTGGATTCAGTAATGGACAGTTTTGCCATTAGGCCTAACCGAAATAGGAAGTGACAAGTCACTAAAATATAGGAGGATTCTATAATACTGGCTTTCTGGCAAAAATTAAGATTATTGAAGTACATTGGTTTTTCACAGCGCTTTCAGAGACCATAAAACTTTACTTTCAGTGGAGTTTTACATACCATGGGAAAAGCTTATTTATAGTCCAAGAATATATTTGTTAGGCCAAATTATAGATGTGCTAGAATGATAGAGTCTAAGCATTTTTACACAAAGTATTTGAACTCAATTTTCTAGACCCATAATAGAATGCTTAATTTTTTTTTTTTTTTTTTGAGAGGTGGGGTGGGGAAATGGGCAGAGGGAGAAAGTGAGAGAATCTTAAGCAGGCTCCATGCTCAGCACAGAGCCTGACATGGGGCTCAGTCCTGCGACTCTGGGATCATGCCCTGAGCCAAAATCAAGAGTTGGGTGCTCAACTGAGCCACCCAGGTGCCCCACTCAATCTTTTTGTGAACATTTCTCCCATTGTTATGAAGTTAGCTGCAGTATGTTGATATATAAGTATGGTGATGTGACACTAATGATAAATATTTTGGAACAAAATTGCCCATGAATGAAATACCTGTAAGTAGTGATGGGTAAGGAAATCAAATAAACCTGGTGGCAGAACTTAATTTCCAGTTCTTTTTCTTAGAACATCAACTAGAGTCAATCTCTGTGCTTCTAGGGAGGCAATGTTAGAGATGTGAAGAAGGCCCAGGGAAAAAGAGTATCCTTTTTTGTTTAATGAAGAGTTTCAAGCGAGATCAGGGTAATTATAGATTCTAGATTTCTAGAGGAAGGAAGAATAACTAGGGCCTGTCTAGGGATAAAGGAAAGGAAATACATCATGATTGATAAGAGGTGCCAAAGCACTTAAGAGGCATGATAGCATACCTAAGAGGGAGTAGGGAGAGTTTGAGAGGCCTTTTTGTTAATTCATTCAATCATTTGTTCATTTAAATTTTTGAACCCCTTTGTACCAGGCACTATGCTTGACCCTTGGCATTTTGCAAACATCTCCTAAGAGCACGGGTTACTATGGTAGTTCCATGGAAATTTGGAACCTGCTTATAAGGAGTGGGGTAGGATTTGCCCTAATTACTATGCATAAAGGTTATTTTCATTCTTATCCAAATGAACGCAAAGATTGGTGTGGTTAGTAATTCCTAAGGCCAACTTCCTATTGAAATTGCCATTTCCTCCTATCTTTTATTATGGAAAATAACAAATCTTCCTACTTTTAATAGCTTTTAGAGGATCTGTTTAGGTGATTTGCTACTGTTAAAAGAAAATTAAATTTTGTTATAAAAATTATCTTTATTAAAATAAAGATTCAGCATATGTTGAATCTTTAATATCTATCCCTCTAGGAATTCTCAAATGAGACAAAGATGATTACTGTGATGCAATTTTATTTAAATATTCTTTATGCCCAGTGTTATGTATGTATATAAGTATTTATATAAAATGTGCACACCCATTGCCTTTGAAACAGTAGTAAATACCCCAGTTACAAAAATTTTTTATTCACAATATGGTCATTTGTATATAAAAACATTTTAATAAAAGATACGTGAAAAGTGGCTGGTCATAGATGAGAATAGAAAAGTATATATTGTGCCACAATTTGAAGGCAATTTGAAGGCACTTACAGGCCATGGTAAAGAGTTTAGACTGATCTTGTGGTATTTCAAAACTTTTAAACAATTTTTCAATGATTGCAAAGCTGTTCTATGAGACACACTAGAAATGATGTAAAATGCAAATGTTTTTATGACTCTGAAAAGGGAGAAGCTTTTTTTGAGGGGGAGGAGGAAGAGCGCAAGTGGGGGAGAGGCAGAGAGAGGGGGACAGAGGATCCTAAGTGAGCTTACACTGACAGGCTGACAGCCGCAAGCCCAATGTGGGGCTTGAATTCACGAACCTGCAAGATTATGACCTCGGCTGAAGTCGGAGGCTCAACTGACTGACCCACCCAGGTGCCTTGGGAGAAGTTTAATAGAGCATAATGATACTATTTTAGTGTCTGTTCAGATTTTTAAATATAGATTTTCTTTTAGGAGTGTATATTAGCCAGTTCCCTCGTTCTGTGTCACTTTTTTTTTTAGGCTTTTTTTTTTTTTTTAAGTTTATTTTTGAGAGACAGACCAAGTGCAAGTGGGGGGAAGAGCAGAGAGAGAGAGGGAGATACAGAATCTGAAGCAGGGTCCAGGCTCTGAGCTGTCCGCACAGAGCCCAATGCAGGACTCAAACTCATGAACTGCAAGATCATGACCTGAGCTGAAGTCAGACACTTGACCAACTGAGCCACCCAGGAGCTCCCTGTGTCACTTTTTAAAATAGTAATTTAGTTTGGCTATTTTTGTGTGTTTATTTTTCATGGTAACTTCCTGTTTTTTCATGAAAACATTTTTTAAAGCAAAGAATATGAAAACTGTGTTACTAATTGCACTGGCGAAATCAAGATTACTTTTATGTGAATGATCTTTAGTACCTGTCCTCCTCTAGGAACTTCCAAAGTTTATACTGTTATTGTACCTTTCCATATTTTCTTTCTAAGTGTTTTAAGATAAAATAGGTGGAATGGGGTGGTCAGCTGAAAAGACCATTTTGTTGAAGGTAACAAATTTATAGAGGAATATTAATTTTTGAAGTAAAATTAGCTATCCTTCTAAGTTTTCAGTGATTTTTGTAGTTCTTAGTAATATTTGTATTTGGAGCACAAATATTTATTTGAAGGGTCACTGCATATCATACCAAAATTTAACCCTTTTTTTTTTTACTTTTTTATTGTTTATTTTTAATTTTTTTAAAGATTTTATTTTTAAGTAATCTCTACACCCAACATGGGGCTCAAATTTAGAACCCCAAGATGAAAAGTCACATGCTCTACCGACTGAGCCAGCCAGGTGCCCCTGTTTATTTTTTTATTTTTATTTTTTTTTAAGGATTTTATTTTCAAGTAATCTCTACACCCAATGTGGGGCTTGAATTTGCAATCCTGAGATCAAGAGCCGCATGCTCTACTGACTGAGCCTGCTAGGTGCCTCTGGTTGTTGTGGTTGGTTTGTGTGTTTGTTTTTGTTTTTAAGTTTTTATTTTGAGAGAGAGAGAGCATGAAGGGGGGGGAGGGAGAGAAAGAGGAAGGAAGGAAGGAAGGAAGGAAGGAAGGAAGGAAGGAAGGAAAGGAAGAAAAGAAAGGAAGGAAGGAAGGAAAAAGGGAGAGAGGGAGGAAGGGAGGAAGGAAGGAAGAGAGAAAGAGAAAGAGAGAGAGAGAGAGAAAGAAAGGAAAGAAAGAAAGAAAGAAAGAAAGAAAGAAAGAAAGAAAGAAAGAACGAACGAACCCCAAGCAGCCTCCTCACTACCAGTGCAGAGTCCAATGTGGTGCTCAAACTCACAAAACTGCGAGGTCATAACCTGAGCCAAAACAGAGTCAGACACTTAACCAACTGAGCCACCCAGGTACCCCACCTAGTTTGTGTGTGTGTTTGTTTTGTTTTGTTTTGTTTTTTAATAAATTCTACTCCCAACATGGGGCTCCAGCTCACGGCATCGAGATCAAGAGTCACATGCTGTATCAAGAGTTGCTTGACGTACCAACTGAGCCAGCCAGGCACCTAAAATAATTAGGGTTAGGGAAGTATATCTCAGTTTACTTTTGTATAAAGTCTATTTGGGGTGTCTGAAAGCACATAGAATGGTACTAGACACGTGGTAGGCTGTGGTTAAGGATGGAGAAATAGGATAATGATATCACAAAATATCAGGAAACTGTTCCTTAACTGACCTTGAGGGAAAAATAGCCACTTGGTTGAGGGTGGGGGGGGGCAGTTTGGGTCACTAGTAATCAGTGACCTCCTATTCTTTCTTTTTGTCTTTCTAAGTATAATCGGCTTCCTATTCTTAACCACTTATTCAAATGTCATAAAGAGAACTGAAGCAAGACCTGCATTCAATACTAGTTGTTTGTGCCAAGAATTTGGTAGCCTAAAACAACATGGCTATCAAACCTATAGGATTTTTTTTTTAAGTAAAATGGCTTTTTTTTTTTTTTTTAAACTAAGACGCTAAAAAAATGTTTGACATGTAGTCCCTCCCTGGCCATAGGGAACCTATCCAACAGTTCAGTGGCAGTAAGGATGTATATACAAACAAAGGATTCACATTTGGCACAACCCAAGTCCTTTAGGAAGTTAGAGATTTTTTTAAATTTGCTAATTTATTGATTAATTGATTTTAATCTCTATACCCAACATGGGGCTCAAACTCATGACCGAGATCATGAGTCACATGATCTACCAACTGAGCCAGCCTGGTGCCCCAGAAATCCTCTGTTTTATTGAACTATGGGACAAAGGATTCTAATAGTTAAAGGCTCAAAGGAAACTTGGAAGATTAGTTTGGCAGGATAGTACTATGGAGGAGAATGAGAGTCTGGAGGATGGGAAACCAGTTTGGAGGTTACTGCTGTACCTCAGGAATGATACAGTAAAGTCCATAATAAGAATGATAGCTCTGCAAATGAAAAGGAATAAAGACTTGGGGAGTGATAACCTTTTATACATAGGTGATAAGAATGTTTGAGTAGAAAGGATGGGAGGGAGGAGTAAAACCAAAGACAAAACAAAACAAAATAGCCTGGGTACTTAAATAATACTACTCTATCTTTAATAAGAGAATATTAGGGGCGTCTGGGTGGCTCAGTTGGTTGGGCGGCCAACTTCAGTTCAGGTCATGGTCTTGTAGTTCATGAGTTTGAGCCCCTCATTGGGTTTACTGCACAGAACCCCCTTTGGATCTTCTGTCCCCTTCTGTTTCTGCCCCTCCCCTGCTCACGTATGCTCCCTCACAAATAAAACATTTAAAAATATTTTTAAAAAATATGAGAATATTGGAAGAGAAACTAACTCTGTGACAGCAAGATGTACAGGTAAGCTGAGTTTGCAGTGTGCCTGAGACTGCTTCAGAAAGGTTCTGGTGGTCAGCTACCTACATCTGTCATTGAACTTCTGCCAGTAGGATGAGCCATTGAAATAGATGTCAGAAGGGTATTACTACATGCTGAAAGCCTGGATTGTATGTTGCAAAGGGCTATCATTTGAGTAAATGAAAATTAATTTCAGAGAGTCTTCACTGGGTGGTAAGTATAAGCAGTTTTGTGCTGTTGAACTGTTACAAGTTAAGTAGTTTACCCATGTATTTGATACTTGTGTGTGATGTAAATTTTTAACTAAAAATACCATATTTAATAAGATCTTATGTTTTCTTTCTCTTCTAGTCATTTTAGTTTTCTATTTTATAATTGCTTTTGTTATATGTTAACTCTGTGTAAAATAATTAGCTTTCAATAAGTCAAATACAATTATTTTCTTAAACTGTAGAGATTTGCTATGTAATAGCAGTAGCAGGGAATTTTAAAAATAAAAATGTTCATCAGTTATATGCCATGGAAAGTTTAAATAGCTTGAATGGTTTTCTTTGAACCAATTAAAAATTTCATTGTCTTTAATCAGTGAAGAATAACAAAGCTTTCAGAATATTATAAATCCATCTGTCTTTTCAAATAAAGGTAGCATACTTGGTTTAAAAAAACATTTCATAGATATTAATTGGAACTTTAAGTATGAAACATTTTTTAAATGTATGAGAAAATGATAGTATGGATTATTTTAATCCTTGTATATAGATTCCATTCAGAACATCTTGACTAATTGTGTGTTGCTATTATATTAGGTAATATTTTATCAGATTCTACATGGAGTATGCAAAAATATTTTATTTTCTCTCTTTAAAGTGAATATACTGATAAAAATTACATAACCAACCTGCTGAAGCTAAACAGAGTTTAATACATAGCTTCTCCACAGTGGATTAGCAAATGAAAAGAAGTGCTCTGAACCCAATAGAGGAAAATAGGAAGTGTCAAGGAAATACTCCCATACCCCTTAATTTTCCTCCAAGCTTTTAGATCTTGTGTGATGAGAACCCTTTGGGGATACCTTATTAAGTGTCTCTGAGCTTTGACACCAGGCAGCAGAGCAAACTGGAAGCCTCAGGTGGCAGCAACCTGGCTTTCTAGTTCCTGCTTACCTCCCTGCCCCTCTTTTGGTTATCTGCCCTCCTGGTTTCTTTCATAACTCGACCGGGTAAGTGGACCCCCTGCTCTAAAATATTAATCTTATTGGTCATTCAACCATTCTGGTTTCACTTCTTGGTGGGTTTTTTTGTTTTGGTTTTTAAGATTTATTTTTGGGGCGCCTGGCTGGCTCAGTCGGTTAAGCCTCTGACTTCGGCTGAGGTCATGATCTCGTGGTTTACTGGTTCGAGCCCCGCGTCGAGCTCTGTTCTGACCGCTCAGAGCCTGGAGCCTGCTTCGGATTCTGTGTCTCCCTCTCTCTCTGCCCCTCTCCCCTCACGCTCTGTCTCTCTCTCCTTGAAAAATAAATACATATCAAAAAACATTATAAAAGATTTTATTTTTAAGTAATCTCCACACCCAGGGTAGGGCTTGAACTCAGAACCCTGAGATCAAGCAAGAGTCTCTTGCTCTATCAACTGAGCCAGCCAGGTGCTCCTGGTTTCACTTCTTCAGATTTTTTAAAAAAGATTTTATCTTTGAGAGCTCCCCTTTTAAAAAGTAAATACTCCTGGGAGAGGTTAGACCTTAGTTCTCAGCTAATACCTTCATTTTCAGTTAGCACCTTAGTTGGGCTCAGTATACATTTGGCTGAGAAGAATGAATCCCTGGCTAAAAGTGATAAAACTAGAAGAAAATTAGCCTATATAATAGCAGTAGCAGTGGCAGTATTCACAGTAGTATTGTCAACTAAGATACTGAGAGCCACATAATTAAGTGCCAGGGTTTATTCTAAGTGCTTTATGAATATAAATTTCTCCGATTCCCTCAACAACCTTATTGGTGTTCTTACCACCGTTTCTTAAAGATAAGAAAATTGAGGTAAGTAGAGCATAAATAATTTGTCTAGGTCACTTGGTAAATATAGCTAAGTGTTAAACTCAGTCATTTGGATTGTAGAGTGTCCTTTCTAACCATTTTGTTGTGATACCTCTCCACTGCTATATTGCCTCTCAGAGAGATGGCATCTGATCAGCATTTCACTTTTTTCAGGGTTTTTCATTGAATGGAATCACAATGTTCAATTTTAGGCCACTTCCTGTTGAAGGGCCGTGAGAACCTTGCCATCATCATGTAAATAGATTTTTTAGTAACAATTAGGAATGTATTTGCAGAACAGAGAAGAGATTAAAGAGGCTTGTGTATAATTTAGCTACATATGTGCTAAATTATATACTAGTATGCATATTTAAAATTTATTGTATAAGTAACATGCTTATTTAGATATTTGAAAATATGGATAGCCCCAAAATAAACTATATTATACATTCTTTCTAGAAGTTTCTTTTCTTTTGAGTCTTCTTTTCTGAATGTTATGCAAGGTATAACTCATACCACCTCTAAAATTTTAGAATGAAATCATTTCCCTTGAGTGTAAATAAGCAGCATTTCCATCTTCATCTCAAGAAGTTGAACTAATAATTATTGTCTGACTTGCCAGAAAGGAATGTTTAAATTGTCTCTGTATTCTTTATATGATCCTTTTTATTTTATTTTTTATATAATCTTTTTAAAACAAAAGTAGAGGGGGCCTGGGTGGCTCAGTTGGATGACCATTCGATTCTTGATTTTGGGCTCAGAATTGACCCCTGCACTGAGCGTGGAACCTGCTTAAGGTTCTCTCTCTCCCCCTCTGCTTCCCTCCCCAGCTCACATGTGCTCTCTCTCTCTTAAAAAAAAAAACAAAACAACAACAACAAAAACCACATTAAAGTAGATAGAAGAGAACCCTACATTTTTATCTTAATCTCCATATTGAACCAGTTCTTTAAGCCAAAGTTTGTTTGACGCTAATCTACCTCTGCTCCCATCTTTCCTTCAACACTTCTGCAGCTTTAATTTCCTTGTATCTGGAGTAATAATCTCTTTTAATCATTCATCCTTCCTCTGGGTCTGCATTTCAGATCCATCTGTGACCTATATATCTGATCATGTCATTCTTCTCTACAGAGTTTTTCAGTGACTTATCGCCCATAGTTTCTGGAAGCAGGCTTGGGGATGATTAGGGCAGGGAATTTTCTGGGTCTTAGGTACCCATGAATGGATCTAAAAGGGAAGCTGGGATGTGTGCAGGCTCCAGGTGACCACCTTCCCCTGACTCTGCAGACTCCACATCATGGGAGAGGGTTAGGGCAGGGACCCCCTTAAGTGTCAGGTCTGGGCCCTGGTGGTCTAGGTTTATAGGAAGAGCATGCTGTTGCTGTGTAAACTCTTGGTGGCAACAAGGATCAAAGCTGGGAGACCATTTAGGAGCCTTATTGCAGTAATCCAGGTGAGACTTGATTGTGACTTGGACCAGGGTGAGAGCAGTAGAGGTAATAAATTGTCGGGTTCTCGATATATTTTTAAGATAGAGCCAATCATTTTTTCCTGAAGGATTGGTGTAGGGAGAGAGAAAAAGGAGTCAAGGATGAGATATTTAGCTTCAGTACGTGGAAGGGTTTAGGATAATGGAGCATATTAATCTTTGATGTCTTAATTTTGCCATTAGCAACTACTGTTGAATGCTAGGAGTTCTAATAAAATACTGTATTTGAACAGATTCTGGACCTCAGGAAATTTTGAAGGAAGAGAAATAAACTTGAAATATGAGCCTGAAGGGGTGTCTGGGTGGTTCAGACGGTTAAGTGTCCAACTCTTGATTTTGGCTCAGGTCATGGTCTCACAGTTTATGAGTTTGAGCCCTGCATCAGGCTCTGCACTGACAGTGTGGAGCCTGCTTGGGATTCTCCCTCTCTCTCTGCCCCTATCCCACTTGTGCTTGTTTACTTATTTATAAATAAATAAACTTCAAAAATTTTAAGAAAAAATGTGTGCCTGAAATGTGTACACATGTGAGTGTTGGGACTGGTCAGCCTTAAGTCCATATTCATGATACACCCTACATTTGAAAGTTAAGAAATGAAGGGGGAGAGGCTCTCTGATTGCTAGGAGATTTTACTAAAAAAAAAAAAAAATTGGTGAGAAGGAACCAAAAATCAACTTCACCTTTGCAGCTTTCTTAGATGCCTGGAGGTGGCACCTAAGTACCATTGAAATTCATATTGCTGTCCTAAAAAAAAATGTATTTTTTATTTATCTTTTCAAATTTATATTTAAATCCTAGTTAGTTAACATAGTGTAATATTGTTTTCAGGAGTAGGATTTAGTGATTCATCACTTATGTATAACACCCAGTGCTCAACACAAGTGCCCTCCTTAATCTCCATCACCCATTTAGCCCATTACCCACCTATGTCCCCTCCAGCAACCCTCAGTTTGTTGTCTGTAATTTAAAGAATCTCTTACCATCTGCTTCCCTCTCTTTTTTTTCCCCCTTCTCCTATATTCATCTGTTTTGTTTATTAAATTCCACATACAAGTGAAATTCTATGGTATTTGTCTTTCCCTGACTGACTTCTTTCACTAAGCATAATACAGTCTAGCTATATCCATGCTATTGCAAGTTCCAAGATTTCATTCTTTTTTTTTTTTTAAGAGAGAGCGAGCACACGCACACACGCACAAATGGGGATGAGGTAGAGAGTATCTTAAGCAGGCTCCACGCTCAGCTCAGAGCCCAACTCAGGGCTCCATCTCACATGAGACTGTGAGATCACGACGTGAGCCAAAATCAAGAGTTGGACATTTGGGGTGCTTGGGTGGCTCAGTCAGTTAAGCATCTGACTCTTGAATTCAGCTCAGGTCATTATCTTACTCATGAGATTGAGCCCTGAGTCAGGCTCCAAGGGATCCTGTTTGGGATTCTCTCTCCCCCTCTCTCTCTGCCCCTGCCCTGCTGTGTTCTCTGTCTCTGTTTGTCTCTCTCAAAATAAATAAATAAACATTAAAAAAAAAAAAAGAGTTGGATTCTTAACCAGCTGAGCCACCCAGGTGCCCCAAGATCTCATTTTTTTCGATGGCTGAGTAATATTCCATTGTTACCTATACCCCACATCTTCATTATTCATTCATCAGTTGTTGGACATTTGGGCCCTTTCCACAATTTGGCTATTGTTGATAATGCTGCTATTAACATTGGAGTGCACATACCTCTTTGAACCACTATTTTTGTATCCTTTGTATTTACTAGGTAAATACCTAGTAATGCAATTGCTGGCTCATAGGGTAGTTCTATTTTTAACTTTTTGAAGAACCTCCATACTGTTTTCCAGAATGGCTGAACCAATTTGCATTCCTGCCAACAGGGCGAGAAAGCTCCCCTTTCTCCACATTTTCACCAACACGTGTTGTTTCCTGTGTTGTTAATTTTAGCCATCCTGACAGGTGAGAGGTGGTATCTCATCGTGGTTTTGATTTGTATTTCCTTGATGGTGAGTGATGTTGAGCATCTTTTCACGTGTCAGTCATCTGGATGTTTTCTTTGGAAAAATCAATTCATGTCTTCTGCCCATTTCTTAACTGGATTGTTTGTTTTTGAGGGAGGTTGTTTGATAAGTTATTTATAGATTTTGGATAGTGTCCTTTTATCAGCTGCCCTAAAAGTTTGAAAGTATTGATCATACTACATAAAATGTTCTGAGTTCTGGAACTCAGAACTCCACTGCTTATGCCTGGAGCCTGACTCAGGCCATCCCATGACCCTGGGATCATTCAGCTGAAATCAAGAGTGGCTCAACCAACTGAGCCACGCAGGCACCCCTACTATCTTTATTTTTATTTATCTGTTTTTAAGATTTTACTTTTAAGTAATCTCTATACCCAATGTGGGGTCCAAACTCACAATCCTGAGATCAAGAAAGAGTTGCACACTAAAGCAACTAAGTCAGCCAAATGCCTCTATTTTTAGATCCTGTAGCAGAAGTTTTCCTGACTCTTAACTCATAAAGGAACATGTTTCTGGGTCAAAACCACACAGGTTTTGTTTGTTTTGTTTTATTATGTTGGGATGGGGTTTTGTTTTTGTTTTTGTAATACGCTTATAATTTCAGATAGTGCATAGGCCCACCAGAATGTAAACATTTATTATATTGCCATCCACTTCTTATTTTTCTTTTTTGCTTTGCTTATGTATCCTTGTACATTCCTAAGAGGCTATTCAAACACAAAAGCATGTCTCTGTCTTTCTCCCTCCCTAAGGTAAACTGTCAAGTCTGTCAAATTCAAAGTATGTTACAGAGCCATGAATTAAAGGTCATTATTGATTTACTAGTGGAAAGCTAAATTTAAAATGGTAATTAAGTAAATATCGATGTGATTTATTTGAATAAATAGACTATAATAGAATGTTAAGATTTGTTCATCTTAGGGGCACCTGGGTGGCTCAGTCAGTTAAACATCTGATTTAATCTCAGCTCAGGTCTCGATCTCAGAGTTCAAGCCCCATGTTGGGCTCTACAACTGGGCGTAGAGCCTACTTAAAATACATATTTTTTCACTGTAGCTACCATTATAGCTACCATTTATTGGGGGTTTACTGTGTGTTAAATATTTCATATTTTTTCAGTTTTTCATTGAAGTTGGTATGACTTTTCCCTGTTTTACAGAAATTTAGAGAAGTTAAAATATTTGCTCAAATCAGACATATAACAGTATGTTGCAGAGGTAGAATTCATATCTCTAAGTGTTTGTTTCAGAACTCATGCTGTTAACTATGATTATGCTTTAGTAACAATTTGGATAGGGGTCTCAGAATGTAGACATTACTGAGATATATTTCAGTCTTGCCGACCCTAAGTTTTAAGAAAAGGAATGTAGTTCTTTAAACTGCCCTCAATTGGGGCGCCTGGGTGGCGCAGTCGGTTAAGCGTCCGACTTCAGCCAGGTCACGATCTCGCGGTCCGTGAGTTCGAGCCCCGCGTCAGGCTCTGGGCTGATGGCTCGGAGCCTGGAGCCTGTTTCCGATTCTGTGTCTCCCTCTCTCTCTGCCCCTCCCCCGTTCATGCTCTGTCTCTCTCTGTCCCAAAAATAAATAAAAAACGTTGAAAAAAAAATTAAAAAAAATAAATAAATAAACTGCCCTCAACTATTGGGTCTTATTCTAGTTCATTGAAAAGAGGGCACTACCCCCTTTCTACCAGTAGATGGTGGCAGAAAATTAAAAACAGTTTTTAAAGGGAACCTGTTGGAGAAAGTTAAGCGTGTATTTTTTTAGAGCAAGGCAGATGAGAGATTAGAGAGCTTCGGAACAAAAGACAAGTAAGAACTGCCTGTGGTGTTATGACAGGCAGCCCACAAATTGGGAGCAAAGGAAGCAAATTTATAAAAATTTTTCTTGGAAAAATACCTTATAAAAAAGAAAAATATTGGCTTTTATTAAAAATTGATATTGTTCTGCTTAGTTTTCAGATGTCTCAAGTATCGTGAACAGAGACTTGTTTGGATTATGTGTTTCTCAGCTAAACTGAATAAATGTTAACAATGGATAAGTGCAAACACATTGGGCAGTTGCGGCTTGCTCAAGACCATTCCATCCTCAACCCTCAGAAATGGCATTGTGTGGACTGCAATACAACTGAGTCGATTTGGGCTTGCCTTAGCTGTTCTCATGTTGCCTGTGGAAGATACATTGAAGAACATGCAGTCAGGCACTTTCAAGATAGCAGTCATCCTGTTGCCTTGGAGGTGAATGAGATGTATGTTTTTTGTTACCTTTGTGATGATTATGTTCTTAATGATAATGCAACTGGAGACCTGAAGTTACTACGAAGTACCTTAAGTGCAATCAAAAGTCAAAATTATCAGTGCACGACTCGTAGTGGAAGGGTTTTGCAGTCTGTGGGTACAAGTGATGATACTTATTACTTACACGATAGCACCCAATCTCTGCTTCAAAATGAAGATCAAATGTATACTGCTCTTTGGCATAGAAGAAGAATATTAATGGGTAAAATCTTTCGAACTTGGTTTGAACAATCACCCATTGGAAGAAAAAGACAAGAGGAACAATTTCAGGAAAAAATAGCAAAAAGAGAAGTGAAGAAAAGACGACAAGAATTAGAGTATCAAGTTAAAACAGAATTGGAAAGTATACATCCAAGAAAGAGTTTACGTTTGCAAGGTCTAGCTCAGTCTACCACAGTAGAAATAGTTCCTGTTCAAGTACCACTGCAAACCCCAGCATCACCAGCAAAAGATAAAGTAGTACCTACCTCAGAAGATGTAAGATTAAAAAAAGCCAATGACTCCTCAGGTAAACAAAGGCCAATAGTAACTCCTGGTGTAACTGGATTGAGAAATTTGGGAAATACTTGCTATATGAATTCTGTTCTTCAAGTGTTGAGTCATTTACTTATTTTTCGGCAATGTTTTTTAAAACTTGATCTGAACCGATGGCTGGCAGTGACAGCTAGTGATAAGACAAGATCACCTTATAAGCATCCACCAGTCACAGATACAGTATATCAAATGAATGAATGCCAAGAAAAAGATACAGGCTGTGTTCCCTCCAGACATCCAAGTTTATCATTAGGACTAAGTGGTGGAGCATCAAAGAGTAGAAAGATGGAACTTATTCAGCCAAAGGAACCAAGTTCACAATACATTTCTCTCTGTCATGAATTGCATACTTTGTTCCAAGTCATGTGGTCTGGAAAGTGGGCCTTAGTCTCACCATTTGCTATGCTACACTCCGTGTGGAGACTAATTCCAGCTTTTCGTGGTTATGCCCAACAGGATGCTCAGGAATTTCTCTGTGAACTTTTGGATAAAATACAACATGAACTAGAGACAACTGGTACTAGGTTACCAGCTCTTATCCCCACTTCTCAAAGGAAACTTATCAAACAGGTTCTGAATGTTGTGAATAATATTTTTCATGGACAACTACTTAGTCAGGTATGGATTTGTTTTTAATCTTACTTTCATCTTGGGGAATTCATAAAACGAAGCCTAAAAAAATGTGTATTTTCTGTTTATCTAGTGTGTTAGAGAGGACTGTTTTCAGGTCAGAATAGATTGCTTTTACAAATATGTGTCAAGAAGTCAGCTTATTCATTTACAGTGTTTCACTCATTTATGTGTTTCCTTCATGAATCACTGGAAGTAGTTTTTCATCTATGGTATCAAAGCTTTTGGGGCATCTGGCTGGCTCACTTGGTTAAGCATCCGACTCTTGATTTCAGCTCAGGTCATGATCACACGGTTCCTGAGTCCTGAGTCCTGTGCAGGGCTCTGCACTGACAGTGTGGAACCTGCTTGGGATTCTCTGTCTCCCCCTCTCTCTCTCTGCTCCTCACCCACTCTTTTGCGCATGCACACGCACACTCTTTCTCTTTCAAAAATAATAAACATTTTTTAAAAAGCTTTTTTTGTGGGAAGAGGGAATCAGGAAACAAAGCTTCTTAGGTTGATAATATTAAATTCATTTTCTGAGAGATTGAGAAGAGAGGGTTTAATGCCTTAGGGAGCAGATTTGAAGATGCTGCGGTACTGGGAATGGATTTGGTACACACTTGAATAATTTTAGGAACCAAGAGGTAGCCCTGGAAGACTTTCTATAAAACTCACGAGGGCAAGGTCTGAAAGCTTTAATAAGTAGGTAGGGAAATTTTAAGTAAGTGTGATTTCATTGAAAATAATCCTAAATGATTTTCCTTTATTTTAATTACTGCTGTAAAAGTTTCCCTTGTTGTGAAAAGGAATCACAAAACCAGGATCTTTAATCCAATTAATAACTCTAATGAGTGGACTTGTTGGTAAACTATTACTAGACATAAGGTTCTCTACTTTTCCATAGCATAGATCTTAAAAATTTTTTTGTTTTAGGCAATTGGCTGTTAGGTCATTTCCTTCCTCTTGCACACCTGCCTCTGTTCCTCATTTCAACTTTCACAGAAATGATACCACCTTTTGTTTTTATAACATTAGCATACTTTGCTAGAATGTAGCTTAAATATTAAAAAAAAAATTTTTTTTTGAAGCTTGGGGCACCTGGGTGGCTCAGTCAGTTGAGTGTCTGACTTGATTTTGGCCCAGGTCATGATCCCAGCGTCATTGGATGGAGCCACGTGTCAGGCTCTGCACTGACAGCATGGAGCCTGCTTGGGGTTCTCTCTCCCTCTCCGCCCCTCCCCTGCTTGTTCATACACTCTCTCTCTCTCAAAATAAACATTAAAAAAATTTTTTTGAAGCTCTGTGCCCAACGTGGGGCTTGAATTCATGATCCCAAGATTAAGAGTCACATGCTCTACCAACTGAGCCAGCCATGCATGCCTGTAGTTTAAGTATTTCAAATGTAATTATTCCTTGGGTGTATCTGTGATCTTTATTCCACTTAATGTTTCAGAAATGTAAAGATTGTACATTGTGCCAAATAGCAAATTAGAGTTGTTTCTTGTGTTGCATGCAATTTTGTTTTTCTACCATTTTTCTGCAAAAGCTTAAAATGCACTATTAAGGGTGCCTGGGTGGCTTGGTTGATTAAGCATCCAACTTCAGCTCAGGTCATGATCTCATGATTCATGGGTTCAAGCCCCACATTGGGCCTCACACTGACAGAGCAGAGCCTGGTTGGGATTCCCTCTGTCTGCCTTTCCCCCATCTGCACACACACTCTCTCTCAAAATAAATAAACTTAAAAAAAAGAAAGAGAGGAAAAAAATAATAAAATGCACTATTATAGGAGTGTCTGGCTGGCTCAGTTGGTAGGATATGCAACTCTGGATCCTTGGGGTTGTGAGTTCAAGCTCCATGTTGGGCCTAGAACTTACCTAAAAATTTAAACGAAAAATTTTTTTAATGTACTATTATAAATAGAGGTAATATATAGTCCCCAAGGACCTATATGATACAATAAATCTATGCAGTAAAAGAAAAACCATCCCCTTATCCCATAACTCCACAATCCACATATAAAAACTATTAATATTTTGGTATATTTCCTTCTAGTTTTTTTTCTTCTGCACATTTATACATATTTTCCCCAACTTGTGTGGTCATGATGAATTTATCTCCTTTCTTCATTTTTTTTGTTGTTGTTGTTGTTGTTGTTGTTGTTGTTGTTGAGAGAGAGAGAGAGGGAGAGAGAGGGAATCTTAAGCAGACTTCATGTTCAGCACAGAGCCTGACTGGAGCTCAACATTCACAATCGTGAAATCATGACCTGAACAAAAATCAGGAGGCAGATGGCTAACTGAGCCACCCAGGTGCCTGTAGTTTTTCATTATGATGTAAAGATTTTTCAGTCTTTAGAATATTTTATCCTTTTTTTGTTTTTTACAGCATGTCAATGTCCATTATATGTATATACCATAATATATTTACCCATTCCCATATTGTTGACTTGTAAAATAGTTGCAGTTTTTCTGTTATTATAAAGTTATAAGACATTTTTTCTAATGATTTCCTTAAGACAGAACCCTAGAAGTAGCATTACTTTGTCAAAAGGTAGGTCTTTCGATACTTGAGTACAAGTTTCTTTCCAGAAAGAATTTTATATTTCATATTTTGAATAGTGCAAGAGTGCCCGTGTGTTTATTTTTTCTTTTATGGATGACTTGAAATTAATAAAAATTTTTATGCCAGCTTTTTGCTCTCTTCCTTTAGACATGTAATAAACTCTTAGGAATATGGTTATCTCAGGAGATTCAGATGCTTGGTTCCTTTAATAAACTGTTCTCAAAAGGTTAAAACCTGGCCCAAATGAGTCCCCAGACAAACACCAAGAGTGTTCTTTTCTTTGTGTCAATTTGTTAAATCTAAAATCTACATTAGACCTGGCTTCTTTATTTTGTTCCCTGTTTCAGGAATGTAGCTTTATGAAAGAGTTTAGTAATCTATCATGTGGAGATTATTAGATTTGTAGTCTGTCTTCAACATTAAATCCTGCTGAGTGTTTCACTGAAGTTATAAGTCTTTCCCTTTCCAGTTGCTCTATTTCCTATGTCAGTTGTTAGAACTGCCCCGTATTCTTTGTAGTTCCTATATTTGGTGAAGATTTTGATGTAGTGATGTTTGTTTTAAGTGAGAGTATGATGACACCATTTACATTAAATGTATTGGCTTTTGAAATTATCAATTGGTAGGGCTTCAAAATCTACACGTACTAATATACTATATATAAAAATATACAAATAGTATTTTATTTGTATCATGGTTAAGAGGTTATAGGGATTTGGAGAGAGAAAATTAGTGAAAGATGAGGAAGGAAAAAGGACAAAGAACAAGTCTAATAATCTAAACATATTAAATTAAATGCATATAAATCTCTTTCACACACACACATATATACCAAATTAAATGAGTCCACAGTTGTCTTTTTTTTTTTAAAACCGACATTCAGACTTGACTAATGGCCTTGGAGTTTTTTAAATGCCTACTGGTTAAAGCCCACCAGTACATAATGGGTTTAATGACAGTCATTGAAAGGAAAAATTATAATAATAAAAAAATCCCTGAAAATAATACAAAGCAAATTATTCAGAATTCTGATGGTGCATTTTCATAAGAAAAACTAATTTACTGACCTCTATAGTGAAAGGAGTAAGTGTTTTGACAGAAGGATTGTAATCTGAGGAACTAATATTTTTATTTTCAGGTTACATGTGTTGCATGTGACAACAAATCAAACACCATAGAACCTTTCTGGGACTTGTCATTGGAATTTCCAGAAAGATACCAATGCAGTGGAAAAGATATTACTTCCCAGCCATGTCTGGTTACTGAAATGTTGGCCAAATTCACAGAAACTGAAGCTTTAGAAGGAAAAATCTACGTATGTGACCAGTGTAACTGTAAGTAGAGACTATATATTCTCTTTGCTTTTCTAAGATTAGCAAAGAGAAACACAAATGAGAGGAAGCGTAAAAAATTCCTGAAGTAGTAGTTTGGTAGTTCATCAAAAGAAATTGAGATAGATGTTTCTACTTTATAATTGGCATTTGTGAACTATGTGTTTGTTTTGCCTTCTGATGACATTAAAAGAATTTATCCTATAGTCAATTGTGGAGAGAAAGAATTCATAAAATAAGAAATTTAAACTTAATATGTGAGACAGAATAAAGTAGCAACGGGGAATAGTCAAAGGAAAGCATATTATTTAGTACTGAATGTAATGTTTGCTGAGTCTTTTAGCTACATGTCAAAACACTGATCTATAGATAACATATGCGTATAAGTGTGTGTATGCATAGCTAGATAATAGGACATAATATATAGGGGGACTGCTGTATGGAAATTGGTTTCATGAAAACAAAGATTTAGTCAAAAACCATCTACTGTCTCTTCTATATTAGTCATTGTTCTAATTGCTATGGATAGAAATAAAATACTTTTTAAGGTACTTACATTCCTAATGGAAGAAACAGACAATTAAGATCTATTATGAGAAACTCTGTCATAGAGGTGAGCACAGGAACCCAGCACTGGGGGATGAAACAGCCATTGCAGTTAAAGAGAAGCATCATCCTCCAGGGAAATTGTATATAAAACCATGACAGATCTGTTGTGTCTTTAGCTGGTGTCTATCTTTTCTATCAATGTACATGTGGCATCTTAGTGTTTATACCATATATTTTCAAGTATTCTTTCTAATTTCCATGTCTGGAAAAAATGACTCTAGAGTTTTAGATACTAAACTTCTAAAGTAATATAAAAGAAATATTGGATGTTCCAGCATTGAAGAAATGTCACATCAATTGATGGTTTTCTTAGAATGGCTTATACTGACATTTTCTGAGTGCTGTCTAATATGAACTCTGTTATAAATATATAACCCTAAGATTTATGAGGTTAGAACAAAATAAACCTTATCAAATTCAAATGGTGAAGTATTTTTTTTCTTGGACATAAATGTGAATGGTCCTAGATGCTTTCATCACCAAATCTGGGAATAGAAAGATACTATGAATGAATACAGAATAGGATTTTATAATATGTTTGTGTGTGTGTGTTGGGCCTACCAAATAAAGGCCTAAAAGAGCTACTCTAATTTAATACATACAGGCAAGTGTTTAAAATTATAAGTCAGGGAGTTGACATCACTTATCTAGCTATACATGGGCCATATATTCAGGGAGACAATCCAAATGTAGGTCTAGGACATTCAGCAGCGCTGGATTCCTGGATGTCAGGAGCAGAGACTTGGAGGAAAGTCTTCTGGTGGCAAGTGGAGATGGCTTAGAGGATAGCCTCATAGGGGACTGGTTCCACCCCGTACAGGAGAAGCAGCTATTGCTGTGACTGGAGTCAGAGCTGCTGTATAAGTTGAAGGACAGCTCCTAGGCATCCAGAGCAAACTTGTAGATAATGGCCCAGCCTGAAGCTGCAGGGTACAATTCATAGGTGAACCTCTAAGAGAAGCAGAGGAGACAACAGAAAGAATCTAAAATGCCACCTGTTTTAAGATTTGTACTAAAATAGCAAAAGCAAGACACCGAGGGAGTCCTCAGACACAGAGCTGGTAAAGGACTGCTGTGCCAGGAAGTGGGGAAGGGTGTTCTGAGCAATTATGAACCTGTCCCCACTGGGATTCTGATTAAATTCAGTAAATGAACTGACCATGATAATTGTTTAAATGAAGAATTTGGGAAGTGTATATTAAAGTATGTTTAGGGAAAGTTTTCTTCTTAATTGGCATAGCCAAATCCATTTTTAAATATTGTAGCACTATATCATTCTGTTGCCTTATTTGCAGGATTATATTAAATCATGTACTGAATTGTGTACATGTCTGTCTACCTTGACTAGCTCTTAAGTTGTGTGTATGCATGTTTGTACTTACAAGTTTTTTTTAGAGCAAGTATGTCCTTATCTCTAGCACAGTACAATGCCTGTGACAGAGAAGATGTTTAATAATACATGTCTAAAGTATTTACTCAGCATTTCTTTGTATCTTTAAATTTGATTCTCATTCTGTCTTTGATATCACAGCAAAACGTAGAAGGTTTTCCTCAAAATCAGTTGTACTCACAGAGGCACGAAAACAGCTTATGGTTTGTCACCTACCTCAGGTTCTCAGACTACATCTCAAACGATTCAGGTTAGTTGTAGTGGTATTATAACTACATGCTTCATTTGTTTGTTTGTTTTAAAGATTTTTTATTTTTTAAGTAATCTCTACATTCAACGTGGGGTTTGAACTTAACACCACCAAGATCAAGAGTCACATGATATACCAACTGAGCCAGCCAGGCTCCCCTCCAACTTTACACTTCTAATTTAATCATTCCTTGTGCTTATCATGCTTTAAAACTTAACACACATAATGAATCAAATTTTAGTAGTATATACTGGGCTAGCAGATGACTTAATAACATCTACCTACTTCTGCATTCACTTATTTATTTACTTACTTTTTAAATGTTTACTTATTTGAGAGTGTGTGTGCATGGGGCAGAGGGAGAGGAAGAGAGAGAATCCCAAGCAGAGCTCCAGGTGGGGCTAGATATCAGGAACCATGAGATCATAACTTGAGCCAAGATTGAGAGTCAGATGCTTGGCTGACTGAGCCACCCAGGCACCCCTACTTCTGCTTTTTTTTAAAGACAAAAAAAATCCTGTCATTATCTCTAGCCTTGACCAGTAAACACTACATTTAATAACTAAACTTCTGATTTGCTTCCCTTGTAGAATACATTGCTAATGAGTCGACCCCTCCCATTTTGGTCTGCTCAGTAATCTTATTCTCCATGTAAGTTTCTGCTTATAGAGTTTAAAATATGCTCAGTGAGGGTGTAAAAGTCTTTATAACTTAGAGGATTTGGCTCAATTGTTTCATTCTCAGAAAAATAAGTTCAACTAAGAGCAGTTAACAAAAACAAAAAAAAATTCTAGTGTTCAGAAATATGTTTAGTCAGGTGAATTAGTTTGCAAAACTGTTGGTTAAGCAAAGCATATGGTTTCATACTTTGTAATAACCATGTTAACCTTAAAGCTTATTCTTCTCTTAAATGACTTTATGTGCTAGGACTTGAAAACTACTGAGACCATGTTTTTCATACATATTGGGTTTTGCTTGTTTAAAGTTTTTTTAATAATTGGGGCGCCTGGGTGGCTCAGTTGGTTAAGGGTCTGACGTCGGCTCAGGTCATGATCTCACGGTTTGTGAGTTCAAGCCCCACATCGGGCTCTGTGCTGACAGCTCAGAGTCTGGAGCCTGCTGTCTCCCTCTCACTCTGCCCCTCCCCACCTCACACTCTGTCTCTCTCTCCTTCAAAAATAAATAAACATTGAAAAATGTAAAGTTTTTTTAATAATTAAAATATTTATTTATTTTAACATTCATTTACTTATTTTTGAGACAGAGGCAGAGCATAAGCAGGGGAGGGGGAGGGAGAGAGAGAGAGAGAGAGAGAGAGATACAGAATCTGAAGCAGGCTCCGGGCTGCTCTGTTTGTTAGCACAGAGCCTGACGCGGGGCTCGAACTCACGAACTGCTAGACCATGACCCGAGCTGAAGTCAGACACTCAACCAACTGAGCCACCCAGGTGCCCCAATAATATATTTTTTTAATTCAAACTTTACAGAAGGTAAAGTAAAAGCCCAAAATAAGTATCTCTTTCCTCTCAGTCCCACTTCCCAGAGATATTCACTGTTAACTCTAGTCAGTTATTTCAGTTACTTATTGAAGCTGTTAAAGGAACAGTCAGCAAATAACATGTGAGTGCTGGTTAATGCAAGATGTTCTATATTCTTTGGGGAATATAAAGTAGGTTCCTTTTCTCAAGATTATAGTCAGGCATGCACAGAAATAGTGGTGAAATAGAAATACTAAGTATCACAAATTATATACAAATTGATTTATCAGAGACTTAGAAGAGGGGGTTAGCTGATGTTCCCAAAGCCTCTCTTATGGCATAGGGGTCTTTATATTATTCAGATCTCAGTTTATATGTCATCTCTTTAGAGCAGACTTCCCTGACCATCCTACTTAAAAGTAGAACCACTCAGGGAACCTGGGTGGCCCATTCAGTTAAGGGTTCACGTTTGGCTCAGGTCATGATCCCTGGGTTGTGGGATCTAGCCCTGTGTCGGGCTCGTGCTGAGCGTTTAAGATTCTTTCTCCCTCTGCCCCTCACCCTTGCTCAAGCTCTCTCGTTTTTTTCTAAAAAAAAAAAAAAAAAAGGTAGTACCACCCAACCCTCATTATCATACTACCCTATTTCTGCTTAAATGGCAGAACCCATCACCTGCAATTAGTAGTTTACTTATTTCTCTTCCTCTGCTAGTGGAACAGAAGCTCAGTAAGGACAGGAATGTTGTCTATTTCATTCCTGTATCCCAAGGCCCAGAACCAAATTCTGTGCATAGTATTTGGCCGAAAATATTTACTAAGTGAATGAATGGGGCATGTACAGAAGGAGGAGCACTTTAGCCTAAGGGAGCAACGTGAACAAAGGTATGGAGGAAGGAACAGGGAAGGGTATAAACAAAAGGTTTAGTGAAGTCAGGCAAGACCTGCCATTGTGCATAAAATCAAGTGGAGTGGAAACTGGAGGACTAATTAGGAGGTTAATGTTGTATTCCAGGGCCAGGGAGCATGGAGAGGTAAGAACATAAAAGAGATTCTGTAAAGAAAAAACTGAAAGGACTCAAATTTTGGTTACATAAATTGGTACTGAATCGGCTACTGTAAACTGTTAAAGAACTTCCTGTTCTTCATAATTGCTGCTTTAACCTGGTATTTGAAGCTTTCCTTAGAGTTAAACCTGTTTGACTCCCTTTCCATCTTCTGCCCAAAACATTTTTGACCCTTCATGCCATATTTATTTCTGATTCAGAGATTTTGCTTATGCTGCCTTTACCACTTTGTCTTTCTCCTTTTTCTTCATCTTTGAATGAAGATTTGCCAGTGTATAAAATATATAGGATATATAAAAGATAAAAGGGAGAATGGGATTGGACAGGGGCATACAGGAGCCTCTGAAAAGGCGTAAGAAATGGAACGTTTCTAGTACCGTAAAAGCTCCCCACGTGTGTCTCCCGGTCTATTCTCTCCCTTCTCTTTGAAGTAAACCACTGTGCACTTAGGGTATAGTGTTATCTTGTTATCATTTTACTGTATTTCTTTTTTTTGTTTGTTTGTGTTTTATTTATTTTGAGAGAGAGCATGAGTGGGACAGAGAGAGAGTGAGAGAGAATCCCAAGCAGGCTCCGCACTGTCAGTGCAGATCCCAAAACAGGGTTCAAACTCACAAACCTCAAGATCATGATCTGAGGGGCGCCTGGGTGGCTCAGTCAGTTGAGTGTCCGACTTCAGCTCAGGTCATGATCTCATGGTTTGTGAGTTCAAGCCCCACGTCGGGCTCTGTGCTGACAGCTCAGAGCCTGGAGCCTGCTTCCGATTCTGTGTCTCCCTCTGTCTCTGCCCCTCCCCTACTTGTGCTCTGTCTCTCTCAAAAATAAATAATCATTAAAAATTTTTTTTAAAAATCATGATCTAAGCTGAAATCAAGAGTTGGACACTTAACCCACTGAGCCACCCAGGCACCCACAATTTACTGTATCAGCAGAAAAAAACTGGGTGCCAAACTTATCAATAGGAATCAATTGTCTATTTAGATGCCATACAAGTGTTTATTGAGCATTATTAAATAATGTAAGGTTTGAATTTTATGGTTAAATAAAATATAAACTTGTGAATGATAAGAATTATAGGAACTTACGTTAAGCAAGTGCCTTTTTTTTTTTAACGTGCTTGGTCTTCCATCCTGACTAAAGGTGCACTGGATGTAGGATTTTTCATACATTTCATGGGGAAGGATTGGGATATGAGTCTTAGTCCATTTAATTTGCAAGTCTCACCTTTAGTTCCATACCAGTTTATATTGTACTGATAGCATCTTCACATATTTTGACTTCACAAAACCTATCTATATTCCTTTCTCCTTTGTCTACTTATTTTTATCCATCATAACTTCATGTTTTAGTACTTTAATGCTATTATATTTTCATCAATGGCTGTCTTTTGTCTCTGCACCACAGTACCCCAAGCTGCATTATAATCCCTTCTAAGAACAACCATGTATTACATTATTTTCCCTTGTAGCACCAGCTCATACTCTGTGTATGATAAAAACATTGTTTGCCATGTTTTGATCTAGTACCAAGAAGGATGACCAACAGGCTGGGAAAAGGACAGTATAGAGGCACTATTAGAGTTCTATCCCTAATGAGTATTTTGCTGACTTACAAGGAAGGGTCACAGTTCCTTTTTTTTTTTTTTTTTAAGAGCTCTGAAGTGTTCTGAGGAATTAGAGGTTTTGTTCTGTTTTTTTCTCCACATCTGGCCAAGAAGGATCCAGAGTATGTTTCCCAAGTACAAACTCTAGCTTCTGGGGTATCTCCCTTATGGTGTGACAAGGCAACAGAGAATTAAAAACCTTTTGGTGGGCACCTGGCTGGTCAGTTGGTGGAGCCTACAACTCTTGGTCTTGGGGTTGTGAGCTCAAGTCCTATGTTGGGTGTAGAAATTATTTAAAATCTTTAGGGGTGCCTGGGTGGCTCAGTCAGTTGAGCATCCGACTCTTGATTTCAGCTCAGGTCATGATCCTAGGTTTGTGGGTTCCAGCCCCGTGTCAGGCTCTGTGCTGACAGTGCGAAGCCTGCTTAGAATTCGTTTCTCCCCTTCTCTGCCCCTACCCCACTCGCACTCTGTAAGTCTCTTTCAAAATAAATAAATAAACCTTTAAAAGATTTTTTTAATGAAAAATAAATACAATCTCTAAAAAAAATAAATAAAAATTTAAAAACCCTTTGGTACTTTAAATTAATCCATTAGAAGGGGGAAACTGCCACAGGGCCGTAATTTCCTTCCTATATTAATTTTCTTCCTATATTATCATCTAACTACAGAAGGCAGATACTTTAAAACCTGACTAGACCTGTTTAATAAGCCTAAATTCTTCCATTTATAGCCACCTTCAGCATTGAAAGGATTTTATATTTACATTATTTTACATATGATACTTTGTATTCTATACTGAGACCTATTATTATGACTGTCTGAACCTGGCACATGTTTATATTCCATTGATTTTTTTTTTTTTTAAATAATTTTACCCTGGTTTGTTCACAGGTGGTCAGGACGTAATAACCGAGAGAAAATTGGTGTTCATGTTGGCTTTGAAGAAATCTTAAACATGGAGCCTTATTGCTGCAGGGAATCCCTGAAATCCCTCAGACCAGAATGTTTTATCTATGACTTATCTGCTGTAGTAATGCACCATGGGAAAGGATTTGGCTCAGGACACTACACTGCCTACTGCTATAATTCTGAAGGAGGTATAGATGGGTAGATGGGGAAAAGTATTTTATCTTGGGTCAAATTTGGAAGCTGGAGTTCAGGCTTTACAATTTCTAAATTGACCACTAAATCATCTTAAGTGAAGCCACTTGACCTTTTGTTTTCTTTCAAGAATACTTCTATAGTTCATAAAAAAACCTGAGAGTTTGTGCAGAAAATGGATATTTTCTGCAGGATTGTAGTAGTTTTGACTTTCAAAGGCTGTAGCAATAAGATAGTAAGAA
The DNA here is from genome assembly GCF_018350215.1 of Panthera leo. NCBI lineage: Eukaryota > Metazoa > Chordata > Mammalia > Carnivora > Felidae > Panthera > Panthera leo. Next base: position 116,187,638 of record NC_056685.1, on the reverse strand, counting down.
TGGTTGCATTAATTCAGTGCTATCTTTTTTATATAATTTTTTTCATGTTTATTTATGAGAGAGAGAGAGAGAGAAAGAGCACTAGTGGGGGAGGGCAGAGACAAAGACACAGAATCCAAAGCAGGCTCCAGGCTCCCAATTGTCAGCACAGAGCTTGAACTCACGAACTGTGGGATCATGACCTGAGCCGAAATCGGACACTTAACCAACTGAGCCACCCAGGCACCCTAGTGCTATCTTTTATTACAGGCGTTATTTCTAAGGGCAAGTCCTCTGTTTACTGGTTTCATCTAGTTAATTTTGCTAGAGAACAGACCATCTAATAAACTGGGATCACAGATACTTAGAATAAACTCTGAGTTTAGGTTTTAACAAAACTCACTTTAATTTACTGCCTCCATGGACCCTCAAGGACAGTCTTCATTAGGTAACAAGTGACTTAGGGTTTTTTTATTTCCCTTCCTTACCTACTATTGAACGAAGACTGAGCCTCCACATTCATACCATTTCCCTTCACCCTACACAAAATAAACACAAAAGACGTGTGGACAGAAAGCCCACATAATCCACGAAGGCAATTAATTTAACACTGTTTGCTTTACAGTATGACTAGTAGCAAAAGCATTAACTGGTAAAATGATACCTGGAATTAAAGATTGTGTCAGGTGAACTAATCAGATTCTTTAACTTAAAACTACTTGTAGAATAAAGGTAGATAAATCCAGAGTAACATACTGCCCAAACTATTTAAAAGAAAGGAGTTGGCTAATTATTTTCCCTTCAAAGAAACTTTAACTCTTACTGAAACTAATACCTTTAAATCCATTTTAATTTATACTAGAAACTTCTAAAATTCCTTTATAAACATTAAGGTATATTTCTGTGCTTCACTCTAGGGTTCTGGGTACACTGCAATGATTCCAAGCTAAGCATGTGCACTATGGATGAAGTATGCAAGGCCCAAGCTTATATCTTGTTTTATACCCAGCGAGTTACTGAGAATGGACATTCTAAACTCTTGCCTCCAGAACTCCTGTCTGGTAGCCAACATCCCAGTGAAGAAGCTGATACCTCTTCTAATGAAATCCTTAGCTGATCCAAAGACAGTGGGGCTTTCTTCTTGTGATTTTATATATACTTTTTAAAAGGGCTTACAATTTTGAGCTTCATTGTTTTAATTTTTTACTTAGGATTCAGTGCACAGTTTCTACATTTTGTATCCACAACAAAACTTTTTACAGAGACAAAATTAGCATAAACATGTATATCAATGACAGCAGGTAACTAAACTTTTCTCAAGTACTTGGGAGTTTTAAACTTTCAGTGTTTACTTCATACTGGCATTACTTCTTTTATATTTTCATGTCTTAATTGGCTCAGATCATAGAATTTGTGCAATCTTTTACTGAAGTTCAGGTGGCATCATTTTATACATTTTTTATTTAGCTTTTGTAGGTATTTTCTATACAAATTCTTATTAGGTGGAAATTAGATAGTCTTCACTAATGATATTACCAAAAAAGAAAAAATTTCTTTCAGGCCATTTGCATAGTGAAGTTACCTTTGCCCCTTGAAGGCAGTTAAACTACTACATTCACTGTGAAATACCAAGGTATTACCTAAATACTCATCAGTCACACAAATTGATACTCCTGAGGCTTTGTGTGTTACAGGACTCAGAACAAACATTCCTTGGTTAAAGGAACTTCATTTTTTTTCAAAAATGTATTAAGTTTTAATAATTGTTCTTTATTTGGCATAGTCAAACTTCATACAAATGAAAATGACAGCTTTATAAGTAGTATATTTAAATTACTTCAGTACTGTGGACATGAAAACAATGATGGCTCGGACTTATAATGATTTGTTTGGCAGCAAACAGGTTTGTCCAGATTCTAATAAAGCAGTCTTATCAAAAATCTGAATTCAGCAGTGTATTATGGTAAGCAAGTACAGTTTAACTTGGATATGAGGGTTTTTTGTATGTTTAACATTAGATCTCTTAAAAGCTTTGTACTGTATCATATCTTGAGATTTTTAGTTTAAAAGGAAAAAATAAGTCTTCTTGAAGAGAAAAAATTGCTTAGGACAGAGAAGATAATTGTTCAAAATTGGCAACTGGGCAAGATGTTCAGCATCTCATTTTTCTAAATAATTTTTCTAAATCTCATTTTCTAAATCGGCTTGGATTACTCACTCTTGCTCCGATTATGTGAAGACTAGGAACCTCAGATGTTCAAATACTTGGCCCTTTAAAAAAAACTATCTAAACTTCCATTTTATTATAAATATGTTATGAAATACTCTTTGCTCTTCCCAAATAATCTTACTAGATCTCTTTAAAATCCTACTGCTGCTAATTTATCATCCACTAACCTCTATAGGTCAGCTATTTCACATCTTAGCTCAGTGTTAACCACTGGAAGATCATTTATTCTTTTTAGGTTTGCTTGTAGGTTAAAATCTTCATGAAAGATAACACCCTATAGAATGCTGTTTTTTGCCAGTGTTCATCTATTAAGTATAAGCTTGAAAAGGACCTCTATTAGCAAATTTTCCTTAAATTTCAGAGAGCCAAGTTGCTGGGGCAGCTGATGATGAAGTGCAATGAGAATTTATCACTGAACAGACAAGTCATTTATGCCAAAATACAGCCTGAGTATTAAATGGCTAAAGTTTAAAATCTTTCACTTAATTACCTATGCAAGTTGTTACCTCAACTGTTAACGTAATTATACCTCATTAAAGATTTATGTGGTCAAGATACCTGAGTCTAGCCTTTTTTAATTTCAAGGATTACTTTATACTTGGGTAAACTGCTATACACTTTAGCACCTGGTTTTAGGGAGATAATTTAAAGACAACTCTGGAAGATCTGCTGTTTGTAATGGTATAGATGTTTCAGTACTTATTTCAATATAAAAATATATGAGAAAGAAAGTGACTTACCCTTTTACTTTTTTTTTTTAAAGGTATACACACTTATATGTATGCATATAGCTTTTTTTTTTAATTTTTTTTTTTTAACCTTTATTGATTTTTGAGACAGAGAGAGAGAGAGCATGAACGGGGGAGGTTCAGAGAGATGGAGACACAGAATCTGAAAAAGGCTCCAGGCTCTGGGCTGTCAGCACAGAGCCCGACGTGGGGCTCGAACTCACAGACTGTGAGATCATGACCTGAGCTGAAGTCAGACGCTCAACCGACTGAGCCACCCAGGCGCCCCGAGCCTTTTACTTTTTAATCCCTCAAAACTAAAACCTAGGCGGAAGACTATGTGTGTGAGGTCAAGGGGGTATATGGGAACCCTGTACTTGATGCTCAATTTTGCTACAAACCTAAAATGGATATAAAAAGATGTATTAAATTTACAAAACCAAAACCTAGCCAATGAACAGAAACTTAAATTTCTTATTGTACATCTTAGTGTAGACTTCTACATTCGGCTAAGTTGATCTAACAAAAAACAACGTGTTTTGGTTGTAAAATAATTTACTAAAGGCACTATTTGTTAAACATCAACTAATAATTTGTTACTAATAAGGTACATCATTGTAAACATAACAAAATGATTTCAAGAGATACATGGCTAGTAGGTAAACAATACAATGTTTTTAAGTGACAGCTTTCCTATTTACAAGATCATATTTCTTCCAGCTATTCCAGGGGCATGCAGCGATGCTACTGCTCACAAGAGTTACTAGGAAGAGAGCTTGGAGGTTATAACTGGTTTGAGATCCCTACTGCTAAAGAGAGGTCTTATAATGCTCCAATATTCTTCATTCACAGGGTAAATTATAAAACTCTTGAGCATAGAAATTGAGATACTTTATATCTCCCACCAAAACACATCAAAGTAGTATGGACTCAGAACCCCAAGAGAACTAGCTGGAGGGCCCAAGCCCTATAACATGTCTAAGCATGAGCTTGTGAGCTCTGCCACTAGCACATCACAGAAACTGGAGAAAATAATCTGAAAGTAGCTATTGAACATTAGCACCATAATAAACATGGCTCATATAACTGAAAACTAGATTGTTTACCCCACAAGACAACATTTATAGCTCTAATGCTATATATATAATAAATGATCGAAGTACAGAAATCCAGTTTTTCTTCCTATGAGAAAAACATTAAACAAAATACAAACTAAACAGCATCCCAGAGGCAGTGAATCTTATTGTGCTAAAGCATATACAAATTAAGGCTTTACCTTGGTACATAAACAATTTTGAAATTGTGTTGGAACATCCCCAACAAATCGGTTACAAAGAATTCAGGCAATTTGTTCAAGAATCTGTAGTGGGACTCAGTTTAAATAAGTAAATATTAGGTATCTTACATTCAATTTACGCACTTAGCTGCCATAATTAGTGTAACTGAAATGCCACTAGTTTTTAATTCAAGCCAGTCAAGGGGCAGGGTGAATTTGATTCATTAATGGAAATGCCTAATAGTTCAATTTAACGTTTCTAATTATAGCAAGATCCAAGTATGGGAAGTTTTCCTGTTCTAGTGTTTGTAGTCTTAAATGCCCTTTTGGTTTATTGAGCAAGCTGAATACATTTCCTGATAAAAACTACCACTGGATAAAGGATCTAAATGTTGAGATTTTACTAAATCAAGGTTTCAAGTTGGTACAATGTTGTCTACTAGGTCATGTTTCAATTAATCTTCATAATGTCATGGGAAAAAAATGAAAGACAAAGACTAATATGGTTCTAAAAAGAAAACAAAGGCAAACCATTCCTAAAGCTTTAATTTGTGAAGATTTTCCCACATTATGCATGTGTAGATCTTGTTTTAGCCATTATGTCAGAAGAAAAGTTTCAGTGTAGAGGTCTACAATCCAGATAAAAGGCTCTACATTTCCCTACGTTAAGTTCAGCTATTTCCTGTGCAGAATTATAACCACAGACATTGAAATGTAGCTCTCAGATCTGAAAATGTCTTTATTTTTTAGAAAATGGATTCCAGGAAGGTTAAAAAGCAATACCAGAGGGTATAGGTGCAGAATTGGATGTAGTCATTCAAAGCATTCAATTAAGAATATGGCAATATAAATATCTGAAAAGCATCTCTTAGGTGTTTAAAACAAAAAATGTGTAAGTCATTCCTAACTAATTTGAGCTTTATAGCATTTCCTAGATGGGAAAAACAGTTAACATTTGAAAGTCCTGAAAGCTTTTTCCTTGGCTAATTACATTAGATGGTTTGCATTTGATCAAAGTCCTTCCTTTTTAAACATGGATAAAAGCATTACATAGGTCCACTGTTAAACAGACAAACATGTTGCAAATTAATTGTGGTATAATGTACTCCAACAAAGCTTAGAAAATAAAAGATGTTGAGGCGGCTTTGGACTAAGTTTAATAGTCATCTCCTCTGCTGACAACTTCTTTACACGTTGGACGCAACAGTATGGTATGTTCAAACTGTGCTGTATATGATCCTTTAATGTCACATAATGGTGGATATGGATCTACAATGCCCAAGTCACACAGATTCTTCAGAGCCATCAAGTATTTACTTTCTCCCAAGCGATCCAGCCATCTGCGGCAGAAGGCAAGGGTGCCAAAGTTTTCATTGATGACATTTAACAAGTGTTTTGTTCTTGGAAGCCTAAGAGGAGAAAATCCAAAATTAACAGGTGACTAAAAAGTTACCAACTCATTTTCCCCATTAAGGAAAACTCATATGGTAGCTGTGGTTTTACTTGGTAATTAACTTCAAAAAACTTTTTGTCTCTTTCAACATTCAAAAGTCAGAATGTATAACAGCCCATACCTAATTATAGATGGCAGCTGAATGGGAGACCACCTGAAGACTATCTTACGTATTTATTTATGTGTCTACACATGTGTGTGTTAAATTCCCAGTAGAGACTCATCAACAGTATTATGGTGGTTAATTTCCTTTTTTGTGCACCAAGCTGAAAGACCTGCACATAAAGGAGGTATAAATCCATCCTTCAACCATCTTCTCCAAAAAGTTTAAGGGGGAAAAAAAGGTAAAAATAGAAAGTTTATTAATAGGAAAATATTAAGAACAAAAACCTAGAAATGCCAGCAAAATGATTCTCTCTGAAAGTATTAACAATTATTAGAAACTGGATCTGAAGAGAATACTTGCCTATATCATTTTCATCTCAGTTAAGATTTTTAACAGGCCAATTTCCTTGCTGTATTATAAAAATCCACACAACTTACTGGTAGGCTATAGAACTGTACATTAATGAATATACCACTGTGAACGTTTGTCACATTTTTAAAAATGCTACTACCTGGGAAAAGAAGCTTAATACTCCTATAAAAACAACAGTCTCTCACCTTATTGGCACATGTCCAACATCAAAATTTTTCATATAATGTGAGCATTCCATATCATCATGAACAACGCCTTTTCCTGTGCTTCCAAAGGTTTCAATGGCATACACTTCTCCTTCCTAAAGAATATGTAAGGTCAAGGGGAGAGAAGAAAAATTCAGAACCAATTAAAATTGCCATTTGTCAACTTCAGGCTGAGGTTATTATTTACTTCATATAAAAAACAACATGAAATAACCCCCTGGTAGTCATCCACCCTTCCTTGCTTTATCTCCTTAGCACTTTTTGGTCTATGTCCTCCTATTGGAATGTAGGCTTTATACAGGCAGGGAATTTTATTTTGTTCACTACTACATCCTCAGTGACTACTAAAGAGACTGGCATCTAAGAGATGCTTAGTAAATACTCATTAAGTGTTGAATGAACAATCCTCTGACATACCCAACTTCCATAGCTGACTGAGCCCTGGCCTGACCAGACACAATTTGCATACTTGCACAGACCAGTAAAGATGGCAAGTTAATTTTGCTCAACATACTATATACTCAACTATCACTAACTTTAGTTTAGGAAAAAAAAAATCAGAATGCTTCACAATAAACACTTTGTATGTATGGCATACATACCTCCATTCTTGTAGCCTCTCCTCCTTTCACGATGGGCACTGTTTTCCCAGCATGTATTCTATACGGCCCAATTGAATGTCCGTTTAGGTTACGGATTGGTTTCACTGGCATAATAGGAAAACAGTTATTCAAGGTTTCCAGAAGCACAAACAGATCTCTTGGCTTTCTGGCACAGAGTTCAAGCATTGATTTAAAAACGATATGGCACTACTAAATAACCTCGCATTGACATAGTTAAATACAAACTGGAAAACTAGCAGAATATAGAAAAGATGTTAATTGCAATTTACTAAAAACTAGAAGGGAGTAAAGGGGGATGATGGGAAAAGAAAAAACTATGTGATGAGGTAACAATGGGGGGTCATCTAAGGAGGTATTGTTTTTCATTCGTTTTTAACTTGTTTTTTTTTTTTTTTTATTTAATCTCTACGCCGAACATGGGGTTCAAACCCACAACCTTGAGATAAAGTCACACACTCCTTGGACTGAGCCAGCCAAGTGCCCTTAAGGAGGTACTGTTAATATAAAGTTATATTACACAGTACATGTCATGTACACAGTGATTACAAACAAAAAATATTTTTACAGTTATGGACCAAAAGGTATTGTGACAATGTGGATACTGTGTCGAAATGATAGGATGTAAAACCTTACATTTTTTTATTTTTTTCACAAACCAACTCATACAGTTTTTTCTTCAGTTGACAAAGGGGGGGGTTGGACTTCCAGTCCTAGGGCTTGAAGATCCCAGGACACAAAATGAATCTAGCAGGACTGCCACCAGGGTGTAGAAAATTCCAGAAAGCTTTGGCCTACATAATGGAATCCACACACCTCCCTATCTTAAATTTTACAATTATAGCACATTCCAAATGTTAATAAGGAAAATCCAAACAACTCCAAGGTCTTGAGACCAATTACAGAACAAACTGTGGTATATTCACGACAATGGAATACTAAACAATAAAAATGAAAGGTTGGGGATACACTGAACAACAAAATAAAACCTAAAGAAAAAAGAACAACAGGCACAATTATATACATATTGTTTTATTATTATATATGTAAAAGTTAAGCACAAATATACTGTTGTTTAAGGATGCATAGTTAGATACTAAAGACATAAAGAAAAGCAAATGTAAATACTTTAGCACTCAAGACTTTGGTTTGCTAGAGGAAGACTGCTATAATTCAAGAGTATACAGAATTGAAGGGCTTTTGGAATGCTGACAATATTCTACTTCTCAAGGGATAAAATTACATAACTTTTACAATTGTTTAACTGAATTTTTGTGTTGCATGTATTTTCAGTGATATTCCACAATAAAAATGGTTTAAAAAAAATCTATCTCTGCAGTGCTAGAATTCCAGTACGAGTTGCCTTTCTTTTAAGGCAGAATTAGGTAGCAAGGTTTTTTCAACTCTACAACAATGAAACAATGACAATTATATTGATTGTACTGTACAAATGATTGATTTGCACTGATGTTTACAGGATTACGGATTTGTGAGCAACAAGGACATACACCATCAGGTTGCAGAGGAAGAATACCTTCTGCAGTTGGTAGAAACACAGTAGTCTATCAGTATCAACAAGGTCAGGCAAAGAATGCTAAATAAATCATGTGAATTTACAGAGGTCAAGGAGGTATGAATGTCTCTGCTCAGATGACTACAAGGGAGAGACAGGATTTGGTTAAAGGAAATGTGGGAAACACTCCTTAAGAAAGTTATTAGAATAAATATACTCACTAAAAAATAAAAATAAATAAAAATAAAATTAAAAAGTTATTAGAACAGTAGTTACAGAGAGCAGTGAGCACAGATCAGGAAGGACAGTGGTTAGACCCTGAGAGCTGGGAAAGCAGCACAAAGCACAGGTGACTCTGGGACTGTGTACCTAAGGCAGTGGCTGGGAAAGACCAAGAGGCAAAGGGAATAAAGATTAAAGAAAAAACACACAAGGAATTAACTGGACTCCAAATTCTGAACTCAACTTAAAAAAAAAAGGTGAAGGGCTCATCAATGGAATGAGTCCCTGGCTTCTTTTTAAGCCTCAATTTGACTTAGTCACAGAAAACCAAGTCTACATTTTGGCCATTCTCAGATAAATCCCTGGGTATCTTATCAGCTACCACCGCAGCTCTGCAAGAGTTCCCACCTAGTGACCACAGTTTTCCTAATAAGATGAAGTTATTTTCCCTCCATTTTCCCTCTTTATATTCCCAGGAGATAAAGAAAGCACTCAACACTACTTTGTAAAATTAATTCTGCAAGAGGTCACATGCATTTCAAAATAATATTCATTTTTTAAAAACATACCTTGGTATGTCTTCCCATCTATTTCAACCTCATACGATTCCATAACTTCTTGGATGGCCTCACCAACATCACACAGACGGACATCAATTCCAGCACACTAAAAACAAAATGATATATATACTTGTTACTCAAAATGCATAATTTTATTACAATTTATTAGTATTCTAAAATAAGGGACAATTAGATAAACTGCTTTGTATATTATAACTTCCTTTATAAAACCTTTGGTATATTATACTAGGATTGTTCACTTAAAACCCTAAGGGCAGTGGACCAGTCTTACATAATCCAAAGACCTTCAACAGGCTATAAAATGCTCAAAATACATTGAATGAAATTGTGCTTCCAGTTCACATACCTTTATTCCAGTGTTAGTGGCATCTTTTACAGCTTTTAATAATGTATCATATTTCGGATTAAAAGTAACAGTAAAAGCACAGTCAATAATCCTACCTGAAAGAGAAAATTCTTCTTTAAGTTGATGTATCAGCTAGTCAATTTGTCTACTGCATCTATTCTATTAATCTGCCTAGTTAACATGCAAATAAAACGATGGGCTCAAAAGAAGGCAGCAGTCCAAGTACCCACACAGCATTCAAAATCAAAGTGAAAAAAAGTATAAATAAGTTAAATAAAAGTTTCAGAATGCAAAGACTAATTCCAGGGTCAGTATGTAACATTTCAAGATAGCACCAATATAGTACTAACCTAGGTGGATAAGCAAAAATATAAACAGAAACAAATCAAAAAGAGAAAAACCTGGGGACTAAGGAACAGTAATGTGGGCAGAGAAAATGTAAAGGTCTACAGACGCCAATCAGTGCAGCTTCTGCAATTTAGCAAAACCTCAGGTAAGTACTTTATCTGAACTTTATTTTCTTTATCTGAACTTTATTTTCTCACCTAAGTGAGATAAAAGGTACTCACCCAACAAGGTTTGGGGGCAGAATTTAGAAAAGCTAGCAAGTATATAAAGGTTGGTAAACTTAAACGTTCTAAGTAAATGTTTGTTGTTCTTATTAACAGATAAATTTCTGAAACAACATGAATAGATAAACAAGATTAATTTCTTCTCACCTTGATACAAAGAGTTATAAACCTCAATTACCCAATGGTTTGCATTATACTCCATGTAGTAGGATACTTAAAAGTAAATCTCAAAAACTGGCTCAACACAACTCTACTGAAAAGTGAGGCATAAAGAAGAAAATTAGGAAGTTCAAGTACCTGAGCCCCATCTAACATAGAGAAGACTACTTTTTTCTGGGGGGGGGGGGGGGGAATTATTTCCAAAAACTCACCACTTATATGTGTTCCAAAGTCTATCTTACAGATGTCATCATACTGTAATACTGTTGTGTCACCAGCATTTGGAGTATAATGGGCAGCACAGTTATTTAGAGAACACCCAGTAGGAAATGCCAGGCCTGCATTTAATCCATTCTCTTTAATTAGCTTTCGTGAACAGTCTTCCAACTTTTCACTATTTAAAAAAAAATTATTTACATTTTTATCTTTATATACCTTAAAGGTCATCAGGTCCAGAGAATTTACTAAAACTCTTAAGTTACTTTCTGGGAAAGATCTGAACAATTCCTGGATATGAATGACTAATAGTTCTCTGATGCTATGAAAATAGTAGCTCATTTCTAAAAGATAAAAGATTAAAAAAATTCAATTCCACTAGAAATCTGGAGAAACAGAACCACACAATCCACTTTTAACTTAGTTACTAGGAAGTGAGATTCTCCACTCAGACTAATATAAATGTTGATTACGTTTTATTTACTCAATGTTGCACATTTAAAAAACTGTCTGAATTAGAGAACTGTTGCCTTTTATAGCTAATTACTACTCGAAAGGAAAACTAGAGACAAAGTACTTTTATTGGTTTCTTCATTGCATTGTAACTGTTTTGTGACCAATAATTTTAATACAAATTGTTAGATAGCGAAGTAATAGACTTCCAAACAGAAAGTAAGAATCAGAGTAATGTGTGCATTTGCACATATAAGTGTACAAAGTACAAAATAGGGTGGTTGAGGTATAAATGTCCTCTTATGGTTTCCTCATTACATTTACAGTATAAGAACTCATATTTCTAGAACCCTCACATCAAGTTTAAGCAAAGTAGTAAGAAAGCCAAACATTACAACTGGAGAGTTAGCACTTAAAAAAAAATTTTTTTTTATCACATTCTTACAAAAATATATTCCTTTTACCAGATTTCGATCATTGTCATCCCAGGCTTGATCCAGCTCATAACATATTTTCTAACTTGTCGATGTGCTTCTGCAGCTTCTCGAAAATCATTCCAAATCTCTTCACTAGCTTGATCTAATGCTTTCTTTTCTTCACTTGTAGTTCTCCAAGCAGCTGTTCGCCTTTATAGTATGTATAGCATAGTATTAGTCACTTTAGAAACAGCAGATAAGCATAAAAGCTGAGAGATAAAAATACACTAATATAAGACATTTTAGATAAAAATGTCACACATTCAATTTCTTATATTAATTAAACATCAGCAAAGTTTCTGAAATATGAGTAGTCACACACTTGCAATCAAGCCAAATCAAGTTAAACCTTTTTTGTAAGACTCTCAAAGTCCTCAAGTGAAATTTCATTCATAGTCAGAGACTAAAACTTTGCCACACAAAAATAACACAAAAAGGAAAAAAAAAAAACAAAAACAGAGAAGCCAGAAAAGAGTCCTGGAAACCAAGCAGTGGAAGAAAAAAAATTATCCTTCCACTCAAGGTTACTCTGAGAGACTTCAAAAGACCACACCAAAAATTAACGTTTAATTTCATCAACAGGGTAAGTACTAATATGAAAACTTGACCGGAAATCTACATATACTTTCATCAAAATATAAAATATTATGTGCTTTTGCAGGATCTTTCTAATTGTACATATATGTAAGAGGCGATTCTCCTTGAAGGATATGGCTAATATTTGAAAACTGCCAGGGGTAACAAACATTTTTTATTCAGTATCTGGGAAATGAGAAGATACACTGACTCCCTTTAAGCAGCACCTTTCAAAAATAGTAACTTTTCAAATGAAAATCTTTTAAAAAGTTCTTATAACTTTCATACATTACTGGCAATACTGAATACACAGTTCACAACTCAGTGATCACTGAGGTATAAATTATACTCAGTATAAAGCGATGCCTTCATTGGGGCACCTGGGTGACTCAGTCAGTTGAGTGTCCAACTTTGGCTCAGGCCATGATCTCACAGTTTGTGGGCTGGAGCCCTGCGTGAGGCTCTGTGCTGACAGCTCAGAGCCTGGAGCCTGTTTCAGATTCTGCGTCTCCCCCTCTCTCTGCCCCTCCCATGCTCATGCTCTCTCTCTCTCTCTCTCTGTCTCTCAATAATAAATAAACATTTAAAAAAAAGTTTTAATTTAAAAATAAAAGAAATAAAGTGATGCATTCAAGATTACTCCTATTTTCCTCAAACTATGGCTTGCAGGCAAATCCAGCCTGGTACGTGTCTCGTAATCAAAATTTTACTGCAATACAACTATGTCTATTTGTGTACATACTGTCTATAGGTACTTACGTGCATGCTACAAAAGCATAAGTGAGTAACGCTCATGGCCTGAAATATTTACTACATGGCTCTTTATAGAAAAAGTTAACATAACTGCTCTAGAGTATGCCCCTAAATTAATGTTTCCAAATACTGTGAGTTCTTGGTCGTTGTCAAGTTATGATTACTTCCTACCGCAACAGCTACCTGTGTGCCAACATCTAGCAGCTCTAATTTGCTACAATGACACAAAGGGGCCGTCCTATGTCATTTTAGGGATACTTAAGCATCACAGAGGCTTCTTTGGCTTATTTTCTGTTTGGAAATGTATTTTGGATTATATACTGACATTATAAAGAAATATTGCAGCACCATCTGTTAAGGTCAGTTTTGAACACCACAAATACTTAAATGTGTATGAATTACTTTTAATCGGAATAGTGAAGATTCAAGAGGCAATTACAAGTATTCAAAGGAACATCCTCACACTAGAAGGTAACAGGATACAATCCTTTAAAAAGTATATTCTCAACATGTGGCTCAATCTTTTTCATTTGCAATACACTTATAGTTGCTCACTCCATGATGGGACAGACAAGCCACAATCTCCTGACCTCCAGATATAACTCCAGTTTATTCTCTCCCATGAATCCAAAAATCTTTCCTGGAAACCAAGAACCCAAACATTCTAAGAATCAATCATTTCCAGGCATAAGAATACTGTAAAGACATCAGTTTTTAAACAAAACATATCACAGTTGTCTCTTACATGGGCCATAATTCTGGCACATATACAATAGCCATACCATTATTGCACCCCTTGCCTCAAAAGCCAAACATTTTGTGAAAAACAAAAATATCCCCAAATGTTTTTTCTAGAATGGTTAAGATGAAAGACTATGTCCACAGGGAATTGATGGATATCATGCAGTAGGGCCATGAAAAGGAAATTGGTCATTATCAATTCCAATTTTTTCTCTTCAATTCTTGGAATCCATTTCTTATAGATTAAAATGCTAAGTATAATTAAATTTCAAATGCTATCTAACTACATTTTAGAATCAGAATATGGCACAATAAAGATCTCCAATAGTGAAATCAACAGGTCTCACATAAACATCTTATACTTCTGAAGCTGCATAGCTGATTCTTAGAAGCAGTAATTCTTCAAAAGGTTATGGAATGTTCTGCATTATTGCTAAAGAGGTACCAATCAGAAGCTAGATTAAAGAAATTCTTTTCCTAAGTCTTGAGTTCAAATTGAAAGCCATTAGTAATATTCAAGAAATACACTGCCAGCATCTAAAATTAGAATTCCAGGTTCGTGGGGCGCCTGGGTGGCGCAGTCAGTTAAGCGTCCGACTTCAGCCAGGTCACGATCTCGCGGTCCGTGAGTTCGAGCCCCGCGTCAGGCTCTGGGCTGATGGCTCGGAGCCTGGAGCCTGTTTCCGATTCTGTGTCTCCCTCTCTCTCTGCCCCTCCCCCGTTCATGCTCTGTCTCTCTCTGTCCCAAAAATAAATAAAAAACGTTGAAAAAAAAAAAAAAAAAAGAATTCCAGGTTCGTTCTAAAGACAAAAAATATTATCAAGGAGCCTGTCCTCTTTCCTAAATTTGGTATTTTGACGTTCAGTCTATTTAGCAAATACATAGAAATTAGTAAAATGAAAAACACATTCTGAGCCAATAATTATTTGAAAAGGCAATTAATTCATCCAAGTGACAGAGGTGGGTTAGAAATACTTTTTAAATAAATTATGTATATACAACAAAACTATCAAAATAACTGCTCGAAAGAGAATCTTTACAGAAGTGTTTACAGAGTATGTAAACTTCCCACACCTCTTTCATATTTCGGAGTCTTTTCAATATTTCATCATTTTTACTAGATGTGTTAAGAGCATAAAACGTAAGTAAAACCAAAAGATACAAAGGAATCTGATTATTAGTTTCAAACAGTTATAAACATTTCTGAACTCACTGCATGGATAACTTGAAAGCTACTTACATTTATATTTTTAAAGCACCAAATACCACGTTTATAAAAATCATTTAAAAATGCATGCCTTTAACCTAGAAATTAAGATTGCATGTAGATCAATTCCTTCCTCTGAAAACTGGTAAACAGAAAAATAAAGCATGTTTTAACTTTGCCTATAAGAAACTATTGTTAACTGATAAAGTTAATTGAGACCCAGCTGATAAAGGAAAATTCTTCTTATAGAAAATCAGCTAATAAATGTAGAAAGAACTACAGAATTAGAAATTCATCATTTTGCAGTCCCCAATGAAAAAACTGATAAAGCATGAATGGATATTAAAATAATTAAGAAAAAGGCTGTTGAAAAAAAGGATATTCCAATGGTACCAAACTACCCACAGATTACTTGGAAACTGCAAAAAGAAAAAAGTACCTTTAAAAAAGAAACAGCTGGCTAGTATCACATTAACCAAGTGACCACATACAGTAAAACTAGTAACAGAACAATCTGACATTATATCTGATGCAACAGACTATGATTCAATATGAAGAACACAGTATCACTTATATGTCCCTGTCAAAATCTAAATATAATCTAAGCCTTTACAACTAATTCCAGGTTACAGAAAATAGAGCGAAATCACTAATAAAATTATACTAGATACAAAATAGAATATTATAGTCATTCAAAATTGGTTTAAAAATTTTTACTAACATAGGAAATACACACAGAAAGTCAGTTTTCTTAGAAGTGCAAATTACTAATTATAAGAGGAAAAAATAGTAATGACACACTAGAGAAACTAGATACACCTTATCCAAGTGATAAAATCTGATATCATGTGCCTCCAGATGTGACAATCCTGAAAAGGACAGGATATCTACTTGTCTAGTATTCCATCCAAAAATACACAAACTACTTTCAAATAATTCAGAAAAAGTAGATGAATACAGATTCACCAATATAACATTTTCCACATCTGCCCTCTATCTTTCTGTCTTCCAAGGAGAAAATGGAATGTTACTGGTATATTATACAGAATATATATATTCGGTGTAATTGTCATATTCCCCTGAGAAAGAGAACAATAGATGAGGCAAATGTTAAAGAGAACCTGAGTGAAAGGTATGCAGGAATTCTTTCTCTTTTTTTTTTTTTTTTTTTTAAATTTTTTTTTTTCAACGTTTTTTTTATTTATTTTTGGGACAGAGAGAGACAGAGCATGAACGGGGGAGGGGCAGAGAGAGAGGGAGACACAGAATCGGAAACAGGCTCCAGGCTCTGAGCCATCAGCCCAGAGCCTGACGCGGGGCTCGAACTCACGGACCGCGAGATCGTGACCTGGCTGAAGTCGGACGCTTAACCGACTGCGCCACCCAGGCGCCCCAGGAATTCTTTCTCTTAAGTGCAGAATTATTTTAAATAAAAAGCTAAATAAAATGCTGCACTCAACCTGGGTGGTAGTTACACAGGCAAGTTCTTTGTGATAATTCATGCAATTTTTAGTAAGTTTATTAAAAAAAAAATAATGAAGGAAAAAAAGAGACAAGCAAAGAAACAAACTCTATGATGTAGAGAACAAATTGATGGTTACAGGAGGTGGGAGGTGGGGGGAATAGATGAAACAGGTAATGGAGAGTAAGAAGTGCACTTGTTGTGACAAGCACTGGGCGATATATGGAAGTGTTGAATCCCTATGTTATACACCTGAAACTAGTATTATGCTGTGTGCTAACTAGAATTTAAATGAAAACTTAAAAAAAAAAAAAGGGTATATACAAAACTGTATTTAATACTTTACCAAACCTATAAGAAAACTGATTCTGATCTATTTGCAAATAGTCAAAACTGGTTATATGAATGTCAAAAAATATTAAAACTTACTAAAAAGCAAACATAACCACAATAAACTTCTTTTTCATTTCCCCACAGCATACAAGATTGCTTTTAAATATTTAAGTATTACTTAAGAAATATAACATATAATTAATATCTTCCTCTATTGTTTCAAAATCAGAGGTTATTCTACCTCTACAATGTTTAATTTGCAACAGATGATAGTAAGAAGGGAAAGATAGTTTTTAAGGTTTATAAAATCTCAATTTTCTTTGTATTAAACATTACTTCAACTGTTCCACTATATTCACATTATTAAAAATATTAATCTATTTTTTAGTAAGTATAGGAAATCAATGGTTTTCTTCCACTTAGCAATAAACACATAGAAATGGAAACATAAAAACATCCTGTTCACATCAGTAACAAAACCATAAAACACTTAATAAATTTAACAAACAAGGGATGGGACCTACCTGAAAAGAATCAGAATAAGTGGGAAAATATACTATGACAATGGATAAGATAAAGTGACACAACTGTCAATTTTCTGAAAAAAGATACATAAGTATAATGCAATTCTGATCAGAATTCTAATGAGAGCATTTTTCTGTGGGTATATGTGTTAAAACTATTATGACTAAAAACAGCTTAGTATAAAAAAGAACTGTGTTTGGGCGTGTATGGCAGAGGAGAAAGACTTGCCTTATTGAATTATCAACATATAAAGTTGCTGATAAATCCAAATACTAGCACAGGAATACACAAACAGATCCGTAGAATAGAAATTGGTTGACTAAGAAAATATAGTTCCATAATATAAGAATATAGTATATGGCAGAGGTGGTTATTCCATTGAGTAGAATGAATTATTTCATGAATAAACAATTCTAGCACAATTGGCTGTCCATTTGAAATAAATTAAAATTAGCACTCCCAACTCAACACAAAAAAATTCCAGACTAACTAAAGACATAATAAAACACAGAGGAAGAGTTTGAAAAAAATCTAAGAGACTGCTAGGAATCCAGAGGTATAATATACCATATTCAAAATTTTAAAACTTTTAGAAGAGCAAAAGAACAAAGCCAACAATCAAAAAATGCTCACAATCATTAGCAGTTTGAGAATCATAAACTAAAGTGCTAACATATTCTTTGATTCAGCAGTTCCACTCCTGGAAAACTATCACACAGTAAAACTGCCAGAGTGTAAGGAGACACATACATAAACACGTATACATAAATACTATGTGTATCTTAGAAATACTTATTACAGAATGGTTTATAATATGGCAAAAAATATTAGAGACAAAGTAAATGCTCATCGACTAGAAAATGGTGAAATACAATATAGCATATTCACTCTATGGAATATTATAAAGCCATTCAAAAGAATAACAGGTCTTCTGACTGACTTGGAGAGCCTTCCTGAATGAGAAAAGGTGATGAAAATGTGCATAGGATTCCATTTTGGAAAACAAACAAGACCAAAACACTCCCCCTACATAAACAGACATAGATGTGCACATATAGGAGCATATAAAAATATGGAAGGCTACCTGCTAGGTGGTTACATGGGTCTGGAAGGAAGGGAAGGAAGAGGGAACAAGCAAAAAAAAAAAAAAAAAAAATTAAAATGATTATATTTAAAAATAAATGTTGATTATATCGTATGTACTACAAAAAGTTAAATTACATGCCTGTAACATTTCAAAAACAGATGCTTTAAGATAGGGATGGTGATTGATGAATTCAAATCCAAAGAAAAGACGCTCATGACACAAAATTTCAGAACTTTATAGACTTATTCCCTATAGGTACTGGGAATTAAGGAGGGGGATTAAAATATAACAATATCATGTTCTTTCCTAAATTTAAAGAAAAACAATGATGTCTTTACAGGTCAGTGAAACAAGGCTACAGTAGAAGCTTTCTTAACCAACTATGGCAACCACTGGATTAACTGATGGTCTCAATTCCCTCTGTAAAATATACTGACCAATGGCCACTGTATTCTGAAAATTAGGGGCTGACAGGTTCCTGTTCTGAATAATAATAGCAGCAACTAACAATGCTTACATGTGTCTGTTACCCTCCTAAATGCTTTACATATATTCTTCACAACAACCCTGTGAAGTGCTTATTTTATGGATGAAGAAATGAAAACAAAGACATGATAAATTACTTGCCCAAGTCACAAGCTAATAAGCATTAGAGTTGGTATTCAAATGAATCCCAGCTTCCATGTTCTTAGCCAGTCAACATAATGCCACTATGAGTGTCTGCTGACCAGCGGAAATGTTGCCTTTCAGAAAAATCAGGTGATTTGCTCACAAACCGGTGTAAATTATCAGTTACTATAATTCTGTAATTTTGTTATATAGTACATAAAAAAAATTATTCCTATGAAAACTAAATTGACTACTCAGAAAAGTCTAAATAAAGGCAAGTCATCAAAAAAAAAAAAAAAAAACTTGTCACATTAAGTGTAGATAAGAACTGCAAATGGTTTCAGGAAAAAAATGTAAACTTACAAGTATCAGACCTCAGACTACATAGTTTTTATTCACAGCAGCTCAAAATGGAATACATTCAAAGACAATACATTATGGATATAGCTTATGAGGAGAAAAAACATGTTCCAATATCAAGAATGATAAAAAACAAATGTTTAACTTTATCGATAAAGATTTTTATTTTTTGTTATTCCCCACTTTAAAATACTTTTTTGATTAAACTATGACCGGTCCCAATTATTTTGGATAAGAGGGCTTCTACTGTATTTTTGGTTAACAAATTCACAAGCTTTTATTAAGGTGGTGGACCAAAGCTCTGAGAAAAATCAAATCTGCTTTATTGCTAAGCTACAATTTTCAAAAATCAAACTGGAAGTTATTTTATGATCCTTACCCATCTTGTGTGGGTGGGTACTCGCATTCTTGTCCTTTGGGAAATACACCGTTAGGATACAGGTCACATATTGGAACTGAGGGAGGGTCTGTTTGAACTTTTGCTGTGAGATACAAATAAAGCATTAACTCCTGCAGTTAAAAATAAAATTAAGCACTTATCATTACAGTTTTTCTCAGTTCCTAATGGTTGTTATATGACCTAATTTTAAAGAATCTCCTTGCTGTCTTACAGTTAAAAACAGAAGATATTTCACCATGCTGGCCACCTCCTCTCCGATGTACTGCTGCTTGGGAATAGAAATATTCAACTCCTTAGAATTCCATTATGTATTTAAACAGTATATGCCTTGGCAGAAAGCACATTCTAATGTTTTTGTCTTCATTTACTATACTGGAAATGGAATAGTATAAAGGCTGTTTTTCATAAATAAAAATCAAAGAAGCAACAAGAAAATATGGAAGAAATCCTATAAAGATGAAATAAAAGTATAAAACTACTATGTATTAATAAATTAAGTGAAAAACTTATTTCAAGGAAATAATAAGGTATAAAAGTTAAGCATATACATACCCAGGGCTAAAAGAATTTAGGTAGCCATACACAAATTTCCAGATACTTAAAAAAAGGTAGAGTTCTTACATATGTTTTAAGAGCATTATTTCCCAAACTATGTTCTAAAACACACCAGTGTTCCAAGATGACTTTCAAAAATATCTGGGGATCTGTCTTCTGAAAAAAATGTTTAAATACATAAGAACTAGTTACATAGTTCTTATTATATGAAGAATCACCTTTTAGTAATGACTGCTATTTCCAAAGACTGCCAGGAAGTTGAGTTAATTTATGCAGTGATATAAGACATTCAATGTATATCTGCAGCATTTCAACTACTGAGGTGAAATATGTGGTTTTCTTTTGATTATAACTGGTCTTATGTTACAGATTTTTGTCTTCAATTTTAACACATATTTTGCTCTTTTTGTTCTGCAATGGGGGAAAAAACTATATAAATAAAAATATGACTTTATTGAGCCAAATCATTTATCTATGGAACCATGTTCAGTTCCTTCCTTTAACCCAAATAGTATCTCATGAGCACCAAATGTTTTTCCGTCTTTACATAATGTTTAAAAGCGTCCTATGGGCAAGTAAACTTGGGAAACACTGTTTTAGGGCCCTCCTAAGAGGGAACATTTAAATTTAAAATAAAAAAAGATCTTAGAGGTCAACTAATTTAGCTTTACACTTAAATCCAGGAATCCCCTAATGCCTCTGACAGATGGCAGTGAACTCCTAACAATGGAAGCAGTCTTTACCTCCCAAGCAAAAATCCATTCATTTTGAAAGAACTGTAACTATTAGAAACCTCTTCCTATACTTATCCTGCTAGTTCCAGCTTTATTCTTTGCAGTTGAAAACATTTTACTTTTCATTTCAACTGATTCCTTCCTCTCTATGATAAGAAACCACTTTAAGGGAAATGGTTCTTAACACTTTCACCCCTATGTGGTGCCAGCCTTGAATTTGTCAATGTTCTTTGTAAGTTGGTATCAGAATCGATTTATATTAATAGTCCAAATAAGGTATAATTAATATAAGACTATACTTTTAATTCTAAAAATCTTAGAGCTATTAAATAGTTAAGACTCCCTGCTTTTTGGCTCACAATGTACTAGCACTCAAAATCCTTAGATCCTATTACCCTGTTCTAATTTTATGTACATCTATAAAAGTTCAGCTTGCTAATCCTAGTCTATTTCTCAGTTTTTTTGATCTTTTGAAATCCTGAGTTTATCAACAAAAGTATTACCACCCTCAGCTTTATTTCATCTACAAATCTGACAGATGCCTTTTATACTGTCCATAAACTTTAAAGCAAAAGACTCAAAAAGAACATTAGAGAAAAAAATTTGTAATCAAAATATGACTAGCCTTAACCACTTATTAACTGTGACTTGGACAAATGGCCAAATGTGCCAAGCCTCAGATTCCTCATCCACAAAATGAAAAACCAGATGAAATCTTGGATAACCTTTGAAAATTCTAATGTACCCTGCCCAAGTTTTATCTAAAACTATGAATAATTATACAATCTGTACTACAGTTATCATTACTATCATTTGTAATTCTCTCACTTTATAAATGAAGAAAATAAGGGCAGTGAATGACTCATTATTACATTATTTGGCTTATTCCAGAAGTGATTTATGATAGCCTACAAGGAGATCAAAAATAAACAAATAAGGAACAGTAAATAAGAGAACAAAAATCAAAACATGGAAAGAACATAAAGTAGAACCTGAAATACAGCCAATACAAAACCACAGATTTGGCTCTAAGCCCTCTAGTAGCCAATATATATATTTTTAAAGCTAGGTTATTTGCATATAGATCATGCTTATGAGATAAATACATTAAGTACTCAGGAAAAGCACAATTATTCTTGATACTAAGACCAAACAAAAGAGTGTCTCTTACAAGTACTCATAAAGAAATGTAATGAACAATAGGTTCAACAACATCCTCAGAGGAGGCACAATAAAAGCTGATGGCATCATAGTAAAACATCTGTCAGTGGAAGAATTCTACCAATGGCATATACAAAGTAGACCCTTAACATTACTCCCTGTTTATCTACTTCTGTTAGGGAGTAATTTAAGAGTATTGGGAGAAAGAGTTATCTCTCAAACCATTTTCAGACAATACCTTGTCTCATAGGCACACTTTTAACAATTTTTGAACGGAAGGAATATGATATCATAATCCCTGGAAGACTTCTAGAACATAGGTAGCCTATGCTCATTAAATACAGACTATGGGGGCACCTGGGTGGCTCAGTCGGTTGGGCAGCTGACTGCGGCTTAGGTCATAATCTCGCGGTCTGTAAGTTCGAGCCCTGTGTCGGGCTCTGTGCGGGCAGCTCAGAGCCTGGAGACTGCTTCCGATTCTGTGTCTCTGTCTCTCTGCCCCTTCCCTGCTTGCTCTCTGTCTCTCTCAAAAATAATAAACTTAAAAAAAAAATTTTTTTTTTAATACAGACTATGCTAGGGACAGAACTGACATCCTATGTGTAGAAGGACCTAACAAAAGTAGAAGCCTGAATAGAAAGAAGGCTATCCTATCTTCATCTGGAGACACATCAGGAAAAATGCTGGCAGAGCCAAAAGCTTTCTTTAAAAAGTTAGGTATTTCTCTCAACACAGAGATAAAAATGAGTCAAGCCCCAATATTCTAATTCATAAAATTTTCGCCTGAAAGATTTAAAGAAAGGTGCAACCAGACATTCAATGGTCCCTAATAGCCCAAAGGGCATCCAAGATTAGAACTTGTTCTGATTCTCAACCCAACCCAACATTTATTCCCCAATACTTATACATTCTCCCCCTGGTCTCCCTAATAGAATTTCAGGTCCCTGAAGATGTCAATTTGCCATTTAAAATAAAACAAAACGCAAGTAGGATCATATTTTAAGTAATATGAAATAGTGCAATACGTCATTAGTAAAATTTTACCATATGCACAAATTTTAAATAATGGGAATCCTCATTAAATACTCATCAAGAATCTTGTAATTTCAAAGCTGGCAGGTGAACTGCCAACTATGTTTACCCTATTACCACACAGTGGCATCACTTTAGTCATCACTGAAAGAATTGTTATTTGCATTATTCAAGTTTTAAATGATAAACTCATCCCTAAATTGTGGTAAAATGCAACCAACTTATTATTAACATCCTTTATCTCAACAATAGGTAAAGAAAATACCAACAGGACTATTAAATGAAAGAATAGTTGTTTCATTAAATTCTACCTCTGTTAAGCCTAAATTTATTTCCCTGACATACACTAGGATCTTAAGCAACTTCAAACCTACTCTTCAAACCAGCTGGTTAACAAACACTTAAAATTTTTTAAGTAAGACCAACTTAAGATACTAACGTCCTCTCTTCTTCTTCTTCTTTTTCTTCTTCTTTCCAGCTGCTCCATCTCCATCCCCATCTCCATCTAAGAAAAGACCATTTCAAGTACACATTTATTTAAACCTCAGAAACAGAGAGACAAAACAAGCATAAGCAGACAAGTAACACACACACAAAGCATCTTAAATAACATACAACAGAGTTGATCCAATATTCTTAGAACAGAATTCTATATAATGCTAATGTCTCAAAATTTGGTTTGTATAATCAAAAGCACTAAGGAAACTTTGACTCACTCTAATAAAAGAATTATTGAAAAAGGTATTTTTAAGAATAAAAAGTATATTAACACTCTTTTTCAAAAACTAGGAAAAATAACCAGTGTTAGTTTAATGCTAATGACTGGGTGACTTCACCTAAAATATTACTAGTTTGTTTACATATGCTTTGCAGGTTAGTATTTCATGACCTCATGTGATCCTCAAAGCAACTTTATGAGGTAAAACAAGGAATGTTTAATGGATATGCCCAAGGTAATCCCAACTGATAATGGCAGAACTGGACCAAGAATATATCACCTGATTCCTAATCCATGCAGGGATATTTAGGGGGTCATATTTTAAAATATCTTTTCCTGGGGCACCTCGGTGGCTCAGTCAGTTAAGCATCTGACTTTGGCTTAGGTCACGATCTCACGGTTCATGGGTTTGAGCCCCGCGTTGGGCTCTGTGCTGACAGCTCCAAGCGTGGAGCCTGCTTCAGATTCTGTGTCTCCCTCTTTCTCTCTCTGTCCCTCCCCCACTTGCGCTCTCTCTTGTTCAAAAATAAATTTAACCTTTTGGGATGAGCACTGGGTGTTGTATGGAAACCAATTTGACAGTAAATTTCATATATTAAAAAATAAAAAAATAAAAAAAAAAACAAAAAAAACCCCACAAAAATAAATTTAAAAAATTAAAAAATTTTAGGGGCGCCTGGGTGGCTTGGTCGGTTAAGCGTCCGACTTCGGCTCAGGTCATGATCTCACGGTCCATGAGTTCGAGCCCCGCGTCGGGCTCTGTGCTGACAGCTCAGAGCCTGGAGCCTGTTTCAGATTCTGTGTCTCCCTCTCTCTCTGCCCCTCCCCTGTTCATGCTCTGTCTCTCTCTGTCTCAAAAATAAATAAACGTTAAAAAAAAATTTTTTTTTTTAAAAATTAAAAAATTTTAAATATCTTTTCCTGTATAGTTGTTATTAAAGAAAGAGTCCTTCTGGGTCAAATGTACACAAAAATCAGAGGGTATATACGCTTTTCCTAGGTTCAGTTGTCAGGTTCTCAAAAGAACCTGATGCCCAAAAATGGAGATTAAGAACTATCTGAAAAAATAGTTAGCAAAAGAGTAACTAAAGTAACCACTATCTGTTAGTTTTTATAACGATCTTTTATGAAGCCCATGCCATTCTCTTGAACTTGGAGAAAAGATAAAGGATACTATTATGGCCAAGATTAAATAAATAGTGACTTAAAACATTTTAAATAAAGGGTACCAAAAAATAGACTGGAATTTCTGAATTTCTAAAAAGGCTGCTCAATAAATTTCAACACTCATGAAGTACGCCAATCTACCCACAAATCACAATGCTATGAAACAGGGATGAATAGGAAGCTGTGGCAACAATTAGAAGTTAACAGTTTAATAGTATGTTCACCATATAGTCTTCTTTTAAATGTTTCCCCTAGTGGCAGTAACTCATGGCTAGCATCAATAATTTTAGATCATGAAATCCACACTCATAAAACAATGTCAAACGAATGCTTAAATTTTCTACTCCCAGAATGATAAGCAAGAGTCATAAAAGAAATTATCTCACCATGCTACCACCTATATTCTTCTATTATAATTATCACACAAAATTATATATATATATATATATATTTTTTTTTTTTTTTTTTTTTTTTTTCTGCAAAATGATAAGGGAGCTACAATGACCCTACTTGTCTGTGAGCTCCTTAAAGATTATACACCATTTCTTAAACTAAGGCACAGGACTAAGCATATGATAAATATTCACTCTATTCAACAAATGAATGTTCTTTTCGTTTATTTTATCCTACTTATTTTCACCTAAATGAGAAATAGGAAACAGCAGTTTAACAAAGAAGGAGGTAACATGATATAGGGCTTTAATGGATTGAGTGATAGAAAACAGCCAATATTTGACAATGTTTGACTTAGAAATTTGCAATTTCTTTTTTAAAAAAAAAATTTTTTTTTTTAACGTTTATTTATTTTTGAGACAGAGAGAGATAGAACATGATCGGGGGAGGGTCAGAGAGAGAGGGAGACACAGAATCTGAAACAGGCTCCAGGTTCTGGGCTGTCAGCACAGAACCCGATGCGGGGCTCAAACCCAAGAACTGTGAGATCGTGACCCGAGCTGAAGTCGGACGCTTAGCCGACTGAGCCACCCAGGCACCCCAGAAATTTGCAATTTCTTATGTTCATTCAACCTTATGAAATTGGGTACAGGAAACATGGAAACACAGTCGGAACACAAACATTGCCAACTTATGCATTACTGGTTTCTAGATTCAAAAGCTCAAGAAAAATAACAGTAAAAAATTTTTTTTATGTTTATTCATTTTTGAGACAGAGAGAGCACACACACACACGAGCAGGGGAGGGGAAGGGAGAGAATCCCAAGCAGGCTCCACGCTGTCAGAGCAGAGCCCAACGCAGGGCTTGATCTGACTAGAGATCATGACCTGAGCCGAAATCAAGACAACAAACTGAGCCACCCAGGAGCCCCTAACATGAATTTTTTTCTTTTTTTTTTTTTAGAAAACACAACTTTCAGGGTGCCTTGGTACCTCAGTCAGTTGAGTGGTTGACTAGTGATTTCAGCTCAGGTCATGATCCCAGGGTTCTCCCTCCTTCACCCCCTTTCCCCTCCCCCTCCACCACTCTCCCCTGCTTGCAGGTGCTCCAAAAAAAAAAAAAAAAATTAATTAAAAAAGAAAACACTAATTCACATATTCTGCACTACAATTTTATTTTATTTTTTTTTTTTTTAATTTTTTTTTTTTTCAATGTTTTTTATTTATTTTTGGGACAGAGAGAGACAGAGCATGAACGGGGGAGGGGCAGAGAGAGAGGGAGACACAGAATCGGAAACAGGCTCCAGGCTCCGAGCCATCAGCCCAGAGCCCGACGCGGGGCTCGAACTCACGGACCGCAAGATCGTGACCTGGCTGAAGTCGGACGCTTAACCGACTGCGCCACCCAGGCGCCCCTGCACTACAATTTTAATAGTAACTTTCATTCATTCAATAAACATTTGCTTAGGGATTGGTGGCTCGGTTAAGCATCCGACTTTGGCTCAGGTCACGATCTCATGGTTCATGAGTTTGAGCCCCATGTTGGGCTCTGTGCTGACAGCTCAGAGCCTGGCACCTGCTGTGTCTCCTTCTCTCTCTGCCCCTCACCGACTCATGTTTGCACACGCTCTCTCTCTCAAAAAGAAACATTAAAAAATAATAATAATAATTTGCTGACTTCTCAAATAGGTAAAAGGAGCAAAATAGCAAACAAGATGGTCTTTACTCTGGAAGAACATTCAATGTCTAGCATACCAGTACATAACACTACACTCAACCTAAAACAAATGCTTCAAGATATATATCCAGTTTTAAATACACCCTAAAAGTCCTTCCAGCTGTGTGATGTTAGGCAAATTATTTAGCCTCTCTCTACCATGGTTTCTTCATCTTGAAAATGAGGTAAGAAGAAGCTCCTCCTTTGATACTCATTCTTCTGAGACCAATGTTCAAGGTCTGTATTCGGTATGGAATAATAGCTACTGTTTATTGCCAGAAGGGTAGTAGAGCCTGGATCCGAATAGTCAACTATATATGCTTATACTCCCATGCATTATACCATGCCACAATTTATGTTTTTTTTAATGTTTATTTATTTTTGATTTTTGGTTTTTAAAATTTTTGATTTTAATGTTTATTTTTACGTTTTATGTTTTAACGTTTATTTATTGAGAGACAGACAGAATGCAAGCAGGGGAGGGGCAGAGAGAGGGAGACACAGAATTGGAAGCAGGCTCCAGGCTCTGAGCTGTCAGCACAGCACCCAACAAGGGGCTTAAACTCATGAACAGTGAGATCACAACCTGAGCTGAAGTCCGATGCTTAACTCACTGAACCACCCAGGTGCCCCACAACTTATGTTTTTGTAAGTCTTTCACAGCATCCCAGGATATTCTTAACAGGTATAGACTGTTCATATTTATTGCTGGATTAGCACTATGTCCAAATCAATTAACATTTGTTGAATGACAACTGGACATCCATATGCAAGAAAAAAAGGTACCTTAATTCTTACCTTCCACTATATACAAAAATGAATTCTAATGGATCATAGACCTCAACATAACAGCTAAAAATATATAAAACTTCTTGGGGTGGCTGGTTGGCTCAGTTGGTTCAATGTCCCAACTCCTGATTTTGGCTCAGGTCGTGATCTCATGGTCTATGAGTTCGAGCCCCACATCCGGCTCTGCACTGGCAGTGTGGAGCCTGCTCAAAATTCTCTCTGCTCCATCTCTGCTCACCTGCATGCTATCTGTCTCTCAAAAATAAAGATTAAAAAAAAAAAAACAAACTTTCCATTCTTTAAAATAAATAAATGAAAATAAAAATGTATAAAACTTCTTGAAGAGAACGTAAGAAAAAATCTTCATGACCCTAGAGACAGCAATTATTTAACTTTTTGGATAACACACAAAAAACATGAACCATAAATAAAATAAATGGGATTTCATCAAAATTAAAATCTTTTCTGCTGCAAATACTAACATGAAAGAAAATATTAAAACATTTATCAGATAAAGAATTTGTATCAAGAGTAGAGAACTACTATAACTCAGTAAAACAAATAACTCAATTGAAAAATGGACAAAAGATGTGAACATTTCACCAAAGATATATGAAAGGCAAAAACATGAAAAGATGTTCAACATCATCAATCATTAGGGAAATGCAAGTTAAAACCACAATAACATACTACTACACACCTGTTAGAAAGCTAAAATTTAAAAATTAACAATACCAAATGCTTAAGAGATTCAAAGCACTTTGGAACTCTCAACCACTGCTGACCAGAAAGCAAAATGACACAGCTACTCTAAGTAACAGTTTGATAGTTTCTTATAAACATATACTTCCCATATGACCAGCAAACCTACTCCTAGGTATTTACTGAGGAGAAATGAAAATGTCTACACAAAGCCTTGTATACAAATGTTCACAATAACTTTATTCATAAGGCAAAAACTAGAAACAATCCAAATATCCATCAACTAGTAAGTGGATAAACGAATTTGGAATACTATTCAGCAATAAAAACTAATGAACTACTGACACATATGCAACAACTGGATGACTCAGATTATCATGCTAAGGGAAATAAGCCAAACAAGCCACACACTACAATAATTCCATTTATATAATATTGTAGAAAAAACTACAGTAACAGAAAAATGTATCAAAGGTTTCAAGGGATTAGGGTATAGAGCAGAGAACAGACTTCAAGGGGTACAAGGGAACTTTTCTGTGGAGATGGAAATGTTAAATGAAAATGGTCTACATCTTGAGGTGCCTGGATGGCTCCATCGGTTAAGCAATCGACTTCGGATCAGGTGATAATCTCACAGCTCCTGAGTTCAAGCCCTGCGTCAAGCTCTGTGCTGACAGCTCAGAGCCTGGAGCCTGCTTCACATTCTGTGTCTCCCTCTCTCTGACCCTCCCCTGCTTGCACTCTGTCTCTCTCTCTCTCTCTCTCTCTGTCACAAAAATAAACAAACATTAAAAGAAAATGGTCTACATCCTGGTTGTGGTAACACAAATGCATACATTTGTCAAAACTCACCAAACGATATACTTATCGTTTTTTTTTTAATCTTTTTTTTTTTTTTTTTTTTTTTTGAGAGAGAAAGAGTGTGAGCAGGGGAGGAACAGAGAGAGGGAGATACAGAATCCGAAGCAGGCTCCAGGCTCTGAACTGTCAGTACAGAGCCCGACACGGGGCTCGAACTCATGAACGGTGAGATCACGATCTGAGCCTAAGTCAGATGCTCAACCGAGCCACCCAGGCGTCCCATCAAACGATTACTCATAAAGGGCAAATACATAGAACGTACAACATCATGAGTAAACCCTAATATAAACTATGGACTTTGCATAATAATGATATATCAATATAGGTTCATCCACTGTCACAAATGCACCACTCCAGTGGGGGATGTTGATAATGGGAGAGGCTGTGCATGTGTAGTGGTAGGGGGTATATGGGAAATCTCTGTACCTTCTGCTTGATTTTGCTATGAACCCCAAGTAAAACTTCTCCAAAACAAAGTGTATTTTTTGAAAATGGTGAATATAGTCCTAGGCAAATTATACCTTAATAAACTTGACTTAGGGGACCCAGGTGGCTCAGTTGGTTAAAGGTCCAACTCTTGAGCTCTGTTTAGGTCTTGATCTCAAGGTCATGAGTTCAAGTCCTGCACTGGACTTAAATAGTTAAAATTTTTTTTAAAAAACCTAACTTAAAACTTTATTGAATTACTTCTAGAACATTGCCAATTGCCCATGGGACTAACTTTTCATACCAATACTCCAGTGTCAAATTTAACACATCTAAAATTAAACACAATACCTTCTCCTTTGCCTACAAATTCCCTCCTCCAATCCCCACCCACTCTCCCTCTCTACTTCACCATTTCAGTGAACAGCACCAACATTGTCACCCATGTTCAAACCTCTAGAATCTACTAATGCCTCTTCTTCCTTCTCCCCAGTTTGAAAGTCTCTTGCATCCTTTGAATTCTGCTTCCACAACCACTATTCCAATGAACCGTTCCTTTCCATTCTCATTTATGCCCACCAATTTAAATCATTAACACATGCCTAAGCTGTTAAGTGCCCTCCAAAATGATTTCCAAGCCTTTCCTGTATATTTCCTCTAGCAACCCTGCATATATATACAGATTAAATTATTTTTATAACATTCTTCTCTTTTCCTTAACATTTTATTTTATCAATGTGGGACTTAAACTCACGACCCCGAGGACCAAGAGTCACATGCCCTATGGCCTGAACCAGCCAGGCTCCCCTATAACATTCTTCTTTTAAAAATGCTCCAAGGCTCCTTCAACAAATCATCTCATATGGCTGGTCTGCACTATTCACTACATCTTGAATACATTCTCAGCATTGTTCTACCCCAAAGTGGTCTCTTCTGTTTGGTTTCATTCACTCAAGTCCCACTCCTTCCAAAGAGTGTTCCTTCATCACTGAGCCCGCAATTCCATCTCCAAATTCCAATAAGCTTTCAGTGTATCTTTTCCGCTCTTTGTCTCTCCACCCCACTATCAGTTTTTCTTTAGTACAAAGATTCTGAAATACTTTCTATCCTCTCAAACAACTCTCACAATAGATAAGTAGTACTACTCTATTAATTGGTACTACTAATTAGTATGAATTAGTACCATTAATTCATTTCAATAATTACTATTATTGAAACAAATTAGGCAAACAATTCAATTAGAGAAAACCAATACTCCAAAAATTGTCTTTAAAACATTGATGATTTCCAATCCGACAATCAAACTTTTCTCCTTCAATGTCAAGAGATTCACACAACTTTGCAGAGGTGCAATGAAACAAGGAACACTCTTCAAGATTAACATTTTGATATTCTACACAGGCCTACAGCAATCTATTATATAACCTTGAATTTAACAGTTTCTTTCTTGCTAAGAGCTCAAAATATGTTCTTAATTTGAAGCACAAACCAAGGTAAAATGGACTAGAGATTTGCTTAAGGAAGAGCTAACTATTCCCTTGAACCTTGGCATATTTTCCACCAAATTTTGACTATAAGCTCCTTGAAGACATAGAGTTTATCTTTCTAAAGGAGAGACAACTACTCTGCCTTATCCTAACACAATAATTAAAGTACAGCAAGCTTTTGTGTTGCTAAGGATTATAAGGCACAAGCCCAAGTTGGCAGTGCTTGAGGAAGAGCAGCAAGTCACAAGGGTACAATTAAGAATGGGAAAGTCTCATCTCCCTTTCTGACAAAAAAGCCTGCAGAATAAGTTCTCTTAGCAAATACTGCCTCCACTGTCTTACTGATAACATCAATTGTTAGAATTCCAAGAGTTTTTGTCTTTAAAGAAATTTTGTAGGACCAACATACGGCAAGAAGCTAGGGTTGGGAAATTTGTAATAGAGTTTAGAGGCACTCCATATAGTCTTTGAAAGTAAAGAGAGGGAGCTTTCATACAGAGTAAAGGAATAGACTTGGAATCAGGTGCTAGGTTTGAAACTTTTGGTTCTACACATAGCTATGTCACACTGGGCAAATGACATAACTATTATTTCCTGAAAAGAGCACCTACTTTGCTTGGTTTTGTGAAGGTAAAATGAGAACACATGTGAAAGTATTCTAAGACAGTGCCTTGTACATATTAGTTGCTCAATAAATGTTAGTTGAATAAACAGTCCTTTTATTTCATCTTGATACCCACTACTTGGTATTTTACCAAGTACATTTTTAAAAGTTGAGATCTGTGTTATTTGAGCAGACATTCAACCTATCCCACTTTTTAAGAGTTACTTATAAATACCTTTTCTTTTTTATCTGTGATATTGAGGCTTTAATGTCAATTAATTAAGTAAAACATCAGAGAATCACAAACTATATGGACACAAGCAGATTTTGTTTAAAGAATATCATATTTTCTTGCTTTTCTAACCACAAAAATCAAATTTACCATTTACCTTCATCGTCATCATCTCTTTCTTTCTCTTCCAATGCTTGTCTTTCCAATTGTCTTGCTACCTCATCAACTGAGGCTCCTGATTCTTTATCAGGTTCCTGTTGCCCTGCTGATCAAATATAACATAAGTCAAATCTAATAAAGATACTTTCCAATTTGAATATGTTCTAAGGATCCTGGAGAACACACAAGTCCTTTCCTGTCTGATAAGTATTCAGGAAACAAAAACAGAAACGTTATTGTGAACATAATCGAATTTACTTAAGAAAAATCTGCCACATCTAAGTAGCATTGTCCATTCAATAAACTATCCATTACACCTTCTTTGTACTAGTAACTAAACAATAAAAGAAAATGTGAGTTGGTCCCTAGCCTTAAGTTGTTTCACTTTTTAAAGTACTTAACAATTTGACTACAGCAAACACTTTATTAACCAAACAGGTACTTAAGATAGGTAGTAAATGCTGAAGGTCTTAGCAAGAGGAGGATTTGGACAAGACACTGGGAACTTCAAATCTTCATGAAGAAGTTGCCAAGCCAGGATGGGTAAAATCAAAACAAATAGGAAAAGATAATTCCATTACTAAAAAACCTAAATTCTTCAACAGCACAAGACCAGCTCCCCCCACCTCACCCAAGTGATTACAACAATCTAGCTGTAGGAGCAATAGCTGTGTGTATAAAGGGATAGTATTCCCACTTAGCACATACTGAAGTGATATTCTGGCTACTGTAGAGGGTTCATATTGAGAGATACAACTGCTAAAAATATATTAGGGTCAGTCTACTGAGCACCTGAATGGACAAACTGAAGAGTTTGGATTTCATCCGAAAGCCAGGAACAGCCGACTTATGTCCAGGGATTAAACTTTCTCTTGAAGTGTCTCAGCACCCACAACTTTCCCTTTTCAACTCCCATTTAATCAAAATTTCATAAAGTTATAGATTAACCCTTTCCAACCTGTCTCAACTTCACCTTCATCACTTGTGGCCTCTCCATTGGTCCCTCAATCTTTGTGTGGCTGATTTTAGAAACAGGTACAACATTTTTTTCCCTAAAATGAAGGACCACGTACAACAAAAACACCGACTTCTCAAAATATTTTAAGTTCCTAACTCATAATGTAATCCAAGTGTAAACTTTCAGCTGTTTTCCTTACCTTACCAATGGATTTAAAGAAGTTCAATTCCAACCCACAGAATATTCTATCTGGACTGCCGGCAAATGGCATCATAATTCACACCTAAAAGCCTTGAAGCTTGGTGATGCTATGGGATGAGGCAGGTGAAAATTCGCACCACTACCATCCATATATTCTGCAATTACTACTCAGTGACATGAGCGCGTGGGCAAACACACATACACACACACCCAGAAGTGCAGCTCGCAACAAATATCCTTCTGTAAACCAGGAAGGTGGGGGGAGGCGCAGTCAAGGCACGAAGATTTGCCCACTCCTCTCCTATCCTTGACGAAAATATGCTCCAGGTTGCTTCAGCAAAGAGGCGACAGTCCGGGTCAGAACGGATTTTTGAGGAAGGCACACCGCGAGGCGGGTGGTAGAGCTGAGCCCTGTGCACAGCTTCAAGTTCGTTGCACGGTATGTATGGGTGGGAGCTGAGTTCTGGCAATTATAAGGGCCCAGCAACCCCAGAACTACCTCACCACAGGCTGAAGCACCCTTTTCTCCCCCACCCCACCCCCACCAACTCTCTAGTCCCAGCTAAGGAGAAGCCGCCTCTCCCCGAGATTGGGAATCTGTAGTCCGATTTCAACACACACTCAGTCCTGGGAATCAGTCCAGTGCAGTGTTCCGAGTCCCCCAGTCTCTTGTCACCCCTGCCGGGCCTGGGCCGAGCCGTTCGGCAATCCCTGGAGGGGACTGGGAACATACAAAACTCCCTTTACCTGTGGCAGCCCCTTTACTCTTCTTCTTCTTCCGTCTTTTTTTCTTGGCTGCCTCCTCAGCCGTAGAGACAGCTCCCTCTTCTCTGTCGTCTGGATCCAGGTCGCCATTCAGGTGGCTCCCGGAGGACGCTGCCTCCTCCACACCCGCCATGTTGCCCGAGAGAGCGCGAGACAGTGAGACAGAGCGGCGAGGGCCCGCTCCTTCTTCACCCACCTACACCAGCGACGCCGGAAGCTGCTCTCGATGGTAGGAGCGCAGGGAATGCTGGGATGTCGGAGGACTTGACGGCGCGAATCGCGCGCGAAAGGGTGTTGGGCGAGGCTGCGGAGGAGCGCTGGACTGTGGCTGCTAAAGTGCTAGTGGCTGCCTCATACACCTTTTTTGTCCCGCGCCTTGGGCATTCCCCGGGCACATTGAATGCCTGTGCTTGCCCAGCCCTCAAGAGAGAGGGACGTCTGTGCTGAAACCGAAAAGTCATGTTAGCGGATTTATGAAGCGTGCCGAAAGCGAGAAGAGGGCCCCAAAATGTGTTCACTTGTACACCTTTTTTTTTTTTTTTTTTTTTTTTTAGGACTCAGAAGGACTGTGTTGTTTTTCACAGTTACAGTTCACAACGAGGCTGTCCAAGCACTTACGGTGATGAACCTGCAAAGGAGACTGAAGAGGCGTTTATTATTAGAGAAGGCAAGGGAAAACAGCGTTTCACGGAGGGAGTGATTAACCGCAGAGTGCTGCTAGGAAGTCAAGTAAGAGGACTGAAAAATGTCAGTTGTATATAGTAACATGGAAGACATTGGTGACCTCAGCAACAGCTACTTAGATAGTGAGAGATGGAAGGCGGACTCCAGAGAGTTGAGGAATGAGAGGGAGGTGAGGAAATAAGAGACTGTCCTCATCCTTCAAATTTCAGCTGAAATGCCACTCCCTCCGAGACTCTTCCTCGGTAATCTAAATCAGGCCCTGCTTTTACAACCTCTCGTTGAATTCTTAACCTTTCATGGCAATTTGTAATTACATAATATGTTTGGTAAATTGGTTTATGTCTGTCTCCCCAACTACCTTGGGCTCTGAAGAGAACACCCTGTGTATTTTGTGTTCTGTCACCAGCACCTACCTCTAAGCTAAAGCATAGTCTGAGCTCAGGAAATAGTCATTGTATCAATAGCACTTGAAAAGCTCCAAGTACTTTATTTTCTCATTTTATCCGCTTCTGAGTTGAGGAAATTAGAAAGTTTTGTGAACTTAGGTCACACAGCAAGTGAATAGAATCCAAACAGGCATCAGGCACCAAAAGTTTAATAATTCTGTATTCTGCCTTCCCAATTGAAATTTCAAATCAGTAAACATTTATTGATTGTAGGTTAGAAATAATTTTTCTTGATGGGCAATAAAAAATGAAGGACAGATCTGTACCCTCAAGAGAGTGTAGCATTCAGTGAGATAAAAATTTAACTAAATAAGAATAAAATAATACTTATGCTAATACTTAAGTCATTTATTAATTCTTTTCTATTCCAAGCTAATATATCACAAAGGTGAAGAATTTTAAAACAGTCTAGAAGATATTCAGACTAGGGGCAAGGATGTGACTAAGCTCAGGAGAAATCAAAGCTCACCCTTTTGAGGTGCAAGGCTACTGCAGAAGATTTTTTAACATCCTTATAAGTAATACTGCTACGTCAAAATGCCTCCAAAATTTTTTTGTAAATCTTCCCGGTTTTTCTGTAAATTCTGGAAATACTTGTACTGTGGCTACTATCTCAGACCCAGTTGAGGAGACACAGGATCCTGGAGGACAGAAACTGTAGGGTTGATAAATGACTTTTCACAAAGGGGTGCTGGTATAGGTTGACAGAATTATCAACGTCAAAATAAAATTTGTTCACTTAAAAAAATAAGCTACGAAAATGCAATAAGACAAAATACTGTTTCTTTGTTGGAAAGGGATTGTACTCTACTTCTCCCCCTTTTTTTCCTGAAAAGAAGCAAGAAAACTAAACTTCAAGGTAGTTGTATAAAAACAATATATATCTCAACAGTATGGTAGTCGATATTTGTTGAATGATTGTTTTCCAGGAAATTCCAGAGTTTGAGATAACTGAGTAAGTACTTAAAATAATAGCCCGTTACACTCCTTATTTCCATCATTTTTCTTCATTTAGTTTCTCTACAAGAGGAAATTGAATAGGATAAAGGAATGAGAAATGTTGAAATCTCAAAGAATCTAAGAGAACTAAGAATCTAAGTAAATAATGTAACTCAATACCAGTACAGGCTAAAATATTTTTCCTAGCTGGCTACATGAAGTAATTTTGTCTCAGATGGCTAACTAGATAAGCAGATAAAAATGTATTTTTTCCTTAGGGAGATACTTTTACATTTTTTTTTTTTTTTTAATTTTTTTCTTCAACTTTTTTTTTTTTTTTTTTTTTTTAAATTTTTGGGACAGAGAGAGACAGAGCATGAACGGGGGAGGGGCAGAGAGAGAGGGAGACACAGAATCGGAAACAGGCTCCAGGCTCCGAGCCATCAGCCCAGAGCCTGACGCGGGGCTCGAACTCACGGACCGTGAGATCGTGACCTGGCTGAAGTCGGACGCTTAACCGACTGCGCCACCCAAGCGCCCCAATACTTTTCCATTTTTAAAGTCAATGCGTTATAATAAGACATATATTTTTTAAAGATTTTTAAGTAATCTCTATACCTAACATGGGGCTCAAACTCACAACCTTGAAGTCAAGATTCACATGGTCTACTGACTGAGCCATCCAGGTGCCTGGATACAATAACACATATTTATTATTTTGTCCAGAAATGTATTTTTTGCTAAGAAAACCTCGATTCAAAAAATGGACATTTTTAGCCCCAGTCTTACTTTTTATTTTGAAGTCCTTGATAGTGGTATGGCTTTGGACAAGTCACTTAATTTCTCCAAATTGCACTTCTCTTACTTGTGTTAACTAACATTAACATACGTTTCCTTATTTCTAAAATGAATATAATAATAGTACTACATAGAATATGGAAATTAAATTTCAATATGGAGAGAAAGCACTCATGGTAGCACAATGTCTTACACAATAGTGATAAATGTTAGCCAACTTTACTGTTAGTAAGCCATGCTCCTAAAAATTTTACATTTGTCTGGATCATTTGATGGCCTAGATATCCTAAGGCACTCTTATGTTTTATTGACCTCTGGCAATGGGTTAGCAAGAAATATATTAGGAAAAAAATTGAGAAGGCTTGATTTCTTAATGTTAAGGGTAAGGATATTTTTTTCATATCTTTATGTTTAAAACGTGATACAACTCTTTAAAAATCTATAGACGACACGGCATATACATGCATATGCCGTGTGTGTGTATATATATACACACACACATGCCAGTCTCCAAGTACAGTCACATAGAGGTTAGGGCTTCAACATGTGAATTGGGGGGGGGGGGGGGGGGCGAACAAAATTCAGATCATAACACAGACATTGCCAAATGCCTTCTTATAGAAGGATGCAGGGAGTTATTCCCAGCTGAGAGCCACTGGCATAAAGGCATGAAAGAATATGGAATGTTTACGGTAAGTTCTTGCTGAAGAGTAAATTACAACTAGATTGTAAAGGGCCTTTTATGTTACCCTAGAGGATAGCTTGTATTGTAAGGCCTGAAGGTGATATGTCACAGGGATGTTTAAAGTTTATTATTTTAGAAAAAAGTCTAAAATAGAAGGCCATAATAGACATGTCAATAACATGTAAATAAAATGATTACTATGTGCCATTAAAAGCCAGAAAAGGATATGCATGTAGATTATATGGATAAATTTAAATGGTTATGTAACAGAGATTTTCAAGCTAGCTAAAGATCACTGTGATGGCAGTCTAAATTCTAGAGCAATGGTTGCCATCCAATAAACGGTTTCATTTATTTTTTTTTTAACGTTTGTTTATTTTTGAGACAGAGAGAGACAGAGCATGAATGGGGGAGGGTCAGAGAGAGGGAGACACAGAATCTGAAACAGGCTCCAGGCTCCGAGCTGTCAGCACAGAGCCCGACACGGGGCTCGAACTCACGGACCGCAAGATCATGACCTGAGCCGAAGTCGGCCGCTCAATCGACTGAGCCACCCAGGCGCCCCTAAACGGTTTCATTTAAAAAGCCAAATAGGGGTTGGCTAAGTGTCTGACTCTTGATTTCTGCTTAGGTCACGATCTCATGGTTTGTGAGATCAAGCCCGTTAGGCTGTGCACTCACAGCACGGAGCCTGGTTGGCATTCTCTTTCTTCCCTCTCTCTCTGGCCCTCCTGGCTCACACACTTGCTCTTTCTCACTCTCTCTCAAAATAAATAAACTTAAAAAATAAAATGAAAAGGCAAATATATTTAAAGAACTGTTTTCAACGAGGGTATGGTACTTTCTATTTTTTGAAGTTGAATAGTCTTTTAAATTACTATGAAATGGTAGTGAGAGTAGATGATGTTGGGTTTTGTGCCCTGACAAAATTTTTAAAAACAGAAAACCATACTATGTCAGTTCTCAAAACCATTTTTTAGACTTTTCTGAACAGTGAGATCTCTAAGTCTAATGGCCTCTATTCTAAAGAAAACATTGGAAATGACAGAACCTTGTAGTAGAGGAGACTTGCTAAGATGTTACTGTTGATAACAGTATTGATAAGAACTTACAGAAGGCTGTCGGGGGGCCAGAGAGGAGAGGTTGGATTGCAGAAACACTTTGAACATAGATTTAAAAGAACTTAATGGTCCATTAAATGTGGAGAGGTAGAAGTTTAGGATCACACCCAGGTTTCTGGCTTGGGTTCCTGGGTGGATAGTGGTACCACTCTCTGAGATAGGGAATAAAGGAGGAGGAGGAGGTTTTGTAGGAGTTGGAGGCGAAGATAAGCTTTGGGCATTTTAAGTTTGAGATGCCTGTAGAGCATCCAGACAAAGATATCTAGTAGTCAGTTAGAAATATGGGTGTGGAGATATAGACATGTGAGTTATTAGGACTTGGGTAGAAGGCTATGAATGAGGTAATTCAGGGAGAAGAGAACAGGTTGAGATATGGCCAACCGACACATGAAGAAATGCTCAACATCACTCATCATTAGGGAAATACAAATCAAAACCATATTGGATACCACCTCACACCTGTCAGAATGACTAACATTAACAACTCAGGCAACAACAGATGTTGGTGAGGATGTGGAGAAAGAGGATCTCTTTTGCATTGCTGGTGGGAATGCAAACTGGTGCAGCCACTCTGGAAAATAGTATGAAGATTCCTCAAAAAAATTAAAAATAGAACTATCCTATGACCCAGCAATTGCACTACTAAGTATTTATCCAAAGGATACAGGTGTGCTATTTCGAAGGGGCACATGCACCCCAATGTTAATAGCAGTGCTATCAACAATAGCCAAAGTATAGAAAGAGCCCAGATGTCCATCGGCAGATGAATGGATAAAGAAAATGCGGTATATATATACAATGGAGTATTACTTGGCAATCACAAAGAATGAAGTCTTGCCATTTGCAACTATGTGGATGGAACTGGAGGGTATTATGCTATGTGAAATTAGTCAGTCAGAGAAAGACAAATATATGACTTCACTCATATGAGGACTTTAAGACACAGAACAGTTGAACACAAGGTAAGGGAAGCAAAAATAATATAAAAACAGGGAGGGGGACAAAACATAAATGACTCTTAAATATAGAGAACAAGCAAAGGGTTGCTATAGGGGTTGTGGGAGGGGGTGATGGGCTAAATGGGTAAGGGGCATTAAAGAATCTACACCTGAAATCTTTGTTGTACTATATGGTAACTAACTTGGATGTAAATTTTAAAATTAAATAATTAACTAAAAAAAAAGTGATGTTAAAAAACAAATAAAATAGCCAAGATATGGAAGCAACCTAAATGTTTATTGACATATGTGTATACACACACATACCCATGCAGTGGAATGTGATGCAGCCACAAAAAGGATGAGATCTTGCCATTTGCAACAACATGGATGGACCTGGAGGATATTAAACTAAGCGAAATAAGTCAGACTGAGAAAAAGAAATACCATATGATTTCACTCATATGTAGAATCTAAAAAACAAAGCAAATGAATAAACAGAACAAACTGAAGGTTGCCAGAGGGAAGGCGGGTGGAAGGAATGGCCAAAATGGGTGAAGAGGAGTGGGAGATACAGGCTTCCAGTTATGAAATGAATCAGTCCTGGGAATGAAAGGTATAGCGGCACATGGCTGGCTTGATCACTGGAGCATGCAATTCTTGATCTTGAGGTTGTAAGTTCAAGTCTCAATCGGAAGTAGAGATTACTTAAAAATAAAATCTTTAAAA
Source organism: Panthera leo (assembly GCF_018350215.1). Lineage (NCBI taxonomy): Eukaryota > Metazoa > Chordata > Mammalia > Carnivora > Felidae > Panthera > Panthera leo. Next base: position 116,147,075 of record NC_056685.1, on the reverse strand, counting down.
AATTAAAAAAAATAAAAGGGTACAGTATAGGGAATACATATCGTCAATGATATTGTAATAGCATTGTATGGTGACAGATGGCAGCTACACTTGTGGTGAGCACAGCATAATGTATAAAGATGTTGAATCACTATGTTGTACGCCTAGAAGTAATGTAACATTGTCAGCTATACTAAAAAAAAAATTTTTTTAAGTTTATTTACTTATTAGAGAAAGAAAAAGAGGAGAGAGAATCCCAAGCAAGCTCTGTCATATGATATGTCATATGTCATATGAATAATGCTACTATGTTGTTAGTGCAGAGCCCGAGGCATGGCTTGAACCCGCGAACTGCAAGATCACGACCTGAGCTGAAACCAAGAGTCGGACACTTAACTGACTGAGCCACCCGGGTGCCTTTCAAAAAAAATTTTAATATAAATATATAGTAAATAAATAAATAAAAATTTTAAAAAGAAAAACCCATTGAGAACATCTGGAAAACGTTTCCTAAGTTAAAAAAAAAAACACAAAAGAAAATATGGTCCCTTCTTTTAGGTGTTTTCAAAGCTGAAAATGATCCTTGGGGATGAAATCTGAAGAACACAGAACAGAAAGATGGGATGATGCTGGATCCTTGGTGATGTCATTCAGCCACTGAATTGGAATCCATAGGCTACTTATTCTACCTCCAAACAAATGAGATATCATATTTCTGTGTTGTTAAATTTCTGGTAATTATAAATAAAGACATTCTAACTTTATACAAATTCCAGAATGTAGACGACTTGGTGCTCAACT